>NC_044278.2:48142410-48742410 GCF_004027225.2 Strigops habroptila
AAACTGCCTTTCACATAAAACTATGCATAAAAGAGTGAACGGATAGAGACTCAAATCAGAAAAAGCCTGTCCATCATGTTTTCCTCCTAGCCCAGTTATGTGGCTAAAAGACATTTGTATTTCAGAATTGCAAAGCAACTGTTTTGGTAGAAGAGACAAGGATCTGGACACAGTAAGAAAATAATACATCTGAAACTTGGACCTTGTTAGCATTGTCATAAAACAAAGCCCCAGTTCTTTCAAAGACTACTTAAGGAGAAATAAAAGTAGTGAAACAAAGTTTCTGCCTGGAGCAAATTACAGTGGATAACTTAAGAAATCAAGTTGCTGCACTGCCACTTTTACTTCATTCTTAAGGAAACAAGTTAGTACTGCGCTCATAGAAGGAACAGCAGAGTTTGGGCTAGAAATACAGATACCACAGTCACATGGTGGCTCATGACTCAGCTAACAACCCCACTCAGTTCAACAATGATAACAGTAAAACCATTATAAAGTATGGTAATATGCAAAATTACAATGTGGATTAGGAGAAAAGTGGTAATATTTTATCATGCTCATCTATATTCAGATCTCTGCAAGAAAGTCAGTAAATTTAGAAAAATAACAGTACTTATGTAATCAGTAAGTATTTCTGTTCCAAGTTTACTGAGGACAAGTGGCTTTTTGAAACTGAACTTCAAAATTTGTTGCACTGATTCTCATTTTATTAAGTTCAAGTTTGAAACACTCTCAGTAATACATACAGTTTTTAATTAAAGCATCATAATAAATATAGCTTACTCTTTTCATAGCTTTGAGGGCACATATTACATTAACTAATAATGTAGTTGTGATCTATTAAACAGAAACTAGCTCCTGAATGGTTTAACTGACCAAGGAACTTTTCTTTTGTGCATTGTACAGATGCTACCAAAATGGAGTTCCTTGCCCAGGACAGAGTTGATGTGCAAGTAAGAAGTTATTACTAAGCAGCACTCAAAAGAAATTATAAAGTGATTAAACAATTGTCACCCTCAGATATATGACTGTACAATGAGAGAGGATTCTATTATTTCAGAAGATACATTACCTGGAAATGCAGCAGTTCATCCACACAGCCATATATAAATTGTAACAGCAGAAAAATTAATCAAAATCACGACTAAAAGAAGTAGGTACTGCATTATGTTTCTTGCAGCAATAGTAAAAGAGATGGCAGATACCTTCACCTATGTCCCAGAAAACCAGTTATGCGTGATATAATCTATCATACCCAAATACAGCAACACTTTTTAAAGATACCTATTTTATTTTATTGAGATTGTAAAACAGGAAAAAAAATACATCAGATTTGCAAAGCAATGCATGGGTATGTATATCCATGACCATGTGGTATATGTATATCTCAGAATGAACCAGATTAGATCCTAAGCATCTGTGCAGAACCTCATCTACTTGTTTCTTTAAAATATCACGTCCCCCACCACATAAACAACTCCTGGTACTTCAGCCTCTGAAAACAAACCAGTGAACATGTTTCTCCCTGTCTGAAGAAACAGCCCAAACCCTGGTGGCTCCTGTCTCCATGCAGAGATAGAATTACTCTTGCAATAGAAGCCAGCAATGCTGAAGCAGTGTTCAACCAGTAATTCAGCACAGCACATAGTCAAGCCCACACAATAAAAGCAAGAACAACAGGCTGTGATCACTTAAAGGGAGTGCTGAGAATTTCCTTCCCAGTACCAGGGCTGAAACATCCTTTCCCAGTCCAGGCTTCAACACTAACCGTTCTCTCAGTTGGATTTGTCAGTTCAAATCCTTATGCTTCTGGGTACAGCTGATGGGCACCATCCTGCACAACAACTGAGACCTTGTCCTCCCAGACTATGCTTACAACATACAATATTTCACCAATATTTAATATACATAACTTTGCTCAGGCATAAAGATCAGCAACCTAAACTTCAATCTAAATCTGAGCCCACAAAAAACAGTCTTAATAGGAACTGTCATTGCACTGAGTGCCTTTATGGTTGCCATGAATATTGTCCTACAACTAATTGTATTTAATTATTTATTTTTATTTAAATGGTTAGGTTTTTGGAAAGGCTTTTACAAACAAGAAGGAAAAGAGTAATCTCTGGTTCTTCCTTTGTCCAGACAAACAGCGTCCCTCATCTCAATCCCTTGTAACATGTTGCCATCTCTAACAGGCTCAAATGGAAACCCCAGGCCCCTGAGAAGTACACCACCACAGCCAGCCTGCTTCAGTGCAGCACTTCAAGACCTGCACCAGATTTTTCTGTAAGTAATTCTCGCTTAGCTTTTCAACTACAAATACCTGTGACACATGTTTACATAGTTTCTGGACTAAAAATACACAAATAAAGTGAAATGTGTATAAATAGAAAGCCATTTTTCAGGCATTTTCCTTCAGGGCATGTTTCCTCCACCCTAGCATGTTCCACTGCTCTCCAGAGAAAAAGGAACAGGAAACACAGGTATTTGAACATTTTTCTGTTACATGGTATTTGCACTGGTTTTGCTCACCTCAGCAGCATTATGTGACAGCCCAGACCAATTAACTTGTCACCAAGAACCGGGTGAGGAAGCAGCACTTAAGGGACAAGGGGAAAGGGAGATGTAGTTATTTTGGGAGAAATGGCTAATTAAGGAATGGCACATCGTTCACTAGACCTGTTGTTAAGAACTGCCATTGTACTTCAGACAATTATCGCCAACATGTTTGTAGAAATAAAGAAATACAAATCTTGCTTTAGGCATTTAAAAAGACAATGAATGTGAGCTTAGCAGGGGTTTTATGAAATAGAAGCCAGAATGGACTGTTGGAAGAGACAGACTCTCAGTTTTTACACCGTATTTCTTTAAGCAATGTTAGAAAACAGGCCTATGCAAGTCTTACCATGTTCAAATGACAATGAAAACTACACTTTCTAATTATATTTCTGCAGCACCCTCTAGCCCAAACCACAACCAAATCAAAGTCATTTTTATGGTGCATGTATGCAAAATGAACATTCTACCACAGCTATCCAGTACTACACCAAGTTACACAAAACCGTTGCGACTGTCTTCAGTCTTAGAACACAGATGCTGAGAGGAAGCCTTTCCAAAAGCTATATTACACCTCAGATGGAAGGGAAGGACTGAGCTAAGGTGCTTCTAGCAAAGTTGCAACAGGCCCTGTTTAGTGTAAGGATGCCTTCTTCTGCTTAAAAGCAAAAATATAGGAAAAGAAGTTTCCTCTTCCCTGGAAACGTTGACACATTAAAAAAGAACCAGAGCAAGCAAATAAAGCCCTTCACCACCCCTAAGCTACCAGAGCACTGGCAGGTGCCCTACAGCAGTTGGGAAATGGGCTAGAACTGGAAAAGGTTACTAGCTGCATCTATTTCCTCAAGGCAGGATCAGCTCTGCCTACATCATTCTGACAATTGTCTAGCCTATCTTTAAAGGCCCTTAAGGAGGAAATGTCACCTGGAAATGTAACAGAGTACAGGTACTCCATCACTCTGCCTGCTCACAGAAATGCAAAGCAATATCAGACCTCTGCAAAACCTCCCATTTGCAAACGAACTGGTGACAACTGGAGGGTAGTTTTCCAGATGTATTCTGCTTTACTCTGTGTCCCCTAATCCAAGTTTCCCTGCTACATTTATTACATTATATCAAGAGTCATACTAGGAGTTAAGAAAGGAAATATCTACTGAATCAAATTTTCTTCTGAGGCACAGAAACAGACTTGGTTTAATGTGTTTTAGTCTTGATCAAACTGTTTTCTTCCAGGAGCCCTCAAACAGTGTAACTGTTTTCCTCCAGTATTTTTCTTGAACGAAGTCAAGTCAAGCAGTCTACTGCTCCTTCAGCTTGCACTCTCCCTTAAAGGGAGAAAAACCCAACAACCTAATGTAAGAAAACAAAGGAGAGAACATAGAGGGAGAGACATCAGCATGTTCTTTGTCCACTTTCCTTGGCCCTTACCAACCTTCATTGGCCTCCTTAAGGGACTTAGTGAAATGAGAAATTCCAAAAAGCTGTGTTACCCCCCAAAGCAAACACTCCCCTTACATGAGGTGCCACCGCAAGTGCATCATCATGAGAGCCTGTCTCAAACTGCCAGCCATTACATACAATTTGGTATTTGTAGTTACCTACCTGCTAAGTATTGTCAGTACCCTCTGTGAGTATGGCTAACAGTGAGCTGGAAAACATTTCCTATGTGATGCTCTCTGCAGATGTGCCAGCTGGTTTTGTGTCACCTCTGTAAATGACATCCCTTTACTTGCTTTTATGATCTATGCTATCATCTACTCCTGTATCTTCCTTTGTCATACATCCTGAAATGATCCATACTGAAGCATTTCATATGCACCGCATCTTTTGTCACATCCATTTTACCGCAGTACACACTGCATACAAAAGCAGTGCTTGCACCTTTTCTCAAAGGTTTTTAATCTTATGCATTTTAAGAAGCTTTAAAAGAAAACCACAAGACTGCCAGAAGCAGTAATGACTTCTTCACTTCCAGAGTATTCTGTCATACTTGACACCCACTGGAGTATTTGCAGGTTTTGCAAGAAGAGGGCCTAGACATCATTGTACTAAGGTAAGGCATTTGTCATTGTGAAGGTCAGCAAATCTTTCTACATTACTGAAAAATACTGCAGACAGTACGTAATCATAAGAATTGTTACACGACATTTTCTAATAGTCATAATAATCTATTGTCTGCTACAAGATGAGCAAGAAAAGCCAATATCCTGGTTTCTTAAAGATACATTAAACATAAGGTTTTTAGCCTGCATATACAACTGCTCATCTTTGTACTCTGAAGTCCACTGGAAGACTGTACAATTTGCAGCACTTTTACTGCTTAAGGTTTGGAGAAGAAAGATGAACTGCTATTGAGCATATTCCCAAAAACACCCAGAACCAGCACCTTTCCTTGTTTTTACAATGAAAATACACTACTTGTAGTATTTCCATTTGCGTACTGACAAAAGTATTAAACTTTGAGCTTTAAATTCCTGCTTTGGGGCCTTTCTCTGGGCTCAGTGCAACAAAAACTTGGATTAATTTTGCCCAGCCTTTTCTTCTTTAGTTTTCAACAATCCCTGCTCCAGCTTTGGGCCATTCAAAACAGCAGTGTTTCTGAACAAAGGCACACATTTTTTTCATTTCTGAGAGTTAGAAATTAATTCAAAGATATTTAACAGATTAGTGAATATGGACTAGGTACAATTTAATGAGTAATAGCTTGTGAGAAGAAACCCTTCTGTTTCTGAAAAAAGTACAACAGTAAGTAGTCCTTCATTTCCGCTGTTGAGGACTACAAAAAGAGCTTTAGTACAAAAAACATTGGGGTTTAGAATCCATACGTATTCAGGAAGTATCTACAATAAATAAATATTTTAGAATTATCTAAAATAACGTAAGATCCAACTACATTTAAGTATTTTCCACAGAAGTCAGTAGACAGGCACAAATTGTTATGTCTTCAGAATTTGTTCCCAAGAGGTTATATGCAATCATCATGATTACCAGATGTTTCTTCTTTCCAGATTTTGGGATCAAAGACCTCTCTGTGCATTGTCCACATATTAAGCAAATGTTCTTTCTGAAGTGTCTCCCTCTCTGCCTGGCTCTCACTCTGAAATCCACCATTATAATTGTCTAGCTCCTGAGATTTAAATTTGTAAGAAAAATACCACTATACCCAGAGAAACCTTGGAATCCCCAGAAGGGCATTCTCCTCAGCCGGTGTTGGCCACTGGAGCCGATTGCAATGAAAAGAAGAATGCAAAATTGAAGTAGTTTTCTTAAATTTTAATCCAGTACCTTCAGAAAAAAATAAAAAAGCACCATCTCCAGGCAAATATATCAGCAATAAATATAATTAGAGATTCTAATTTCACTGATAGGCACATATAAATAGAAATTAAAAGAACTGGATAAAAAATGGTTTGATTAGAAAAAAAAGTAAATCTGATAATGCCTTTTCTCCCTCCTTTTCAGAACAATTGCAGCCTGTTTTCTAAATAAAATGTCAAGTCACCACATTGTAAAACAGAGCAGTATTAATTAGGAAGACTGGCAATGCTCACATATAAGATAATGAATAACCCATACTAAGACAAGACAGAAACAGCAATTACCTGAATCTGAAACTGAAGTCTCCTTAGACTCAAGAAGCTACAACCAAACACATGCAGCATTTGACTTTCCCCTGCCACTCTGAGAAGTTGCAAAGAGATTATGGTAATGTTGTACATGATATCAGAAATGGGAAAAAAAAAATTAAATAGGGAATGAAGTGACACCATCATATGTAATTTCCAACACTTTCAAACTATGAAAAGTCAGTCTCATCATTAGTGCAGGTAAAATGAGATACCTTCTACTATTAATTTTCATGCAGTCCATATATATTGTTTACTGAGATGCTTTAAAACAGTGCTAATAAAGATTAAAGAGATAGTAATCTACTGTGTCCACCTGCAATTACAATTGAGCAGTAACTCAGTCTAAAGATATTCAAGAAAGAAATAGTTTTAGACTGAGAATTTTTATTTATTGAAATAAGAGCACTATACCTTCTTTCTGGAACTGTATTTGAAGATTCTGAATTGTGTCATACAAGGGACTTCCCACACAGGACCAACACTTTCCCAAGCTAACTTTGTTTTCTGCATAGCCTGCAATCACTTGCAAAATCCTGTGTAAATCTGCACACAGCCTGCAAGGATATTGTTTTCGAATGGTAAGAATATACAGTTTCCATGATGGATCCAGAGAGGGCAAGATTTGTGGCGGTTTTTAATCCTAACATTTACAATTAAAGTAGATGTTCACTGATGGGCTCACAACAAGAAAATAAGTAATCATCGTTAAATCCTTTTGAGTTTTGAAGAGAGACTACAGTCAGTGTTCTAGTTTCTAAACTAAGTAATGCTTCATGCGATTTAATAGTATTAAAGGATAGGTTCATCTCATATTGCCAGGTAGGCGGCCTATTCAAGGAAGTTATTGCTTCAAAGATGTATTTTTATACAGATTTCAAATCAACAGTATACTAGAGGCTTCATACTTCTCTCTCCTGAAAGAAATAATGAGCTGCAAAAAGACCCAGTGTTCTGGACTGCTCTGCAGTAGCAATATAATAAAGAAAAGCCAAAGATTAAAACTCACCTGGATCATGATAAGAAACATACATGTTATTAAAGGATCTTGTTATTAACAAGGGCACAAATATCAGGCATTAAACAATGGTGAATACCACTTATGCGAAGAACATCAGAAAGTCATCCCCAAATGGTAAAAATGTAGAGGAAAAAGAGGACTTTGCAACTCAGCTATTTCATGAATTTATCTTTTTTGTTTCAGCTGATCTGCCAACCAAAAGCAGCACACTGCATGTCAGGGCATGGTGGAGCAGATATAGAAAGGCCATTCCAGCTTCCACAAATTAAGAACATAGCACTAAGATTGGAACTATCAAAAACATGACCAAGTAGTGGAAAAGCACACTATTTACACACCAAGGTTCTCCAACCTTTCTCCAAAACCCCCAAAAACCCCGCCACCAAAGCCCTTCTTTAGAAAAAACAGCTGATACTTCAAGGAAAAGAAAACCAAGAACCAGACGCAATGGTCTGACAATTGGTATACAACAGGTATTTTTGTAGGGATTTTTTTGTTCATCTGAAAAGTATGTTTTTCAACACACTGCTAAGTGAGGCACATTTTTCAGAAATCCTTATAAACATATATATGCACTCTTATTTATAGTTAGACTATCAAAACACATTTTTTGTGTTAGACTGACTTTGCGCGTTGCACAATAGCCATATGAACTAGCCATTGTTTAGACAGCTCCCAATCAAGCAGCGGCCTGGCACGCTATGCTCCATGTCAATCAGCATCTTCTACACATCTGTCAGACACTGTTCTGAGAGCTTGTACAGTCTGAAGGTCAACCTCCTTCCTACTACAGTCAGTACATCCAGTCAGCGCAGCAATGCCAGACATGAAAAGTTCCCATCTGGTACGCCAACCATCCTATTATCCAGCCTCCTGAGAAATCTTAAGGCAGAAATAATTACGCTTTGCAGGTGGACCTTATTAGTAATTTCACCTTTTTGAGGTATATGTCAATACAAATAAAAGCTACACTAAGCTATACACTTTGCTGAATTAGTGTTCCATACAAGATCTAAAAAACTTGGGAAAACAATTAATTTCTAATATGCACTACTTCTCATGCCTGAGCACAGAAAACAGTGTGTTGGAACACTTCTTTCTTTAACTAAATTCAAAGTAATTTTGAGGCCCAGTGGCATGCTCTTGCGACTTTGAATATTGTCGCAGAAAAGCATGCCACAGGGAGCTGGGTCGGCTGTTGTGATGCTGCAGAGCGCAGGACGAAGCTGTATGGAGAAACAACAAAGGAGAATACCTACTAGATGGCAGCCATAGACTCAGGATACAGCCAGCTATCCTCTCTAGCGTATTTTACATACTGACACCTACAGTCACTTAAAAACATTGCTAATATGACCTGTCTACCTACCCTTACCTATAAAATGAGTTGAAGTCACATTTTTATTATTGTACATATTTCTATCAAATCTCAAGTTAGTTATTTTTCGTGATGTGGCACTGTTTTATTTTACCAGATAGTTTGACACAATTAATGTAATGTACCTGATAGGAAAATCTTTTTCAAGCAGAAAAAGAAATAATTAAAGAGGAAAATCCTAAATTAAGGATTAATATAGTAAAATAATCAACCCTGAAAGAAAGAAGTGCTGAGAAGTTACAATGTAGCTTGAGAATCATATTAACAATCAACATCAAATCCATAATACAACCAAAGCTTATAAAAGCTGTACACTATTTCTGGGTAGATCATATCTTTCTTACGAGGTGCATTAGGTACACATCATAGAGGTGAAACGTATCTCTTTTTTTAGCAAGAAGTCTTTTAAAATGATCTGTACCTGAAAATTCCAAAATTCCTGTGAAGAACCTTCGGAAGCCTTCCAGCACCATTTAAGAACAGAAAGTAGGTCTGTCCTATTTCCTTAGAAGAGCAGGACTGCAGAGTCAGTATTTAAATGTGCAATTTGGCATTACAGGAAAAAGTACTTCAGATAATACTATCCATCACAGATGAGGCTAGAAAGCTTTTGACACGAGAAAAATCCTTTGCAGGAGTTCTGAAGATTTAATTCATCCCTCCATGTTGAAAGTGGTAATGGAATAAACAGACTTGTTAGATTTTATGTAACTAAAAAAAAATATTCAGAGTATAGAGTAATTCAGTTTCTCAGTCAGTCTAATCTATTATCACTCCATTTACTTTATTCAAACTCTGATAACTTACACAAATTAGGGATCTGGCCTAGGACGTCTTGCCTTTAAAGCATCTGATCTGAAGCAGAAGTGTTTCTGAACAGCTTTAAAACAAAGCATTACTACTTCTGGTTTTTTTTGAGCAGAAGAAATGTTTGACAAAAATAATTTAAAAAAATCTATGAACAAAAGCATATACATTCCATTTTTTTCCCCTGTGAGGAAGTACAGTAAAACCCAATGATTTGTCAGTTTCTGCAGTGTGAAGAGTTATATGAAAAGCGTTCACAGTTCCCTTATGACACCCACTCTCACACAGCAGCAGGTGAGGCCGAAGAAGTATATGCAGGTACAGCACCAAAGCCACATGTACACTGCTAACTAGCACTAATGATCTGTGAATGCATTCTTAAGTATTGGCATGCAAATAAGGCATCCTAAGCAATCTTCTCTTGCTTCCAAATTTGGCACATTCACTGCAGCCTGGAAATAAAAAAAAAAAAAAAAAAATCTTAGAAAGTAGGCCAGGTTTTCACTCAGCTAAACTTGGCCACAAACATATACACAGTCTGTCAGGGATCAGCAGCAGCATCCCAAAGAAACACGGTTTCTTTTGTGTAAAGCTGGGTAGTCATGAAGCCTGCAAAAAGAACAAGGTATTGGGCTTTAAAAATAGACAAAACAGGAAGCTGCACAACAATCAAAGCTACTTGAGTGTAATTACTGCAACGGACTGATGCCAAATTGGAAAGCATAGATGAGAGAAGGAAAATCTTTTTCTTCGGCCTACACTATAACAGATAGTTGGAGTAATATAAACCAAAGTATAGGAATGTGTGCAATACAGAAGTGATACAGGCTATAAACTATTATCTGCAAAACTAAATCATGCTCTGTTCTATATGAACAATTTCTATAAGAAATTGGAGATCCATTGTTTTCTTATTTTACCCTGTCTTTCATATAGGCATCACACTGGCCGACTTGCTCAACCTCTCGAACCTGAGTGCTCCAGGTGGGAAACAGAATTTGCTCTCATCCCCAGGAACATTTTGCACTGGACTACATTTATAATGCTCTCTAAACAATTGAAACTCCTTATAATAGAGTATTTTTTCTACCATAAGTATACGTTGAAATCAATTCAGATGCAGAAGTGACATAAAAGCCTCATGAGGGCATAAGACAGGCTGGATTGTCTGATATCCTAAGATATCTGCAGATGGCAGGGAGAAAGATAAGAATCACTGTCCTAGATGCCACATGAAACTTTCCATCCCAGACATCTAGGTGTTGTGGTTTACCTGCTAGCACCCTGTCACACAGCATTGGTAAGCTCATCATCTCAACAGTACCTCTGACAACAAATGGCCCAAAACTTCTCAAGCAATATTTCCAGTTATCTAAAAGAAAGAGACAGAAAAACATTTTGCTGCAATCAGTGTTTACACCATTTCCCTGGCATTGTCTAATCTTCTGAATTTTAGAACATTGCAAGTAACATAATTTCTTTTTCCTGCCTCTATCTTCGAAAGATAATGTCTCATGAGTCAACTCGAGACATCTATAACCATTTCTCCAGCACTGTTTGATGATGGCGCTTATGTTTCAAACCTGCATTAGCAGGAAAATGTTTATTCCCACCCTCAATTCAACTGACCTTTCAGATGACTAGGTTTCTCTAGAACATAAGCTTCATCATGTCTCTTCTTCACTGCCAGTCACCCATCAGAATTCAAAGCTCTCATACTTTGGAAGAGGTCCCTTAGGAAGATTAAAAGCCAAGCCTCTCCGTAGCACAGACTAATTCAGAACTAAAACTGCATTTCAACTCTGAAGATGTATTTGATTTACCAAATATTTTTGTTCTCCAGCTGAGAATAGCAGAGGCATGAACTGGCTTCAGACTACCTAGTCTTTACTGCTTACTCAAAACAGTGCCCCTTGTCCAACGTTCATTTAAGGTGACTAAAGTTAGCTTGTTCAAAAAATAATAATTAAAAAAAAAAAAAAAAATCAAAGCACATTAAAAATACTTGTTGGTAATTTAGAGGCAAAGTGTTCGCAATTGAAAATCTATCCCACAACACAGTTGCTTATTGGATCTTGCTAAATTGCCTCTAATGCTAGAAGAGTGGCATCAAAGCAGCAAATTCAGCTTTTAAAAATATCCTGTTCACTCAGGAGGGCGGCATTTGTCCCCTCCGCAATCCTCACCAGCTCAGTGGCACACTGTTACGGAAAAACTGAAAAACAAGCATATCAGTAGAATCCAAACAAAATCACTCAAAAAGAAAACAAAAAAAAAACACACACACAAAAAAAAAACTTTTCCGTAAACTTTTCTCCCTAGAAGAAAAACCAATGAAGTACAATAGGAAACAGACAAAAGTCTGTTTCATGCCTCAAATGCAACAAAACCACTGAGCGTAACAAATACATAATACATAATAAAACTAATGACAATGTGTTTTTTTCCACAAGCTTATTCTTAAGTGATTCTTCAAATCAGTTCCTTGATATGTAATTAAAATTCCAGGAAAAATGTGTACCATCATAATATCTTCTGTTGTTAGAAAAATATAAAGATCCATTTCTATTAGAGAGACTTCTCTGGTTATATTCCAGCCCATTTTATTTTATCGGAAGTTAAAAAAAAAGTCTTACTAGAAAAAAACCTTTGGTTTCTGCCAAGTCTGTTCCAGAAGTTTAATATTTCAGCTTTCCCTGATGTGTGTGCACTTTCTTAAGGTGACACCTTAAGGAAGTCTTTTAGCAGATATAAGTTTTAAGCAATTAGCAATGTTTATCTTGTTCTTTAATAAAATAAACCAGGTGAGTGCAGGTTAAAAGGGTAGAAACACGCACACAAAATTTAACACAAAACACAGATGTTCAATCTGTAAAAAATGCAAAAACCAGCACACATAAACCACATATTATAGTTGATCAGAACCTCCAGAAAGTAAGAGGCCATATTAATTTATTTATTTAGTATTACTAACACTAACTTAAAGTTTCGTCATTTAGAGGATTCTTCGTCCTTGTCTAATATATGACAAATAACAGCATTTACTACCTTAAACATATACTCTAACAAAGTCCATTCAAAACCTGTGTAGTTTCAATCCATTCTGCTCATGCAAATAACTGTTCCTAAAGATAAAATTCAAATCAATTTATCTGAACTGCTTCAGCTGGTGAGAACGATTCAGTTCACGTCACCTGCAGCCTTCTGTCCTGCAGCTTTTGCAGATACATGAACTCAGCTGTACAAGAAAGCAAAGGGAGATTTCAGCTATGCAATCTTTAGTAGCTCCACAGAATTTAGGGTTTTCAATTTGCCACATTCTGCTTCACCTGCTCTGTATTTCAGTAAAGAGGATGCTTTGGACCATTGTGGTGTGCCCTCAAAACCTTTCTATTTTGAAAGATAGCCAATTCATAAACAACTTCAAGGTACCAAACACCCCTAAGTCCCCAATGATTTACGGTGGTTGAAAAAACATATATTCCCTCTCTCCTCCAAAAACATTATGCCCTGCTTTTCCACAAGACAAAAAATAAATCTCACAGAAACAATTACAGACAAACTGGATGCATATAAAAGGACAGGATGGCTATATCCAAAGTGCTGCAAAAGCAGAATATAAATGAATCAAGATAGAAGCATTATCTTCCTCCAATTTTGTACTATTATAGTCATTTTAAGTGTTGCTTATTGAAATTTGAAGGCAAATGCATACTAATCATCAAGTCAATACTCTCCATTTAATTCTCTATTCTTAGGTTCATCATTTTACTTCTTTCCTTCTTCTTAAGTGAGGTTGAACTTTTACAATTACACCTTTTTTTGGTAAGATATTTGTACTTCTCTAAGCACTACTACTACTCTGGTGTTTAGGCATAACCCTGCATGTGCCCATGGAAACACACAGTGAAAAGCAAAATGAAACTGCATTTCAAATAAAGTTACTTGTCACAAGTAAACTATATCATGCAACTTACAGTAAATGTTAGCGTCCTGCTTTTGTATTGGGGTAAAATCATCATTAACAGACAACGGCAGTCAATGCATTGGAGACCGAAAGCATGAAAGCAAAATCAAAGAACATGCAAAGCGTTCGACACTGTCCCACATGACAGCCTTGTCTCTAAACTGGAGACAAATCAATTTGATGGACCACTCAGTGGATAAAGAATTGGCTGGATGGCCGCACACAAAGAGTTGCGGTCAATGGCTCAATGTCCAGCTGGAGATGGGTAACAAGTGATGTCCCTCAGGGGTTGGTGTTGGGATCAATCTTGTTCAACATCTTGGTCAGTGACATGGCCAGTGGGATTGAGGCACCCTCAGCAAGTTTGCTGATGACAGTAAGCTGTGTGGTTCAGTTGATACACTCGATGGCAGGGATGCCATCCAGAAGGACCTTGACACACTTGAGAGGTGGGCCAATGCCAACCTCATGAAGTTCAACTAAGCCAAGTATAAGGTCCTACACCTGGGTCGGGGCAATCCCAGACACAGCTACAGGTTGGGCAGAGAAAAGATTCAGAGCAGCCCTGCAGAGGAGGACTTGGGGGTGTTGGTTGATAAGAAACTGAACATGAGTCGGCTTCAGTATGCGCTTGCAGCCCAGAAAGCCAAACATATCCTGGGCTGCATCAGAAGAAGTGTGACCAGCAGGTCAAACGAGGTGACCCTGCCCCTCTACTCTGCTCTCATGAGACCGCACTTGGAGTACTGTGTGCAGTTCTGGTGTACTCAACATAAGACAACATGGAGCTGTTGGAGCAAGTCCAGAGGAGGGCCACGAGGATGATAAGGGGGCTGGAGCACCTCCTGTATGAAGACAGGCTGAGGAAGTTGGGGTTGTTCAGCCTGGAGAAGAGAAGGCTGCGTGGAGACCTCATAGCAGCCTTCCAGTATCTGAAGGGGGCCTACAAGGATACTGGAAAGGGACTCTTCATCAGGGACTGTAGTGATAGGACAAGGAGTAATGCCCTTACCTTACCCCTTAACTTACAACAGCTTAAGCTTACAACAGAGAAAGTTCAGGTTAGATATAAGGAAGAAGTTCTTTACTGTGAGGGTGGTGAGGCACTGGAACAGGTTGCCCAAGGAAGTTGTAAATGCTCCATCCCTGGTGGTGTTCAAGGCCAGGCTGGACAGAGCCAGGGCGACATGATCTAGTGTGAGGCGTCCCTGCCCTCGGGCAGGGAGGTTGGAACTAGATGATCTTAAGGTCCTTTCCAACCCAAACCATTCTACGACTCTATGAATCTAAATGATTCTATGATTGTGAGCATCTCAACTAATTCCTAATGATTTTAACGGTGGGTTTTCAGTTTTACACATTTTGTGTACTTCTGTATACTAAAGAGATAAAGAAAAATAAGACACAGAGTGGGAATGTTAGTCAAAACATCTTTTGACTCAAAAGAAAATGAAATGGAATGCTTTCATCACTAAATGGCAACAAACCCCAGGCAAACAACGTCAGTCATCTAAAGCATTCCTACAGAAACATAGAGCTCCCACGCTGACTTAACTAAGAGAAGAAAGAGAAAAGAGATCATATAAAAGCTGGAATGGATCATAGCTGGCCATAAAAAAGTGCTCCAGACATTACAAAATAAAAAGAAATAAAAAAAATACATTATTCTAAGCAATTATACTATTAAATATATGTTAGTAAATATGCATCTTAGAAATTCATTATTGAGATTTTTTTTTAAATCTATATTGACAGGTTCTCCATTAAATGACCATCATTCCCAACGGGAGCTTTACACTGAAACTTACAGATGTTTCAACAACATGGATTTTTTTTTTTTTCCAAGTTTGAAAGAAAACAAAAGAAAGTTACCAATTCTGTTTTACCCTCATCTCCCAAAGACCTGATAAGTTATTAACTGAAGGTTATCTATTATAATTCATAAGCAAGTTACACTGCCTGTCCTTTTCATTATTCTTTTTATCACCTGTAAGAAATGTCAGCTGAGCAGCAGAATAACTGTTGAAAGAGCAATCCTTCCAGGAGACAGAACAGTAGTATAATCACAACAGGAGGAGGAGACTATCTACCTGCAAGTAGCTCCTGCTTCCATTGAACTGAATGGGGAATATTCCACACACCACCAGAAAGCGAAGCACAAGAAAGACCTCGCTGACACTATCTTCACTTAGTCTGCTCTCTCTACTAAGCAACTGTTTATTGAACTCCTACAGCCTCTGCATTTGCCAGGGATACTCGGTGCTTATCACAGCGGCCCTCTCCAATTGCTTAGCTTTGGTAATATCACACAGCCAAGACTAGCATTTACTATTAAAACCAGTCTTTCCCTCAGTCAAAGTTTTCCAGAGACCTTGATCTAGAGTAACTCATTTCCAGAAACCACAGCTGAGGAAAGTATGGTATTTTTCTCCTAAAATTACTGACAGGTAGGTCTTTCAAAATGCTATGCCTTTCGACATGAGGACAGAACACTTTAACCTTCTGAGATTTTCACTAACCCTTTTCCTCATGAGCTAAGAATATTGTCTTAATTAGTTATAAAACAATGTTAGAAGTTGCCAAGAAACTCCCCCTTCATTCATGAAGATCAAGAATATAAATTGCTGTATTATAAGTCTTCTAAACTTTCCTTTGCTTGTTGCTCTTTATTCTGCTCAGAAAATATCCATTCCAGAAACATTTCTCTTTGAGCATTTGTTGTTCAAGGAATGCTTGTATATTTTTCTCCTAAAGGGAGAAGGCAGATGAATAGAGATATTAAACTACTAATGGCTGTTATAGACCTGTTTTTTCTAGTCTCCCTTCCCCAAACCATTTTATACATCTCAATCACTGCATGTTAGAAGAGGGCTCAGAGTAGTTTCAGGTAATCTGAGAGGACAATACAAAAGTAAAAATCAAAGCAGAGCATATATATTTTCATAGACCTGTCAACAGGAGGACTAATCACCTGCTCCAATTAGACCAAACGCCTCTATGAGATTAAGTATGAACAATTTTGTGAGAGAATCTGTCAAAGGATTCAGCAAATGTGTATGTACACTCTGGTACTGCCCTGATTTCACTTCTGTAGGAGCAAGCTGCATATCCACTCACACTCTCACCAGCACGCAGATAGTAGTTCCCCATTGACAAGCCCCTCACATCCCAGTCTCATTGTCCAAGTAGCCCTGCTCCTTCCACCTTGTTCTTCTATCAGCATTTGTCACCTCCTTCACCTCCTCTCTTACGTCCTCTTTTAAATAATTTCCAACTAGTACATTAATACATCAGTACTTTATTTCCATTACTTCCACCATACTCCAATTTTCTCTGTTTTTCCAAATCAGGGTCTTTCCTTAGTCCTCCATCCTGTTGTGCCATGTCTTGTGCCACCTACTTTTCCACACCTGCTGCGCTCCTGCATGCAAGCTATCCACCTCCACAACCTCTGTCCTGCCATGAGGCTGTCTCTGGACTCATTCCAACAGGCCCATGTCCTTCTTATGTTGGGAGCCTCAGAGCTGGACACAATACTGCAGGTGAGATCTCACCAAAGCAGAGAAGAGGGGGAGAGTCACCTCCCTCAACCTGCTGGCCACACTTCTTTTGCTGCAGCCCAGGATACGGTTGGCTTTCTGGGCTGTGAGCGCACACTGCTGGGTCATGTTGAGCTTCTTGCCAATCAACACCCCCAAGCCCTTCTCCTCAGGGCTGCTCTCAATCCATTCTCTGCCCAGCCTATGTTTGAGCCCCCGCCCAGGTGCAGGATCTTGCATTCGTCCTTGCTAAACTTCATGAGGTTTCACTGGCTCATCTCTCCAGTCTGCCCAGGTCCTCCTGGATGGCACCCCTTCCCACCAGTGTGTCAACTGCACCACACAGCTTGGTGTTGTCAGCAAGCTTGTTGAGGGTGCACTCAATCCCACTGTCCATGTACACAGATGTTAAACAGTGCCAGTCCCAACACCGACCCCTGAGGAACACCACTCATCACTAGTCTCCATGTGGACATTAAGCCACTGACAGCAGCTATATGAGTACAATCATTCAGTCAATTCCTTATCCACACAGTGGTCCATCCATCAAATCCATGCCTCTCCAGTTTAGAGAGAAGAAAGTCATGCGAGACAGTGTCAAATGCCTTGCACGAGTCCAGGTAGACGACGTCAGCTGCTCTTCCGTTATGCAGTGTAACCCTGTTGTAGAATGCCACCAAATCTGTCCTCAGTGAAGCCTTAGTTGGCTGTCACCAAACACCCCCTTATTGTCCATATGCCTTAGCACAGTTTCCAGCAGAATCTGCTCCATGACCTTGCCGGGCACCGAGGTAAGAATGACTGGCCTGTAGTTCCCTGGGTCTTCCTTTTTTCCCTTTATAAAAATGGGGCTTATGTTTCCCATTTTCCAGTCAATGGGAATTTCACCAGACTGACTGCCACAACTTCTCAAATATGATGGATAGTGGCTTGGCAACTTCATCCGCCAGTTCCATCAGGACCTGAGGATGCATCTTATCAGATCCCATGGACTTTTTCACCTACTTAAATCATTATTTAAATACAATAAAGTGAATTATAGCTCAGTATATTACCAGCAGTATCAATCACACCATTCAGTTCTTCAAAAAAGACTTTAAATTTAGCTGCAACAGTCACCAACATCATTCCCTCACAGTCATACTTGCCCCTGCTTAAAAGGTTCTTCAAAAAGCAAGTCTGAATAATATATTTGTACAAGAATCATGAATAAATCTAACCAGATCTATCATAGCTTCAAGGTATGACAAGATGGCTGCAGATAAAATGAAAGAGCAGGATTTTAAAAAACTACCAGCTTACCTGCCATTCCTCTGGTTATGTCAGTATCAGAGTACCTGTATTTTTAGGACTTCATGAGCAAGGTTGCTTTCCACTGATTTTTGGTCTTGCTGGACTCCCACTGTTTGGCTAAAAATTCAGGTTTTGCTAAATACATCATAACTGTAGCAACTAAGACCTTAATACTGAAAAGTCTAATAGTACATGAAAGCATTTATTTACCTCTTGTCAAATTGCCTCTTTGCCATTTGCTATGGAAGTGCTCTCCACAAAGTTAGACAACATGGCTGAGCAGAGAACCTGTAGGCTGTTCTCCCTCTTGCCCAACAGCTTGCAATGTGACCTTCAGCAAACCACCTCCTGTTTGAGTCGTGGTTGGAAAAGAGGTAAAATGCTTGCTGCCTTCTTGTGCTACATACGGTCAAGTTATGATGATGCACACTGCTCAGAGGTGACACGCTCAATATAAAACTCACACTTACCTCAACAAGATAGAATTTTACCCTCTGAGGATTCAGAAAGTATTTATTCATTACTGAAACTCCAAAAAAACCCACAAACCCCACATTCAATACCTGTTGATGAAGAGACTAAAAATAGACTTTTAATAGGGAAAAATGACATAGGAAGGGCAACTAAATTCAGCCATTCCCTACATTCAGTACATTTTTTCTGATCATCATTAATGCAAAATGAAATTAAGCCAAAAGGTCATGAGATTAAAATTAAAACATTAACCAAAGATCATTCAATAGACATTTTCTATTCTACTCACTTTCTCGTAACTAGATAACAAATGATACTATTCACATTAAGAAAATATTATTTTTCTACATGCCTATGAGATGGAATTCTTCGTCTCCACAAAACACATCCATAAAGAAGACACTTTCGCACTTCGACTGACTGATCCACAAGAAGGTAAGAGGCAGCAGATGCCCTCAAAACATGAAGAAATGCCCCACTGAGAAAGCCAGACCCCAACTTCAGCTAGAGAGTAGACTATGTGCTAACCAGAGCATCACCTCAAAGGCCTTCAGTTTCTGAAACTTAATCCAACCTTGGGACCTTATTTCTTTCTTGCAGCTAAGACCTAAGAAGTAGCAAAGTCAGTCTACCTCTCAGTGGCTACCTTTCCGGATTCTGTGTCTACCTCACAGCAATCAAAACATTCCTGAATGGGAAAAAAACCCCCAAAACCAAAACAACAACAAACAACCCAGTCCTCCAACTGCGCCACTCTGAAATCCATTTCACGCCCTTTGAAATGCATTTCATACTGTAAGCCAAAGGAGGAAGGTAAAACGCAGATACTACAAAGAAAAGCCTACCCAACCATGAACTCTGTTATGCTCACCAAGAAGAAAAAATACCATTAAAGGCACTCACAGGATTCATGAAAGAATTATTTTATTACATAAAAGCTTATACTGAGGGGCTGCATAATGCCTAAGTTGAATTAGAATTAGGTGGGTTTTAGTTCAAATTTTCTAAAGAAGATTCATGTTTGGAAAGTGACGTCAATGCCCACAGCCTAATTATGAAGGCTCAGCCATGCCGAAGAGGCAGGGCACTGCCAAACTATCATTGTCTTTTCCCCAGTAATTAACAACTCGGAAATGAGTTACCTGCACTGCTTACAAAGTAAGAGTATCTTGTGCTTATTGCAGACAACAAAACCAACACTAAACAACAGAGCAATTTAATCATTATTCTTCTTCAAAGTTACAGCACCTTTGGGTATTGAAAGTGGGAGGACTTAAGGACAGCAACTTCTATTCTAATACCCCTGAGGCCATTTTTAAATAGGAAAAAAAAAAAAAGTTTAACTCATCAAGTATAGCATTAAAAAAAAAGTAAGACAAAAGGTTTTAAAAGGGATTTGTACTAGAATTCAACTTGGGGGAAAAAAAGAAAAAAAGAGGCAAGAGGTTTTCTTCATCCTTTAAAAACTACCGATTTTGCTAAACTTAAAATAATCATGTGCTCAGTCAAGCATGACATCTATAAACAGATTCCTCATCAACATGTTCTTCTGTTATGTAAAATCACTTAAGCTCAGAAGTGTTCAAGAGGCCGAAAGAAAAACCTACTCCTAGTGAGGCTAAAAACATGGGGGGAAAGGGAGTGGTTTTTACAAAATCCAACACTTATATGCAAATTCACTAATAAGTGATGGAGCTACAATAACACCACAGAAAATTGAAATCTAAAAGTAGTACTTTTCTACATTTAGATGCCCCTCTTATTTTATACTTTGAAAACACAGTATTAATATATTAAAATTAGTAGCTAAAGCAACTAGCACCACAGAGTTTTTAAAAAGCTATCCAAGAAGAATATAGTTCATACAGTATAGAGAAAAAAAAATGTCAACCCAATTCTGAACAATTTTTTTTACCAGATTAGTAATTTGATTCTGCAGTGGTGATTACCAACTTGTCACCTTTGATTGACTATATTTCTAGCAACATCCTATGATCTCCAGTGTTTTCATTAAATATGAAATTAAAAAAAAAATGAAAATATGAAATTAAAAAAAAGAAAAAAAGAAAAAAAAGACTACTTAGCCATCTGATGATGCAAAACCAGGTAATAAATAAGCAAGCAAAAAAAAAAAAAAAAAAATCAGTGGTATGGATCACTAAAGAAAGTTGTTTGACTTCAATAAACAATAAGGCTCACTTAAAGAGCCACAGATTTATCAAAAAATAAAATTAATAAATAAGAAGGCTGCACTTCAAGATTGATGAACATCAGTCTGAAAAACCCCTAAACAAGATTTAGGGATTATAAGAGCTAACCAACTAAGCAAACTTCCTATGAAAACCCTCAGGGAAATTAATGAAATTAATCTTGAATCTATACACTGGCACAATAAACCGACCATATCACCTCTGCTGTTGTGGCAGCTCTCCCAAGACCGTATCAGAGAATAATATCCAATTTGGGTGCCCACATATTGAAGAGGGTTCAGAAAAGAGCCATGACAAAGACTGAAGGGACTGAAAAGCATGTTTTACAAAAAGCACACTAAAACATATAAGCTCGTTAGCTCATCAGAAAAAAGGCTAAGAGGCAAGTTAATACAAGCTGAGAATAAAGAGCTCTCTAAATCAAGAGTTGTAGCTGTGCTGTCTCAGACTTGAAAAGGTCACCATACAGTTAAAAAAAAAGGAAAAAAGAAAAAGCTGTGAAACTCACTATGATTTGGAAGTACTCAGAAGAGGAGAAACAAACGCTAAAAGGCATCACTGTTTTTTCAAGAGAAATATTTAGAACATGAAATAACAAAGGGAATGGGAAGAGCACTAACACAGACTTCTCTGCCTGCCTGCCTGCTCGCTCTCTGCTACAGCTGACCAGAAGAGCTAGGGTGACAGCTCGATCAAACAGAAGAAAAGCTTTGTTACATGGAGATGCCTTAGTTAATCCACTGGAGTTACCAGGAGGAAAACCAGAGCTGTCAGCAATCACACAGTATAAATAAAGATGATATGCAAATATACTGATGACAGCAACATTTCAAACAGTATTTACACAACCAGTTGCATACTAAGGCCTTTTAAAAAACAAAAGAAAATAAAAAAAAAAAACAAAAGAAAGAAAACAGTCAGCTAAAATATGAATGTACAGAAACGAATGGCAATACTCTTTTTTCCTGAAGGCATTAGGCTAGCTGTGATTCTCTACACAACTCTTTGAGATGCACATTTAAATGAATATTTATATCTCCGAAAACTATTTAGAAAGAAAAAAAAAAAAAAACCACAAAAAACTCAGCAGATGTTATCACTTTTCCAGATGTTGATTTCTGTCCCAAATCAGCACCCAGCACTGAAGGTGCTCCGGCTCACCCTGCTCCTTGCCAGGCAGGTAGCAGTGAACCACAGCCCACAAGCCCACCCAAGTGGTGGCACCCACATCAGTCCATAGAGATTTTTTGAGACATTTCTACTAGGACACTGTTACTTCATAGTGTTTATGGACATGAAGTCTGTATTCACAGAGGGAAGCTTTCTACTTCAGAGCTGTACAGACACTGACCTTTATTTTGTGAGACTGCTCTATAACATGGTCTCAGAGGGAATCTTACAACTTACCGTGTCAGTTGCATCCTAGTTCTACACAGTCAGAGCTACAGGAGTTGCATAAGCTCTTCTGCCATCACTATGGACTGCCTGCTACTGCTAATATCTGTGGGTACACCACAGCATTGCTCCTTCTAGCCATCCTAAAAAATGGGTGGCTAAGAATTGGAATAGGCTGCCCAAAGACCTAAATTGGAGCAGAGCCTGGAGCATCTCAAATTCAGTACTGACCTTGCTTTGAGAAACAGTCTGAACTAGAGTCCTCCTGAGTTCCTCCTCTCCACCCTGAATGACTCTATGACTGCTCATTTCAGTCAACACCAACCTGGACTCTGCTGACTCTTCTCCCATAACAACAGTTCATAATATCTGATATATAAAATAATTGCAGTAGAAAGGCCAGGTACCTTGACAAATTTCTCTTCCTCAGATAACAACTTTTTCAGCTCCTGCTAAAAGCACACTGCCACTTCCAGCAACACATGACGTATTTATCTTCTTTTAGAACTTTTGCTGGAGAGCAGTTTCACAGAGCACAAAGCCAAAGTGAAAAGCATCAATGACATCCTTCTATTTCTGTACAGAATTGCCACCCAGCCTCATGCCCCACAGACTGCCAAGCAGCTGCTCTGACAGCTCCCATGGCCTTACACAGCAGAAAGCCTGAACAGCAGGCAATTGTAATTGGACCATTCTGTTCCACCAGCCTGGTCGATCATGCTGTTCCACCAGGTTTCCTTTTATTTCTCCTCCCCTTCCACACTCCCCATATTCCCCCCACACTTTTTATATAGATCTGTTTTTCTTTTCATCTTCTATTTCACTGGGTCAACAGAAAATCACAAGCTAAGAATAATATTGCTCCTGTTTTCCCTTCATGAGTACCCAACACCCAAATCCAACTCTAGGTAACTGCCATCTTTAGCATTATTAAAGGGTTTATTATAAACAAAAGATACGAAACCAACAAACAACAGCAAAAACTATGGCCCCAGCTACATGATAAGATTTCAGTCTTCAAAGACCGACAAAAAACAGATCCAGGAACTGCCTGGTTAGTTCAAAGGCTAGTAAAGAATGAGCCCAGACAGAACTGGTGAACTCTATTAATTTAACTAAGTTTCGTGTCATCCCCTTTTGAGGCAGAAGTAATTTTTTCTGCAAACCACTGAAAGGATCTTGTATGTGTGCCAAATTACAAATTCAGACTTACCCTTGTGCTACACCCATTTTTATTTTATGACTGTACCTGCACCTGTATTTCTCTGACACCACTAAAAGTATGATTGACTGTTTCTGGAAAGTAACACACGTGCCTGAAGAAGCACAGAAGTATGAACAACGGAGCTGGGATTCACTTTGCCTAACCTAACTGCCTACACTCCATTTTAGAATAAAGGAAGAGACAGAAATGGGCACCGGACATAGAAAAAGCAACACATCACTCTTTGATAAACCTCATTCAACTATGCAAAACTACCCAAACTACCTCAGACTAGATGGTAATTTCGTGCCTGTTCTCAGTTTCTAAAATGCTTGAGCTCCAGGTAAGGATGCGCTTCGGCATGAGGGGAGTCTGAATAGCTGGGCAAAGGTGAGAAAAGTCTTCTTGACTACCTACACTGCAAGGCCTTATGTCAGTAGATGGGAACAGAGACCAAGAGACATCAGAAGCATTTGGAAGAGTGCTAGAGTCCACCTAAAATCGAGGAAATGCAGCAACCCTGATCTGGTCAGGCTCAGTGCTTGCAGGGGCGTCTGGCTTGCTCTGCCAGTCCTGCACAGGTGTACTGCAATGTTAATAACAACTGACAATTCTGCTAGTGTAGTCTATGCTTTAGAGTTCATTCACCTCATAATTAAGTTCTCATAAGTACCCTTGAGTTAATTTGGAAGAGCACATGCACATGAGAGAGAGAGAGAGAGAGAGAGAGAGAGAGAGAAAGAGAATTAGAAGAGTAAATAAGGAGTACTATTAAAAGGGCAAAGCACTTCACAATTCCAATAGTAGTAATCTTACAATTACATCAGGTATTTTCTCAAAATGTAACCCAGCAGTGCAGGACTTTGGCATACACCAAAATACTGTGCAGTAAGTTATAATCAGCTACAATCCATGTGTTTTGTAGCATCTAACAGGAACCTGCCGCAACAGGGACCATGTAAAATGAAACTACTTTTTATATTCAAGTGGGGCAAATTCATCAAATGAAGCTCAATAAAATTGACACTAAGACTGAATTAACATAGAGTTTCTCATCATTTCAAAGAACAGAAACAATGTATTTTTTCTCTGTAATATACAACAGGCTTTTGTTTCATACACCTCACCTTTTCAAGGAAGCGGCCAATAGAACATCAAGCTTTGCATGTTTGGTATCATTAACTGCCCAGAAATATATGCACTAAAATATTTGCCTTCTGGACCAAAGTGAGGAGGGGGATTAAAATTTGATCTCATGTATCATTTCAGTTCACATTATTTTGCATCTTCGTTGAATTTGCAGGACCATTATTAATTTTGTCACAGGAAGAAGAGTCACTGAAGACCTTTACAGAAGCTTGGAGGGAAATCAAGTGTCACTCACTTCGTGCTCTAGGAAACACACAATTTCTAACACAATATTAGTCATAAAGCATAAAACATTACAACAACTGGAAAAGAAACAATATATGCATATGGAAATAAACAGATGCAGATTTTTTTTTTAATGTTAGAAAAGAGATTTTTTTGAAGTAATGTTCAAGAGCACAGAAGTAATTTCCACATGGACTAGACACTTAACTTGCTCTGGCCTGGGGATCATTCCCATCATTCCCAGAAAAAAAGCTTGGGAGTTACAAAATCTTGCTGAAAATCACAGGAAAATTAGCCTTTCTCTTGCAGGCTTCCAGTGAAGCATTAGCAAGGACAGTATTGCCCCTCTCCAGCACATACCTTCCACAGTTCAAAGACTGAGAATATTCTGTCATTTTTATTTCTTCAGGGACAATTCTTCAGTGGATTTTTAAAACCGTGACATTTCAGTTAGCAAAAAGTCACTAGTGCAGGACTCAATTTAACCCACTCTCGGACTTCTTATCTCCCAGTCCCAGTTGCTTCACTTACTAGTCTAGTTTCTCACTAGAGAAAGTCTCTAGGAAGAGGAGCAGCAAAATACTAAGCATTTTGTCCATCTGGTTACTGAAGGTTTATAAAGTAAAAAGAATTTCTCTAGCTCACCTAGATGGAATAAGCACAAGGCTGAGAAAAATTTTTAAAAGGACTTCTGAACAGAGGTAACAAAATCCAAAATCTTATCAGTGTCACATTTTCAACTGCACAATTGTATTTCTTCATACAAAGAAAAATAAACTAAAATCTCCAGGGGAACATAAAACCATGTGGAAAATAGGTGTGGAGAGAATTCACTCCCTCCCCCAAAAAATCAGAATAGGGTCTCATGACACCAGATCAATTTTCAACACAGTCAGTTGTAAAAACTTCTTCATAACTATGTACCTAGGGTGCATGCACATGGTTCACTTTAGAAGTTAAGGAAAACTGCTCAACTTCTTGAACTCATCTGATGTTTGGAAATGGGATTTGCGATTTTTCTCTGCCTGCAAAATGAACTCCTCTGCACAAGACTTCTATTCAAAAACTACCAATTTTCGACTAAGAATTATGTTGCAACCAAATGGAAAACAATGAGGTTTGTTTCACTCCCATATGGAATCTAGTAAGTCTGCCAAGAAAATCAGCTTGCTAAAAAAACCCAAAACAAACCCAAAACAAAACAAAACAAAAAAACCAAAAACAAACAAGAAACCCCCAAAACCAGGAAAAAACCACAAAAAAAAAAAAAACCTCAAACAAACAAACAAAACCAAAAACCCACCAAACTATAGTTTGTGTTCATTTAGTCCCTCATCTACCCACTTATAAAGTATTATTGCTAGCACCCTGGGACAGAATAAAGAACAAAACCAGAGATATAATGACTCATAAACTTGAATATGTCACTGCATTTATAGTAAAGCACAGTAAATGTTAAAAGGATTTCATTTCTGCAAGATGAAAACACGTAAGAAGAAAAGGAAGAAAATTTTATATCCACTATGGACAGTTACTTTGGTTCATGCTTTCATCTTTAAGTAGCTTCTCTTTGCCTTAGGAGATTTAAAAAAAAATCTGCTATTTCTTATGTATGTGCTCCTCCTAAAAGTACTCTGATTTGAATGCCAGATTACGTTCTGTGCCAGACAAATGCTTTTTATAACAAAAACTATTTTTTTGTTATGAGCTTGATATTTTTCTAAAATATCATAACTGCATCTTTTGTTTACTGAACAGATGTCATATATTCTGCTTCTAACATCTAGGTATTTTTTCCTATGATATATCAAAACATAATTACTTCCCACTCAGCAGGTGCCACACAGCATTACTCCATGGTTAGCCAGTCTATTTGATGTATCAAGCACAGACTGGAAGGCTTCTTTTAATTTTTACAAAGGAGATTTCAGAAAGAAAAAAAGAACTGGAAGGAAGGTTAAAGAGCCTTACCATCACTGAACCATTTTAACTTTCACAATATAATTCCCAAGGTAACTTTTCTTAATCCCCTTAACTGTTAAAATTGTGAGCAAGCTGAAAGCCCTCAGGTTGCACAAAACAACCAGATGTAATGAACCAAATGAAGCAGGTGACTGGGAGAAGCCAGAACAAATTTCCCAAGGGCAAATCATGCCAAGGAACCTGATTACCATCTACAACAAAATAACCTCTTCTGTCGACACATGGAGAACGGTGGATGTTGTTTACCTGGACTTTAGCAAAGTGTTCAACGCTAATTCCCACTGCCTTCTCCTGGACAAACTGGTAAAATACAGACAGGGTGGGCAGTCTGCAAGATGGGTAGCAAATAGGCTCACAAGTCAGACTCAGCGGTGATCTGTGGTTTTTACTCAGGCTGGCTGCCTGCCACAAGTTGTCCCCAGGGATCAATACCAGGCCCCATACTGGTTCAACATCTTCATAAATTATCCTTATAATGGGATTGAAAGCACCTTCACCAAGTTTTCTGACAACACATCAGGAAAGAGAGACATCTTACAGCAAGACCTGGACAGGCTGGAAGAGCAGACTAGCAAGAGCAGTGTGAATTTTGACAGATAAGTGTAAGGTCCTGTATGGGGACAATATAACCAAATTGCTCAGTACATGCTAGGATCTGTGTGGCCGGGGAGCAGCCTTGTTCAAAGGGACGTGGGGAGTCCTGGTGGACAACAAGCTGTACCGGAGTCAGCAGTGCGCCGCTGCAGCAACAAAAGGTAAATTGGATTGCGGGCTGCATCCATAGGGGCATTACTAGTGGAAATAGGGATATGATGATCCCACCCTGCACTTCTCAGGCCACTGAGCGGAGTACCGTGTCCAGTTCTGGTCCCCACAGTTCAAGAAATATGTGGACAGACTGGAGAGAGTCCAAAGGATGGATGGCCACAAAGATGACCAAAAGTCTAGAGAACCTGATGTGAGGTAAGACTGAAGGAATTAGACTTTTTGTGCCTAGAAGAGGCTCAGGGAAGACCTCATGACTGTATTCCAGTACTTAAAAAGAGTGGCTACAAAGAGGACAGAGGTTCTCTCTTCACAAGGACCCACATGGAGAAGACATGGGCAGGAGGTTCGAGTTGCAGCAGGAGAGGTTTCATCTTAAAATAAGATAGAATTATCATTCAGTGGAACAACCTCCCCAAGGATGTGGTAGACTTCCCATCACTGGCGGTTTTTAGGGTGCTAGATAATATAAATGAGATTATCTTCCATTCCCATGTAATTTTGGAGCAGATGATCTTTCAAGGTCCCTTCCAACCTGGTCTGTTTTATGATTCTATGCCTGTAATTTATGAAATCAAATAGAAAAAGTTTTGTAGCTACTTTAGATTTATTCTACCTATCCTGCCACACACACTCCCTTCCCAAGAGCATGTTGATTTATGCAGCATTGATTTATGCAGCTGTTCTAAACTTTCTTTGGTGAGTTTAAGGTTTAGCCCACTGACCCATGCCACTACCTTTTTCCACCTTCAATTTAACTTCCTAGAAGAGTTAAAAACAACATTGCACATCAGAGGCCGTTTTAGTTCAACCACCCAGAAGTTTTCCTTTGGATGATACAGACATTATGGTAACTGAGTTTGCAAGACTCTAAGTCTCATGGTAGCCTTCCTTCAGAGATGCAATGATCTCGTGTTTCTTAAATTTCTCTGCCTGAAGGAACATAGACTAAAAACAAATCTATGAAACAAACCGATGTGACTGAAATAGAGCAGAATGACATACTTTATCTAACCTATTTTTAGAGAAAGGTATTAAACAACCCTCAATTCATCTTAAAAACATTTTTCTTTTTTTCCCCCTTTTTCTTCAGTAATCTCAGGTTGTTGTTACCCTTCTTCTTCCAAAGTAATTCATATCCAAGTGAATTAAAGAAATGTTATTTCTCACAAACATCATAGAAGAAAAACAAACAAGATGCAAAACTATTTCACTACAAAAGCAGTCCACATTGCTCCTAAATCATGTGTGAGCACACAAAGTTTATGCAAATGTTCCATTTTCTGAATTACAAATGCATCAAGCATAGGAAACAATACACTACAGTCCTAATAAAAAGGTGTTAACAAAAGAAGGCTGGCAGTGTAAGATCCACATCATTGATCCCTGGAGCAGCAGAAGCTGAGAACAATCAGCATGCCTCACCAGGTAACCAGCACAGTCTCCCAGGTCTCACTTGCTTAACTTCACCAAGCATTCTGACTAATCTGAAATACCAAAAGAGGCTTTTCCTATCCAGCCCCACCACAGATGCTACCTGGCACTGGGAAGTCAGGCTGGACTCTTTCGACAGAGCTTATCAACAGCACCCCAAAAAGGGACCAAGCAGGCCAGTTCAGGGCTTGCTATACCCTCTGCCCTTGCACTGCTCCTCCTCCTCTGCAGCAGCACCCATGGGACGGCAGATTCCCCTAAGGGAAATGGAGAGCAAAACAGGACACTGCTATCGGAATTTAAATGGCCTTTGTTTCTAGTTTTCAAAATAAAAAAGCACAGAAGTGAGAGATTTCCAAAACACAGTGAACAACTGGAGGACAACCAGAAAGCAGTGATGTGATTGATCAAAACCTCTGCAAAACACATTTACTAAGGTAACAGGAACAGTAGTCAATATTCTATAGCAATATTCAGGATAGATGGGGAAAAAAAGGTTTCTTAAAGCGTTTTTAAGCAACTGCAATTTCATCATGAGAAATGCTCAACTACAAATGAACAATCATTCAGGACGTCTAAAGGAAGATTCAAAAAAAGATTCCTTAATCTTTTCAAAAAAAGATTCATTGGAATACAACAGAGATCTTAGTGCTGACAACCATGGAAATAGATGTCACCATCAATGCATCTTTGTCGTTGTTAAACCAAATTTCAGGTAATGACTATGTGCATTGTTAGAACTGAAGGAGGAATGAAGCCAGTTGGGCACACTTCCACTGATAAGAAAAAGGCCAACCTTCAGCATATAGGCAACCCTATTATCAAATATCACATTTTCTGACCCAGTCCACAAAGCCAGGCTGCATGTAGAACAGCAGCTACTGAAAACAGTGTGCAGAACCTACAGTACTGCTGACTGAATTTCAGAAATGAGATTTTCAGATTACGAGTGAGTTTTAGAGAGGATATAACTCTTTAATCAAATTTAAGGATGCAAGTTTTTAAACCACTCTCTGTTTATAACCCTAAATTCCTAATTTAGAGAATCACTTTTTGTGACCTGAAACAGTGACTAGTCACTGCCCTTTCAGCCATCTGATCACAGTGGGTAGGAAGCAGGTATCACACTGAAAGACAAGCTGGCCTCCACACTTACATGTTACTCAATTATTTACGTTACATGCCACACATGCAAAGGGTCTGCCTGCTGCACCTGCAACACAAGTAGTTTAGTAGACTTCAGTAGAGTGCAGATTTTTCTACTGACTATGTTCAACTTCTGGGGTTCAAAATACGCAGTACAGTAGAAAAATACTTGAGGTACATAGATGTACAGAGGTGTAAAGAAAAAAAAAAGAATATGGGAGTACCGCCACATGTAGGAAACATGCCTAAAACCAACAAACAAAAAACCCACCAAAAACCTAAAAAAGTCATCCCTAAACAACAGGTATCTTCAGCCTAGCCTACACCAAGACTTTCTGCTATGCAAGGAGGTACAAGTTCAAACTTGATCACTGCACATTGGTTGATGATATTTTTTAAGCATGCCTCACACATGAATGCAGAAACCATTAACATGAGAAGAAAAACCATGTAGTCCATGTCTCACCACTTGCACATATGAATATATTTGTTCTGGTTTCTGGGTACATTTTTTGTTTGGTTTGGGTTGTGGGGTTGTTTTTTTTCTTTTTGGGTTTTTTTGGTTGTTGTTTGCTTTTTGTTTTAAATAGGCAACACCAATATTTTTTCAACTAATTTGAAAGGACAGTGAGTCTGTATGGAAAGTGTAACACAGCACTGACGTAATACACCAAAACTTTCCAAATGCCTGCATTCATTGTTTGAATTCAGAAGCAGAAGGGATACTGCCACCTACTCTTGCCAAAGGCTGAAAATTACACAATCAGATTCCAGCAGCAGATTTGCAAGAGTTTAACAGAAATAATGATAGCCTGTTCATCAAATGGTTGCCAGGTACAAAAGCTTTTTATACTTCTTACTCCTACTATCTGAATGATGCTTTTTAGAAAAAATAATTAAAAAAAAAAAAAATTTCATTTGCTTTGTACAGACTATACAGTTCCCAGGCTTTTATTCTTCCCACCTCTCCAGGAAAAGAGATTGCATAAAGGAAAAAGGAATCTCAGTTCTGGAATCACTGCTCAGATTTTCCTGTGCATTGGTAGGAATTTACCACAGTACTAACTGCCTTTCATTAGGTCAGTATTACTTCAAACTTGATATATTTTAATGTTTTCAGTCTGTCATCTGAAGTGACAGTAACGCTTCTGCAAAGACAATTGAACACAGGCTTTATTAAAAACTGATCAAAGTATCAGAGCAGTTATCTCTGGATTTTTTTTATTTTGTCCTTGCACTTTTCAACAGATAGCTTTTAAAAGTATTTATTTTTTATATATTAGGTAAGCCTTGACCTTGCTTACATAGGCAAAAAAAAAAGTAATTAAGGATTTGGTTCTGTTCTAACTTACTACTTGAAAAATAATTATCTGAATAGCCTCACAAAATGTTTCCCTGAAAGCACTTTTTACATGTAAGCAAAAAAATGCTCTCTTTGAAACATAAAAAGTCTCTCTTTGAACATAATCTCTCTGGACTATTTACAACTCTAAAGGTTACGCTCTTTCATATTGTATCAAATTCAGGTTAACAACCTGGACATCTCAACGAACCTCTTCCAATCACCATGGCTTGCTGAAGCTGCTAAATACCTTCAAAAATTACAAGTTAACAAAAGTATGAAGAAGAGCAATAAATGCAAAGTCATAGGAAAAAAACCCCACAATGACGACGATAAACAACAGGTGACTGTATAGTAAGGTAGACAACACATGATTATCCCCACACAGTGAATGCACTCATATTTCAAGAAAAACTATCATCTGCATTGCAGTGCTACCGAAAGTCATTCTCCTCTTGTATATCCAACTCCACTATTTTGCTCAGGTCTAATTCTGTTACATTAATGTGCTATACAGTTAACAGCCAAGCCGTATGAGTTTCCTGCAGAACCCAAAACTGCAAGACAGACATTTTTTGACAGTCACATTTAATTTTATACATGTTTTCAGCTATGTATTATTATGGAGACACACTGGAAGAGTTTCAAGCTCTGTTACGCAGATTCACTTTTGAAATGCAACATACTGTGAATAATAAACATATAAACACACTCTTAGAAGTGGTCATCAGCTGTTGAAAGCTGCCTGAAAGCTGCAGTGCAGATGCAACTGAGGACTCCCACTTCAGGAAGCAAGGAAGAACTGCTGCAAGTGATACAGCATTCCATGCCCCTGGAACTCAGTTCCTTCCCAGCCTACCAGCTAGGGGAGATTGTGTGACAGACAGTCTTTTACAAGAGTCCCAGTTCCTGAGCTTCTTACTAAGTGACACACTCCATGGTTCCTATTGTATGAAGATTATTTTTTATCTGCAAAGGAAGATTGGTCATACCTGGATGACTACATTCTCTGTTGATACTTCATCTTATTGGGAGAAGCAAAAATGACAGCACTGAAGTCTGATGAAGTTTGTCACTGATGAAAAAGGAACAAACACCAAAACATCTACATTTGGGAAACAACGGACGTTTGGAGGGTATAGCTAATTCAGCTTTCCATGATACGAGATGTCATCTAGCTACCAATCTGCATTTATAAAGTTAAAAGCAGACTGGATCATCATTATCTTCACTGACTTTCTGATTTCTGAGACCAGTTTTGAGTAAGGGCAATGACACAAAGATAATCTGTATAGCCTCTGATAGTGTTGGCCAACACAAGGAAAGCACAATCCCTGCTAGGACAGAAAGCATTACTTTATTCTTTGATGTTTCCTATGCTTATACGTGCACTTTAGTTTCAAAGACTAATTATTTTACAAGGACACAGCACAGTTCAGAGACTTAGACTTGCCAGAAAATACAGAAAACTGCAAAGACTTAAGGGAAATAAACTCGGTGATGGAGTCAAGCAAGGCAACAGCATCCAATTACATCACACTGTTTGGAGGCCACTCTGTGCTTTTGCAACAAAATAGGCTTAGAGAACAAAGGATATAGCACCAGCTGCACCAGGCTTACCGCAAGTTGGTTTAGCCTTGGCCCCAAAACCCTACAATCTTTTCATACGATCCAAGTTTCATAACAGCATTCAGAGCTCAAAGAACATTCTGTCAATAGTAGCAAAGCTGATGCCTCCTAGTTCCTTCAACCAAAAAAGTGTAATAGTGAAATCAGAAGTTAAATCCTTCATTTCTAGTAAGGACCTCACATCACCTTGGTGTTACTCATCTCTTCTGGATCTTCTTAGAAACCAGAAGAAAAAACTTCTTAACTACTGTTCCTAGCAGCCACACCGGAAGAAGGAGCAAAGAAAGTGTGCACCTCTATTACTACAAGCAAGCAAATACTGTGTGCTTCTTCCTCTACAAAAATGAGATCATGACAACAAGGAGTTGAAGCTTAAGTCTTTCCTTTGAGTAATGAAAACATTCTATACTCTGCAATACATAATATTAAACTTGGATGAGCAAATGACTTAAGATAGTGGGACACAGCACAATGAACACATCAGGATTTTTCAGACTTCTGGTTTCTTTGAAGTATGGAGGGAACTACATATTGCAGCTGTCCCACAACTAAAAAAAGGTGGGGGAAAAAAAAAAAAAAAACCATTCCCAAGCAATCTGTAAGACACCAGTGCTGCACAAAAAGCAAAGCAGAATTGAAAGAAAGGATCTGAAAACCTTTTTGCCCTGAACTGACATATAAAACCTCCAAGGAATTCCAGATCAGCTTCCAGGTGGATTCAAGGTCTAGCAGTGGGACTGACTTCTGGCAGAAAAAGAAGCACCACTGACTAGGTTTTAAACACTGATTTAACTGCTCATTGGTGTCTTACAGACAACTTTGATGCATGTGCATAAGTATAAATAACATACATATTAAATATTTTTGTTAATTTTTAATATATGAAGAACTGATGTCTTTTAATAAAAACAAAAAAGCATAAAATAAATATTCAGGATTTGCAGGAGGATGATGTAACTGTATTATCCAAATGCTGTTCCCATCACATGAACATGGTTGCTTTCTTTTGGAGGTCCCAAGAATTTTGCTTACCAAAGCAATTTCAGGCAAGAAAAAGGATTCTTCTTCACTGTTAAAATGTGGGTCTTTTTGCAGAAAGTGCACACACGAAAGATTCCCCTCTTCCTCTAATAACTAGCTGGCACTTAGAAAACCGTTAAGGCTTTCTGCATTACGTTACCAATATGTTCAAAATGCTCCCATTAAAGCACACATTCTTTCTCTCCAACATTTTTTTCATTTTACAGTATTTTACCTATCACCATACTATAAGACAATCAAGTATCTTGGGTTATTTCTCCTTTTATAGAAAGAGAGAGTAAGCCCAAATGGCTGAGCATCTCAGCAATCACAATGGAAACTGGTACTTAAACAGTGTTGACTTAGATCTTTTGACATCTCACCCAATACTTTAGAAGTGTACACTCAGCTTGTGGCAAATATATCTAGAATTAAAATATTTTATAGAAAATGTAAAAATACATTCTAATCACCTGAGGAAGTTATGCTACAGTCTTAAACTCGGTGCAAATATACTTCTATTATACTCATCCCAGTTTTAGCCTCCCCATATAAACTGCAGTAGCACAATGTAATAGAGGCATTCTCACCTCATCAGGTCTTCTTCATTCCTATTCTATCTTGTCATTGAGCAGTACCAACCATGGTACAAGTAGTTCACCAAACAAAACTGCAAATAAGCTTAGCCTACTATTATAAAAACATATTCTTCATTCCATTTTCTTATTACCTTCCCTCCCATCCTTCCCCAAGGATGTTCATATGAAGCTTGGCAGTTCCCAAACCTTTTCATTTGGAATAGTTTAGACTAAAGACTGTTAGCACATATGATCAAGTATTTATGCATAAATACTTCATTGCCAGTATTTAATAGCTTAATTTCTCACAAATATTGAGGAACAACATAATATGCAAAAGACAGAGCTGCAAATCAGTAATATTCTTCTGCTGATACATTCACTTAGTTTTTTGCTGTGGTTGAAGGCATATATCAAACTACTTTTACAAACTCTATAAAACAGTCATTTTGTTACACCTCCCTGCTCCTAGGATGTTTGCTTTTTACTAAGCATAAAGAATATTCTAATTTCCCATTGTATTATGGAATCCTGCTTTGTCCCTTCCTCTGCCCATGAAAACCCATGATGCATGAGATGCAGATGACACAAGTAACAACCAGAGGAAACAGAAGAGCCTAGGAGCCTCCTACAGCATAGGAGGCTAGGATGGGCAAAAGAAGCAGATACATGACCTCACAGAGGCTAGCTAGCAGCATTAAAAATAAAAAAGCCAAGGATCAAGGACAGAAAATTAATTTACTACCTGGGAAGCACAGCAGTTAACTGCATTATTTGTACTTACTTGAAGACTGGGAGAGGAATGGATAGGGACTCAAGATGATCCATCTGTGCAAACAGCTAGGAAGGAAGACTGAAAAATAAAATTACCAAATACTTTTAACAGTGAAGAATCCTTTTCCTTTCCTTGACATTCTTTGTTAAGCAAAATTCTTGGGACCTCCAAAAGAAAGCAAGCATGTTCATATGATGGGAACATCATTTGGATAATGCCTTTGCATTCCAAAACTCCAGCAGCTTTCTGCTCTGTCCTTGTACCACAAGTGACTGGTGTTCAATCACTTGGGATTTGCCACCTGTTTTAGCAGACAGCAAAACTTGAACCTAACACTTCATATCGCACAAGACCCTACCTTACATACATGGTCTAAAAGCAAGTAATTTAGTACATGTATTTAAAGTTTTATCACTTCAATTGACTTGAGGTCACTCATTTAATGTAAAAAAGGGGATTTTTAATTAACTGTTTCTTTAAATCACAGAATCATAGAATAGTAAGGGTTGGAAAGGACCTTAAGATCATCTAGTTCCAACCCCCCTGCCATGGGCAGGGACATCTTGCACTAAACCACGTGGTCCAAGGCTCTGTCCAACCTGGCCTTGAACACCACCAGGGATGGAGCATCCACAACCTCCCTGGGCAACCCATTCCGGTGCTTCACCACCCTCACTGTAAAGAACTTCTTCCTTATGTCTAATCTAAACTTCCCCTGTTTAAGTTTGAACCCATTACCCCTTGTCCTACCACTACAGTCCCTAAGGAAGAGTCCTTCCCCAGCATCTTTACAGACCACCTTCAGATACTGGAAGGCTGCTATGAGGTCTCCATGCAGCCTTTTCTTCTCCAGGCTGAACAGCCCCAACTCTCTCAGCCTGTCTTCATACGGGAGGTGCTCCAGCCCCCTTATCATCCTCGTGGCCCTCCTCTGGACTCGCTCCAACAGCTCCATGTCCTTTTTATGTTGAGGACACCAGAACTGTACAGAGTACTCCAAGTGAGGTCTCACAAGAGCAGAGTAGAGGGGCAGGGTCACCTCCTTCGACCTGCTGGTCACGCTTCTTCTGATGCAGCCCAGGATACAGTTGGCTTTCTGGGCTGCAAGTGCACACTGAAGCCGGCTCATGTTAAGCCTCTCGTCAACCAACACCCCCAAGTCCTTCTCTGCAGGGCTGCTCTGAATCTCTTCTCTGCCCAACCTGTAGCAGTGCCTGGGATTGCCCCGACCCAGGCATAGGACCTTACACTTGGCTTGGTTAAACTTCATAAGGTTGGCATTGGCCCACCTCACAAGAGTGTCAAGGTCCCTCTGGATGGCATCCCTTCCCTCCAGCGTATCAACCGAACCACACAGCTTGGTGTCGTCGGCAAACTTGCTGAGGGCGCACTCAATCCCACTGTCCATGTCGCCGACAAAGATGTTGAACAGGACCGGTCCCAACACCGATCCCTGAGGGACACCACTCGTTACAGGTTTCCAACTGGACATTGAGCCATTTACCACAACTCTTTGTGTGCGGCCATTGAGCTAGTTCTTTATCCACCGAGTGGTCCATCTGTCAAATTGATGTCTCTCCAATTTAGAGACAAGGATGTCATGCAGGACAGTGTCGAATGCTTTGCACAAGTCCAGGTAGATGACATCAACTGCTCTGCCCCTCTCCATCAGTTCCGTGGCTCCATCATAGAAGGCCACCAAATTGGTCAGGCAGGATTTCCCCTTAGTGAAGCCGTGTTGGCTGTCACCAACCACCTCGTTGTTTTTCATGTGCCTTAGCATGTTTTCCAGGAGAAACTGTTCCAAGATTTTGCCAGGCACAGAGGTGAGACTGACTGGTCTGTAGTTCCCTGGGTCTTCCACCTTCCCCTTCTTGAAAATGAGGGTTATATTACTCTTCTTCCAGTCATTGGGAACTTCACCTGACTGCCAGGATTTTTCAAATATGATGGACAGTGGTTTAGCAACTTCATTCGCCAGCTCCTTCAGGACCCGTGGATGGATTTCATCAGGTCCCATGGACTTGTGCACGTTCAGGTTCTTAAGATGGTCTCGAACCTGATCCTCTCCTACAGTGGGCCTAAGGTCTTCGTTCTCACAGTCCCTGCATTTGCTTTCCAAGACTTTCGTGGTGTGGTCAGAGCATTTGCAAGTGAAGACTGAGGCAAAGAAGTCATTAAAAACCTCAGCCTTCTCCAAATCCAGGATAGCCAGTTCTCCTGATAGCTTCTGGAGAGGGCGCACATTGTCCCTAGTCTGTCTTTTATTTGCTACGTATCTATAGAATCCTTTCCTGTTATCTTTTACATCCCTTGCCAAACTTAATTCTAGCTGGGCCTTAGCTTTCCTAACCTGGTCCCTAGCTTCCCGGGCAATGCTCCTATATTCTTCCCAGGCTGCCTGTCCTCGCTTCCACCTTCTATAAGCTTCTTTTTTCCCCTCTAAGTTTCCTCAGCAGCTCCTTGTCCATCCATGGAGGTCTCCTGGCCCTCCTGCTGCACTTTCTTCTAGTCGGGATGCAACACTCTTGAGCACGTAGCAGGTGATCCTTGAATATCAACCAGCAGTCTTGGGCCCCCCTGCCCTCTAGGACTGTACCCCATGAAACCCTACTAAGGAGGTTCCTGAAGAGGTCAAAGTCTGCTTTCTTGAAGTCCAGGGCAGTGAGCTTCCTGCATGCTCTTCTCGCTGTCCTGAGGATCTCAAACTCAACCATCTCGTGATCACTAGAGCCAAGGCTGCCCTGGAGCGTCACATTTCCAACCAGTCCCTCCCTATTGGTGAGCACAAGGTCCAGCATGGCACCTCTCCTCGTCGGCTCCTCTACTGCTTAAAAGAGGAAGTTGTCTTCCACGCAATCGAGGAACCTCCTGGATTGCTTGTGCCGGGCCGTACCGTCCCTCCAACAGATGTCAGGATGGTTGAAGTCCCCCATGAGGACCAGGGCCTGCGAGCGTGAGGCTGCTCCTATCTGTCTGTAGAGCGCTTCATCCACAGAGTCCTCTTGATCAGGCGGCCTGTAACAGATCCCCACCGTAATGTCCCCTGTTGCTGTTTTCCCTTTGATCCTGACCCACAAACACTCTGTTACCTCATCACCCGTCCCCAGACAGAGTTCCATACTCTCTAGCCTATCACTGACATAGATAGCAACGCCCCCTCCCCGTCTGCCTGGCCTGTCTTTTCTAAACAGCCTGTAGAAAACTGTTTTCGACACTCCAGTCACAGGAGCCATCCCACCATGTTTCTGTGATACCAATGACATCATATTCCCGTAGCCTTGCACACATCTCTAATTCCTCTTGCTTTTTCCCCATACTACGAGCGTTTGTATAGAGGCACCTTAGCTGAGCTCCAAATACCACTATCTGAATCTTAGTCAGTTTGTAAATGGTTTTATACCCTTATTTTCCATGGTCCTGCACTATTTAAGACGTTTTCCTTGGCATCCCTCAACTTTTACTTTATATTGCTTTCAGCACACTTACTTTTCTTGAAAATTTCACATAGTTCTCAGGCTTTATAATACAAACATGGGGTTTAAAACCATTACCCTGTGAAAATAATTTCTGTATTTTAACCAGCCTTTGTGCAACACACCAAAATACAGCAAAACATGCAACCCCGCACACTAAACCTGAAAAAGGAACAAGAAAACCTGACATGCTGTTTGAATGTGCACAACTCGTGAAAAAACACACGTTTGATTTCTAGTTAATGACAGCACTTCTGCACCTGCATAAATTCTCTAGATATGAACAATAACTGTAATTCTAAAGAGGATGAGTATAATGTGAAATAAAATGTCTACACATAACTGCGATATATTAGAAGAGTCATCTAAACAGTAACGATTTCCAGAGGAAATGGTGAAGGTATTATATTCATGTAATAGGAAACTAGATTAGAAGGATCTCTCTCCATAATTATCAAAGGAAGAAACTAATAAATTTCTATTTCTAAATTTCTATATAAAAGTATTCATTAACAGAATCTTAAAATGCATTCCTGCAGAGGACTCGTTTCTATACAATCTGTTTTCCTAAGGGAAAACTGTTGATCATAAAGAGTAACTCAGAGAAATAAAAGTACATTTTCCAGCATACCTGCTTATATGGGGCAGCAGGGGGGAGGGGAGAGAGAGATATAATTATAAACAAGCTTCATACCTAAACAGAGATTACGAAAGAAGTTTTTACACACTTAATGGCAGTTTGAGTCATTCTAGGCACATGAGACTTTTCTTCAAACCTGTATTTAGGATCCTGTGTGCATGCACACATCCTCCCTAAACAAAACAACACATCCCTCTGCACAGATGCCTTACAAGAGTGTATCCAGGAAAAAAAATGACTATTTGATGAATCTATTATGCTTATCTAACTGCACCACAAACTACTAAACTGAAGAAAATAAATATTCAGGATTACAACAAATATTTTCATTTAATAGTGACTATCAGTGACTCAGACTTTGAATTGGGACAGTTAGGATGAAATCTGCTGTACAGAAGCTATAGCTCACAACAACGGCAGAGAACTAAATTTGTCATTTTGATTAAGAGCCTTTGATGAAGCCAACTGGCACTGGCTGGAGTCAATTACTTGATTTTTTTTTTTTTTTTTCCTCTTACCAAAGAAGAGCTCTTCAGCTGGTCAGTTCTTCTGGGAAAAATACCTGCTGGCTGTCATTTGCATCTAGTGAGCATCCATCAAAATAATATCAAGAAAACCACTGAGACAAAAATATTGATTAAATAAACAGCCATAACAACAGGAAGCAATTATTTATTCCCCAGGTATACCAGTATGCATTTATTCTCTGCATATTTTTCCTAAGCTCTGCATGACATCTGGCAAGTCTCAAACAAAGAGTAAATGAGAAATGTAGCTTTTTTTTCTTTTTACTTGAGAGAAAACCTGTGTTTTTAAATCTCAGATTAGATATTATTCCTATGATTCTGCAGTTGAGTGGATTTATAATGAACCAGGTGAATACTATAGGGATGCACCAAATGAAAAGAAGAAAATAAAAGCCATTTATTTTGTAATGCAAAAAAACCCAACAAACAACTTGGTGTACAGAACAGCAGAAATTATGAATAAAAAGTATTTTAAATTCAGAGTTATTGCAGCATTATTATAGATCTGATAATTTGGCATCTTGGAAGTTTAAGATCCTGGATTAAAAAGAAAATAAAAAAAAGTTGTCATGGCCTCTTGCATGTTGATTTGGTTTGTTGTTTTTTGGTTTGGTTTGGGTTCTTTTTTGGGGGGGGGGAAGGGGGGGTGTTTTGTTTGGGTTTTTTTAAATTTCCCAAGCCTTATTATTGGAAAAAAGTGCGAAATGTATTTAATGTGTGAGATGGGAGCAAGCTCATGAAAACACAGTTATTTCCCATTTCTGGAACATATAGGGATCAGGCCTGATCATGCAGACCACATGTTACAACTTTTGTTTCCTTATCAGAAGGTTTCTATCAAGAAAAAAAAAAAAAAAAAAAAAAGAGATTTCCAGTTTCTTGAGAAGATGTAAGAATTGGAGATTGGGAAATTTTGAGAAATACTGCAGTATTTTTCTCCCCAACCTATACAGACCTTACAAAAATCACTGTTTCTAGATGACAAGATCTGCTGTTCAGCTTATTACTTCTACCATAATCTAGATTTCACTCTGTTTCATAACATTCACAAAAATTAATTTCAGTCATGATCACAATTTGCAGACAAACCTAGACTGACAACTCAACTGCCAGATTTCACAACCAAAAATTCAGTTTCTGCATGTTCAGTGCCATAAGATTCTTGAGATTCATCACACAAAACTATGAAAAATGTGAAGAAGGACCAATTATTGATGTTTCTTAAATAGTAATGCCCTTAAAAAAGAAAGAAAAAAACAAAAATTGAATTATTACTGTCAGAGCTACCCTGACAGCTGATCACATAGGACTGGCATTTGTTCTTCACTACAGCTCTCAACTACAGCTACGCCAGGTTCATGTACACCACTTCTGGCATAAATACTAGCATCACTGTTCTTCACCTTTGAATGTCACAGCTAGGATCAAGATCTTCCTTGTGTTACCAGTAACCAACTCTCCCCCCCCACCCCCAAAAAAGGACAATTAGAAAAAAAGGACAATTAGAAAAGCCACACTCTTGATTCTTCATGTTGAAGGTTGAAACATCTAAGATCAAGTAACAGAAACCTAATGAAAAACAAGCACAAAATAGTAGAGAAGACACTCTAATTACAGATATTACACATCCACCTCATAAAGGATCTGATTTACAGAAAATAAGAGTTAACTAAATGAAAGGCCATCCTCAAAGCAGAACATTTTTTGCTTGCAGGTCTATGAATCACCTTCTTAATGGCAGTGGAAGAATGCCAGCCTTGTGCTGCACAAACAATGGAACTGGAACTCACTGAGCTAAGAAATGAGAAATAACAAGGCTGATGATACAAGTCAATGTGGGACAGTGGGACAATAAGAGAGCTTTGACAACAAGTATGACTTTGTAAGCCAAAGCTTACCCCTTTTTCTTTCTTGAAGAAATTCTAAATATTTACCGGACTAGAAGTGACTATGTCCCTAAAAGGAACACCCACAGTAAGTTTCATGTAGAAGATAAAGCTCTATAATAGAAATAAATGTAAGACACTGATCCTCACATCATGAAAACTAAGACAGCTTGAACAGAAATCTTAGATACAAATTCCTAACGTAGCATTTAGGAACCTCAGGAGGAACCCTGAAGTTCACCTGGTCTTATGTACCATCATTAACCAGCATGAAAAAAGACCCAAAAGCTGCAACACATGCTTCTGTGTGTATACCCAGCAGGGTAAAGCAAAACCACCCTAAAGGACATGGCCAATCTGAACACAAAGCACAGGCACCAGTTGACATCAGCACCAGCCTCACTCTCTGTCCCTGAGCTCCTGTATCTTCATTTCATCACTGTCTCATTCTCTTTAGACTGCTTTTGCTACTAGTGTACCAAGGAAAGTTACATATTCCCGGGTACATTTTGTTCACACATTGTTAATGAAGCCTGTACATGTGCCCAGACCTTCAGAAGGGAATCTTATAAACAAATTAATGTAACACATAAAACATAATCAGCCCTGTTGCCTCCTTTGTGCTTTCAAGACCAGCACATTGCCGACAGCTTGGCTCTCTGCAGCTGGGCCAGATACAGAGTTCAACAAAGGTAAAGGTTCAACATGATTAAGGGAGGAAAGCAAAAAACAAAACAACTCCTCCATGGTGCTCCCACTTACTTGCAAGGCTGTTGTTCTCTCCAAAGAGCCTTGGCTGGCAGCGCTCCAGCTCCTGCTCCCTTGACACAAGATGAATGTCCCAGCGCAGAGCACAGGGTTGAGCCAGCCCTGCTAGCGCCAGAGTTGCATGCCAGCTCCAACTCGGCCATTCAAACCCTTCTTCTCCTGAGGAGCCTGGTAGCTTTTTCTGTTTCTGAGATTAGCTTGTCCTCAATAGCACAACTGTTTCAGGTCTGGAAGGTGCTTGTGGCTGCTTTGCAAAGGTACAGCCTCATTTAAAGCCCTTGGAAAGAAAGAAAAAAAAAAAAAAAAAATTCCCAATGCCTCCAAGCACTTTGTGGCTCAAAAGGATTTCTTTGATTAGGCAACACTACAGCAATTTGCAGTAGTGCTCCAGGACTTTCTTTTGGGGCCAGCAATAAAAATCTCCTACAGGTTTTTAGATCTACAGTGGGTGGCTATGTTCGTTCACCTTAAAAACCTGTTGCTTCTTCCATTGACTACATCTCTTAGGTATGAAAGCTATTATGCAAGGAGTACATTGACGGTCACTTACGTCACATTAATGGCTTTTCCAATTTTAGTGTCAAGGCCTTCCCTCTACCCCCAACCTAAAAGCTCAGTCCTTCTCTAGAGCATTAATGAGCAAGCTGACAAATGGCACATACTAGCAATATCAGATGTTTGGAAGATGTTGCCCTCTCTCCATGATGACATACAAGGTCTTTTTTTTTAAAAAAACACAAGCAAAAAGCAAAAAACAAGCAAACAAACAAACAAAAACACACCCTTTTGCTTCTTGGACAATAAAAAAAGCACAGTTTTGCAGTTCCTAAATACTTCACAGCTAGTCCAGTCATGCTATAATCCAAGAGGCTGCTCTCTATTTACAGTTATTTAGGAGCCAACACCATCTCTGCAGAGAAGCCATGCAATTCTTCCAACATCACTAGGAATAGGGGTGAGAGGACAAGAACACTCAGAAAACATGTTAGAATTCAGGTCAACTGCAGAGTAAACCTATTTCTGTTACATCAGTATTCTTTCTCCTTCCTTTGCACCTCTCTGCTCAGCTATAGGCAACAGTTTTTATATGAAATACCTACAGAGGCAAGCTAACATGATTTTACTTGTAGAGCACATTTCAGATGATTCATTCCAATAACAGCACAAAGAAACATCTCCTGCTTCCTCTCACTCATACACCAAAGTCTGAAGGCAGAAGGGACATGTTGAGGTTCTTGACATTAAAGCGTACCTTAGGCTCAATCCATTAGCAACAGCCCAGAGAGCCACTTGATTAAAAACAAAAGCACCCAACAGTTCTACTACTTGTGGATAAAGGCCATTTGCCCTGTGGAGATCCTTACAGAAATGTGTACACAAAAGCTCATACATTTAACCAATTTAAAGAATTCCTTACTCTTTTTTTTTTTTTTTTAAACAGAAATCAAAATAAGTATTTCAATAAGCAAATAAGCAGGCATTTTATGTTCATGTTTCTTCACTTCAAGGAGTGATTCAATCTAACTATAGATTGAATTCCTGGGGATAAAATGCATACATCCTAAAGAGTAGTTCTTACAAACAAATGATCACAGAACACTGAGATATATTAGATCCTACTGGAAATACATATATTGGCAGGTTCTGGCATAGAGACTTCCAATAGGGCCTAAATTAAGTAACAAGTGAGGTAAAAAGGCAATTTTTATAAAAGTTATTCATGCTTCTCATTCTCATCATAGCCATGCTCACTCTTTCACAGTAGCATTCTCAGTATACATAACCTCCATCTATCATAAAATCAGAAAGACCCAGTTGGTAAAACCAGTGTAGTTTTATCCACTCATTAACATGAATCATTAGCAGTGGTCAACAGAAATACGCTGCTGTCAGTCTGGACACCTCTACCTGACACTGCTTCCCTTCTTTCACCCACATCAGTTCATTATGGCTAGCAGAAACCCAGAAGAGAAGTAGTCCTTGTATGTTGTTATTTATAGTTCATGGATTTTTTAGGTTCTTGCATTAAAGCAATCAAGGGTACTTGTAATGGTGCTAGATGCAAATGAGAACTGTTAAATTTTTGAATTATCAGTAAAAATCATGTTTAATGTTTTCTGTAATACTGGGATGTTTTGCAGAAGTCGAGGGGTTGTACAGAACAAATGAGAAAATGAGACGGCTAAGTATTTTTTCCAATTTTTAATACAGGAACTGTACAAAGATATGCACAATATTAAAAGAAATGGAGTTTTTGAATGCAGCCAGAAAATGCCTGTTAAACAGCTGAAGATGTCACAATCATTTTACTGTTCATCAAAAGCAGTAATGAGATTAGCTTTTATCTAAACACAAAATCAAAATAAATGCTAAATCCACTGGTTGCCCTCTGACTGTTCAAAAACCGTTCTCTGCCATCTGAACATCTCCTATGGATTAAACGAAGATGATTTGCCTTTACTGAAGACAATGCTTCCTCCCAGGGACCATGTGCTTGTACTCACTGGCAACCCTGACTCCACAGACCACACAAGGCCAGCGGCTGCTGGGAGCCTTTAGCAAACAAACAGCATGTCAGAAGCTTCCACAGCAACACAGTTCCCAGCTCACCATTAGTTATCCCAAATGGTCTAATAATCTTTTATAGCAGGTTATCCCTTTCATAAGAGCCCTGTTACATTACTGTAAGTGTGTAAGTCTTTAAAATTTCTGCTCCTTTCAGTTCAACAGGCGAGCGGCACGCACACACAGCACAGACAAGTTGCGGAAGTAGTAGCACTTTTATTACTTATTACATAAATAATGACATATAAACAAAAATATTAATGGAATGCCTCTGTAAGTAAAATGCACAAGTTTTAAAAAGACTGCTTGTATTTTAAATAGAGATACCACGCCAAGTCATTTTGGCATTCTCAGGCTTATTCCCATATGGTAAAGAGTTACCACCTATCTTGGGAACATACATAGTTATTTTTTATAGAATTCTAGAATGGTTTGGGCTGGAAGGGACCTTAAAGATCATCTAATTCAAACCCCTTGCCAAAGCAGGGATATCTTCCACTAGACCAGATTACTAAAAGCCCCATCCCACCTCACCTTGAACACTTCTAGGGATGGGACAGCTGCAGCCTCTCTGGGCAACCTGTTCAGTGTCTCATCAGCCTCATAGTGAAGAAATATTTTTAATAATAGAAGGGTCATTTTACTACTTGAAAAATACATTGTAAGAAATATGCGGTTTCAGTTACTCTAAAAACTTCCGTGAATCCAAATCAAGTTGTCCAAATGCCTTCATTGCTATTCCCGTCTCTCTTCTCCCCCCCACCAAAGCTTGATTCCAAAACCAAACCAAACCCAAACAAAAGGAGGCATGAGGGTGGGGTAACCCCCCCAAAAAATTAGATAATTATTTATTGAATTTCTGCTTGAAACATGTTAGAGAACAGATGTGAATTTGGAGTTCTTAAGTGAGTGCCTTGGCCACTGCACCATACTGTGCCTGGAGGAAGGTTCTGTTGTTTCCATAGCATGAAATGCCTAAAATATTCACAGACTAGAGTATTAAAAAAATTAAAAATAAATATTAAAAAAAAGATATAAAATCTGACTTTAAACCACATAACAATCAGATTTTTCAGTTCACCTGCCAAACCAAAAGAATTCTTGCACAGCTTTTACTACAGGAAGGAAAGCTGACTGAATTACTGGTGTTAGCTAATCTAGTTTAATCCAATGTTTTATTTCCTTCAGGTTTATTAGTGGATAATAATTTTTCTTTATAAAAAGACAAGATCAAAAACACATTCAGTAATCTTCTATTATCTGTTTCGCATAATATAACTGTACCATAATCTGTTTGCAAATAGCTGTTTGCGCTACTTACGAGAGGCCAGCTACACATGTAGAGGTGATCCACAAAGACTTTGAAATTAAATAAACCACACATTAGACTCCAAGAGAAGATAAAGAGAGGGAGAGAAAGACTATACCGAATACTCACTGCAGTGAATCATAGGCAACTGACTCTTCCCTGTGAATAAGCAAATAACCTGAATGTTCTTTAAATGTTTGGTATCGTAAAAAGCTGGAAGAGTTGCAGCTCTAATAATCTCTGCAGGAGGATAAATCACTTAAAATCTGAGTTTGCAATGGAAGCTTCTATTTAAAAGAGCTATCCACAGATCACATTACTTTTGGTAAGCCTGAAATCATCTTTCTACAGTACTTAGTCAATGCATTAATGAACTAGACTATGTCCAAGCACTGAACTATGCAAAAAATCCAATCATATCTTCGCTTAATTCTCCAAAAAACCTTTCTCCTGCAACTGCTTGTTAAAAATTTGCAGAGCTTTGTGCATTAGTGTCAAGCTTGCCGAGCAGCACTGTCTCCTCCACAGAGTAAGATCCCACCTTACCACAGACATCTGACAACCCTAAAGAGGTCCAACGACCATTAAGACTACAAAGAAAAGACAACTCATTTCTTTTTTTACTCAAACAAAACTGTGAGTAATTATGCAGTTTTTACTGAATTAACTAGATAGCCAAGAACAGTGACTTATAAATTAATGCAGGTCATCTTAAAATTGCATCTAAGGCCTTGTTAAAATGGATAACCCTTTTACCTCATTAAAAATGTAGAGCACCTGACATAATACCATTTCAATAAATGCTGTATAATATGAATAGAAAAATATGCTAGCAAATTGTTACAATAGAGTGTGACTACACACCTGTATATAAGGTATGACAAGCTGAATGCAGCAAGATTTACTTTCAACCATTATTCATACACTGAATACCTCAAGTCAGTTTTACAGCAATCTCCTTCTGCAAGGATGTGCTGTAAGTATCAGGCTCCAGTGGCTTTGCAAATGAATAACTGTTTGCAGCATCAAATATTCATTGTCAAGTACTTGCTCAGACAAGAGGGTGGGGGGAGGAAAAGATGGGGGGGGACACCAAAAAAAACCCCACCAAACCCCAATAAACACACAAAGATGAAAAAACAAGAACTGGAAGGAACTAAGCACACACTGGCAGGTAGCAAGAGTGGAAAAGCTTATCCAGCAGCCAGGTCCCAAACTTGGCTCTCAGTCCCAAACCAAAAGCATAAACAACTCCGTGCCTATCAGATGCAACTCAAGCCTCAGGGGAAAAAAAAATAGCCGAGAAGAAATACTATTTTGATCAAGCAGAAATACTATTTTGATCTTTGCAAAATGGATACAATGCACTGGGATAAGCATACACATACAGAAAAACAGAGACTAAATCAATCACAGTCAGGCACAAGTAGGCTTTCATCCTGCTCCCTTCCATGTTCATTTCTCTCCCCCTTTACAAACACCCAAACAACGAATAGCAAGATTTAATGGAAAAATAAGTACATTTTTAAAAGCAGCTATCACACAAAAGAAGATATCAAACAAAACTTCACAGCATGTAAAGATGCTCCAATGGAAAATTATTTGCAAATCACAAGAACTACATTTCTCAATGTAGTAGGCTTAAGTATTGGGCACCAGTTCTACTCACCTCCTGATGGCAACAAATCACTTCTTAGAAAGAAGTATTTAATTATTTATCCCTTTGATCATTTTGACTGAACTCTTCAGACGAGTTGAGAGAGTTAAAGTAGAAATCATGCGTGAAAGATTGAGCTTGTGAGTAAAAGCTATTTCACCAGAGATGATATTCATTTACCACAGTTTTGCAACTTTAAATAGGTGGTAAAACACGCTGGGATTGTGCGCTGAGCACTCTATTTTTCTGAACTGAAATAAACACGCAGCACTTGGAAGTCGTGAGGCTTCATTTGCTCCCATAAGGGGATTAAGCAAAGACCTCTCAGCTCTGAGGCGTAGAGGGGGAGAACAGCTTTTTGCTCCATCTAATGGTGAAAGGGCGTAAGCATCTCCATTAACTTACGTACCTGGCAAAGTCAACCCGGGGCAACCCGTGCACATTATTTACGCTGTGCAGGAACATGCTTGGGCTGTGTGTTGATAAGGCATGGCGCAGATACAGAAAGCTGCAGAGGAAGAAGAGGCAGTTGCAGGCAGGTTCCTGGAGAAGGCAGGTAACATAGGGACGGCTGGTAACCGCCACTGACGTCAGCTCCCAAAACACGGGCTAGGGTTTGTTCCCATAACTGTCTCTGCTTTCTTCCCCAAGCCTCCAGAGCCTGTGCGGAACGTTGGCTGCATGTGTTGGACCTCCTGCCATAGGAAGCTGATGTGGTGAGGGCAGGAGAGCTGGGGCAGAGCCAGCAGGCCAACTTCACACAACAGCTCTGGGCAGCAAAAGACTGACCACCTCCCACTGCTGAGCAGGGTGTGATTTGGCAGCATGGCCTTCTCCCTAAGCCAGCTCATCCCCATGCCCCTGGCACCTACTTGAATGTGCCACCAAAACACATGGATGGGGGAAGAGCAGACTACACAGCTGGCCTTCATCCACTATTTAATGTTTTGCTAAGCAGATGTCATTATGCTGACCAAAGGTCCATGCTGTTTTTCCACTGAAAGGCTAACAATGAGCTCTTACTCTCCAGGGCTTCCAAGACCCCTCAAACGGCAAAACTCAGGACAATTTCCGTTAAATAAGGGCTAAGACTGCAGTGTTTCCAGATGACTTCTCAACCTTCTTTAAGGTGTAAAAGAGTTCCTAAACACTGTGCCAGTCTGGCTCTTGAGATACCTAATGACTCCAAGGCAAGAGGCTCACGCAGCAACACAGCATTCTTTTGGGATGAGGAAGCACCCACAGGTATAGGCAAACTGAATGATGTATGGCTTGTTCTCACACAATGGGTGCTACACTGAAAATTGTTAGGGACGAAACAAGGTGGTTTTGCTCTTCACGAGACAATCAGACCACAGAGTGAAGGGCACTGTCACACAGATACCTCCATGTCCACACTCCAAGCACAACTGAGTAAGGAGAACTGTTCATAGTGAACACTGCCTGGTGCTTACTTTACGATGACCTTGCTCACATTTCCTTCACAATCCATCCACTCCTGAACAGACAGTAAGAATACCTAGCTTGTCCTTTATAAATTAGTTTATTTGGAAGTACTAAATCCTGGTATAGAGATGTTTTGGGTTTTTCTATACATGGATGGTCAAGGGAAAAGACTTGTAAAAAAGAAACAATTCCAAGTACTCAACTTATATCACTTTTAACAAGCTCAATTTTCAGAAAATAAGAAGCGGCTGTTCCTTCTCAAAAATCAGATCTTAATGCAAGTTGGGCACTCAAAATTCTCTAGTCAGTCAGTTTAGAATCTTTATTTTAGAAGCAAGGGGAGATTTCAGTAGATGTGAAATGGGGGGGGGAGAAGGCAAACAATAGCAGAGATATCTTCTGATCTGAAAGGTGCGGAGTTTTACCCAACACAGCTTCCTTTCAAGCCCAGTAACACAGCACAAATTAATTCAACTATCTCCTAAAGATAATTGCATCTGTATGTCAAGATGGTCTGATTGCTCTGCAGGTACAGAAGGTTTATTTTATCCTAATTCCCTATATCATCTGGCAGCTTCATGATCTGGTCATCTTCTGGCAACTAATATCTAAATTCCATCTAGTTTTGCAGAATACTTAGTAACCTCATTATTAAAAATACTCGAAACATTATCTCATCTCAGCAAATTGTTTGTACTTTGTCTATGAAATTGTACATAGATATTTTACATATATTTATATATGAAAAGAAGTTTACTGCCCTATTTCTGATACACATCCATGATACACATTGCGTTTAAGGCAACATCTGTAAATATTGTAAATAATAACTTGATAAAAACAAAAACATTAACAACTTATCTGAAAGTTTTCTCCCAATATATCTTATGCAAGTTTACAGGAAGAAAACAAAATCATACTTCACTTTTGTCTTTAGGAATATACATGAAGTAAACAAGACAAAAACTGTCACATGAGAGCCTCGTTATCTTTAATAAAAACATTAGTGATCTGCCATTTATATAGCTCACTTCTGGCAGTGAATGTACTCATCCCCTTATTCCTCCAACTTCAGATGTAACAGTACTTAAAAGGGGCCTATAAGAAAGATGGGGAAAGGTATTTTAGCAGGGTCTGTTGTGATAGGACGAGGGGTAATGGTTTTAAACTAAAAGAGGCAAGATTCAGGCTGGATGTGAGGAAAAAATTCCTTACAATGAGGGTGGTAAAATACTGGCACAAGTTGTCCAGAGAGATGGTGGATGCACTATCCCTGGAGACATTCAAGGCCAGGCTGGATGTGGTTCTGAGCAACCTGATCTAGTTGAAGACGTCCCTGCTCATTGCAGGGGGGTTGGACTAGATGACTTTTGAAGGTACCTTCCAACCCAAACTGTTCTATGATTCTATTCACTGTTTCTATGTAATATGTCACATAAGAAAGAATGATTTATTTTTTATTTCATGCACACATGCCATGGAATAGAATAATTTCTACCAATCTATCTACGTTAGCTGCATGAACCAGGATTTTTTTCCTGGTTATGCACCAGTACTTAACGGGGATCTGGCTAACTTAAGTAATACTTACTGTTAGCATTCCCTTACACAATTAAAACATCTAACTTTTCACTTATACTCAGGAAAAATACAACAAAAGCTGATCTGTCACTGTCATCTTACAATAATCAGTGTCGATAAACTTTCTATTGACCTTTTTTTTTTTTTTTTTACAGAAATGTAGAACAATTTTTTAATAAATTCTCTAAGTTCACTATTCATTTAGAAACATGACAGCAGAGGAGCACAACACAAGCATGACTATATGAGAATTTTTTTAATTATGTTCCCAATACTACACAAACAAAGCTACTCAGAAGTATCAGATACATATAATTAGTACCTTGGCATCAGTTTGAATACCTAAAAAAAATACAAAATAGATCCAAATATCTATTATGAAACCGGAGTCAAGACAGAAAGCTACTGATGCACAGGAAAAAATATCCTTCACTGCCACACCATAATGTAAGTACCAGGAAGAAAGTTCACATTCAGAGGCCAAACATTTCAGGATTTATCTGTAGATAACTAGACTAAATTTCTTCTCATAGTAAATTAATCACTATGTCTTTTGACCAATACATTACTGGAACTGTAAGAAGAGCAATGCCATCTGTCTAGAGGTGCATCAATGAGAAAATGAAATTGGCTATTTATTACTAAACTTCTGATGTTATTCATATAAAAAAGAATCAATACAGTCAGAAGTGAGGTGATGCATTTCCTCAGAGAAACATGCCACACAGCCTTTTGTAATTTAATGGGCAGCCAGTTAGCAGGAGAGCATTACTGAGGTCAAAGAATTCACAGTTTCACACAGATGTATATAGAAGAAACACCTAACACGCCTCAACCACAGACAGGTAGGGCATTCAAACTTCTAGGCTTGTCAAAGACAAGAACAAATTTGCTCGGGCCAAACTTTGAAAGCTCTTGAATGTATTACCATATAATGCAGCTGCAGCAAGTGGAGCTAAAATGTGCACAAAATTTAAGTTTTAGAATGGAAAGTGGTAAAAAGTGAAATATGTCCTACTTGCAGTAAAATGTTCCAAGTATTGATATAGGCTGCAAGTGAAATGAGAAGGTCTTGATGCAGCCGACTAGTGACGAAAAAAAAAAAAAAGAAGGAAAAGAAAAAATTAAAAACATAAAAATACTATCAGCTTTGCAAGAGCATTCTGACGTAAAGATTTGATTCCCCTTGCGTAAGAGACAAAGGTATCTTCTTCTTTATACAATCCTTGCACTGAGATGCACCTGGCTTGATTTGGACATTCTCTAGCTCACCTTTAATATACTTTCTCAAGTTCTCCTTCCTTACTACTGCTTTCAGTAGTGAAGGCTTCCTCTAGCAAACCAGCTTTCTAGTGTTAACTTTTGTCGTTACACTCCCATCATTACATATCTCCGAATCAACATTAGTGTAGTAACTCAATTCCTTTAAATAGCCTCTCCTGTTTTGCCTTCTCTTGGGTATATTAGTGCTCTTACACTCACAGACTTCCAGCACTTGAACTTTTTTTTTTTTTTAAAGAGCTTGAATTTTACTATTTGCTTCAAATACTTACTCGAGTTTCATTGTACAAAAAATTTATTCAATTTCCTTTTCATTTATCTTCCTCCACACATAATATATTCACTATATTCTCATCCACATTTATGAAACACTCCCTTTTAGACTTTTATTAACCTATTCTTAACATTTAAACTACACTTAGAGATTGGTGTTAAGCAAGAAATTCAGTTAAACAGTATATTTATTAATTAAAAGTTTTCCATTAAAAGAATTTTAGCTGATTGCTTCCCAAATTTCATTTTCATCTTTTTTCTCCCACTTGTTCCTTTAAAACATATGACAAAAATGGTATAAGGAATACAAGTATAAGAGCCTTCACTGTTAACTGTGATGTATACACCTACATTTTTTTAATGAGTTTCATGATTCTGTATAAATAGAAGTAAAAAAACCTGAGGGATTGTAATTCAGTAAAAGAATGGGTAAAAGAAGCAGTAGTGGAGGAAGCATACCATGAAAATCACTGCATTAAACAGCATCAAAACAAATGTCTCATTATATATACACTAGTCATAACATATGCAATATAAATCTTATTTAAATCCTGAGATAAACTACAACTGATTATCCAATTTATCAGTTAAAAGCAGTATGTCATATAAATGTCTTATTAGATGACTTACTGTCTAAAAAGGGTAGTTCCTTATTCTGCTCTTGGATAAGTGGCCAACTTTAAGACAATGTTTTAACATTTCACTCCAGTGTTTCAGTTATAACACTGATTTTTTTTAAACGGGTTTCTATCTGCTTCTCCTGCTTTTCCATTTCCCAAAGCACATTTGTTTCCATTGTGTTCACCATTCTCTGTTTTGTTTGTAAGGAAGACAGCGAAAGGACAAAGGAAAGAACTTACATAAAAAGAAAATTGCATAACTATGAAGTTCTACACTTGGCTTCAGGGAGATTTAAATTACGGTTCAGTAATTTCAAACATATTTGAAACAGCATATTGTGATAGGCTGTTTCCAGTCCCCACCGGCTGCCATTCAGAGGAAAAAACTGTGAACCACAGCTTGAGAGGAACCTGCTACCAATTTCCTAGAGTCTGGGAGGTCTACAGATGAACTGGTGACACTTGCCTTCTCCAAAATGCAACACTGCCCAGACTGAAGAGCCACCCTCTCAATGCCCTGTACGGGTACACAAACTCCTGCTACACCAAGAGCCAGTTTATCATAGCACTTAGTTTTCTCACCTTTGATTTAAGTGAACTCATCTTCAGCATTGTAGTAGGTAAGCATGGCCACGCTCCTATGTCTCCTTAGCTAATGGGTGATAATTTCTGAAAAAGACATTAACTGAAAGGAGTTTGAATTATCTATTGTTAATTTTTAACCAATCCTATAAAAATCAAAAACCAAGACAAAGAATTCAAATGGTGCATTTAAAAATGCTTTCACTTACATTAATAAAATTAAATCATCATCTACCTAGAGAATAGCATTGGTATCCTGCACCTCTGTCACACATCTACAAAGCTGTTTTGTGTTCTCCTTTCTAAATAGGACAACAAAACACCTTAGCACCCAGACTACTGAAACCATAGGAGAGCTAGAAAGACAATCGTCTTTCTGACAAATTATTTTTAGAAGATTTACTGGTATTGGAGGTTCCACTGCCTCACTAACCCAAAGTTTACAAAGAGATTTGCTGCAAATAATATTTTCTTTCCTCTAAAAATCTCCTCCCACAAACACATAAGTAATCAAAAGGTCAGCCTGGCTCTCTCCTTCCCCATCACCACTCAGATACAGCAAGCCAAAACACAGCCTCACCTATACCTGTACAACCCTGTGAGCCTTCCTGCACTGTGGCAACGTAACCAATTTTGTTAGCTGAACTCAGGAAGAATTTGCAAATTGGGGAAAAACAAACAAACAAACAAACAAAAGCACACGCACAATCTTCCTGACACCCAGAAATAATATATCAAGTTTACAGAAGTCCAGCAGACCCTAGAGAGAAGTCACCATGCCCATGCCTGGATTGCCCACCTTGGCATATCACTTAAAATTGCCCTAGAGTGACATTCCCTGCTTTATCTTTTGCTGCTACATACAAATTTTAAAACTCTGTATTCCCTCACTCTTCCTTACTGGATGTGATTTCTAGAATTCCAACTAAGTTTCCCTCCAACGTAACTGGAACATGTACAATCACCAGGAAACAAGTTTGTCAGGTTGTAAAGAACTGCCAGAGCTGACCTATCAGCCCCAAATTAGCAATTTCTCCACATGGCTTTTACTAACAAACTTTGAATCATTATGCATCTCAGTCTGTACTTACTCTCCTCCCAGAAACGTTCCTCACAAACTAAACCCACAGGTCTAAGATGAAAATGTTCCCTCAGCCCTCCACCCCTGAAATAATTTAAGACAACCTTCACTACATGTACTTTGCACCTTTCTTCCCCCTCTGGACCTGCAAAAACATACTAAATATTATGTTCAAATACTGTGTGCATATTATACATAAAGACTGAGCTCTGGAAATATGTCCAGTATCTGAGAAATAAGAATTTAAACACTGTTCCTTTAAACACAATTCTAAGACCAGAATTTATAAACATTTGGCTAACAGAGCTTTCTGTGGAAGTTTATGAATTATATCTCATTGCATGTACCAGGACTTTTTTCTCCAAACTGGAAGGGTTTTTTTCATCCACCAGATATGATAGCACAAAAGTTTAAAACAAAACAGCAAAAACACAAAGAAACCCACACCACACCCAAAAAAACCACAGGGTGACAGAAACATTCACACTTATCATAGGGTGGGAGGAGGACCCATAGAGTAAAAATCATGCTGAGACAATAGCAAAGCTTTCTCATTCCCTGGGCTCTTGCAGTGTACTTAAGAATGACCCAAATCCAGGCATTCAAAGCCTACATCTCTGCAAGCTGCAGCTGAATCCTGAGGCAGTCTTTCACATAAATCAAATGCTAAATTTGGTAACACATTTCAATATGCTTAATAGTGGGGCCAACTGAAAAAAAGAATAAAGAAAATGAAAACTAGCAAGCCAAATGTTTCTTATGGCTTTCCTTTTATACTAACATTCACTCATGCTTCCAGCTTCTTCATATTCATGTGCTGCTGCACATTGATAATGCATTACTTCCCTAACATTCCAAATATTAGGGAAGAGCACAAAATACACGAGTTGCAAGCTGAGCTGTAGGTGCAAATGGAATTGATGGCATCTCAAAGACAGGTATGGCCAAAGTTGCTACACCAAGAGAAAAAAATGAGGTTTGGGTTTAATTTCATAAAATGTGTTTTCCTATTGTACTTCTTTCCTGCAGGCAGGGGCATTTAAGGGAGAGGGGCACAACTTAAACATCTACCTCCTGTACAACAAACCCGTTGCAGTAGTCAGCATCGATCCAAATGAAAGCACCTAAGTGACTCCTGCTACTAAAGCAGTTAGTGAAGTATGAATGTGGAGTATAATTACAAGTAAACTGTAAAACAAGTAAAAAAAAAAATAAATAAACGTGAGAAGCAAAAGACATGAAACTTCTCCACTCATTTTGTATGTATTGCTTTAAGATCTTTGTAAGTGTAGGAAGGTAACATTTTTTCAAACACAACACAGAACTAGGAAATTAATGGCAGTAACTTACAAACTAGCAATTTTGAAAAACTGATTAATTGTATCAGTAACTAATCTATAGGAATTACTGTAACTGTTTCTAAATTCTTTTTTAAGCATAGGAAGAAACAGTATTCTGGGTTTAACATCATTCTGTATCCTAAGAGTGATGATCATCCACAGGGATGCTGAAAGAAAAAAAGAAAAGAAAACCTAGAAAGCATTTCTACTCACATGTGAGGCTAAAAAAAAAAGCAGGACCGTGATAAAATGCTGTAAAATGGGGAAATGATTTTACAAGAAATTGTCGAAGAGCAACTACTGCAATAAAGCAGAACGCTGTAATACCATGAAAAACCTTAACCGATTTAATAGTCAAAGGAAAGAACAGAAGGCATCCTTCTTCCCTTCTTCCTTCCTTGCTTCTTTCCCTCCCTCCTCCATCTGCCCTTAAACAACAGCAGGGTCTCCCCTGCGAGAAGGACATGTGGGTTTGAATCCATTTGTGCTGAAGGAGAGCTGAACCCTACCGTCCCAATTTGCCCACTGCCATGCAATTATGGAAAACCATCCTTCACACTTTTTAAAAAGACCAAACCACACAACCAATGTACTTACCTCCAAGAAAAGGTCTCCAATAACTAACTGCCCATCAAGGTGTTGGCCCCCACCTTTAGAGCTACGCCAAACATAGTTCCTTCTTCATCCACCTCCCATGAAGGGTGGGCAGCAGACACATACTCGGCATCACCCATCTTCCCAACAGCTCCGGGCAGCTCCCCTGGGAACACCAAACTACCCTTCACAAGGACTGAACCTCAGTGGTCATACTGGGACAGCTTTGCCCTGAATCAACCTGCCAAGTCCAACTTCTTAGGGACTGTAACACCCAATTAGGCACTGAAAGTAAGTTATGGACCCCACTGAGAATGCCCTTATATTGGTCACTGTTACACATCCCAGTTTGTTCGTCTGCACTTACATGCGTTTGCTCTGCAACCACAAGAGGAGTGATGAAGTAGCTTTCAGCACAGAAAGTAAAGGCAAACATTGTTCCCCAAGTCTCCCAATTTCAGATACACTCAAATACTTAACAAAGCAAAATATTTCTTAAGACACTATTTGTTAGTTGGCCAGCATGAAAAGCAGAGACCTAATATTAATGTAGGAAAATACTAAACTGTTCAATACACTAAATCATTAAGTATAGAAACAAAACTAGATATATATGCTAGTTACAGTCTCCGGATATGCAGGCTCTACATACATAGGCCCAGGTCTGTAAAATAAGGGCCCCATAGAAGTCAATGGAAATTTTGCTCTGAGCATCACTGGAATGAGGATTTCCTTGTTAATCTTAGTTTAGAGACAGCAGTTTCAGATGCTATTAATTTTTAAAATAATTATTTACATTAATAAATCCAAATGTATGACTGACAGCATTAAAATTTATGTATGTATACAAGAAGTCCACAGCTAAAAAAGGAGAATGTAAAACTAAATGTGAGAAGAAAGTTGACACAATATATCTGGCATTTTCAAAGACAAATTATTTATCCTCTCATTATTTTAATTAAAAAATAAAAAATCAAGTCATTTAAAAACATAATAAAATCATAAAAAAAACCCCCAACATTATAGTAACTAAGCAGGACCCACTGAGGCCCTTTGCCATTTAGCAGTATACCAATGACCCAGAAGACAAACAGTGGCTGCTGATACAAGCCACAGCTGGCAGAGGGACCGGGGAAATAATACAAAGTTTATAGCTGGACATAAAATATTCTAACCTATTCTGTAGAACTCTACTCATGTTTTGAAAAGGAACATCTCCAAAAAATTCCCAGTGAGCTAGTAGGTGAATCTGAGCTCCTAGGATGATGACACAGAAATGAAGAGGCACAAAGCAATTCTTTGTTAAATCAACAGGAAAACAGTGAGAGTATTGATTTTAGTATGTTGTAGTGCACTGGGAAGGTGGATGTTAACTGTGTATGTACAGTTCTCTTTTCAACCTTTTCATAAAAATACCACCCAAACAATTCATACAGATACAGTAATAACAAAGGCCTAGAGAAAATGCCTTACAGCAAGAGTTAAAGAGCTGCCTGATTAGTTTAGAACAAGAGAATTGAAAGGTGACTTCATTAGAGAGTATAAACATCTCACTAAGAATAAAGTATTGGAGCTCTGAAGCAGAAACCAGAAGCAATGCCTGGAAACTGAAGCCAGACAAATTCATATTAGAAATAGAGCTTAATTACATTTTTCAGCAATGAGGGTCATTAACTACTGATGAAGTTAGAGTGAAATGTGGCTTCTTTGTCTTTCCATGTCTGCAAATGAAGACCAAACACTTCTAGAAGCTGCACTCTATGGCAAGTAGTAGCTTAATACAAAGGTAGCTGCATAAAGTCAGAAAAATCCTATATTATGGGTTAGATAGCTTAGTTGTTAGAGCTTAGTCCATATGATGTAATGGTCCTGCAAGGCCTTAAAATTACTAGGGCATATGAATCAGCGCCAAGATAAATAAATAAGCAGTAATAAATCACACTGGACCATACATCTTCATTACAAACAGATATCCTCTTTTCGGTAAGTCACCCAGCCTTCCTACACAGGTCCAAGGGATCTCCATCTTGTAACAACAATGTATTTCCCTGGTATGATCTCATTTCATGTAATAAAAAGGCTTTCCTTTTCATGCGTATCTTAAAATGCATATTTAACCTTTTTCAGTACTTCTACTACTTTGCAGCTGTGACAAATGTCATCTAGATATTAATACCGCATTACCAAAAATTAATGCTATATCAAAACTAAAAAAATTCAATGAATGCTCATTACTATAAATACTTCAAAATGTTACTTCTGGCTGGCAAAGCTCATTAAAGGTTTGAAATCACTATTTTGATAAAAGGAGAAACATTGATTACATAATTTGCACTAATTTTGTCATTTCTGTCCTTTTTATTTTATCGTTTTCTCTTCTGCTGCATAGTAGTTTGACACTGCTGACTCACGGGCGGCAAGTATATTCCCAGACTGAATGTAAATGCATCTTATGCCCCTAAATTGGCATTTCCCAGATATTCATCTCCTCCTTAATACCACCTGTGTTCTGAGGGTGCATCTGGAAAGAGATTAAGTGAAGAAAGAGAACTGACCTCTGAAATGGAATTGTTTCTTGATCGTTTTGTAGGAAACCATTCCATTAGGTAAAGAGCTGCTCCTCCAGCACACAGAAGTAGAAACAGCACAAAAATTATCCCAGTTTGGAGAGCATCAATGCCAAAATACAAACAAGTATCAGACAGCAGGACTTACTAGCTTGCAAAATTTTAATGAAAATAAAGAACTGGGAACTTCAGAGTATCACATATTCATACAAAGTTTGGACTTACAGAAAGTATGGATCCTTCAGGAATGCAAGTACTAATCTGAAAAAAAAAAAAGATAAAAATACGAAAAAGGCACAGAGAAGTGAAGAGGTGAGGTAGCTCAAGCCGTGTTCCAAGGCAACCCAGACAGAGATTTTTCCAATCTATTCCTCAGTCTTCAGGCAATCTATTCCAGCGCTCGCTATTATTGCCTCGTGAAAGTACTGTGTCTTTTGTTTATTTCCTGCTTGCCCCCCCTTTTTGTTTAATATCTAACCCCCATTCTTTTAGTTGCATTTTAAGCTTATCGTCCTATGCACTATGAACAGGAAGCAGGTTATTGCCTCTCTCCTGTCATCTGCCTCCCATCAGTAAATAAGCACAACTTGTTTAGGCTTCTCAAAACATCACTTTTCTTAGATGTCTTATTATCTGTTTCTTTCCCCTAAACTAAGGTCTACATCTTTCTTGAATCCCAGTGCCTTGCCCACAGCAGTATATGGGGCTGCAACATTGTCATGTTTTCATGAACAGACTGCACTTAACTGGAGTACATCCTCACTCAACCTGCACAAAATCAGAGGTTGAGAAAGCAGTGAGAAACAGAAAAGGGAGCACACTATAGGAGATCAGCAGCACCAAGATTTTAGGGAAAAAGTAATATGGTTCTCAACTACATGAAGGATTTTATATCAATGTTTTAGTCTACAGAGTTACTTTTGCCTCATTATAAATATGAATTTATTTGTACAGCATAATAAAAACGGGGTTGTGATCCTACCTGAGGCTTCCAGCATAACAAATTATGCCAATAAGACTCCATAAATCCACTATAAATAAAGAAGAAAGGGGAAATCACATACGTATGTGTATATGCACAGCAAATATTTGGCTAATTTCAAAAGTTCTTAAAACAAACATTTTTTCTTATATTTTAACAAAGAATAAAACATTTTGCCTCTTAGAAAAGTTTGAAGCAAAGTCTTAATGAATAACCAGACTGCACTTTGAAATACTTCAGTATAAACTAACGTATCATTGTTCTACGTGATGTCTTCCACATGGTCTGTTTTGATATCTTTCCTTCCTGCCGTAGACAACTATATTCCAGGAATACTGGCTTCAGATTTGCCTAGGCAAATATTTCACAACCTCAGGATAAAATTGCCTTTTTTTGCCACTGATGTTCTTACGAGGGAGAGAGGAGAGTGTGCAACCTTAAGCAGCAAAGCAGTTTCAAAACTGCTACTGATGTAATTGTGGAAAGAAGTCTGTCTCCCACTGAATTTTTAAATTGTGAACTTCTGATTTTACATCAGTACTTAAGATCTCAAAGGGCAATTTGGGCATTCTTTTGTCATCAAGGCTTGGCACCGACTTCACGCAAGCTCTAGTGATGCTGAAGTCAATTTTTTTTTTTTTTTAATCAATACTCTGGTTAAGAATCAGATCACATATCAGCAACAGTTAGTTATTCCAGTGTTTCAGAAGACTTTTTCTGTACTGTAAGCAGCTTCCTTGTTGTTCTCAGTCCTTCAGACCTACTTACACACACAAGAAAATTAAATAAATCAGATTTATTTAATCTCCATCAATTTGTCAGTGTTTTACATAGCTGGATCTGAAAGCCTCAGCTTAGCAGAGGGAAGACACAGATGAAAAAGGCACCTCATCTTTCCCATCCTAAAGCACATTTAAACAGTTAAGTATATATTCTTATATACAGCAGCTGAATATTTATAAGACTGTAATATATATTTAATGAATATAGCAGAAAATATGATTTATAAGCAAATACTGATACAGATGGCTGACATTTTTTTTCTACAAAACCTTTAATACATCAATCATAACATGGATTACACACCAAAAAAAAAAAAAAAAAAAAGTAAGTTTGGCACAGAAGAGGCAATTTGGCAGCTTCTCAGCAAATACAGATTAAAGGACACAAGCTCTAGTGCATACAAGAAACAAGATAAATAACCCCAAAAGGTCACAGAACAAACTCTGAGATCTGTGGATACTTATGTAATAAAAGATAAACCTGCTTCTGTGCACAAAACTGAATAATTATAGTATTTTATTTCGGTAAGATTTTCAACATGTGTAACGCCACACTAATTATTGTGTGTGCTGCAATGTTTTTTCAGTAACAGGTAAGTTTTTCTCCTCCAGAGAGAGGAAGTACAGTGATGGCCACAATTAAGTACCATGACCAATTGAACTCAAAGCCAAATGCCTTCACCAAGTTTTGCTCTATAAAGGATGCTACCAGTAACTTTTGTATTGGATTTATAGTTCCATGTAATTCAGAATATTGTGCTATTAAATCATATTACTTTACACTGCAAAAATATTAGCGATAATAAATCACTATAGTCCTACTGCTAATAATACAGTATTGAAGCTACAAATGCAGATTCTTTAAAAAGGAGAAATCAGTTATTAAGCTCAACAGGAATTTTCTGGTACAGTTATTCATACATCAGGAAATGCTAATTCTACATTAGCCCTCTTCCTGAATCTGAGATATCCATGGAAACAGAAAACAAGATATGGATTGAAAGTGCAGCAGAATAATCTTACTTCTTTCATCAGCCATATTGCTATGGTTGGGCCAGTAACTACCCCTCCCCTCCCCCCCAGCAATATTAAAATATTTGTTCCTCAGAAAGGGAAAAAAAAAAATTAAAAAAAAAAAATTATTGCAGACTTTCATCATACACACATCAAAATATAACAGGCTTCTCTCCATCCTTATCATATCCCTTCTCCCAGGGTTGATTTTTGGAAGCAAGAAATACTTTTGTGTTTTTCCATATTCCTCCCCCTTCCCAGTAAGTACTTCAGCATTTCAATGCACACAGATTATAGACGTTTAACTCTATGTAAGGTAAATACAGTTTTGCTAGCTAGGATAACCAGGCTCCTTGATCTGAAGCAGCGTGGCTGCTGTTGTCCTGAAAATGTAATTAAGTTAGCAGCCTTTTTAAAACAGAAAAATAGTTGGCAGGAAAGAACCGTACTGATGGGCATCCTTTTTGGGAGGCTTGCAGCACTCTTTTCTCATTGACTGCAAATGAAGAAAACTCCCATAATACTCACATATTCCTTACCTGCGATCCACGCATTCTTTGCATAAAGCATGCACTAGTCCCAGAGAGCTACTAAGGGTGTTCCACCTCTAAGCTGAAGCAGCTGAGCTGGATTTCACTTTATGGTTGCTCACCCTCTTGAGCAGGAGCCATTGCAGCAAATGGCACAACAACTGAGCACACAGTGCTGCAATAGCGACTCGCTGGCATGCAGAGATGAGACAAGGTGGCAGAGGCAGCAAACACAAATGCAGGTTAGAGAAAAGTAGTATGGAAGTGTTAAGGAAACAGATATCTTCTGACATCAGGTACCTGTCAATACTTGGTATCTTCTTGTTCCCTGACCTGGGAACTCCAGTAGTGGTAGAAGCTGGAAACAAACTAAAGCTGGAGAAGCCTGGAGTCAAAAGATGCAATGTGAACAGCTGTGAAGTCTAACAGACTCCTACATTTTCTATCTCCATCACAAATGTAGAAGGTAACAGTCAGCTACTGAAATTTTGGATCTTAAGATTCAATACATGACATATGAGAAGATTACTGTTATTCCACATAACGGATGACATGTTTAATAAGAGGAAGGACGGAAGGATGAACGGAAGGAAGGATGGACAGAAGGTAGGTAAATCTGGGTCCACAGAATAATACAGGATCTCCCATATCATTTGAGCCAAAGTGTCTACAAACTACAGCTGTAGGGCTTGTCCTTTGCAGATGCTGAGTGGAGGCTTTTTCTTGCAGAAGTGCTAAGCAGTTGCAACTACTACAGAGGTAACAACACTGACCACATAAAGGAAAGATGGCCAAACACTGGCACAAAGCCTTCTCTTGGCAGAAAGGATTCTGGAATTTGCCTAAGATAATGGAAAATATGTATTTTAAAAACATATTTCAGACCAGACTTGAAGGGGGGTATGGGGAATGACACAACAACCACCAAGTTTGACCTTATTATTTGGAGAGAGCTACAAAAACATCAAGCACTGCAAAAAATCAGATCTTCATGTCCTACAGTGCACATGAAGACCTGGAAGTTCAACTGACTTAGCCTTAATCATTCCATACTTCAATTCTCCTTCTGTAAACAGATAATAAAAAGCTGTCTAATCTTACAGCAGCAGTGTAGAATAAATTCATTATAGTTTTAAGTATGCAGATACAATGATAAGAGTGCTCCAGAGCAGCTTTGAGGAAACAAGCAATTCTGCACCCACTGCAGAATATGGACGCAGGTAACCTGAAGCAGAAGTAGTGTGGGAAAAATGAAATATTGAGCAGCTGATCTTTGTCAGAGCACTATCCCACCCGCGCACACAGAAATATGGGAGTGCCATGACTGTGCACGTAAAGACAATGATGCTCTCGTCAACATTTTGCTCTGTATTGTTATTTGCCAGTTTTGACATAACATAAGCAGAAATTGCTCAGAGTAATTCTAGTTTTCACTGAGCACTGCAGAAAATGTTCTTAACAGGAAAAAATTAGACATTCTTATCATACAGCACTTCCAGGTTTCCCCACCAAATCTTTTTTTTTTTTTTTATTGAAACACAAATATTCTTAAAAAACTTTAAAAAAACCCAACATAATATTTCAAACATAAGGAGTCTAAAAGTGAAGATGTGAGGACATAACAGAATGAAATTAATTTATGAATACAAGTGCTAAGTATTTTATACTCTGGACTTTCAGACCTTTGCCAAACGCTTCCTATCTTTGGACAAAAGAAGAGGTTACGGCTTCATTAGGTACCAGTATTTTGCATCAGTTTGGGTTTCTTGTGTTAGATACCGATGTTGTTAACATTATAAGACAATTCTTTTTGCAAAAATGGTTTATCATATCACATTCTTAATGCATTTCTGTTCATTTCAACCAAGACTTGGTTAATGCAGCCAAAACTGCAGTTTTCTAGTGACCCCCAACAAGGCTATTAGATCTCATACCACTTTAACAAGTTTTCTGTCAGGGTTTTCCTATGCTAAGGTGACACCTTCATTTTAATTGTAAAACCAACACTAATGCTTTAAGATGATGATATAATTTACAAGAACCTCAACTACAGCAAAACAAAATATTCGTATTTCAATAACTCATTTTAACTATGTGCCAGAGAAAAAATCTTACAACTGATTAACTCAGACTGGCAACATTTTTTAAGTACAGTATGATGGATCTTAAATATCACAAGCTTTCTGCAGAAACTCCTAGTTAGTTCTCAAATTGCCAATACCAGTGTAAGAAAAACAGAGGCAGATTACAATCAGAAAAGTAAGATCTACTTTTATCACATACCTCAATAAACTGCTTTTCTTAAATTTCCACTGAAACATGTTGGAATTCCTAACTACCATCATTTGAAGGGTGGTATCAAGAAGCTAGTGAGCCAACATTTTACAAGTTTATTAGTTCCTACTGAATTTATACAGATTAAAAAAAAAAAAAAAAAAATCCACCTCTTACTTCCAATATTAATCTTTGCTAATTCAGTAATAGTAATATTTTTTTTTCCCCTGATTTAGATTACCAACATCATAATGTAAGCATTTGGAAACTATCAAACACATAGATCCTTCAGTAAACCACGAAGAGAGCGACAGAAGCATCTTTGTCTTTCAGATGTAAAAACAAATTCTTTGAACAAATTTCTTACCCAACTCCCAATTCAAAGCAAATCTGAGTAATAACTTCTGTAAATCTCTCAACTATTTACCTGGGGGATTTTTTTGCTGGAATGGGCTTAAAGCAAAGGAATAGAACTCCAGTTGATAAAAAGAAATATTAAAAAAAAAATAAAGAAAAGACAAGAATATATTGTTAAGTCCCAATGAAAATGGAAGTTAAAAGGGAAGGCATACCAGATATGAATAAAAATAAAAAATAACATTAAAAAGATATTAAAAAGATAAAAATAATAATAAATAAAAATTTGAAAGGTAATACAGACGTTTCTAGGAAATGTATGAGTTAATGGACTGATCTGGACCAGAGGGAGACTCTTAGGAGGTGTCTTAGGATGCAAGCCTCAATATTGCAATAAATACCAAATGAATAAGCATTTTCCATGTCTTTTCCTTTGAGAAAGAACTTTGAGATAAGGAAAAAATTGCTCATGGGCAGGTCAGCACTGCTCAAAATTACAGGCCATTAGAATTTTAAAAGTTAATGTCAGGAAAATCCTTCCCTCCACAGCACTGCCACCTGTGCAGAGCTGTGGCCATGCTTCAGCTTCCCAGATCCCTGACATCCCGCCACTTCACACTCTTTGGTATCCAGATCTGTTCAGAACAGATCCAGGTAGTGCAGTTTCCCTGTAGGCAGCTGAGCATCTGTAGAAGCTGAAACCACAATTTGCCTCTTTCTTTCAACTACCTGAAGAGTCAACATGTGGCATGTGACAGCAAGGCAACCCAAGGGAAACTACCAGCTCAGACAGAACTGTCTGGATTGTGGCATAACAGCTCCAAGGTGAAAGCTCTCCAGAAGCACTGGAGTGCTTCAGTTTACAGACACGTCTACATTCAAGCTAAATTAGGAATAGTGACACCAGCAGGTCAAAGGAGCAGATCCTGCCCCAACACTTGGCCCTGGTGAGGCACACCTGGAGTTCTGGGTCTAGTGTCTTGACTCCCCAGCACAAGGGAGACATAGGGATACCGGAGCAAGTCCAGCAAAGGGTTACAAAGATGAGAATGCACATCCGACAAAAAAAGAGGAGGCTAAAAGAGCTGGGACTGCGCAGCCTGCAGAGGAGAAGGCTTAAAGGGGTGTATCCATGTATATAAATACCTCATGGGGAGAGTAAAGATGACAAAGCCAGACTCTCCTCAGTGGTGCCCAGTGAGAAGACAAGGGGCAATGGACACAAATTCAAATACAGCAAATTTCATTTGAAGAAAGTATTTTCTTGCAATGAGATTGGTTGAACATTGGCACAGGTTGCCCACAAAGATGGTGGAGCTTACCTCTGGAGGCATTTTAAACCCAACTGGACATGGTCCTGAGGAACCAACTGTGTGCTCACTCATCTCTGAGAAAGGAGTTGGACATCATGAACTCCACAAGTACCCTTCCAACCTCAACCATTCTGTGATTCTGTATACATTAAGATTAAATGATCATCCTGCTTGATGCCAAATAAGAATGGAAACACAGCATATATACAAACATCAGCAAAACACAAAGATGATTAAGCTTCCAGCTTAAAGCTACACCGAATGGGCAGAATTAAAATAGCTAGAGATTTTGCTTATAATTTGTTAGCCTTGACCCCCTCTCTTAAGGTCCTTTTGCTGTTTGATGATGTGACATTTTATAGAGCCAATTTCTGGATTCAAAAGAACAGTTTAATGAGTCAAGAGGGTGCCAACTTGGCCTCAAAACTGAGGAACGGGTTGATTTTTATCTCATTCTCTTTAAACACTCATTCTGTCCCTGCCATTTCTCTCCCCAATATGCATTTATTTTTCTCATTTCTTCTACATGCTGTTTAATCTTTTGCATCCATCTGGAATAACCCTCCCCTGTCATCACTGTATCCTGAATCACCAGCAAGTGACATTCTTGAAGTAATAATTTAAGAGCCATTTCCACGATGCAGTCCCTGCTTCCTGCTTAACAGTTCCACACGAATTTCTATTTTTTACTCCAAAAACAAAAGGCAATGTCATCCACAATCGTAATAAGATCTCCACTGCAAAGCTGTAATTAGTCTTCTTTCAGGGCTTGCCAACATTTCTTTTTAAAGCGGTAGTAAAAATGTGTACAAACAAGCACATCTCACCAGCACTCTGCCTAGGAAGGCTTCCGAGGCAAGATCCCATGAGAAAGGTTTGTAAAAGCTGGAGCAATTTAGCATAACCCAGCGTAGTTCAGGTGATTTACAGCAGTTACTTTTAAAAGGCTGCTACCAGTGAGTACAAGCAGGACAAAAACAGGTGTACTCCTTCTAAGGACTAGAGTCCCACTGGTCATTTTCCTCTATCTCCTCATCATCTCCACTTGCTTTGCCATTTCCTCCTCAGCTATCTTACTAATTCAGTCTTAAATTCCAATTTCTACCTGCTTATAGCTGATGTTGCTACTATACATTCAGGATCAAAAAAAAAAAAAATGACACTGCAAGTTGTGCCTTGAATACTAATCCACATAAACCCCAGGATTTTCCGTGTGCACAAAAGTAATGCCTTTTCTATTGTCTTCAGTACTCTTTCCCCATTGGTCTTTCATCAAGGACTTCAGTGGACTCCTGGCCTTTATCAGAACAGAAAGCTATTTTTACAGGTAGGGTCTGAAACATTTTTAACTGAGTAGTATTAATTCTGCAAAAAAAGATTTAGAAGCAAAGAATGGATGCTTAAGGTACACATTCTACTTCCAACTCAGAGATGAAGAAAATGCAGAGCTTAAATGGAAAGCACATAAGCTTGGCTATTCTTGTGTGAAGATGAGAATGAAAGTAAAGCAATGCTGCAAATTCTCATTTTATTAAAACAACAGTGCTGCTTCACTAGCCTACAGCAGGACTGCAGATAAGAGCTCTTCTTCAGCTTCAAGTTGCACCAGATGAGATCAACTCATTCCTTCCCTGCAAGGTCCTATCAGATCTGCCTCTGCAAAGGAGATCTACAGGAAATCTTACCATATCTTTCTGCATCCTCATTGTCTAGAAAATCCCTCCAAGTCTGCTGGTTCACTGTTAGTAATTAAGTAAGAAAAAACTGATTTTCAAATGGTGTAAAATGATCCAGGTCATTTATATTGGTTTTCCCAATATAAAAGCAGCAACTCTAGAAGAGCTGAACTTACCTACATGCTGAACTTCACAAAATCCAAAAACCTGCCATTCAAAAAAGGGAGGTGATCAATAAAGCCCATCGAAACAGATACAGGGTTGCCGGCAGACTAATGGAATAAATCAAGACAAGAAAGAGCATGAACACATTACCCAGATATTAAACTGCACACCTTTTTTCCTGGTCAGGTAGTACATTCCCCGCTTACAGTTTAGTCATCTTCCACGCTGCTTCGAATCAATATATATTCCAGCAGAGACAACGAAAGTGCACAGAATTTGTTCCTATACCCAGAGCTGCATTATCCACACAACCTACTACTCCTCAGAGAATCCTCACTCAGATGCTTTAAGAACAACATGACTGGTAACTCTCTTCTCTCAGAAAATGCTGGGGAAAAAAAGGGAAAAAGAGGATAGAAGATCTAATCCCTATGTCATGCATCATTCTTATCTTTTGTCTTGAGAAACACCAGGATTTTTCTCCAAGATCCCTCAAGAAGCACTTGGAATTGCAATTGCATTGTGACCTGATAAGAGCCAAAACTCACTCTAAAGCTAGCAGCCCATCAATTACTCTTTCTAATCCAATCAACCTTGACAGCTATAGATTCTCATTAACCAAACATTTTATTATCTAACTACAGTTACTATAAGTTAGTACTTCGAAAGTATCATCATGTTGCACAAACTTGAAAGCTGTCTTCTGGATCTTCTAAGACAAAATTCAAGGAAATATTCAAGGTCAGGCTGGACAGGGTTCTAAGCAATCTGGCCTAGTTGAAGATGTCCCTGCTCATTGCAGGGGGGTTGGACTAAATGACCTTTAAAGGTCCCTTCCAACACAAACTATTCTATAATTCTATGATTCTAAAACATGATATATATAGCATGAGCACAGCCAACGTGTCAATAATCTGTTTTATAACGTATTTCATTTACTTGCTAAAGGCTGTGAAATTAACCTGTGTCACCACCATTTGCTGTCATTAGCCCAACACTATCTTGATATCTGGATGATCAAATCCTTCCTGACATGTGACCTCAAAGTGCTTATAGGATGAGGGCCGTGGGATATAGGAACCCTGAGGGAAGATCTCATACCTCCTTGGGCCACTGATACTTCACTTGGCAGCTCACCATAGATCTTTCATAGCCTTGGTCCTCATCAAGGGTAAAGGGGAACACAAACAAGCAGAAATGGTTTCACATTTATGTTTCAATCACCTCCTCTTTAATTTCTAATGGAGCAACCCAAGTAGACAGGAATAGATTGTTACACTGTAGCAGCACAGCTTTTCTAGAGCACAGCACATGTAAATACTCTGCAGTCCTGAAAGCTTCTGTGAGTGACAGTAAGCAAGCTGTATGAAGAGAAAAGAATTACTCCAGCACTCCTCATTTAATTGTGCCTTTCTGTTATATTATGCAATGTCACCACGGATTGCAGTTCTAAAGGATCATCTTTTCTCATTTAAGCACTAAAGCACACTTTCACCAAATTTAGTATTACACAGTTTAAGAAAAATATGTGTCAGGAAAAGGGACATCCTTAAATCATTCCCAGTCTGCCTTCAGACTGGCATAGTTCCTAAATATAAATCATGTCCATTTGGGGTCTAACCTCCAGTGGACTTGAGAGAAGCAACCTTTCCATAACAACCCTTCTAGGGACCACTAACAGCATAACACATCAACACATCTCTAAAAGTTAAAAAGGGAACAAAAATAGTCTTGGAGCTTTCTAAACTGATTTCAAAGAGCCTTCAGCCAAGTAGCTTCAGAATGATAGTTCTGCTTTAGTCTCCCGAATTAGCTTGTTATGTCTACGAGCATAACATTGGAAATGGCACATCTAAGGTAATAAAGCAAATAGCTGCAGATATGAAATTTGGAGTTCTATCCCAACAATAAACAGAAAAACAAAACAAAACAAAACAAACAAACAAAAAAAAAAACACCAAAGCAAACCCCAAAGAATGAAAAAGGCTAATAAGATTGCAGCTTTACTTTTGTAATTATTCTTTTCAAAATATCAATCAGCTCTATCAGACTCCTTGAATAAGCTAATGCAGCCAACATTAAAGTCTCAGAAAACGCTCAGGAGAAGACTACTCTTGAACAGTTTGTGCATCTAATTTGAGTAGGAAGCAGTTTGTGCATCTGCCAGTGGGTCTTTGCAACCAAAATACCAACTGCCTACATCAAGATCAATTTGCAAAGTTTAATCAACAGCTCAGTGTCCTCACATATTTGTCATTAGCGATTAGTTTCAATACTATCTCTGCTCATCACACAATGTTTGAATATTATCATAAGAAAATAATAGTTTTTAAACCTATATAAATATATTTTTAAAAAAAACCTAGCAACTCTAAAAATCAGCATGCTTATAAAAACCAAAAAAAGTCCTTACAAACATTCTATACGACCTACAATAAGACCCAACAGCCATTTTTAATAAACCACGTTTGAATAAGTCCTAGCAAGTATAAAGGTCTCACGTGTCCAATATATTTGGTCTGCACAATGACACAGAAATTTTTCTTAATGCATGTGAAACTCTGCTGATCTTACAAACCAAATACACTAGATTTAACATCAAATAACAGGCTTAGCAAACCATTTAAGACATAATAATTTGTTTTTACTTTAAAAGTCCTTATGCCAACCTGGTTTTCCCAGCCTTTTTGCTTCTTCCACCATGCCCCTTTCCTCTCTTCTCTTCTCAACACCAGGCTTGTTATTTCCCACTCTTCATGCATATGTGTCTAAAGAGTAAGGCACTCCAACTTAACACGTGTGACCTCAGTACTCCCATGTCTGCAGATCAGCCTCAGGGATCTAATGCTTGCACATTAGAAAAAAAAGGTCTTCATTTCTGCTCCCTTTTCTGGCTTTATGAGCATACAGCACAACCGGAGTAGGGTGACATGGAAACCACCCAAATGCAGCCACCCAAGCACTGTTTGCAGTCCCCCCTTCCCAGAAAACTACACAGAGCTGTAAAAAAAGCATTCACAACCTGCACATTACTGCTCGCTGCGGTGAAACACGCTATACAAATAACCCAGATCAGTATTCATGAGAGTGATTTACCTTATCTCACTTCTCAACACAAAAGACCAAGTACTCAACTTCCAAGGACGGCACAAAAATAGCTTCCATCTAATTTTTTAAGCCCATCCTAATGTTAATTTTAGCTCTGGAAAACCATCACGTGTAACAGAATAAACAGCACCTTCGGCAAGGGAAAAAAAGAGTAACATTAAAGGTTCGTATTTGCATATGTCTGGCATAAGAGGTCTTCATTTTCAAGCTTAGAATGCATTTTAATCATTTTTATATTTATTTTCATAATAAAAACAAAAATTTAGGTTATTTATCTGTATTGACTTTGGCATCAAAGAATCAGAGGAAAAGGAAGGGGGGGAAAGCCAACTGCACAGTAGCTTACTTTTCCAGTGTAATGATGTTGTACTGAAGAGAACGTCTATTTTGAGAAAGCTATAGCTGCCAGTAGCATAGCCTTCTTAAGTTATTTTGGTAGAAGCTGTCAAAATATATGGGTTTTTTTGGAGCCTTACTGGATTTGGAACACTTTATCTGGCTTTATTTTACACAAAATGGAAATTCGCGATGATCCTCTATTAAAAGTATTTGGGGAAATGTTAAATCTTGGTTGGAAAAGAGCAAATAAATTCACCTATGTTTTTCTCTGGAACAGGTGGGACAGATGCTAAAAAATGAGATTAGAAAGAGACAAAAGTTGAGGAAGGGAGGGAGAAACATAATTTAGGCACCTTTGTCCATAAGAATGACTTGGGAATTGTTAACGGAATGAGGCAATGTTAGAGAGAAGCTGCAGACGCTACTGGCTGTTGGGAGCCCTAAGCCCTGGCTCTGCTCTGCATGACTGTGTTAGAATGTCAGAGAATAAAAGCCATGGCTAAATGCAGGAAAAGGGGCTGGAAACCAAGGATTCCCTTTCATAGGTAGATGCCTCAGCTAATTACAACTACTCAACAGTCAGACATTATATTCTTCACAGCCCCAATTTCATGTTTGTATTTGCAATTAAATTCTTTCTCCCCAGAATACCCAAATGCCTGGTAGTCAGAAGCGACAGATGTTGGCTCAGACCTCCAGCCTTCAGAGGGGATACGAAATGCGCAAACTCCAAAGAAGGACAGAAATTCTGCAGCACCATTGTGCCTGATATTTTCTACTAGCTACCGTCAAATGGTTTCCCAGATCTGCTTAACAGGGACATCTGGTATTCTGCATTAGCCAACATGAACAGGTCTGGAACACTCAACAGCCTCAGGAACAAGGTGTAAATTCTCACAATTAAAGATGGTCTTTTGGTTGGGTTTTTTTGGTGGTTTTGGTTTTTTTGGTTTTGGTTTTTTTTTTTTTTTTTTTTTTTTGTGGTAACAAAGTTACTTGACTCTTCTGAAGCTTAGGAAGTCACAGAAATTTGATAAGATAGCCCATTTGCCATAACTTGTGATCTGAAGTTCACCTACACACTTGCCTTACCACCTATCAAATCTTACTTGGCATATAGCCATTTTAGTTTATGGAAGAATTTGTTCAAAAGCAAATAATTCTTCATAGTCTGTTGACAACTCCAGAAGTGGTGCTTATAAGCTTGCACAGAAGGCAAGTGAACATACATGACACAGGTAAGAGCAGCTCCCTTTTAACATACCAAATAGCAAGAGTAGGGACACTCCAGAGTAGGCAGCTTACCTCTTGCCCTCCACACTTTTTTGGTTTATTCTGCAGTTCATGTAGATAAACAAACAGTTAACCTACTGAAAAAAAATCCTGGAGAAATCAAAATGTAAGTCATCATAATACAATTTACCAAGAAACACTCATCAGCCGACCAACAGCATGTCTTCCAGATTCTCAGCACTTTATTTACTGTTTATCCTCTCTGAATGGAAAAATGGTGATAAAATTCAATTTTGTTTTTACCAACATATACAGACTGCTGCAGTCTGTATACCCTTCTAAATTACAGTTTCTATTAAGAATTGTTATGCACCGCAGTCTGTGGAAAATGGATGAGAAGATACTTTTCCCAATGAAGCATACAAAATCTGTAAGGCTTACGTTTTCTTTCTGGTAATAATGTTACATTCCCAAACAGAACAGAATGCTTGACAAATATGCAAGTTTTTAAATATTTTCCTCATGACACCTCATCCACACATACATATTAAGGCCAAACATAGCTGAAATCTTTTTGCCTAATTTCATTAGGTGGAAGTTAAACTACATGACACCAGAACGTATATTCTAATACACTTTATGCTAGATCAGACTATCAAGTTCCAGAAGGATTTGACTCTTAATTATATCTAAAGCTTTCAAAGGGCACAACTACTGAACAGGGGTTCATTTTTGTTGGATACACTGTTCTATAAAACTTCTCCTTCTTAAGTCTGTTTTGCCTTTTGTTTATTTTTAAGCGCTCTGGAGGTCCAAAGATTTTGATGGAAAAAGGATAAAAATCAAATCCCACACTTTACCTCACCTAAAAATTTCGGTTTGTATATCTTTAAGAAAGCACCCTTCTTTTCATCAGTTCCCAAATATTATACTTTGCCAGCATGTGGAAATTCTTCCTCTCTTCCACTTTTCTTTTTCTAAAAACAGTTCTTGAAACTAAGCACAACATTCCAGGTAAGAGTGGATTATCTCACTGGATCTTATAATATACTACCCATAAAAACAGTAACAAAGCAGCTCTTTCAAAAATACTGCCAAATCCATTCCCTACCCAGCCGAAGAACAGAACACTCTGTTTTTTAGATCCTGCCATTGAATGTTGACAGGTTTTTCCACAGGTAACACAGGAAAATACAAGGGTTTATTTTGCAAATGGTTAAGAAGTTATAACTCAGCAAAATGCATAAAAAGTTCTTCCAAATTACTAACAGACATGGTCACACTAAACATTCTCAGTAAAAGCATTTCCCCGGATTTTCGGACCTGTTTAAGATAAAATCAAAGCAGGGAGAGTGAGGGGAGAGAAGGCTATCGGCAGTGCTTATACAGTTCCCATCCAAGGGAGCAGACTCTTGGCTAAATCCAGAAGCAAGCTGAGCAGACTGCAGGTGATCCATTCTTCTGTGACCACCAAGTGCCACTGTGATCAATCAGAATCACTATAGGGACATGCGATAGAGGAAAGCAGACATACTTTTTACCTTTTGGTTTAAAAAAAAAAAAAAAAAAAGAGACAAAAAGAAAAAGAAAAAGCATGTTTTAAGACAATTCCACATGAAAATAGGGTGTCCTTTAGAAAATTCTTAAATAAGGCCCAATACCTAACTGATATAACGTAATGCCAAAGGCAGCCTTAAATTTCAAAACCAGCTGATGATTTGGCATCCTCATTTGAAAGTCAGCTTTCACTAGCTTACAGAGAATCAACACGTAGTTCTCTCTAAGAGGAAAAAAAAAAAGAAAAAATTGTCTTTAATTGTTCGGGGGTTTTTTCCTCCCCATAATCAGGACATCAAAAGAAATACACAATTAGGTAATCAGAATCAGTGGCTTCTTCTGGAATAACAGTTCTCTCCCATATTTTACCAGGTGGCAGATTAATTCTGTGATTTGACCTTTATGTCAAGCCCAGGCACAGTCAGTGCCTGATGATCACAGAGTTTTCCGTCCAGTTGACCACCATCATTATCACTGTTTGAGCATTTGCGTTTTCTGTATGTGTCAATAAATGTCAAAGAATACTAAACAAGTCACTATGCACTAAACTGTAAAAACACCCTCCTGCAGAGATGAAGTGGTATTTTTTTTCTTCTATTGTGAAACAACCATAACTTTCAACACAATAGGTATGAGTTAGGAAAGTCTAACTTGAGGGTGGAAAGTCATGGTCTTTGCCTCTCAAATTACTCTAACATTTATACAGCAAAGACTTTCAATATACATTTTATAGGAACTGTACTGTAACCTGAGTGGGCATGTGCGTGCACTGGTGCATTTACACACCCTTATATCCCCACACATGACCCTCTTTTGTCATTATTAATGTCAGTTATTCAGCAAATTATTCAAAGCAGTTGCTGGACTGAGCTTGCCAGTTTGGAGAATAGATCATGTCACCTGGGAAATGTAATGCAAATTTTACATCCCAGATGAAGAATCTACCAAGTCTGGGAACTGTCACATTCAGAAGCACTCCATCAGCACAGGGAAGCAGACCTTAAAAATGTACAGCAGGTTTCCTTCTCTCAACCAACCTGACAGCTGTGGCTACTGCAGCACTGTGCTGAAGGCGCTTCATTAACTCCAGTCAGGGTATGTGGGGCCAGTTGTGGTTGACTAGCCAAAAAGAACCATCATCTGGGACAGGCAGGTCCTACCAGATGAAATCCGAGCAACAGTTACACCTACAAAGAAAGTTTTGGCTGCGATTCAAGTTTCACTGTTATTTACTTAGTCAAGAGACACTATACAAAGGTTATTTGGCCTATGCAGTATGCATACAATTTGACTGGAAGGGAAAAAAAAAAACCAAAACAAAACAAAAACATTTTAGTTATAAGGGCTGTATGATTCAATTCACAAAGTAAAAAATGAACAAGTGAAAAGGGAATAAAATGACTGTCTGTATTTGAAAAACAAAATAGCCATGCTCTCCCTACTTATCAAACTTTTGCAAAAATCACACAAATACTGAATTTTCCTTCTTATTTAACGTAACACTACACAAACTTGAAGCCCTCCTGTTGCTAAACATCAAAGGCAGAACCAACAGCAAATTTGCTGTCTAATGCTCAAAATTGCTTTCCCCTGAACACAAGTATAAACGAAAGCACAAACCACCCATACCTCGTCACAACACCTGTAAAAGCCAGAATAGTGAACTAATAATACCAAAAAATGTGATGCAAGAAGGTATCTTTTTGTGGTCAGAGTACCCCACACACACAAACGCACATCTCTGCCAATACTGCCAAGCAATCATAACAACTTGTAAGCCAAGTAAGAATTCATCGTGAAAGCAGAGGTTCTAGCATAAGAAAGCTGCTTGAGTGGAAAACTGATTGGAGCGGAGGGAGAGGAAGGGGGAAAGGAAATAAAGCAGCAAATCATACCACAGAAATTAAGAAACAAACTGTTTTCTGTTTAGCATCACATTTAGAGATGCAAAAAAGAGTTTTTTGAACACTGGAGAGCATAAATGTCAGTTGTTATCACTATAGCTTGGTAAACACATGTTGATCCAGTAATATTTTATGCAGCTAAAATAGATTTCACCCATTTTGAAATAATGCCCAGGAAGGATAGGTATTGTGTCCTCTAATTAGAAAGCCGCTTATTATTGCAGCACTGAACTAGGAACCATTTGGAAAAAAAAAAAAAATTACAAAAAAAAAATTAAAAAAAGTCAACTAACATTGCTTTATCTTGTCCTATGAAAAAAACACATTTCACCTGAAAATAGAATTTCTCTTTTTGAGAAGCAGCACCTAACATGAGAAAATGGGATAAGCTTTGACATTAATGGCTAACGAACACAAATGAAAGGGAAACACTTCCCCAAGCATACACTTGTCTATTCATTTCAAGGCCACAGACCACAATGAGGTGGAAATGAGCTTTAGAAAACACAACAAAAAGCAGATGAACATTCTACCATTATATAAATACAAAATACTTCTGTTGAGATGAAGCAGAAAGCTTGCACTGACATCTGGAAGAGTGACGGTTCCTCCCTTACCCTTTACATAGCCATCTACTATTAAATCTATTAAACAATCACCGTGACAGGTAGCACATCCAGGGCCCATGAACATCTTGAATACAATAAGGCAAGTGTGGTAACAATTTTTAGGGGCAAAGCATCTGCCAGCTTTCCACACTGCCACTTCCACTACCTTTTTGGAATATTCCCTTCTCAACAAGGCCTGCACAAGATCTCAACGATACCCGTAGGTATTACGGTGCTTAATACCTACTAAAGGTATCAAAAGAGAAGACTAATAATGAATGTTTTGCTTTGAAAGAACAAGCAAACCAACCCACTCTGTTTTCAATATACAAATATGCAATATATTCAGCATGGAAAATAAAGATATTGGAAGTTTTTTATCCAAGCATGTCATCTAAGACAAAACAAGCTTGTAATCCACTGTTCATTTTCCAAGAATATTACTTATAAAGTGGTCTTAACTTTAAACCATACTAAATATTAGTCATCCAGATGCGTCGTGTTAGCCATCCAGCAAAAAAAAAATGTAAAAATTATAGTATTTATAACTGTGCATCCTGACAGTACTTCCTTCTATATACTGCATTTGTAAATAATTGAAAAAAAAAAAAAAAACCAAGCCCAAAGAAATTGAGTAGTTCTTAATTAAAATTTTGCAATGGAATAATTAGTTGTGGAGTTTTTAGAGTGATCCTTTAGATGTAGCCTTCAAGATCACCATAACCACTACCTTCCTTAGCCCACATTTTCAATGATGTGATAGAGTCAATAGGTAAACACCTCAAAGCTTGAAAATGGCAAAGAAGGTGCTACTGAAGTGCCATACATCATAAGGAATGACAGAAGATACAGCAGGAACTGAAAAATCACTGTGAAAACTCCTTGAAGTTTACTCCTGTTTGTGTTAAAAAAAAGAAAGCCATATTGTTTGAAGCTAAATTAAAAACTTGAGCTAATTAATGCATCTATAAAACTTCTATTTCCAGCTTAGAAATTAAGAGCATTTGAAAAGCAAGCCATTAATAGTCTCCAGTTGTTTATTGTGGTTTCAGAAGCAGCACAGGCACACATACTACACTAGCTTCTGTAAGATGTTCTTTCAAAGTTCAGAAATAGAGCATTTGAAAAGAAATCTTTTATCTCTTCAGACAGCTCCCAGCACCTGGAAAACATGTACATGGGAAGAATATAATCGAAAACTTACTGCTATGAACAAACAAAATAAAACAAAGCAAAACAAAATAAAACAAAATAAAATTTAAACAACCTCTCCTTTGCCCTGGACACTTCATCTACAGCAATGTAGGAAAATTAATCCTTTCGACAACAGCTCTTTTCTCCTGCCTAGTAAGGTAAAGATAGGAAAAGAAATCTGCTTTTTAAAACGATTTGCGCTAATAGGAAGACAGTTTCTTTAGACTGTAAGGCACAGGAGCAGGGGTGGAATACCTTGATACGCCAGGATGTGCATGATACACAAAAGCTGCATTTAGCACTCACAACCCGCACATTGTTTCGCAGGTGCCCATGCAAAGCCAAATCACTTGAAGGCAGCAGAACAGGCTCCAAAGGCAGCAGAAGGTGGAGACAGGGAAGCCAGAGGAGCCAGGAAAGACCTGAGAAACTTTAGAGGGCCTGAAGCAGTTTCTGCCCCCTCCAACAGACCTTTTCCAGGATACCCTCCTCTCCCCAAATTTGCTTGGGTGTGAGGTTCTAACACAGCCTCCCCACTTCTCGGTTCCCAGATTGGAAGTCTGCGACTACAGCTTCCCACCACCGAATGTGGTGCAATGTATCAGAGCTGCTCAGATGCCAGAAGTCCCACTTTCCTTCCTCCCCTTCCACCTTGCTGCCCAAGACAAAATGCTCCAATTTCAGCCAGGCCAGTTTAGGTATCTGTATCAGAAAAAAAGAAACATACCAAAACCAGTTTTCTAGTGGTTTTAGTCACTGAAGTAACTCACTATGGTGTAAGATGCACATAAAGGACTGCAGGGAACAAGATGTGGGGAAAAAGGACAGAAGAAAGCAGAGATCAGACCCCACAGTCCCATGAGGCCTCCAGCCATCAGCAGTTACGTGAGGTTGACTATAGTACAGCAGTGTCACATCCAAGTGCTTCAGAGTGCCAGGGCACTCCTAATTCTTTCCCATAACAACAGAGGAAAAAAAAAAAAAAAAAAAATTGAAAGAAGGAAAACGAAAAAAAGAAAAAGAAAGAATTCTTTCTGGTTTGGGGGATATTTTTATGACATCATAAAACATAAGCACATTCCCAAATTACTATAGATTTTATATATATATATCAGCTATATATATATCTCAGCTATCTGCATTTAAGGGTGGGGAAAAACAGGGCTCACCAATCATCAAGGGATGAGTTTCACTCTGAAAAAACCCACCATCCTGATTACAGTGTCTCTCAAGCAGCAGATAGACAGGGAAACAGGGACCACTTTGTTATTTCTTGTGTTGAGCTTGGGCAAGCTTAGCCCAGAAACTTCTTGGAGAAAGAAAGTTTCAAGAAGAAACGCAAGACCTCAAAGAAAAAAAAAAAAAATAAAAAAATAGATAGTTCTTTCTGTTACAATGCTGGAGTGAATTCCCCCCCCCTCTTTTTTTATTTTCCAAATTACAGCACATCTAACCAATTAATTCAACCAGCTTTATGAAGCAAACAAACTCCTACCCAAGCAACAACGCAAGTTCGTCTTCACATGAAGATCAGCTAATCTTGACCAATTACTTCAATTCACTCACAGCAAACAAGCCCTTGTTCAATACAACATTCACTAACTTCCTTTCTTCAGTTTCTTCTCTCTTCCTACCTCTGCGGCTCTTCCCCTGTTACACACTGTAGCCCCTATTCACCCTGCCCTCAAAGCAGAATAGCCAAGTACAGATCATTCCCCACATGCTATTCTTCTCTGTCCCTCTTCTGTGTGCCCTGGCAGAAGAGAATGCAGTCCTTGTAAAACATGACAGGTAACCTACAATACATAATGCAAAGTAAAAACCTAGGCAGGCAGCCAACTTCATGAGAAAACTATCTGCCTCTCTCCCTGGAAAAAAATAATTTTTCTTCAAAGATAACAATTAACATTTTGGTTAACAACATCTGAGGTTTCAACAAGTAAAAAATAAAGAAAAGCAGATGCCTTGAAATTACAATTTTCATATGATCCACAACCTATTGTCAGTAAAAAAAAAAAGATTAATTTTTATCATTTCTACCTGAACACGTAAACCACATTTTGACTTGATTAGTCACATCGTACAGTCAGAACAAGTGACACTTGTCTTTTCTGTGCTGAAGTTGTGCAACTTGTTATGTATTGCAGTTAAATAAACAGCCTACTTCTTTCTAGAGTAGGCAAGGCCTTAAAGCTAGTGCTAGAGTAACTTTCCATTTTCTGTGGGATAAAGGCCTAACGTCATAAGCAAAGAAAAACTTTAACTTTAGCATCATTGGGGTGGGCTCTTCTGCGCAACCACAATCTCCGCTCTCTTATGCTCCTTTTATGGATGCTTCAAGAAATTAGGCTTGTGATAAGTCTGATATTTAAAGCAAGCCAAAGTCAGTGCCATTGTTGAGGCATTCAGGTTCCTGATATGAAGCATCCTGGCACTACTATTCTTCTTTGATAGGGACTATTTTTCCAGTTCTCCACTGCTCTATTTCAGTCAAATACTCCGCACAAGTGGAATACACACAGCTCGGACTTGTAACACATGCCTAGCTTGTTCTACATGGTTAGTGCAACTGTTAGTGCTTCTGATAGCATGTACTGCCACAGAATAATGGGCATTTTGCTCTCTAAACATATGAGTACTGCCAAATCAAGAGTAATAAAACCACAAATTCAAGATTAAAAACAAACAGTGAAACTGCAAAATCTATAAGCAAGGTAAGAAAAAACTTATGGGCTGCATAATGCTGGAAGAGTATTTTATATAAACGTGTAAACACTTACACAAGAAAGGCTGACAGTTCAACTGAACAATAAAAACTAAATTATGCAAAAACCTCTGGAAAATCTTCATCCTAAACAGGGTACAATCAGTACTACAAAATTTTACAAATATTAATCTTACATTTTCTTCCTAAATGAGGTTATTTTCAAGAATTACATCTTCTCTTCCCCACTCCCCCGAAACAAACAAAAAAGAACACATAGAAAAATAAATTCTAAAGAACAGAAGGGATGCTTTGTTGGCCCTTTTGATAATGTAAATCACTAACTTTTCCTCTATCCACCTATACACACTATCTGTATCTATAGATATCTAAAAAAAAAAAAAAAAAAAAAAAAGTCCCAATATCCCAAATCTCTTTCCCTTAAAGCTTCAAAAATTTCAAGCAGAACCCAAAAATACACTCTAACAAGAACCAGACCACAAAAAGATTCATTCTCAACACTTGAGTTTAGCATACAAATATTCCTTCGTCTTCACCACCTTCTTTTTATTCTCCATGCAAATCTCCTTCTTACCAATGGTTCTCAACATCTTGCAAGATATCCGTTTCTCCAGAACCTTCTCTCCCCAAACTCCCATTGCTAAAACTGATACCCATTGGTTCCCCTCACTAACTTTATAATAACGAAAATAAAAAGGCTTGCACTCAGTACTCACTGACAATGCTTTTCAAATTAATGGAATTCTTTGGAAAAAGAACAGCAAGTGTTTCATCTAAAGCTACATGCTGGGATGAAGTTCATTCTCATCGTGGTAACCAGTATGGGGCTGTGTTTTGGATTTGTGCCGGAAACACTGTGTTGGTAAAACAGGGAAGTTTTAGCTTTTGACAAGCAGTGCTTACAGAGAGCTAAGGCCTTTTCTGCTCATCACCCCACGCCACCCCACCAGCAGGGAGGCTGTGGGTGCACAAGGAGTTGGGAGGGGTCACAGCCAGGACAGCTGACCCCAATTGACCAGAAGGATATTCCATGTCATATGGCATCATGCTCAGCATATAAAGCTGGGGGGAAGGTAGGCCTGGGGGCCACTCCCCAGGGACTGGCTGGGCATCGGTCAGTCGATGGTAAGCAGTGGTTTTCATCTGCATCACTTGCCTTTCTTGGGCATTATTTCTCTCTCTGTTACTCTTTCCTTTTCATTACAATTTGTTACTATTATTGTTACTATTATTCTTTTATTTCAATTATTAAACTGTTCTTATCTTAACACGCAAATTTCCTCACTTTTACCCTTCCACTTCTCTTCCTCCCATCCTGCCAGGGGGTGAGTGAGCAAGAGGCTGTGTGGTGCTTAGCTGCCGGCTGGGGTTAAACCACAACAAGCTATTAACTCTTAAACCAGTTGTGAAAATACCCAAGTCAATCAGCAACTGTTTTCCTTACCATCAAAGGAAATTATTTTTGTCCAAGCAATAAATCTCACAAAGGACTTCACTTAAAATATACTAATCAGCTTTTTATCACATCCTTTTCCTATTTTAAGTCATCAGTGAAAATTATTTAATAGAATGCAGCCTGGAATTACCCACCACCAAACTCATTCTACTTCTTCAGGGTGTTCTTACTCATTTAGAACATCTTTAAGTTTTTCATTGGTCATTTAAAACAATGAAAATAATTTCTATAAAAACAGAAATTTAAAATACTGAAGATAAGTTTCTGGTTCTATAGTTTCTATAGACTCTACAATACAGGAATACTGGTAAAGACTTCCACAACACCAGGTCCTGATTTAGGTCAGAAAGGCTTTTGAGTCCTGGAGTACTTCACATTTCTAGCTCCAACATACCTTCACATCTTTAGATTTTAAGTAGCGTTGAATTTCCTAGTATTTTAACATGCAATTAATTGCTGAAATTTATACTATTGGCATTGATATTTGTTTCATTTCCAGTCAATAGAATAATTATCAGAAACAGGGTCTCACAGATTCTTTTAAAAGTCTTTAAACATACCTTCGATAAACATACAACCTTTTGAGTTCACAAGTTTCGTCAAGGTACTTCAGAAAACTTTAATCACAATAACTCATTAATATAAAAAGCAGCTTTAAGTGCAATTTGGTATTACCAGAAGTCCCTACAATATTTAAACAGATACCTTATCAGCACTAAAAGTTTCCATAATGTGGTAGACCCAAATAGATTATGTGCAAACATTCTTGAAAATGAGCAATTCCTGTACCTGGATGGTCTCATCTGGTTTAATAGAGCTACTCGTGCATGACACAGTATGTAGGACTGGAAACCAAAATTACTTTTTCCTTCCTCACGTTTGATTTTTTGCATTATTTGTCTTCAACTGTTACAGATCCTTTCCAGATGATGGTTCATTTTACAGGAGACGGTAGCTCTTACATGACTTTACTCAATTCTTCATCACATCAGACAGATACTAAGTTGTGATACAGTGACATAACTACTTGAAAAAGCTGTCAAGAGCAGTAAAATACCCCTTCTCTGCCACATTACCAGCAGAACTGAGAGCATGTATTATCCATTCATTATTTCAGGTCAGTTTGTATTTTCTACAAACACCTTGGTCCATTTCCATAATGACCTAGAATGTTGTCAAATATGGAAACACACCCTCATTTTTGTATTACTGTTATGGTTAAGGAATTCTTTTCAATTTAACTAAAATTTCCTACATGAATCTTCAGACTGAAAAGATAAGCAGGCTTCTTAAAAAAAAAACACATAACCAATCCACCAAAACAAACAAACAAGTGAAAAAAAAAAACCTCACTAAACAAAAAACTACAAAACACCTCAGGCTCTTCCTGGTACCAGCGAATATGGAAGAAAGTAAAAATCCCACCTTTTCTATCTATTGTCTCAAACCATATGAGAATATTAACAGATTGACTTAAATGTGCACAGACAAGAACACTGGTGCAAGCTGCAATTAAAAAAGAAACTATACCAAGATTCTTGATACAACCATGTCACTAGGGATTTGACATCACAGATTGAAAACAAAAGCAAGTCGAAGACGAATCTTCCTAGAAATGAAACTATTACATTGAACCTGCACATGCTGTGATTGTTCTTAAATCAGAGCATCCATTCTTAAAGTTCTCATTCCATTTTTGGAATTAGAAAAGGGAGAAAGGAAAGCATTAACTGTGGAATCCTTTTTCCTTTTTCATGCTTTCTCAAAAATTTCCAGAGACAAGGTTATTTCTGGTTACATCTTTTAAGCACTGTATCACTAGGCAGACAGTATTTAGAGAACATACATATTTAGCAGAGTTGCATCATCATTCACTGGCCACTTGACAAGTTTAGAACAGTTCATAATATAAAGAGTTATTTTAATAAATCTCTTAACTGCTGTGTTACGACATACAACATTACTAACATCAGAGACGTTAAAGCACGTGTCTTTATTGTGCTATGTGTCAGCTAACAAAACAGGCAAATAATAAAAGGTAAAGCTCTTATATGAATGTGAATAGACAAATATTTCACTAAATGTAATGCAGTCCTCAAGAAAAAAAAAGGTGAAATTAATTCATGGTTATTTGAATTATTATCCAGTGTAATAAAATCCTTTTTAGAATTAAATTACCTCCTTTGAGCATAAAAAAGGATAATCATAGGCTTTCTTACTGACAGAGCCTTTTGTAAATACTGAAAATATCTTACAAACTATGATATTGTCATTTCAAAGAGTACTCATAAAAATTGTTCAAAGAATCATATGTAAAATAGCATCAGTAACTTAAGTACATTTTTAATTGTCTCTGCATTAAGGTGGCTTTTTAAACATCACAGTGAAATAAAAACATGACAAGGAAAATCGCAGGTAAAGAAAGAAGCTATGCTGATAAACTAAAGAGAGATAAGCATCCCAAAATCTTCTCAAAGTCCTAAAAAAAGATAATAAATAAAAAAAAAAAAATCAAACAGACTGACTGATCTCAGCACCTTAAATCTGGAAACATACATCTGCTTGGCCACGTAAAAATAACTAAACCATGGAACCAAGTAACCTTATTCCCTGCAAAAAACAGAGCCAAGTATTCAGAATCTACAAACACAGCTTCTGATTTGTTAGATTTTAAGATAGATCTAGGAGAGGACCTTTCACACCAGTTTGGCAGGACATGTAAAGGATGTCTGGAGAGAACAGGATGAGCACAGGGCTAAAAATGCTGAAAAACACAACAAGAAGACTTCAAGATTTGCAGTCTGTTTAGACATGCTTCACTTTAATGAACAGTAAGAACCCAAAAGCCCGAACATTTGTGCAGGTATCAAGTCAATCTACCTGATTAGAGATGCCCAGCTATGGAAAGATAAGTACAAGAGATGAAAATGTGAGATTTATCTAGTCCAATAAAAAAGAACTTCATAAGAGGTTCCTCCTCAGTGAGAAACCCAGCCTCAGGTTTAGCGTAATCACAGGAAAAAACCCATATTTTAATGCTCTCTGAATAGAAGAGCTTGCAGGATTACGGGATTGTTCTGTTGTTGTTGTTTTAAAGCTGATTCCAAAAGGTACAGCTGGGATATGGCTATTCACATCCAGTTTTTAAAGGAATAAATTTAAACAACAACAATAATAATGATGGCAATGCAAAAATGCAAGCAGAAAAGTAAAGATCCAGGTATGATAAATTTACCTACCACATTCCACAAATTAGCATCATGTTAAGGACGGGTCCAAGTCCTGCTGGTATCCTTCTGTCTGTTATACAGGGTAAACTCTCCATTAATTATAATGAGGTAGCGCAGATTTCTACTTTCCAACCCCATACTGCAGCCCTATTTTTGGGGAGGATTCCTTTCTGGTGACAAATGGTTTGCATGAGCTCAGAACTTCTCCTGCAAAGTTAACTGTGTGACAGAGGTGTCCAACATATCCTTACCAGTATTGCCACAGCTTACAGAGTGATGGCCACTCATGTGAACAGTCATGTTATTTTCTATCTAATGTTATTTGGCAGAGTTACAGGAGCTATGCATCCCAACCCTGAAGGGTCACTACCCCACTCAGTCACATTCAGGTGGTATCCAGGCAAACCATCTTTGAATATGAAAGTTTTATATCCTGCTATGAAAGCTCTGAAATAGAACTGACATCTACAGACCTCATGAAAACAGTCATTCCCAATGAACAGATTTTCTACCTAAACATATATTCTATGAATACAGGCTTAAACGCTTGCTAACCTCCATTCTTTATTCTGACCCTGTTTCATAGTTCATCTGTCCAATACAGCCTAGAAACTTGGCACTGTGCCCTTTACTCACATTTACCTTAATCTGAAAACATTCTATTTCATATTCAGCACTTCCTCCACTCTCGATACCTATGCTCAAGAAATCACCACTTCGTACCTGTGCTCATTCTACTTTTTCTCCAAGCAGCTGCTAAAAGTAGTTAAGAGAGAATATCAGGCAAGAGAGACTTCTGATTCAACCTAATCTGGCAGGTTTCATGTGCACCTTATCTATCCTACTAATCCTCCCTTCCAAATTACAGACACTACCACATGCCATACATGCTTATGCAGCCCACACTACAGAAATATTCACCTGCCTTGTACAGCTTCACATCAGAGTACTGATCCGTTAAACATGGCTTGTCAATCATTCTCTATACTTGGAAATTCATTACAAGAAAAGGGTTGTTTGTTGTTTTTTCCGTCTCCAGAGAATTAGGCCACAATATTTATACCAAAACAATTATAACAGACCATTATTAGGTTGGTGAATTTCCAAAAGGGGGTTGGAACAGAGGCTACATCAGTGAAAGTGCAATCAGTATTTCTACACAATATTTTTGATTTCAGCGTCAGATGGGTATCTCCAATCTTTAGAAATCAACAGAACCCTTACCATGAAGCATCTATATTCGATGCATAGTGACCTACAAAGGCAAAGAAAGAAAAAGATTACCAGAGATCACATCGGTCATAAAACTAGTCTGGTGTTTTCTTCCATTTCTGCACACATCCCATTTCCAGATTATGCCCATATTCCCCACTCACCCAGCAACTGTGGAAAACTGTTGAGGCTGCTGAAGAAGTGAGAGTCTCTAAAAGACCCTACACACACAGGTATCACATAAAAAAGCTGCACAGATAATTAAAACATAATAATGTTTTATGTATGCCATGTAAAATTTTATATCCAGTAGCCACCTTCTAAGAGTTTATACCTCATCTTAAATTTATCCTAGATAAAAGCTCTTATACATCAATTGATCAAGGCAAAATTTAAATTCTCACCACATCAGTTAAAATTATACAGTGACTTTAAGAAGCAGCCCTTTGAGTAGCCATGCATAACAGAGTTTATCTGTGCCAGTGCCTGCAGAATCAAGGCTGCACACTACAAATGTAATAGCCAACTTGCAACCTAAAATGAGATCTGAATGCATAACAAAGTAAAACAGGGAAAAAAGAAAAAAGTAATAAAAAAGTTCAGCACCAGCCAAGTCCAAAACAACTTTCTGTAGGTAATGTGCCTGTGAGATCAAACTGCCACTTAAACACTGCTTCCCACCTCACTCCTGTCTTTCAGGAAGGCCTTCTTTCTAACAGCGGAGAAGGAACCAGCATTTTCAGGCAAACTAGTTTTTCAACCCAAACACAGTGTGATTAAAACCGGGATATACATCGGAACCTGTCTGCTCCATGAAGCTCTCACAACATTGGAACAGATATCTGGCTGTTACCAAGGAAACAGCAAGTAAAGTCAAGTCCTGTGTAAACTATTAGGTCTTTTAACCAGAAAATTAGGAACAAAAAGAGGAGCTCAGTACAGAAATTATTTACTGCCATCTACAAGACAAACTCAGTCCCTAAGTACTTCATATCCTTGAATCAAGTGAAGCTGGATACAAGCTTTGAAACTTGGGATTTCATTTCAGAAGGAACTTCCAGGTTCTTCTGGAGAAATGCTATAATCTGACTTTAGTTAAATAGAAATCTCAGCATTGGCAACAACAGTGTCTTCAAGTATGCAGAAAGCTACAGAATTTGTACACACCAACAAAAACCAAAACTTGCAATATATATATGTGTGTGCGCATATGTGTAAAAACTGCCATGTATCTGACTTAGTAACATTTCCAAGCAGCACATCCCTTTCTCTCCCCTTGGTTCTAGCTCAAACATGACACAAGGATCTGGGACCTTTCCTAAAACGCTGTTTCCAAGCAAATAGAAGAGGCCAAGTAATTCAGTTACCTGGAAATAAATATCATTCTACATGACCTATGCCTTATCTATATGAGCATGTTTTCCTTCTCGGCAAAGTTTCCCCTGTAGTTACTGGTGCTGCAGCTCTAGCAGTATCAGCCAGTAAGACGACCCAAGGAAAACAGAGCTGGCTGCTAGTGTTGTAGCTGTCACATGGTGTAAAATTGCTGTGAGCAGGATGAGACAATGACGTGCTTGAATGATAGCAGCTGTTCTGCACTGGCATCGCCACGAGCAGAACTGTAATCACAGCCAGGTGCAATGGTGGGAATTTGGGGGGATAAAGGCCATGCCTGCACCTGTGGCGCTCCGTAACTTCTGTAACAAATGCTGTATTTGTTTTTTAAAGACCATCTGTCATTTTGACAAGCTCCCTACCTGAGTGCCACTGGAGTGAGCCAGCTTTTGTATTTCCTTAACAAGGCCTCTCTCCCTGTTGTACAACACCCAATTTCAGACTCATATGTGCTTCATGAACAGAAAAGGATATGGTAACTATGGTGTAGGAACCACTGAATCATAAGAATTTGAAAGACTCCTAGTTACTGTGATCAAAGCTAAATCCTCCAGGAAGATTACCCGCACCAGAACCCTGAAAAAAAACAATCCTGTGACTCGAGTACTTTTATACTGCACACCTTTGAGATAAAGCACGATTTCCCCGTTACCCAGAGAGGCTTTCTCCGGTTACATTTAACTACGGTGAGAACACGATAAACGGGGGCTGCTGTGCCTCTTGATCCATCTATGCAGCTTCAGGCCTGGCCACCAGCTGCAAATGCAACAGTCTACGGACAGAGACCTCAACTGCGAGGCCATTAAAAGGAATATTTACTTATTCGGAAAGCAAAAATAATCCTAATCAACCGCTCATTTACACAACGAGAAGTACATGAGTTACAAGCAAGCGGTAAGAGACCCAAACCCACTCGCGCCGCAGCGCCCACCACCGTGTGGAACGGCAGAGGGGCACCGCTCAGATTCCGGCGACGATTTCACCGTCCGAGGCAGCGCGTACCGCGGGAGGGGAGCGGAGAGGCGCGGCGCGACCAGCCGCTGGCCCGCTCCCTCAGAATTTCGACCCCTCCTTCCTAGCAGACGACTCTTATCCGCTCCCCACCTCAAACCACTACCCCACCCCCTCCGCCGCCCCGATTCCGGCTCCCGTCGCCGCTTTTGCGTTCCCAGAACCGCTCTTGTCACCCCTTTACGCCCGCGTTTCAAGGCGGGCACGGCTCTCGCCCAACGGCGGCCGCACCGCGGCGAGAAGCGCCCGCTGAGGGACCCGCTCGTTTATCCCTTAGGAAGGGAAAGGGCGAAGAGCCACCCGGTGCGGCCCCGGCAATGCCAGGGGCAGCGAGCACCCGGCGCCCCACCCCGACCCTGAGCCCCGTTGCCCGGGAAGTTGAGCGCCGTTCGGTCGCTCCCCACACCGGGCAACCCACCCCCTTCTCGCCAGGCAGGGGCAGCGCCCACAGCCGCGGGACGCCCGCCGGTCGCGGAGCAGCAACACTGGCAGCGGCAGCAGCAAACACCTACCCGGAGAGCTTCCCAATCTTCACAAAGCTAAACACATCCATCCATGCAGCCGGCTAGCTCTGCCCGTCACACTCACTCACTCCAGCAGCGGCGGCAGTAGAAACAGCTCCATGTCGTGAGAAGGTTGCGTCCAGCGGCAGCAACAGCCCTTGCAACAGCAGGAGCCGGCGGAGGCAGAAGCTGCTACCCCCCTCCGGCTGGGAGCTGGGCGTGCAGCATCTCGTAGAAGCAGCACTCATCAGCGCGCAGCCCTCCCCCTCTGCTCCCCCCTCCCCGCCGCCCCGCTGGCTGCCGCTTTGCCTCCTCCCCGGGGTAACTCAAGGAACCGGGAGGGCGAGAGAGGCTGCCAGTCAGGAGGGCTGCCCTCCGCCCGGGCCCCGCCGCGCCGTGCTTTGGGAGGCTGCTGAGAGAGAGGCGGCAGTACTCCGCCGCCCGCTGCCTCCTTGCAGTATCCCCAGAGGAGGAAGGCGGCGAGGATGGGAGCGCTGAGGAAGGTGGAGGGTGCAGCAGGGGGAGTTTCTCCTCTCACCGACAATGTCTCCCCCTCCTGAGGGGGAGCGCAGGGCGCAGGCGGCGGCGGACCGGGGAGCGCCGCCCGCTGGATCCAGCCCGAGACCGCCGGGAGCGGGCCGGGGGGCCGAAAGGGCCTGGCTGCCCTCCCGCCGCTGCGGGTCTCCCCGCAGGGTTTGTCGGAGCCGCGGCGGCGGTGACGGAGGGCAGGGGGTCGAGGGTTGAGGGGTGCCCTCTCCCGGCTTGCCGGGCAGCGAGAAGCACGGCTGGGAGAGGGGGCGGGCAGCCCCGGTGAGGGGGACACGGCTACTCCCCAGTGGGGGAGCAGCACCCTGGGCATTGCAGGAAGCCCGCAGCCCGGGGTCCTCCTCCGAAGCAAAGCTGGGTAAAGCAGAGAGCCCTCTTCGCCCCCATCCTGGCGATCTCCCCTCAGCGATCGCACTTGGCTGTGCTTCCCTCCCCGGTGGGGAATGGCCCGTTGGCCTTCAGCTCTCGCACTAGGTGCTCACCACTAGCAACGGTGGGCAGCTGATGGGCAGCAGGGCTCGAGTCCACCGCCTGGCTGCAGTCACCACGCTGAGACGTCTCTACCTGCGCCAGAAAAGAGACTTGGACGAATGGAGTCCTCGTTGTGATGGAAACATGGCAAGGCTGGTTTGTGGCAACTAGTTAAAATCAAGCATTGTTCATTTCACGTCTTGCGGAAAAATGACACGTCCGGTTGTGCCCTGGTGCAAGAACAGTAGAGACACACTGCCTTATGCTTTTGCCCTGCATTGGGCTTCAAAAAAGATACTGGAGTTTAGCTATCTGTAAGCTTCCTGTCAGTGAGAAAGGTAGGCAAAATTCAAATACACCTTCCCACAAGCTCTACACTGAGATACGATAATTCTCAGCATGAGAATGGATTTTCTCCACCTCAGTGTTTTTATTTGTTCCCTGAACACTCAGGGATTGATACACTCTTTACTTCCTGCCGTTGCAGAGTTTTGGTCTCTTGTGCAGGCTTGCACCTGCACTCTCCTACCAACCAAGAACTGCAGAAGTGACAGTAGAGCCCAACATGCAGGTTCCAGCAGCCAGATGAAAACAATGCACGTTTTTAATATTAAAAATTGTGTTGATAAGAGAACAAAAAGAACAGGAAGTATGAACAGTCACTGTGAATTTGGTTTCAAACTATTCTTTAAAACAATAACAACAAAGAATGATTGATCATCTATTTACACTGGAAGAACATTGAACTGCCAATTGAAAAACACTTGCCTACCATGGAAGTAACTGTTTTGGGCATATTCTGAAATGCCATATGAAGTATTTTATGCTAGTGCATCAAAATACTTATGTGGTTCTTCTATGTAACTATATTTATTTATTATACCGTATTTTCATAAAAGGCAGAACCTGCTCTATTGATTGGTAAAAGTTACAAAGATAACACAGTTTCAGCTACTTAAAAACTGATTTATTTATAAAACTGTCATCATTTATTTATAGACTGAGGAGATAGGCCAAGATCCTACAAAGCTAACTGAAGCTGATGAAATGATGTACCATCTATAAAATTAAGCACATATGCTCTGTATCAAATGAAGTTCCTGTCTTGAGTGCTTCATGCTCCAAGGCTTGTCACATAAAGGTTCCTTAAAGTGGGGAGAGCCAGAGAAGTGAAAAAGTTCTAAGGGGTCACTAGAATTTTTGTGTTTTCAGGGTCTTTAGGTGGAAAAGCAAATGGGATCCTGTGATACATTGGCTGAGGTATTTACAATAGAGATAGGTAGAAAAGCAGAAAGCACGAGATCTGATCAGAAGTGCCATACTCAGCTTGTTCAAAAAGTACATTTGAGAAAAAGGAGAGCAGGTGCAGGAGGATGCTAAAAGAGTGTTAAAGGTAATGAAGAGTTGATCTTATGAGAGGCGAAGGTTGATCTTATGAGAGACTAAGATGTAAAAAAGATTGTTTATAAATACATCAGTATGGTAAACACAGGGTGTGTACCCCAAATGATAGGGCTTTATGGAAAGTCATTAAAATTTGAAACAAAGATGAAATTATCTTCTCTTTCTTTGACATTCCAAACAGATATATGTAGTATTGCTATATTTATAGCTACTTTTATATTTTCATTTTCCTAGGCAGAAGCTATTGCAACAGTACATATTTTCCAGAAAGGCTGTGGAGATACTGTTGAATAGCCGATGTCTTGGAGGTCCATTAAAACTAGTATCACAGTAGTCAAATTTCCAGATGTGCAGAGATGAACAGAGAACCTGGACAAATGTGCTTTTTCCAACTGTGCTGAATACTGATATCATTTTGCAGCTCTGCTATGGGGAGGAGACTGGGGTAGGAGACTGAGTACTTCAGTTCATGGTTCTCTGAGTTTTGGTGTCACAGCAGCTGGTTGTAAAACTACACCAGGGCCATAGAAGAAGATTAAAATTTGCCTACCCGAAGAAGCAAGGTGGTGGGCATTGTTCTATTTCAAGAGTAAATGTTGATATATGTAGTTAGGACGGGCTTTGAAGCTATCACCTGTACACTGAAATAATGTTTTGGTATTATATTTTCATTTGCAGGAGCATCAACTACACAGTGTCATGACTGAACTCTTGCACATACATTTATACCTTTTAGTTACTACAGTGAATTCTTCTCACTGATTACCAAAAGTTAGGGATCCAACCTCAGGTAATCATACCCTAAGTCTGTGGTGGACAAGCACTTATCACTCCAAAACATGTCCTCCTAGAAAAAGTGACATAACTTGCCTTCTGCAGGTGCTTTATTTTCTCTGTCCACCCCAGTTGAGAGGAAGCCCAGATGCCTACCTTTCACTAGAGGGCTGTCTTCCAGATGTGTAAAGTTAGGTGAAATAAAGCCTGTTTGAAGGTGACAAAGGTGCATGTAAATTCTGAATAAGAACAGACAGCCGAAGACAGGAAAACAACATGTATTTAGTATCTCAGTAACAAACAATAATTGAACATGAAGTTCTTAATCTTAAAGCAGGAATCTGACATCAATTCCTGGCTGAATTCTTTGCTGGCTGTTTTTTAGAATGGCATGGTAAATATAGCTTTTTGAGGATGCTTTGTTACTGTGTACTGTTACATTTTGCCCAAAGTAATCCAATTAGGACACTTAATACTAATGTTTTATGTAATCATAGATATCCTAGTGTAGACTGTGGGACAGTAAAAGCATTTATTTCATATAGTATGGCAGTTTCATATGCATTTATGGAGAAGGGAGTCTTTGTCTTCTTTTGTAACGCTCCTTGTTCTAAAGGAAATGGCACATATGTAATGCACGTAGGAATGTTATGCTGTCTTAACTTTCAAACCAATTAAGTCACTGTAAGGACTTAATTTTTTGAATATCCTAATTGTTTTGGTCCTAGGGAAACTGCTGTGAAGATGCAATTTAAATATCTTTATGAATGATGTGAAGAAACGTTTTTTTTTTCCTGGGTTTTAGGGTTTTTCATTATTCCTTCTAAGCTACCGAATACTTACTGGAAGAATATGCTTTGGGCGTTCCTGGATACCACACAGTACAAACTTTTAGCCCTGCAGCTAGACCAGTATATCTATTTTGTTACTTACAAGATGAGTAGGATTTGATCCAGGATAATTTAAAAGAAGACAGGTAGAATCCAAAACCAAAGACATAATGTGAAACTCCTGGAAACGGCTGAGGTCTAGTTTTCATTATAATACTTTTGGAGGTCTCACAAGTTTTCCTCTCAACATAAGTTAAAAACCCATCTCTACAGTGGTTTTTGTTTTTTTCTTTTTAAGGCTAGTCAATCGTTGTTAATCATTTGTGATCTTAAAAAGATATTAAAAATGCTGTATCTTACTTTCAAAATGGTTTTGAATGGATCTCCCAAGAAAACAGCTGAAGGTACCATGATTTTTCTACAGTGCTTGATGATATTACTCATATCCAAATGGCAACAATGTTTAGAGGAATGTGATAATAAAATCCATTGAGTAATGAGGTGTTAATGCATAACTGGTGATGCGAAGTTTTAAAGGAAGATATTTTGTCACTGTGATCTGGTATTCACTGAATGTTATTTCTAAAGATAGTTATGACTAAGTCATGTGGTTAGTTCTGTAGTACTTTGGTGCTTACTACCCATATACAAGTCCATATATAAACATTGCAGCCATTACAGATTTACTTTATGTCCACATTTATAACATTATCAAGAAATCCCTCTGCCTACCTTGAATCTATACACCCAGCTTCTACACCTCATTTTTGGCACTTTTATCAAATGGTTTTATCAGGCTTTTTTTTTTTTTTTTTTTTTTTATTGACCCATGCAGACTGGTAAGCACTCAATGTTTTCAATTTTGCTGTATAATTTGGTGGGGTAGGTATGATATGTCACATGCAAGTGCAAAATTAAATCATAGATGGTTGAAAATTTAAATAGCAGATAAGGTTTTCTTTCTTGCCAGTTGAGAAACAAATGCATCTAGATGCCTGAAGGCTTCTGAATTGGATGGAACAGAATAAACAAGGATATTACAACTGACATGACAATTCTACTGAAGCCAGACATACATAGTCAAACCTGTACAAGCAGGTTGGTTAAAGACATTTAGCAAAAACTACTGGTTGCTATAATGAACTGAAAAGTCTTGCAGCATACTGAACCTGCAACATTAAAAAACATTAAAAAAAGTGTTGTCATACGTTGCAGTATGCAGTTGAGATCAAGGTAAGGAACAGAACCTTAGGCAGCATAAAGATAACATTTTCTGCTTCGATGAATAAGACAATACTAACATTATTTATTTTCAAATAAACTGGTCTTTATAAAAAAGGATTCACTTTTCTATAACGGATATGTATAAAATATTCAAAGCAAAATATGGAAAGAGCAGAGTTATCTACAGTGTCTCTTTTACTGACAAAAGACCCAATTCAATAAAATCTTTAAAACACATTTATAAGAGCAGCCCTATGCATGGCACCACTTAGTCTAAAATGTAACTTGAGACAACTGTGAAGTTAAGCATGTGTTTTAGTGTTGTTTGAATAAATATGATTTCACAAATCATAAGAAAAGATATAAAGATGAATTAAAAAAAAGTGAAATGGTAGCATGCAAGTAAGTGTGCTTGAAATTTATTTACAGTAAAGAAAAAAACAAGGGAAAAGTAAAACCTCATCCACTCTTTCTCAAGGCAAATCTGAATTCTGCCATCGTTTGTTTTTTTTTTTTTGTACTTTAACCGAAATAGTCTGCAGACTGAAAATTTAATGGCAAATTTAGAGAAAATGACCAAAGTATGCATTTTAAAAATAATAAAATACAAAACCCCCAGGACTAATGCTGAAGTCTTCCGACTATTATCTACTGTGTTATTCAGTTGTGATTAAAATGATCAGATTTGTGGTCAATTTTAAAAGTCAGAAGCATAATCTATTTTTTATTAAGACACCATTGAAATGAGAGAAGGACAAGATGGATATATTAGAAACATGTTGGGGTGAGAAGCCTTTATATTTGTTTGTAGTCCTAAATTTAAAATATTCATAAATATTTTTTTAATTATTATTTTTTGCCAGTACCAGAATATGATTTCAGTTATAGCTTGTAAATTTACCAGCAAAGTATTTATATTTCTTTTGTTTTCCATGTCAGAATAGGACATTACTGTGAAACTCAAGAAACATTGTAATCTTTTGTTCTGCATGAATTTTCCTGGGAAATATCTGCAACCATCTGAGCTGATGGGGAAAAAAAAGCAGCTTCATAAGAGCAAAATAGCTTACACTCAGCAGAGAAAAAAAAAAAGGCAAATTTTCACAATGACTAGAAACTTCACAGACACAGTGTTTTTATCTGGGTGCCAAAACCTAGTTTTCTCAGTCCATATTTAGGCATTTGCAGATAGGTGGCCTACTTCTCACTAACACTAAACATTCACAAATGAAAAAGGAATTGCTGGTTACTTCTAAAAACCAAGCAGCTTATACAAAGTTGCTTGAGTATCTGAGAAAACAAATTTCAGCATTTAGTTTTGAAATTTTCAGCCTGTATTTATAAAGATCACACTATATTTTATCCACTAAAATATGTTCTTTTGATCTTAATTGCAAGCTTAATAAATCTAGACTCGTGAATTTTATGTGAGGTTTCAGGCACTGCGTAATTACTCCTAGTTTAGGTGGGTTATAGCGCTCTGAAGCAGCTACTCCTGGCCGTAGCACCAACAGAACTTCCTGTCTGTGTGGGTCAGGGTTTGCTCCCAGTGTAACTGTGTATTCAGGGTGTCTACAGGCGTGTACATCACGTGGCTTGCATTAAGAATGCTGTTTCTTCCAGGTAGAAGACAGCAAATCTGTCTGTAGAATAAAATACAGTAAGGTAGTTACTTGTCGAGTATTCTGAGTAACATGGTAAGTAGTCTTGCATGCTCAAGGCACTTCTGTTTATTCAAGTGACCACTGGTGAAAATCTTTGGAGGTTTTGATTTTGTTCAGACTATGTAGTGGTTCTAGAACAGAAATTAAGTCTCTGATGTGGCTTAACAGTAAATATTGGAAAAGAATTATCATGGGAATCTGGTATATGGGAAGACCAGTGGGAGCTGCAAAGGTGAAAGGGACAATAAGATGCCACAAAGTTCAAAGAATTTTCTTAGGAAAGTGTGTGCAATTTTTAGAAACACACTGCAGTCAAGAAGAGGTATTCTGTAAATACAGTGCAATTAGGAAACTATGTCCACATGGTACAAGCCTAATGTTTTTGGTTAGGAGGAAACAGAAAACTAGTCTTCTAATATCCATGAAGGCAAGTGGCCTACCGCATGGCTGAGTAATCTGCATGTGAAGATACTTTTGCCATGTTTTCTGCTAACAGAAATCCGTTTGCCTGGATCATTAAGAAACATTGACAAGAGTGTTTCACACCTGTACTCTCTTATTCAGCTACCAGTTCCAGTCTAAATGAAATTTAAGAACCTGTATTGTCTCCATGCTCATTATCTCAGACCTGTCTTGCCCTTACCCCTTTGCAGCACACCGCATCCTGAAGTTGAAAGCAAGGAGTTCAGCTGCAGAGCATTCCCCTGGGAAGGACATTTCAGCCTACATCGTGCGCTTTAATCACACAAGTGGACATGCACACCTTCTGGAGTCAAAAGAGAGTCAAAGAGCCAAATGCACAGTGTAAGAACCGTCAGTCTGTGCAGATCAGCTTGCAGGGTAGAGGCATTTTAGAGCACAATGCAAGATCACTTTCTTTGTGCTCCCTAGTAGAAACAGTCTTTAGAATTCACTGACATTTAATCATCCACCTCGTATCACTCCTTTTCAGGGTAGCTATTTTGGTGCTATGTGGGGGTTGTCACAGAAATGGTTGCCTAATTCTGATCTATATTTTGTGATGTGCACACAGATCTTCTGCTGATAAGCATTTTACATCCAAATGCAATAATAAAGGAATTAAAAGTGATTCTGTTTCATGAAATAGCCGTGACATACTTACCAGATACTCCTTGCTCTTGCAAAAAGAAACCTAGCACAGGTTCCACAAAACCTGTGGAAAAATGGTAGTACATCAGTACACATGTTCCCCCTGCCTGCCTTCTCTCCTTAATTTCAGTAGTTGACAAGTGAATGGGTTTTCAATAGGGTCCAAGACATCAGAACTTGCTCCATGTAAATGGCAGGGATTGATATTTTCAAATCACTGCTGGCCTCATAAAATGGCTGAGGTTCAGAACTATTTTGAAGCTTAGCAGTCAGAAAAGTATCATCAGTGAAACTGCCCAGAAGCTTGCTGCTTCATGCAGCAAGGAACACAGATCTAAATAAGATTTTTCCTTTTTCTTGCAGAGGAGCCGTAAGAAAGGAGGTGCGGAAAGAGGCTGCTCACTTTATTTTCCCTGAAATACACTGTGGCTGTAGGTTTGAATCAATCCAGTGAGTGCTTTATGAGTGGTTTTAAGATGACATAAATGTCCTATTAAAGGCTTCTCATGTTTCTCTGCTGAGATCAGTACAACTATATGTTTACAATACAATGTGCCAATAGCTTTTTTTTTTTATTTATTTCCTGGGTGATTCTCTCAAAGTTAGGTTAGTGCATGTCTGCAGTAGCCTCAGAAATAAAAGTTTCGGCTGAAAACTAAAACCTAAAAACTTTGTTTTTTAAAAGAGAGACAAAAGAAGACATAAAGAGAAATTAAATTTTCTACAGAGTTCTTACAAGTCCAGTGCGTTTTGAAGGGTAGTTAAGTTAGCTGATTGCAGGTAACTCAACAGCTTGCTGAACAGCAGCAAATTCTGCTTTGTCTGCTCTAGTTCTCAGGAAATTCTCGGCTTCACCTCCAAAGCCTGCTGGGCTGCTCTCTCATCCCCACTGTAATCTTTCAAACGATGCATGAGCTCCAGCCTCCCTGCTATAACTTTCTTGCTTGCTCCATCCTGCTGTCTCCCGAGCCTTCTCTTTTGGAGACTCTCAGTAGCCCTAACGGAAGGAACAACCTCCCTTTCCTCCAAGAGGTCCCTTTCTTAAAAAGAGCACAACACATGCTTGTTGCTTGTTGTAGGGGCCTACAAGAATGCTGGGGAGGGAGTCTCCATTAGGGACTGTAGTAATAGGATAAGGGGTAATGGGTTTAAACTTAAACAGGAGAATTTAGGTTAGATATAAGAAAAAGCTCCTTACTGTGAGGGTGGTGAGGCACTGGAATGGGTTGCCCAAGGAAGTTGTGAATGCTCCATCCCTGGCAGTGTTCAAGGCCAGGTTGGGTGGAGTTTTGGGTGACGTGGTTTAGTGCGTGGTGTCCCTGCCCATGGCGGGGGGGTTGGAACTAGATGATCTTAAGGTCTTTTTCAACCCTAAATATTCTATGCTTCTATGATTCTATGCTTGGGAGAAATAAATCAGATGCCCCTGAAATTCCAAGCTAAGTCTATCCCAGACTTTGAGTACCCAGTGTCATAGTTTTAGACTGCCTAAAGAAACACATCTATGAGAAAGATGTGCAACACCTGGCTTAACACTGCCTCATGATTAAATTGGTTCGGTATAGTTTGAAAATGTGTCAGAAGATTGGGGGTTTTTAAACATGCAAAATTAAAAAGATATATTTAGTTGTATTAGACCATCCGCTTGAATAATTATTCTGATTATCCATCATGCCAACTCAGTAATGCTGGCCATCAGGCTCCATTTCTCTTATGTCTTTGCCAGATGAATGGCCAAATTGTCAAAAAGCCATTGCAGTATGAAGATGAATTAGAATCACACAGTAGGGTTCATAACTACGCTCATCAACTTCCTGCTTAAGATGTTTCTCACCTATTTGTGCGGAACAAACTCTGCTTACCTGAAAGTCGTCTTACAACTATAGTTCTCTCCAGGTCCCTACGAAGTCAGTGGAGACTGCAAGCATTTCCTGAGGGCAACTCTGTTCATCTAAGGCCTGACTGATTGTTTGGGTTGAGGTTGTTTGCTTGGGTTATTTTGTTGTTTTGGGTTATTGGGGTTTTTTTGAAGGGGAATGGAGTAGTTATGGGCCTTCACCTCTTCAGCACTGGTAGTGCTCCTAAGTTGGGTGTCTTAGGCAGTGTCTATGATCAGGTAAGCTTGCACCGTTCGTCAGTTTGACAGCACGAGTTAGCTGAAAAGTAAAAGGAGAGGAACAGAGGACTATGGTCTTGTAAGCTGTATTAAGAGAAGTACTTTTATATCAAATACAGGCCCTTCCACAGTTGAATTCCCATTCAGCTGTTGGTGCACACCATCTTACGCAGTTTTACCCTCATTCCTCAGTACGAGCTGATTCCACATCTCTTGGTACTTGCACTTTGCACTTTGTTCTGGCTTCCTCTGTCAGTGTCGTGTCCATTTGGGTCCAGTTCTCTTTAGATTGAGACATTTTCTTTCACCTCTTAATTCTTTCTTTCTAGTATTAAAATATTTGCAGCCCGGTTTGCAAAGGAGATAAAGTGTACAGTAGTAATAAGACTGCAGTCATTTGATGTCTAGATATAGAATGGTTGTCACTGAGTTCAAGTCCAAGTGTCCTGCATTATTTGAATGGAGATAAAGTTTTAAACTGAAAGCTGAATATAAATGAAGGAGGAAAGAGCTCCTAAGGAGCTCTGGCAAGTTTATTAAGGTTATTACTTACATTGTAACTTTTGGAGCATGGAAGGAGTATGCGATCAAAAGACTGCAGAGATTGCCAAGATCTCTGACTTGAAGAATTTATGATCCAGTGGTCTGACTCAGGCAAAATATCCAGCAAAATCAAATAAGAAATGTGTGTGATTGATTGAAAACTTTCAATAAAGGAAACGTAGGCACAAACCATTAACTCAGATTATTTTTGTCTGTACACTGCAGCATGAAGATCTTATCAGTTCAAACTTTCAGAAATGATGGATCAGAGCCAAAAACATCAAGAGACTGACTTTAAAAAAAGGGGTTTAAAAGTTGTACATTCTAATTTGTTTCCTTTCTGGTCTCTAAGCTATTAGAGAGCCCTCGGTTAATGCTTTCAAGGTTTCATCTGCAAACCTGAAGGCTCTACATTTACATTTAGTAGTATCAGAGCTTTTAGGCAATCACATTTATCAAGAAGTTAAGGTTGTAATGAAAAAAATCCCACAAAATATTATGAGATTAAAAATAAACAAGAAAGCTGGCAGCCTTGGATACAGTAATACGGGAAACTATATTTGAACCAACTTTGCAAATGTAGGATAACTCTCAGAATGCTTTCAGGTTAAAAAAATATTGCTCTTACTCCCTTTAAGTACTTAGGAAACAAAGTGGGTTACTTTTCTAATATCTACCAGCTAGTCTTCTAGATGAATACATACAAAATGTGAAGAAGTAAATAACTTACTGCCAAATATCTATTATGAACTCAACTAAATCCACCTTATGCATCTAGTACAAATTTCTGTGCACTCGTCTATCTCTTCTTACTACAGTAAATTGGCTTCTTGGACAACTGTCCTTTCATTACTTTATTATGTTACTACTGCATGTTGGTTAAAGCACTGTCCATTCAATACTTCTGTGCAAACCTGTATTTTGCCAGTGCTACAAATGAGAAAGTTCCTCCATAGAAATAGTAGCAGAAGCTTATCAGGGACTAATCTTTAGCAGCTGCTAGAAATTTCATCACCACATTACATTGATCTTATTGGGGGAAACAGGGATTGGGATGATAGGGAGTGAAGACTTTTGTAGTAGCACTGCTAATACCTCTGCTTCAAAAGCAGAGAAACTGGGGGGACCCTGGGCAATTAGCAATTGGTGTGCTGGATTAGACTACAGATCCAGTATCCTCTCTCTGGCATTCTAATGTTACATTTCAAAGGAATCCTGTAACAACAAATGGGAGATAGTCTGTGCACACACAAAAAGACATTTACGCAAGTCTCATCCCTGTACCTGAACAAAGATGGACTTAAATCCTAAAGCATAAGACTTAATATCCATTGTCAATTATGTATTGCATTTAATTGTAATTCTGTATAATCTTGGTTCTTTTGTAATTACAAGAATCAATGGCAACAAGGTTTGTTCATTAAATATTTTTTTTAAAGTCAAAAATAACACTTTGAATTTAATTTAGGGACAGACTTTTTACAAAAGAGTGCACAGTGCTAAGTTGGAGTCACGCTCTACCCAAGTCCATCTACAGAAAGAAGTGGACAGCCATGCTTCCCAAGTGAAGGCTTCTAGGTAGTAAACAAGAGTATTAGCTGTGAGAGGTTTATATTGGTCTAATCTGATGAAGAGGTAATAAAGCTGGGGTAACTTTAATGTTACTTTCATATCATACATCCAAGTATTTCATACATCCAAGTTCATGCTATACACCTGGATTCATGCCACTCTGCACTTTCCACTTGAGACGTCATCTGCAAACCTCTGCTATCCTCTGCTACTGATTGATCTTCTGCAATTTTTGTTTGACTGCTGGATAATTAAATTCATAAGGTAGAGAAACAGATACAAATTCTATTATTAGCAGCCTGCCAATATCTTTTCTCTACCTTTTGCAATAAATGTAGTACAGAAATTCTCACTGAAAACCCAATTTTGGCCCGCTCAGTAGGAAAACTGGAAGACTTTAATACCATTAAGATAAGAGTCATTAACCCTTAACCATTATTGGCAGTGGCGCCAATACAGTTCAAAACACGCATGACTTCTTAGGTGAAAAGGAGTAATGGCCAAGCTGAGCTCCACAGTGTCCTGCACAAAAGAATCACTGGGGCAGAAGAACAACTGATCATATTTTTGGTTTGGATCTACTCCCACAAAGTGGAAAAAGGAATGACTAGTATTTGCTAACAAGGATTTAAGACAGAAGTAAGGTGTGAAGATCAACCACAGTATAGGTAGATATTATCAATACAGACAACGTGGTCCAAAGGCACAAATAACTAAGTTTTTTTGTTTATGCATCATTTTAGAGAAATTCGGAGAACAATGTGGAGAAAGAAGTGTAATATTTTTAGAGAATTTTTAAAAATATGTACTATAATGCTGCTCTCTATAGCGTGGTTGCCTAGTTACTACGCAGAGTTCCTTGGAATGAGAGGGAAAATAGTATTCGTACAAGTTTAAAGACCCCCAAAATCTGGGTAATGCAGGCATGTAGTCTGATATCTCACAATTTACTGGAACTAGACACAAAGATTTTACACAAATTTACACCCTATTTGAGATACAGTACCTGTCTCTAATTGTAAATTATTCATATCAATTCATAAGCAATCACTATGCAGGGTTTGGAATCTGTCAGTCAGAAATTTAGGCCACTGAGGTGGACAGAAATTCAGCAATTCAAGGAATCAATAAAAAACAGATTTTCCATATTTGTTTTATTAATTATGGTAGTCTTTGAGGTGCTGAGGATGTTGTAGTATAAGACTTAGCACAATGGGAAGGGTATAGGTAGTCCAGTATAATTTTTAAAAAAGGAGAAAAATTATGCTATTATTCTATAACTGATTTTGGGACTCCAGTAATTCAGTCTGCAGATTTTATGAGTTTGTATACCATGTAAATTAATTGAATGTCTAATATATGTAAAGTTTGCCAACAGGAACATATGCTGCCATTGCTCTATGCGGACATCCTTGGCATCTATATGTAAACCTTCCAATTTGCAATTTAACTCCAAAGTACACCTTCTTTGTGCAATAAGAAAAGTAAAAGCATTCAGGAAAATGAGAATTCACTCCTTTTATCACCCTGATTACTGAATTGTTCTGCAACTTGCAAGAATAAAAATAACACTTTTGGGATGAAGGATCCAAGTCAGTCTGTGTTCTGAAACAGCCAGCCTGGATTTCAAACATCACAGGTAATCTTCTGGAGCTTATTTGTTCCAGAAGCAGTGAACTGGTAATTACATGCCAATTTAAGGATAGAGATAGCTATTATTAAAGCTATATGCTGCTAGTACAGAGACAAAGAAATCCAGATTTCTATGTCAGTTGATTAAGAGTTTCTCCATTCCCTCCTGTGTCATAATTTATATTTTGATGCTAGCATAATTTACATGAAAGATGCTTTGTTTTGACATCATAATAACATCTCTGTAGACTGACTGTTTTTTTCCATGGCTGCTATTTTTCACACCATCCTATTGTAAATAAAATACACATTTACTGAGCAATGCACAGTTTCAGTAGTTGGATTTGATAGTCAATTGTCTTAATAAGAATACCAAAATTTCCAAAATCCCATTAAAACTATCTTTCCGTAAGGTTTCATTATTCATTTTCAAGTATAGGATAGTTTGTTAGAAAAGCAATTGGAGCCATGGAGACTATTTTTATTTTTCTCTCTGTAACTGTAAGAACATGATTAGACAAATGTTTCATTACAGATATGTTTTAGACCACTGTGATTTAAAAACACTGGAAATATTATACCCTTTAGAATTAAGTTTAGTATTGTAACATCAAGAGAATTTTAACTATACTATAGTAGACCAAAAAGCTTTCTCTAAATTAGTTAAAATAATATTTAAAGTGAAATTCTAAACTCACCAAAGACAGACATCAAAGGAGAGTAATATTGTGAGAAAATACTTTGTGAATTCTTTCTACCCAGTATCCCTCTTCATATTTACTGTCAAATAATTTAAATAAATGCCACCTAAAGGAGCGCTGTGATAAGATTGCTGTAACAAGGATAAGAGTGCACTCACTACACAACTGTTTTATTTTATTCTAAGATTGTGGTTTTGAGCTAGGGTTCGGATTAATTTTAGTGTGGACACAGCAAGGTAGCTACTCCATCAATTTCAGTTAGTTCCTTCATTGGTTTATCCATTGGTAAATTCTGGCATAAAGTTTGTATCAGATGTTAAACTCTATAGATTTAATAATCTGATAGTAGTGTGAAATTAATCACAGTGGACGAAAGGTGTGATGCTTTATGTGAATTTGCTTCTGAAAAAAAATAAGAGCATTCAATGTATTAGATGTATACTACAGAAATCAGTTTATTAGTTTCAGGAACCCTACATATCTATGGCTGTGGGATTAATTCACCTACTAGTTGTGGCCACAGTAAGTCATAAAGAAAGGAATACAGTGGTTGTAATTGTGATTTGTAGCATGGTGAATGTTGCTGCTGATAACAATTCTGAAAACTGGCTACACTTAAATTTGTTTTGAAGGATATGTTTCTTTGCTCCCCTAACTTCTTCTAATTCTCTTTGACCTTAAAAAACATACTGTGCATGTAGAAAACAAAGGTAGCTTATTCATTTGGCATACTCAAATACAGCTAAGACTGGTCCTTTCTGATAATATTGCAAGAGTCAGTTGAGGCCTTGAGAGTCCCAGAGCTTTGTAATGTTCCTTTTGCAAAGCTTTGGCCTTTCATTAGTGTTGTTTTTATTACATGTTTTGATTAATCTAGTATTATAATTTCTGTTTCTTTTCAAACAACTTAAAAAAAAAAAACCATTAATGAATACCTTTATGTCTTTGTGGTGCATCGATGATTGGTCCTTACTGTAATATCACCTAACTATAATATCACCTTCATACACCATGTGTGGGGGGGTATATGTATGTATGTGGGTATATACATAAGCCAGAAATGTTTGTCTCTCTACTAAACATATAATAATCTTCCTTTTAAAGTTTTATAGCCCAAGAAAGTCTTCTACACTATCTTTTCATACTGAAGCTCATGAATTTTCCTTGCAGGTCAAGGAAGTGCTAAAGTATATGTATTTTTTATTGAATAGATTTTCTATTTTTTACTGTGTCTAGTCAGAAACTTTGCAAAATGGAGATATGGTTTCTATATTTTGAGTGCCAGATTCTCTCCATAGTTATCTGGCCTCAGGCATCAGTTCAGTAGCAGACATTAAGTTCTTTATAAAAAAAAACTTGGGGAAGAAAAGAGCACTTTAAGAATGCAGACTTAGTAATGCAAATTTTTAAATCTTTTTTAGATGCTATTTACCATTTTTCTATCACCTTTGCACTCCCACCACTTTTGATTTGTGTTTGCACAAAACCAACTTATTCACCACCTGGCTCGTGGACTCCTTCCAGTCACATTTCAGGCCAGAATTCACTCATTGGCTGCAGTGATGGATGATCTACTCTTGCCCATTCAGATTCCTCTGTCTTTCTACAACGTTCAACATATTCACCAAGCTGAGTAGTTATTTTACCTTGAGGAAGTTAATGGTTAAGCACTGAGTTGGAAAACATTCACTGTACAAAATGCAATCAGAGGACTGATGGCCTGCTTTGTCTTATTTGCCAAAAGATACGAAGACCCTCCAGGTTTGACATCAATCACTCTTTATTTTTAACATCAATATAGAGGCCCTGGGGAAAATTATGAGACATCATCTAAAATGCCAATAACATGGATGACTTTCTGTCTCAATGGATGGTAAGTCATTCTGTAAGTGATGCCCTCTGAAACCTCTTCAGATCTATGGGTTATGCCACATGGAGTGCATAGACTGTATTGTTTTTTTCTACTCTCTTTAGTTAAAATTCCTTCCCCTGTCACCTACCAGGCTTTCTATAGGAAACTGAGACTGTTGATGTTTGTTTTAGTTTTAATTGTCATTGAGGTCTCTTTTAGCCTCAGCTTGAGCTGTGCCTGTATCTTCCCAAAACTTGTCTTACTTGGATTTTAGGCTTTTTTCACTGTGCTCTCCCATTCTTTCTCTACATAGCAAAAAGACTGAGTGCCTCACCAACTCAAAAGGGCTGTGAACAGCAGTTGTCTGAAATTAAACCAAAATTTAAAGTGGTAGAGTGACAGAATCATGGAGGTTGGAAGGCACCTCTGGAGAGCATCTAGTTCAACACTGCTGTTCAAACCAAGATCCACAAAAACAGGTTGCTCAGGGCTGTGTCCAGTTGAGTTTTGAATATCTCCAAGGATGTAGACTCCACACTCTTTCTGGGCAGCCTGTTCCAGTGTTTGACCACCCTCGTGGTGAAAAAGTGTTTTCCTATGCTTAACCAGAGTTTCCTGTATTCCAATTTCTGCCCAAAAGGGAAGAAGGCATTGACTGACTTGGCCATTTCCACCCTCCTTGTCACCATGTCCCTGCTGCTATTCAGTAACAGGACCACATTTTTGCTCGTTTTCCTTTTCTTTCCAATGTACTTGTAGAAGCCCTTCCTGTTGCTCTTTACATCGCTTACCAAATTCAACTCCAGGTGGGCTCTGGCTTTCCTAACCTCATCTCTGCATGCTTTGTATTCCTCTGGGCCACCTGATTGTGCTTCTTCCTCCTGCACCTTTCCTTTTTATGTCTGAGTTGAGCCAGGAGCTCCTTGTTTACCCATGCAGGCCTCCTACTGCCTTTGCTTGATTTCTTACTCATTAGTATGGACCACTCTTGACGGTGGAGAAAGTGATCCTGGAGAATCAACTCTCTCTCCTTGACGTCTCTTTTCTCTAGGGACATATTGCATGGCATTCCTCCAAGCAGATCTCTGGAAAAGGACAAAGCCTGCTCTGCTGAAGTCCAGGATTATATTCCTGCATTTTGCCATGTTCCCTTTTCTCAAGCTCCTGAACTCTGGGCGCCATAGTTGCTGCAGCCAAGATTGCTGCCAGCCTTCACATCGCAAGCCGGGCCTTCTTTGTTTGTATGACATGAGAAAAGCACCTCCCATCATCAGTTTCTCAATCAACTGTTGAGCTCCAGAAGGTATCACCATGGTTTGAGTCCTCCGTGAGGACCAGGGCCAGTAAATGTGAAGCTTTTTCCAGTTGTCTGAAGAAGACCTCATCTACTTCTTCCTGACCAGGCAGCCTGTAGCAGACACCCATAACACCTATGTTGGTTTGCCCTCTAATCCTGACCTACAGGCTCTGAGCTCTCTTGTCACCCATCCAGCAGAGCTCCATGCATCTGTGCTGCTCTCTCACATACAGCGTAATTCACCCTTTTCACCATCCTTTCCAAAAAGCTTGTATCCATCCACTGCAACACTCCAGCTTCCCCCATAGTGCTCAGGGGACGTAACAAGGCCGGGAAGAGAGGAATATTAAGAACATGTCATATCACAGTTCTTTTTTCTACCAGGGTACTCCACTTGCAATACTAAGTAAATAATGTTGTGACCTGGGACTTTTCCTGTATGCTTCACAAATTCCGCACGAGCTGGTAAAAATGCTCTATTATCTCTGAGTAGCAGAAAGCCTAAATTGCTACTCATGAATATGAACATGGTTACGGTGGTCTGAGACTTCATGATCTTTAGGTAGGTTCATCATAAATCAGGTTTCCTGGGGATAAAGCACTAACTTGAAAAAGAGCTCACTACTAGTTAAAAATGCAGAAGCCATTTTGGGGACACAATTGGAAGCATCTGTTGTCCTGTTGAGTCCTAGATGATTCCCCTTATAATACCAGATTAATTCCAAAATAGTTTTTCTTATGTTATACTCTATATACAGATCACTAGCATGAGCCACAGCACATTTCATTAAAGGAGCAAGACCTCCCTGAATGTTTCCATGGTGTACTTCAATTGTCAAGTGCAAGAGTTGAACTTTTGAAAACTACATTGTAGAAACGCTATATTCTGTGCTTTCTAACCTGAAAGTAAGGATATTCCTTTAGTGAAACAGTCCAAAATTTACACCTGCTAGTATTACTTACAAGATATTTTCCTTCTCTTAGCTCTAATATTGCATACACATGTCAAAAGGCAACAGGGGTAGAAATAAGGAAATGTTCCAAAAACATCATAGGCAGGCACAGGAAGTGTAGGCCACAAGTGGGATCCTGGGGTCAAAGTAATTCTGTTTTGGGAGGCATTTAGGTTGGCAGCACCTGCTCTAGGTCTAGAGTGAGAGGCCAAGGGAGGAAGCCGTCAAGAAAATCAGATGCAGTATACGCATATGGCAGATAAAAATCACTCAATTCATGTCACATACTTCTCATCTGCATAAGTTTATGTTATTCTGCAAAAGTACAGATAAGCTTATGTTTAGAACAGGCTTATGGAATTAATTCAGAGTTTTAATTCTAAAATCTACTGATACTTTCTTGTTTAACATAGCTATATTAATGCTTCATCAGGACACTATATTTAGATGAGTTGATATTTATCACTAATTTTGATAGCTCTACATATATCATGTGAAACTTTGCTTTAGAATGCTTGCAGTTCAAAACTTCAGGAAAGTTGACATTTATTCAAGAAAGGATAAAATTTGTGTATAGAAATAGATTGAAGAGTGAGATAAAACAACTCGTCCTTTTCTTCTTCCTCCTCAGCAAGACATGAAGCGTGAGCAGTACTTAGCAACACCCCATCACCATAATAAAAATATGTATTTCTTAAGTATATAAGCAGGGTGTCATTGAATGAAGCACAATCAAAGCTACGACTAAATCATTGTTCCAATGCCTGAGCAATTATCTTTCCAAAAGGACACAGAAATGGAAAGAAAATTCTGTAATCACTGGAAACTCATTCTTCAGTGATTGCTTTCATTTTCATTTTAAAATGTGATAAACAATCCAGCACTCCTCATTTCACTTAAAGATGATTTCAGATTATCTGAAAACAGCTGGGTGATTTTTTTAAGACCAGAAGTTTTTAACAGTATTCAGACATACTGGCTAAATCTCATCTCCTACAACTTGAACCTGCCAAACCTTAAATGTCAGATTTAAGCCAGTTCATCAAGTTCTGCATTTACTCAATAAATGAGGTAGAACAAATATCTTTTGCAGGTTCCTGCCTTAAGCACGCATCTTAGCAGGACATACATTACCCTCTGGAAATTCCTATCCCTGTTGACTATAGAAAATGTAAACTATTAGTTTACAGAGACTTAAATTCCTAGAGACTTAGTTTATAGAGACCAGAAGTTGAGAGGTGAATTTGATTTGTAAATAACATTCATCTTATTCTCTTTTAAGGAGACAATACTGCAATAATTGCAGTAACTGCAAAAAAGACAATGATACTGGTTTATTACAGTGTAGCTTGAAGGAAAGAAAATCAGAACTGTGTGGGACAGTGGAAATATGAGTAAATCAATGTATTGTGCAGAGAGTAAAAAAAAAAACCAGGGGAAAAAACATGGAAAAAAGTCTTCTCATAGAAGGTGTCAATTAGCTGGTTAATCGTAAAAGAGAGCAGACGTAGGCTTTCATGGAAAAATGCAGTAATAACAGTTCCTTGAAAGAAGGTGAACATACCTCTGAGTAATGGTTGGCTAGAGAACCAGTGGGCAGACCGAGAGAAAACTAAATACAGGTATTTGAAGGAGACTAACAAATAGTTGTGTAGTCTTCTGATTTCTTTTTTTTTTCTGAATGCATTTTTTCAAACTGGAGAGGTGGGAATCCAAACCCTTAATAAACCCAGCTGAGGACTGTTCCATAAGCAGTAATCGCATATAAACAAATGTTTAGCTATTTTAGCCTCCTCAGAAATGGTTAAACATGTTGTAAAAAAGGGAATTATTATTCTGGCACTGCAGTAGGTTTTGGATTAATCTGTTTTATTTCTGGAAACAATGTGGCTCCTTTTTTTGCTGTGGCCATGTTAAAAAGAGAAGTGAGCTGTTATGCAAACAGGTTACTGGGAGTCGCTGTCATCCCTGGGGGAGACTTGGTACATCCTGGTGTTGAGCTTGGCTGGATAGAGATAAAGAGAAGGCAGGCTTGAAAGCGAAGCATTATGTAGTTAATCTCATGCTGGCTTTAAAACTAACATCCCTGACAGAAAGGGTCACAACAAAGGAGTGGTACAGAGAAAAGGAAATGATTGAGGTATCGCCATTCAGTGAGCAATTTGAACTGACACATGCATCTGTTTGGGGTGGACAGTATCTGACTTTCTGCATTCTATGCAGTAGATGTATGTTTTCAACAAGAAGCAGAGTATAGTTCCTGGTACTAATAATGGGAAATGTCTTCCACATTCCTTGCTCATCTCCCTGATAGCTCAGAGCTTTGCATCACCGTAAATTCTGTAAGTGCTGTTTTTACTACTGTTATTTGCAGTATTTCATCTCTAGTGGGATAATCAAGTTTTTCTTCATGGCATCATTGTCATCAATGACAGATGAATCTCAAGAAGCTGAAATTTCACTTTAGTTTTGATAAGCATCCTAAAATTTAGATGATTCTTTGAATCATGCATGAACTGGAAATCTCTAAACCTGAGCTGAACATGTGACAAGCACAGTGTTTTTCATGAGTTTTCAGAGACTTTTGCTTTGAGTCACACCTGGAAATACAGCAAAAGCAATGACCCTGTAGTATTCTGGAACTTCCAGTGGGGAAAAAAGAAAGGCTCAAAAGCTCAGTCTAGTTTGAATAAGAATAAAGTCCATCTTTCTATATTCAAAATTCTATTATATTATTCTATTATAAAATTATCAGGGGTGTAGTGTATTTTTCTAACAAAAAAGAATATTTTATATCATAATAGAGAAGATAAAAGTGTCTGTTGTCTAAAAGTAGCTTGATGAGTGAAAATCATCTTGTCTAATTACAGACTTCTAAAAGTTAGATATCTAACTCTACTCTCCCTTTATAGTTAATAGAATCATCTTCAGAGGACCATTTGCTGACCTGTCTTAGATGCCTATCTTGGGATGAGATGAATGGCTCTCTGGGGATGTCTGTTTCTGTCTATTGAAAGGAAGAGAGAGCAACAACATTTTCAAAACACTGAAGCTGTGAAATAGAATTTCAAGAAGCTTTTAATCAGACTGTGTGGAAGAGAAGTAGAGCGATTCCTGGTATTTGCAGGGATAAAGGGCAGGAGCTCTGAAAAGCAGTGCTCTACTTCACTTAGTTTTTGTATTGTTTATTTCTTTTATGAGTTTGTTATTGGTAAGACTGAATAGAATGCAGGCAGCAATTTGTTCCACATGAGCTTCGAAATAACTTAGAAAAAAAAAAAAGATTTGTATTCCAATCCAAACCTTCATGTCTTTTTCTATTTTATCACATTATTCCTGGATCTTCTATCAACAGTCTGTGAATTTGGTGGTGATATCCAGATCATAAAGAGCAGATAGATCATAGTGGTAGATTATTTTTTTTTCTATCTTTGACCATTTCAGAATCACTTTGATGACTACTTGACCTCCATCATGTTTTTTTGTAACATCTTAAACTATTACATAGCTTTGAAGAGCTGCTCTTCTAAATATTTTTTTCAACATTGCAGCCAGTCTGCAAAGCTTTTTTTCCTCTCTTCTCCCTAGTGTATACTGACCTGGAGCTCTGAATGGGCAATATATATGTATTCCTAAAACAGTGACGGCTTTATTGTGTCATCCAAAATCCAGTAGGGCCACAGAATTGGAGGTATATTGCGTTGGGAACTGCCAAACCCCAACTTTTCAATTGCATACAGAGTGTTGGTTGCAATGCAGTCGGTGAGACCGTAACCATCTTACAGTTACTAAAAGACTGTTTTAGGTAATTTAGAGACCTCATAGCATTTACCATTCACAGCTTTTACTTTCCATGCTGTAGCTATAAAGCTGGACATACTCTATCCAGTTTTCCAATTCAGCAGTCAGGAGATGATAAAAAATACTTCATTTCTATGACTGTTAACACCAGGTGGTTATTTACAACAATGCAAGCTGTGTGTGGTCTTCTACCATTTGATTCGTGCTGGTTTAAGTCCAGTCTGTGGGGCATACGAGCTTTAGCATGCTCATAGGATAGTTAACCTCACATATTATAAAAAAAATGTCTGAAACAAAACTAAGGTTTAGCTGTAAGAGGTATTCAATACTGAAATGGTTGAGTGGAATGATAAACATGTTTCATATGCAAAAGTTTAGGATAATCCACAAAACTGCTGTGTGACTCTGCTTCTCAAGTAATGAGCTTTTCTATTTTCCTTGTTAAACTCTAAGCACATGCTCTCATTGCTGGGCTGCTCTAGCAAGCCTGAAAGCTGAAGAACACACGATTGCACTGGGCATGCAGAGGATGAAATCTGTGTGTGAGACAGAGCTCCTATCCACTAGCTCTATACACAAAACCAGACCACCACACTCACTGGAGGCTAAGGAGGGAACAGTGGTTCTCAGATGAGGGAGCAAGGTGGCATCTCTCCAGGACAAAGGAGTTATCACACTTTGTCTTCAAGGGCTTGAAGGATTTTTAATGACCACATGTAGCCAGAATTTCAGTTTTACGTTGTGTTCAAAAGCTGACATTTTATTCCTAGCTTAGTTCTGGGGCTTTGTCTTGGAGGGGAAGAGTGGCACATCTTTAATCACTACTGAAATCTGCAGCACTTGGGAGCTGCTGGAAGCTTGCCATATTCATGCCAATAAGACCTGGCTTAGCTGGTTTTGTGAGCTCTGCGGAGATCTCAACCTGGTGCAATGTTGCTGCAAAGATTGGTAACATAACACCCTTATCAGAAGCATAAGGAAATTTTCTTTTTCTTCTTTTTGTTTCTTTAATAATTGCTTTTTATTGAGCAAGCTACTCAGTTGATGAGACTGCCAAAAATGTGCAAACAACACATACCACAGCGTGCGTGGGTGTCTGATCATATGGATTTTATTTTGAAGAGCAGACATAATGCTTGGACAAGTCATCCTTTGTTGCTTTAAGTATGTCCCTGTGCTGACCTCCTGTATTTTCATAAGGTCTGTTACTCTTCTGTTGCAATTCATATTATATATTTTTTCTTCTTTTTTCTTATAAAGATGTGAATTTCCCATATGAGTAATTAGCTCTTTGGAGTTTTTAACCTTTTTTAACCCAATATGCCCAGTCATATGGTTAGACCACACCATGTGATACAGAAATAAACTTCTTTATATTATTCAGTTGAACAATAAAACCAATGAGAAACATAACCAGAGTCCTCATTGGGAAAAAAGTGAAATACAATAAGTCAAAGATTCTTGAGTCTGTGTTGCTACATAAGAGAAATCAAAGTGAAAACATGTTTTTTACTGGGCAAATAAAAACTTCCATATGATAGTTCCAGAAGATTCTCTCTTTAACACAAAAAACCAATGACAATGGCATGTCCAAGTATAAAGTTTCTGTTTCAAGGCCTGGCAGCAACTGCTCTCATGACCTGAGTTGGTGAATTTGAGCAGAACAGGGGCTGTAGATCAGACACCCAAGTAACAACAGAAAGGATATAGACCTTCTGGGTAGGATGTATTCAAAGACCACTATCAAGATGAAAAAGGAATGCAAAGAAGAGAGTCTTTTAGCCATATAGCTTATAAATCACGATGTCTCCATCGCCATAAATACTTTTAACAACCTGCCTCTCATCTATTCCCAAACACCTATTAGTATCGAAGACTTCCTTGAAAGAAAAACTGAGGTTTAGAGACATACACTTCTTCACACATTCAGTCTCTAAAAGATGTCTGAGGAGTGATGCTAGCTCTAAGTCAAGGCAAAACAGAATTGTCGAAGGCAGAAAAGGCCGTGTGGACTACTAGGTACTGTGAGGTGACAAAAAAAAAAAAGAAGTTTCAATAGCCCAAATTGGCTCTCCCACATTTCTCCTCTGGTGGCAGCTGAAGCTGAAATGCCATTTCACCAGGGGTCTCTTTCATGCTTACTGTTGCTTTTCTCTGTCAATTTTTGATGACATTGGCTCCCTCGGGACATCCATTTACATGGATGACTTAAAACCCTTGAGTTAATCCTGGTGAGGGTATTTGCATACAGTTAGCCATCATGGGGTATGTAGGTAAATTGAGTGTTCCCATAGATGAGTAGTAACCTCACTACCCTATTAAAACGAAAAAGTGCTTAATAAGCCATAAAGCTAGTGAGGGGGACAATTTTCTAAATTTCTGGCAGGTGGACATTAAATGTAGAAGGAGCAAAAGATCAGATGAGGTTTTCAAAGGAGTACTGGTTTAAGGATCTTTTGCTGAACTCCTTAAGTTACATTCCTTTTAAATATGGCTTAAATTGTCTTCCTTAAAATACAGAAAACTAAGCTCTGTGATCACTTACTTTTGGAATATTTGACTGCTACCAGTGAGTCTGGTGAGGGAAATTAGCTGCATTTGTACAGTTTTCTATTTATAGAAAACAGTATTATTTAACAAGGCAGATGTTCTATGGCAGCAGCTTTCAGAAGACAAAAAGCAGAGAGGGGTGTTAAATAATAAAAAAGAAAACTGTGCATTTATTCTGCTGTTAAGTAGTGTGCCTTTAGTTAATACTGGAGATTATCCACAGAAACATAGGAAGAGTGACTTTTTAAACTTGTTTTTAAAAGATCCTCAAATCTTTACTTGTCAAGATACAAGTTTAAAAAAAAAAAAAAGCATAGTACAAAATCTACACTTGTGAGTTTGCATGCCATTTCTTATGGTGATTCGATATTTAGGAAAATAGCTACATTTTTGTAGCCATGATAGCAAAGCCTAAAATTAGCTGGTAATTCTCCAAGGACCTACTGTGCTTCTCTCTTGGGATGTTTTACAAGGTAACCTGAGGCCGTTCTATTTGCCATTGCACTGGTTCTATTCTCCAGCTCCTAGCATAGCAATAGTATGTGTATAGCATATAGGCTATACACATACTTTTATTTATTGTTTTGGCTTAACAGGGAAAGAAAAGATACTGAGATAACTACTGAAATCAGTCTGTAGGCATATGCACCAAATACAAATACTTACTGTTTGAACAGAGAAGGTCCTCCAATTGTACATTCTGCTAGCGTAAGATTTGTGGGTGGTGAAGAGTTAAAATTTAATCTCCTCTAAATTTCTGTTCAGATTGTTATTTGAATGAACTACTGTCATTGCTTCTGGTCGGAAACCTAAGTCAGAAGTGATAGTTTGGAAAAATAACCCTGAACACTCGTGCCAGCATTTTTGCGTAATTTAGTAGGAACTGAAATTCTTAATGGCACGCTTCTGGTTTTACATAACATTTATCCACTTCCCAATATAACTTTTTTATTTCAGTCATCTCTGGATCAATTGGGCTAGCACAGTAAAAATGCATTAAATGATCCCCAAATAGACATATTACTGCAGGACTAATACATTTTTATACTTTTTAATCAAATATTGTGAGTGTCTAGGGGAAGAGGTTTTATCGACTGTTAAATGCAGGACTTTGAACCAGCAATTCTGGAGTCTTCTTCCATCTTTGTCACTGACTTAACTGAAGAAGCTGGTATTGGTTGTCCATGTGGTTACAGACTCAATCTGCATTTGTAAAACTGTACAGACATGACCCTTTATAATTCAGGATACTACCAACTGAAATTGTCCAAACAGTAAGTACTACCTGCATTAGTGGTGTCTGCAGCTGGGCTTAGAAGGGCTTTGGTAGAAGACATATGTCAGCCATGTTCCAGCTGCCCTCCTCCAAAATCTTCACAACCTGCAGCAAGTTGCTGAGTTTCTATCTGTCCTCCTCGTCCTCCCTGTCGAAACTGGTGCTGGACTTTGCAGTTCTCAAGATTTTTGGATTAAGTCTGTTGCTTCATGAGCAAATACATTGTTCTAATTTTTTACTAAGAAAGAAGTTCAAATCCATCTAATGCACAAGAATGTGGAGAGAGGAAAAAAAAAAGGAAGAAAAATCCTACCTCAGCTATGCAGGATGACATCTCATTTTACAGGCAAGAAATCTAACAGAATGAATTGCCTGAGGATCAGCAGTGAGTTTGTGGTAAGACCCTATCTCCTGAATGCCTGAGTTGTGAGATTATCCTTCCCCATTGCCAGTTTTCATTTTAATATAGAGAGGTATTTTACTTTTAAGATACATAGATGATTCATGATAATATGAAAATGAATTATCTTTAACAGAGAAAAATACTTCCTTCCAAATGGTTGAAAGCACGTTTACAGTGAGTAAACTATATTTGTATCTGGAAAGACTGTTTTCCTGTCATGAACTTCTTTGTATATATTAAAATCATCCTGTGCTGTGACAACGCTTTCTCTATCTTATCTCTATTAGAGCTCATCAGTAAAAAATAAATTCTAGCAACTGTTTCCAATAGCAAAATGAAATTCTGTTGAGATTTATCCAACCAGGTAAGGGTCAAATCCTTGGAGAGGCTGAGCAGCTGGGACTAGTATGGCTTGGCTGCTTGGCACTATCTTCCTTTGGAGGCCGGAATTCTACATAGTAAATGATCTAATCACCTACCAGGGTTTAGAGCTATCACAAGTTAATAAAAGCACTACAGCCATAGCTGCAAAATATTACACAATAAAACAAAATAAAATGAAATAATCTCTCATGAGTGCCAATAATTTAGATTTACAGGGTAATCCATAGGTATTGCAACTCCTAACAGATTGCCAAAATACTGTTTGGAGACTTCTGTTTCAAATCTAGTACATTTTATTATCATTTCGAAGGCTAGGAAATTGAGGAATAAATTAAAGAGCTAAAATGGGGAAAACAAACATTTAGAGATTGGATTGAAACATACGGAAGTGTGAAGCAAAACTCCCTCTTTTGAAAGGATTTTGTTAATGTTTAGTTAGCTGAGTTGCCAACTGGAGCTCACCTCCCAGTGTCCCCTTAACCAGACACAGCACGTATTGCTCTCCTGCACAAGCGAAGAGGCAGGATTTGGTGTGGTTATTTAGAGGCAGCTCAGGGGTGGCATTTTTCACCAGCTGGTCTCAAGGCACTTCACAACATTATTGTAATTTTCACCACAGAAGACAGGGGATGGACAGGCATCTTCCTTTAGGCTACCAAGTAAATCAAGGTAGGGATCAGTGTGGTGAACAAGATACTATGCCATGTTGCCTGAATTTGTAGAGGTGAGAGGAGGCAGGGCATTTGGAATATCAATTCATTTTGCTCACTGTCTGCTTGGTGCCAGAAAGAAGAGCTCACTCGCATGTAGCCCACCAGCTAAATGTTCTCTGGGGTGCCTATGGATTTTTCCCCACCAACGTTAGTGCAGAGGCAGAAAATGGTCAATTATCAGGATGAATTAGTCTGGAAAGCCTGGTTTTGTCCTGTAGTGAGTTTTATGTGAGTAAGGTCTGCAGGGAAGAAGTAGAGGGCCGTCTTTCTCCAGATGTCGGCCTGATGTGCTGGGCGAGCCTTTCCAGGGTCCAGCACATCTCCACACAGCGAGCAAAACCCAGGCTGGCAAACTCACCTTGCATACGTGAATTGTACTCTGTGCAAAGCTGAGTTCAGCTTGAAAGGTGATATAGAAACAATCACTGTGAGTTTCCTAGCTACACAGTCCTCTCATACACCACCCTTATTTCCAGTAAATTGCAATTGGTTTTGGTTTACTGAGCTATCATTCTTTAGAGACTGTATATCTCAGCTATAATCCTCCCCCAGCAAATCCTTGTTCTTGGTTATCCATCTGCTCCCACTCTACAGATGCTGTGGTCTCCTTCTCTAAACTGAGTAACTTCTGAGCAAGACCGGCAGAGGCATCCTTTTCAGAAAGTAGGTATAACTTCAGCATTGTGATATGAATATAATAGGCCTACTGTAATATTTATTTATGACATATATTTTAATTTTCTTTTTCTAAATGTACTGATGTACAACCTGCAGTACAGATTTATTAAAGATAATGATATTGATAGAATACAAATATTAATGAATATCTTAGACAATAAAACATAAGTGCATACTGCACCAACAACACAGCTGTGATAGCAGTTATTTGCCGGTGTCATCTATACAACAGATAGTGATGAAGACCATGGTCTAAGTGTGAGTAGCTCAGGAAAATCTCAGGCAGCTGGATAAGTGTGAGGTAAAAAAAAAAAAAAAAAGTCTATTTAATTTTTAGAAAATTTACAAGGTAAAAAATGAGGAAAAAAAAAAAAGAAGCCAGCGTTCGTGTTAAAAAACACAAGGCTCTTCAATCAGTTAGGCAGCATATTGTTGCCTAATTCATTCCAAAAAATGTGGTTTCATATACATGAATATACATCTCACTCCTGTTCTGGTTTTGTATGTACACAGTAGTTAGTGTTACTATCCTTGGATAATTGTTTGTGTCTAGATATAAAATGCATCCAAAATTTTGATATGGTGCTCAAAGAAGTCTTGACTTATCAGAAAGCTGGAAAAATGTGCTAGCAGAGAAACCAACACAATAGATTGTCAGATCTCTAGTACCAAAATGAGATGAAATGAGATGAAATGAGGAAATGAGATGAAAATATAATAAACTTTAATAAATGTGAATTATACAACTTGAGATGCTTTTTTGACTATTTTATTAAGTAGAGTTTGTTAGCAAGGTTTTTCCTACGAGGGAATGAGATTAATAATAAAAGTCATGCAAATGAGTTAGTTAATCATTCTTTTCATAATGCTAATGTCCAGACTTAGTGATGCTTTGGAGAGGGCAAAATCTTACTGTGGATAATCAAGCGCGATGCTTATGGAGTGCTGTACCAATATTATATTGTTTTCAGTATAGAAAGCTACTGTAATATCTCAGGTGTTCAGGTGTTTCAGAGAAAGGTGATTTTTCACTGATTCACTGAAGCATAGGAATTTCAACCAGCACTTCACAAACAATAATTCAAAAGGCACCAAGAAGTAAGTTTCATATCACACTAGAGTATTGTCCAAACCTGCCTGAATGCTGAAATGTGTAAATTCTATGCTTATAGGTACAGTTCATAAACAACTCTAACCTTTTCTGTAATGCTTGAGTCAAATACAAAGATTCCACGCTGGGAAGGATAGGACTTTATTTCATCAAAAGAAGATCAGAATATGTTAACAAACATTAACCTTCCTGCATCTTTCCAGCTAGAGGCACTGTGTTAATGGGAATACCAGAGGCTGCTAGCCATTAAAATCATTGGACTTGTGCTACTTTTCATTTACAAAGGGTCTGTTTCAGTGCCCTTGGACGGGACTGTTTTTATTTGTGGATTACATTGTATGTTATACTATACATGAAATAGTATTACAGGCTTAACCAGAAGGGAAAACAAAATGTAACCATGGAAATCAATTGGTCACTGAGCTGAACTTGCCCAATGTCTGCTGAGCTTGGCCGAATAGCTAATGTGTTTCCAAGCCTCAGTCATGGGGACCAAAGCTGTTGCTCTAAGGCTCTGGCAGGTTGGAGAAATAGCACCCATGCTTGACTTGAACTCTGTGCTTCAGTGCTGAGGGCTACCAAGTTAAGCATGGCCTTCATCACTGTACTGATCTGTACATACAGATACGATTTTTAAGAAAATGATTAGATGATAACACAGTTTGTAAATTTGAGATTCCATGTTGTATTTACATGTGCCTAAATAAATCAGAACAATTCTCCCTGACCTGAAGTGTATATTTACTCTAATAAATGCAACTGTTAGAAAAATTTATTAAAAAGCAAAGTTCTTCTATGAACATCACTCTATGATGCACTCTAGTAAATAAATTTCTGCTCATGCCAACATTTGAAATCATAATGGCTTAAAAAAATAAAACCCAAGTAATCTGAAAACTAGAATTTTGTTAATAACCTCTTCCTGATGAAAGGATACAGTATTCATCAACCAGTGATTTTTGGTTTTGGTTTTTTTTTCTTTGTCAGAGAAAGCCAATTTTGGACACCTTTAAATCACCTAAATTAAAATACCCGTATTGTAGCAGACCTTAAGCAAACAATTACTGACAAATTCAAGGGTTTTTCTGAGCTGAACTCTGAAGATTAGATGCTGTGTCCATTAGAGGTACTGTGTACAGTACAAAATGATAGCAGCTCCAGCAAAGGAAAGAAAGTGAAAGAGAAACCTTTAGAAGATGGTGTAAATATGATAGAGCTTTCAGAATTAAATCTTGTTTTCTTTTGGTTGTTTCCTTTTGGTTCCAGTAACTGCCAGGAATAGACTGGGGAAAAAAAAATCCCTTCATTGTAGTATGGCACATTGCATTAATATAAAAGCAAATTGGTTTGGATCCAACAGAAAAGGTTAAAAAAATATATGATTAAAGAGAGTCATCAAAGGAAGGAAGACATAAAGGTCAGATATCTCCAGTTACTGACAGATTGGCTGGGTCAGTGACAGTGATCATTAACTGCCAAGAAGTGCCCTTCCTGTCAGCCTCTGTTACAAAAAAATGAAATACACAGCAATGTAGATCACAAGGTATTAGATGATCACATATGGAAGCTGGTCTCCAAAATGCCACAGCATTTACGATGCCTAATGTGGTACTAATGTTCGGACTCTTGCTTGCTTTCTCTGTAGCTTACCCACCACATATATTGGCTGCACAAATATCTAAGAACATGCCACTAAATGGCTGATGGCTGCCACTGTGCAAGATGAGAAAAAAAATCTGAGATTAATCAGGTGATTAATCTTGTGTTAATAGATAACTGAGGAGATGTGAAGATTTTAAAGGCAAGGACAAATATATGTAATTGAATATGGTAACTTTTGTACTGAACAGAAGAACTGCTGGGAAGCAGAAAAACAAGTAATTATAAAACCAAAAAAGGATTAAGGAGATGTTTTTTTCCTGCTGGGTACAAGCACCTGGATGGCAGAGAGCCTAGAATTGGATTACCTTTGAATTTTCTAAATTGTTTTCATGAAAGGACCTTTTTTGACCCGTATGAATCAGAGAGAAAGCTTCTTAGAGACAAGGGAAATTAATTTTTAAGAAACCTTCCCTCCTATGCAGATGCTCAGGGATACACTGACTGCTCAGTACTGCTTTTGTTTTGTTTTGTTTTTAAGTCTCTTCCTGACTAGGTCAGTGAGTTGCAGAGCCAAAATTTGTGACCTTCAGCAAGGAATAAAACTGCAAACCTTGAAAAGAATCATAGAATCACAGAATACTAGAATGGTTATGGTTGGAAAGGACCTTACATCATCCAGTTCCAACCACCCTGCCATGGGCAGGGACACCTCACACTAGACCAGGTTGCTCAAAGCTCCATCCAACCTGGCCTGCAACACTGCCAGGGATGGGGCAGCTACAGCTTTTTTGGGCAGCCTGTTCCAGTGCCTCACCACTCTCATGTAAATCTCCCTTGTTTAAGTTTGAACCCATTGCCCCTTGTCCTATCACTTCACTCCCTGGTGAAAAGTCCCTTTCCAGCATACTTATAGGCCCCCTTCAGATACTGGAAGGCTGCTATGAGGTCTCCATGCAAAACAATGCATTCCTTCCTCATGTTTTAAAGTATCCTTTCAAAGCAAGCGTAACTGTTGAGACATAAGTAAACAGCAACTTTCAGAACAAAAAATTACATGAGATGTTTTTCTCCCTGCTGCTGCTGCTTTTTCACAGGAGAGGATACAATTTTCTTAGTGCCATTTGTATTTGTTCAATTCAATGTTACGTTTGACTGTTGATATTTATTTTCTATGTGGGTAAAATATTTTGTTGTAAACACTAGTTAAACTGATATGTAGTCACAATAAACCACAACAATTTTTTCCTCTTGTAGGAGGCTGAAGGATTGACAGCTGGAGAGATGTTTTCCTGTGTCAGTATAAGCAGGGATGTTGAGCACTTTTTCTGGAGAGGGACGTTGCTACCTGTTTGTATCCTACAAGCATAGCTCCCCTACGCTACCAGATGCAGCTGGTCCAGTTTGAAAATAGGCAAGCATCCATATGTCTTTTCCATTTATATAAAGGTCATTAGCATCCATTAAGTTGTGCTGTTCCAGCTTCAATATATTGATGTTAACAAAATATTAATGCTGAATTTTTGCTGTGAAAGAAAACTAAATCTCATTTGCTATACAAACACGTAATGGATTGCAGCCTGTTGCCCTCACTCCACATCTGAGGGACTGATGGCAGAATCTTAGTAAGACCCCAGGCAAGCTGTGCAATTCTGAAATGTTTGCTAAAATGTATCTGTGGAAACATGGGTGTTTAGAAGTGGCCGTCCCTCCTGCAAAAGGCTCTTGTTGTCCTACCGTAGAAGTACTGTTGAACTTTTGATCTGGCAGTTCCTAGCCTGGGAAGCTGAGCTTGTGAGGCACAGCTGTTGTACAAGCCCCCTCCAGCAGTGCTGAAAGATGTGACTGAGAGAAGGGTGAGAACAGACAAACCCACACATACGTTCAGATGCCTTTGCTTGTGCAGCCACACCTGCAGAAGCAGCCCCAAACCAGGAGATCAGAGCCTCCTTAAACTCATCCTCCCCAGCCTGAGCATGGTGGTACTTCAGTAGCTCCACAAGGTGGTTGCAGTAGAAAAGCTCTAGACCAGCTGTGGGGGCCTTCCACCCCTTGGAAGCAAGGACTGGCTGCTAAGGCCTTAAGTTCCCTACCTGATTCTGCTGTGGACTGTCACTCACAGTGGAGTGTATTTGCCAGTAAAGCCACAGTGGGACCAAGCTGAAGTGTTTGGGAGATAAAGCTTGCTGAATAGCCTGTGCTGCCCTAGCCGGGCTGCAGATGAAGAAGGGAAAAACCACACAGGGATAACTCGCCTTCACATTACACAGCTCTAACCCTGGAGCTCTGAGATAAACAGGATGTTATTTAAATGGAGGAGTAATATATAACGTGCATTGATTTTGGAGGGAAGTTATTTAGTCAGCATTTCAGCATGCTAGGCATATTAGTTCAGCAGGGAGAGGCTTGTGCTGTGCTTCCAAAATGCTCCCTGGACTTTACCTGGAGGATCATAGCAAGAATAATTAGCTCCTGTGCCTGTTCATCTGGAAAGGCAAGGGGTCCATACGGACACTACAGGTGTAGAAGGTACCTGCTGTGTTAGAGAAAGCATAAGCAGGCTGACTGATGAGAAAGACATAACTAACCTTTGTGCTGATAAATGCAAAGTTTCTTCCAATTATTAGAGTTTTGTGGGGGTTTTTTTTCCTTTTCATATACTGAAAAAGTTTAAATATTTAAATAAAATTGCTTCTCCATATGTGCTCTCTGAACAGCAATTAGATTTCCTGGTGGGAATACAAGTGATAAATATGAATTATGTTTTGCATGATATTTATAGAAAAATAACGTTAAAGTTTGTATTCACAGAAGAAAAGCCCCTTTTAATGTCACTCATATCCTCTCAGAAAGAAGAAACCACAACTCGTGGCCCGTCTTGATTTTTGTAGTGTTTGTGATGCAAAGACAGCAAGTGAACAGCAGATAAAAATTTACTGCTGAGATTCTACTAATGACTATATTAACTATTATGATGTGTGTTCATAAACAGAAGGAAAAAACAAATCAAGTGCATTTGTTATGCAATGTTTTAGAGCAATTCTTTGGTTTTGATGAAAAGCACATTCTAACGCCTTTGAAGATATGTACACATAGGCGTCAGTTAACAACATGTAGCCCCTATGGTACAACTCAGACCATGCAACGTGAATGTTCTTCATGCAAACCATTCACAATTTCAGCTTGAAATTAACAGGTGTATACGTGACGTGCAGCATACCAATAGCAAAAAATACTGCAGAAGATTTACTGCAAAGGGAAAAAAGCACTGTAACGTGAACCAATAATTTCTTCATTTAATCCAGGAAAAAAAGATAAAAGGAGAAGAGAAAAATAGAGTTAACAATTTTCCCCAGGGTGTTTGAGTGAAGAAAGTGCTGAACTGTGAATCAGAATTGAATAGACAGAAACATTAGCTGCTTTCAGAAGGATATTTGCCTTACAGAGATCAGATATTGTGATAACACAGAGCTGGCTCCTTGCCTATGCTTTGCAGCATGCAAATGAATATTTTCCTTTCTCAGCAGCTCTGCAGTAAAACCACTGTCAAATCACAGAAATATGTTCAAGAACCCTTTAAAATGACCACTGATTCTGCTGTCAAACACTAGAAATATCTGATGCTCAATTTGCGGAGGTGCAGAAAAGTGCCCTCTATTCCAGACTCGCTGTCAGTGGAAACACGAATGATCAATACCTCTAAAAACTGGGCTCAAAGAGGCACATTATCAAAGATGACTCATGGTGCAGGTAGGTGCCAGACAACTCTTTAAAAAGAAAACCAAAACAACTACATGCTATTGACCTGAAAGGGAGCAAGAATATGTTTACATGTGGATTGCAGAGGGAAGACAAGAATGTCTCAGCCCATTCTAAGCTCCACTCTGCCACATCCAGAGTGGGCTTGTTTGGGGCAAGCTTTGATACTGACATTTTATTGCAAACTGAAGCTGAATGATCTGAGGATATTCTTCTGCAGCTCTGCCAACTAAGTAGGTTTAAACACTCAGAAGCACTGAAAAGCTGTGTTTCAGTTGGGTCTCCTAATTTGAAGGACCAACAAATAGCCAGCCACTCTCAATATGAAATGAAAAATGCCTTTTTTATTTATGAGCTTTGTCAATACTGAAGTTGCCATTACATACTCTGCCATTGTCAAGTATTGGGTATTAAGGTGGAATGAAGGACAACACAGAGGAAGGGGCCAAAATGTGATATTGCCAATTTAATCGTGTATCTGATGCACTAATACAATCTTTCATGCTTGTACTGTAATTGCCTGCAGCTCTCTTGATTTCGTCAACATCATAAACCAGTATTTAGCTTACATTTAAATGACACATCTAGGACTTCTGAGAGGCACATAAACTTATTTTCCATAACCTACTTCTAGCATATATCCTCTCAGCTGTCCTGCCAACATCATCATAGAGTCACTTGGAGTGGAAGGGACTTCAGGAGGTCTCTCATCCAGCCTTCTGCTCAAAGCAGGAGCAACACTGAACGCCTTGCCAGGTGGCCTTCTTCAAAGGCTATCAGTTCCTGGCCTTTTATGAGGGAAGCAGCACTTGTCATCATAATTTATTTGGCTTTCAGTTGTAGGTCACCAAAGACTCCCACTGTGTTCCTATCCAACAAGAGTTCAGTGGCCTATATCTGAGGTCACCCCATCCTTCCTTTGCTAACTGAAGCAAAAGATTCCATAATCTCAATGTCCAACCATTTAAAATGAGTATAAGCTTTCCAGTAGATACAAACATAGCCTAACTCAGATTAACAGTGAGCTGGTTTTTGTTCCCAACTGTACCTTTTCAGCAAAGTGTCTTTTACAGAGCTGGCCGCAGAACAACCTTATATGTTTGCCTTTTCAGACACTTTACCACAGTATGCAAGTATTTCAGGGACATAAATGGTTTCGATGTTTATTCGACATGAATGTGTATGAAAAGAGAAAACAGCAGACATGAGACATTTAGGGCAGCCACTGTGAATTCACCGTAGGTCTGGGAACACTGTCAATACTGAGGGCTTGTGGCAAAATACTGTGAAAGTATAGGAACAAAATCAATTGCAGCCAGATTTTTTCCCTCCCAGTACACATGACAAAATTATTTACAAGTGGCTTATTTAAATCTAGCCAGAAGTCAGCTATTTCAGGGCCCTATTGAGCAGAAAAGATCCCCTGTGGGTTAAGGAAGGTCACAGATCCAGTTAGATCACACAGATGATCTCTCTGACAGTTTTTGCAACATTTGCTCTATCTTGCCTTTGTTTCAATGTGGATGGCTTGTAACAGTGGTTTTTACTCCCTCTTTTTTTTTTGCTTTATCCTGGCACAACCTTCCACATAATGATGATGAGTGCAGTCTCAAAACAAAAAAAAGAGAACACATCTAGCAGCAAAAAAAGTCACTAAGACCACTGTTTTGGAAACTCTCATCTAACCTAAAGCTAAAAACTGCTTTAAACACCACCCACACTGCAGTCATAGATTTTCTGCTCCTCTTCATAGGCATATGGCACCCCTCCATAATCTCAATGCAAACTACTGCAAAGGCTGGCAAGCTAATAGCTGATCTGGCTCAACGCCAGCCTGATTTTGACTGTCCCCTTTAGAAGTCTAGGGCATCTCTGCATTAGCAAGTAGCACAGCATAATTGGAGTAGATCTATAGAGCTAAGCAGTGGCTGCAGCAGAGCTGAGGGCCACCCTCTATCCTTTTAAGGATGTTAATTCAGAGTAGCTCTTGTTTGGGCTCCACACAGAATGCCTAGTAGTTGGTGGTAAAGCAGGTGCCTTGCTGGACCCCATCTCCTCATTTCATCAGAGAGGAATCCAGCTTGTGTTCTCCAAGACCACACTGAGAATGCAAGTACAGTAAATAGGACAGGATATATGCCTCCTAAGCACACTCCTGATCTGAACTAAACTGCTAATGCAAACAGATCTTTGGATCTCTTAGGAGTGGTCTTGGTCGGGGGAAAATATTTGTATAAGAAAAGATTCTGACTGTAGAGTTAATAAAAGCGTCATTCACTGCTCACACTGTCTCATACAAGGTTAAACACAGGACTGCTAAATTTGATGAACCACTATGACTGCTAGTGATTTTTTTTTCCTTCTTTATTGGAAAAGGTATGACTACAGCCTGCTTTTGTGTTACATAGTTAAGTCTTTCAAAGAGATTCAAATTAGGAAATACCTGCCTTTCTGTAATTTGAAAGTTTAAAAATGAGCAGTACAAATCACAGATTTTTTAAGTCCTTTGACATTTTGAGCCTTTTCTGTCACACTTTGATACTAACTGGCTCCTAAAGCGTATTTGGCTCAGGCCATCACTGCCAGAGATTGTCATCTTCCAAGCATGTCCATGGAGGGTTGCCTGTTCTTATCATGCTTCATGAGTCAGGAATGGTGCTCTGGGGACAGCACTGTGCAGCTGTGTATGGGAGATGTTTATTGCTGCCAAATCACAGAAACCACAAGCACTGTTTTCCAAAAAGCTGACTCCTCTGTTTAAAATCCTGCAAGCTCACTTCACAGTCAGCTTGATAGGCATTCGGAGAAGAGTGTTTCAGAAAGAGAATCAGAATCAGAAAAACACCCCAAGGTACACCCGTGACCCTCACTGCTCAACTGTTGTGAGGAAGGTGACATACTGCTTTTTTTGAGGGTTTTTTGTTTGGGTTTTTGGGGAGGCTGGGAATGGGGATGCTTGTCTCCATTCTGAAAACAACAAAGCAAAGTTTTTACAGAGATAAATGGCTTTCACAGAGATGAAGACTCAGCCATTTATATCAAGGAGCATATGCCTAATCAAGCTTTGTGGGTTTTTCACAAGCAGCTGGAGAGCTATATTACTGACTTCCAGGGGGATAGCTGCGTTCTCTAGAAAAAACTCAGCCTAGCTCTCTAAGGACTGAATTCTGGTTCTGCAACAGATAATATAGGGACTTGATGACTATACAGGAGTCCTCATTTAATTCACTGTGTATCTTTCTTTTTTTTTTTTTCCTGGCACTCCTCATCCAGATAATCAAAGAACTGAGACTGTAATGACTTATGTCTGAATATATCCTTTCCTTTTAAGCTTCTAAATTCCTCATCAGTATTACTTATGCTTGTGCAGGACTTGCCAGCTTTCTTGATGTTTTAAAGAGACTGTGCATAATAGAGAGTTCTCCCCCGTACTCATGGATCTGTTGTAGAGCCTGCACAAGAACTGCCCACTCAGTCCAAGCATCTTTCATTCTGATGTAATGCGCTCAAAGAATTGCACTTGAAAAAAACATTTAATGAGCAGTTCTAAGCCTGCTGAGCATAACCCTGGTGCATATGAACTTTAATAACTGTACCCATTGTACACAGTCTTTGTGGTTATGGTGCCCTTAACCCTAGATGTAAAAAACCCAAGAATTTGAAAACACACCTCAGCCCCACTGAAATGTGAAAGAGCATGTAGTAGGATGGTCCTGTCTTTCCATCAATTTATTTGAAAAATAATCCTGCAGGGGTTCAGTTTGCATGCCCCATTAAACTGGCAGCAGTTGTCCTGCTTTACATAGCAGCTCAACAAGCCTCAAAGGCAAAGTATCCAGAGCCTCAGGGAGACCAAGAACAAGAGCAGGACCACAAACAGGTCCCCATGGAGCTGAAGCGGCTGCCCCTCTGCTGCTCCTGGAAATGTGCTGATTTGGATTCCAGTGCTGATTTGGATTCCAGTCTTTTCCAGGCTCAGTTCTAGTTTTCTTGTCTTTGGAGAGGGAAAGGTAGGGGAAGGAAAATATTTATGAATATGGTTGTGTATTTGCTATCCTTTTTGTGCCTCTGTTTCTGTTCTCTCTTTTTTCAGTCTGTTCAATTCCTGCATTTACCTGCAGTATTCAGAATGAGAGGGCAAGCTGATCCCACAGCAGTGCCCCATCTGCCTTTGAGTGCAAGGAGAGGAGGAAGGATGGGCTTTATGTAGATAAAGAAACTACCCAGAATTCTGGCACTGATTTTAATGCACTCCAGAATATGGTAGCCTTTTCATTGGAGACCTGCAAAGACAAGGTCCCTATTCAAAAGGATTTCTAGCATAGATTTAAAACTTGCCTTGATAAATGAAGATGACAAAGTGTAATGAAAGGGAAACATTTCAGAAGGAAAAGACACGCAAACCTTATGATCATATGGTTAATGAAAACATACAGATATCTTTGGGCTTATGTTGTCTGATTTATGGAAGATTAAATAAAGGCAAAAAAGTTAAATAATTCACAGAAAAAAACCATTACTGAAAGACCCAGAGAAAATTGTTTTAGCTGCAGTCCAGTTCCATGGGAGAAGGCACTTCTGTTCAAGTAGAACAGAACCAACTGAGTCCAAAGCTTTACAATTCTTGAAGATTTGGATTATGAAAAAATTAAGTTTCCTTCCACACTGCTATTAAGTTGTAGTTTTATGCTCATTTTAAGATGAAAAAGCACAGACTCAAAAAAAAATTACCTAATGTGTATTTGGTTGAAGAGCTGCCTTTGGTGGAACTGGAAGCAGAATCCAGGCACAACGACTCCCAGCCTTCCTGAGTTTTGGACAGCCTCTTTTGGCAAATAAATGCAATGAGACACACTTTAAACAAACATTTCCTATGCTACAACCCAACACACGTACAATAGAGTGAAATCTTGAGTAATTTATCTAAGATATGAGCTCATTCTTTAAAGAAGACAAACATACCACGCAGTGTAATGGGAAATCAGCTTCATAACTTTCAGGACCTTTCAAATGCATTTGAGAAATAAATACATGCTTGCTAAAACACCTAAGGATTCTTAAAACTTCTCAAAGGGTCAGCATTCTTTGGAGAAAGAAAATGCCTGATTCCTTTCTTCACTTTCTGAAGTTCACTGCAGTTCTATGGCATTTTCAATAAAATTATCTAAGATGTCTGTGTTACCATTTGTTGAAATGCTACTTAGATTAGTTTAATTCAAAGGTCAAACTATTTTCAATGTTTAACTAAGTCATTTCAAAACATGTCTTATCATTAAGGGCACAGAAGTGTGACTATTTAAAACCAGATTGCCCTTGCAAAGTATGCATATATTTAAATATTTATATTCCCATTAACTTAAAATATGAAGTACAGATGTATTACATTACTTACTGAATCACGGTAAAGATTCCCAATGGGTTATCATAAACGTCCATTGTATTTAAAGTCAGTGGAAGCAGTTGGCAAAGAGAACTGCTCCTGGGACTCAGCAGTCTTGGTCAGCGAATCTGTGCCTCTTCTTTCACTCTACCCTTCACATACATGCACGCAGCCCTCCTCTGTATGTCTTTTTCAGCTTCAACTAGTGCAGCTCTCCACATCAAATCGACTGTTAAACCACTAATGTTGCTGTTGGTTAAGAGCTATCAGAGGCACTGGCCAGCAGCTGGTGGAACTGGGGGGGTTCCGCTGCTGTGATGCTCACACGTCAGTCCATGTCGATGCCACTGACAGGGGAGGATCAATGTGAAAATTGCAGTCCCATGGCCTGGGCTGTAGTGATTTAACAACACTATTTAAAACTGTTGTGTAGCTTCACCTTGAAACAAGCCTTGAGATTAACCTTAGCAAATATAAAAAAGCATTTTTATGCAGCCGGTTGTAAAATATAGCAAGGCTGTGATTTCGGCCTAATGTTAATGATGTGTCAGTGTCTTCTGATGTAAGAAGCGACAGGCAGAGTTGAGCTTCATTTTTTTTGCCTTTGCTGTGATTAGTACTCATATCATAGAATATGACTTTTGGGTTTGTAATGAAAGAAAGGTCTTTTTCTACTTATGCAAAAATAAGTGACAGAAAGAGAAAGAGTCTTTGTTATCTAAGTATCACAGGATGAATAGTGCAAACCAGTCCACTGAATCCAAAGAGGTGCTCAAAACCAACAGTTTAATTACTTTCAGTGCGTCGATTTTCCTCTGATTTTCAGAGGAGGATGCCTCTGGTTTTTGAAAAGCAGGTGTTTTTAAAAATCTTACACCTCCGAAACTTAAGCATCTTTCGAACACCTGTAAGAAACATTATTTCTTTATGTAAAGAGACAATTTCATCACCAGTCTGCACTGCACTTTAAACACAACTGTGGTGAGACAGGCTCCCTCTCCTTCCTCCTTCCAGTCCTGAACTGTCCAGGAGCCTCTGTCCAAGAAACAGTCCAGTCCAGGAACTGCTGTGTCCAAATAGATGAGAACAGGCAAAACAAGAGGGAAAAGTGGTGGATCTGGTCATTGAGCTGAGTACCAGTGATGTCAGCCTTGGGCATAAAAGGCAGCTGCCATGGAAATGGATGTGCTGAAAGCAGTTACCTAAATGGCACTCCCATTTCTAACAAGCTAGACACATCTGCTCTTCCACAGCTCTCACTTTGGGTGACCAAACTACAAAGAAGTGCAGTCTCTCCCAACGAAGTGAAAAGCTCCTCCAGAATAGAAGTGCAGGCAGGTGGATCATAAACACTGGTAGCATTGCTGAAGACAATGATCAGCAAAGATTATTTCAGCTAAACTCTAATGACCAAGGCCATGGATGTTTCATTGGTGGGCCCAAGAGGACCAAGACATTGGAAGAGAGAAAGTTGCAGAGTGACTGCAGTGGATGGAAGGCACACCTGTAAAATCTGTGCCAGGACTGCAAATCCTCATTGTAAATGCAAAGCTGACAACTTACTGGGTTTTTATTGTATTGCCCAAGCCATATTTTCACACAGTGAAGAAAAGAAATGGAGACCATTCTGAATATTTCCATTGAAAACTGCCAATGGAGAGCCCACAATCTTAACTTTCAGGACAAAGGCTGAGCACAACCCAACACTAGCCTCGTTGAAATGCCAATGTCTGCAGAGCCTGTTACACACTGACAGATACTCTGGCCTATTTGCAAATTTATGTATTGGCCTTTCTCTTGGGATCACAAGAGAGGTGAACATGTCCACTTGTGTAAAGACAGGACGTTTTCCTAAGGTAAGCTTTTCCTAAGGATAAGCAGACCTATCACAAGCATAATTGCTGTTTTCACAAGGTTGATTTGAATACATGACCTAAGAGGAGAAAAAAGCCCCAAACAACCAAACAAAAAACGAACAAAAAACTCCAGGGTAGTGAAAAACTCCAGGTGCAGTATGGTATAAATGTGGGGCTAGGCAACTTTTCTGAATTCAGATCCTAGCGTCAGAACTAATTTGATTTCTGGTGTTGGGCAAATTGCTAACAGATGTTGGCGAGACAAAAATAGCTACTGATATACAGTATTTAGCCTGAGACATGCAGGGCTGTATTTTCAAAGTGAGCATCATCCTGAAAGATTAGCTACAAATGACCATTTTCTCTAACGCTCAGGTACAAGCTATCACTAACTGGACTTCTGTAATCAGCTGCCACTTTTGAGAATGCAAGTTTTCATCTCAGTGAGTGTTTTTTTGAGATTTTCCACTAATTTGACAGGTTTTAGAGCAGCTATTTAGGCGGTGTTAGTTTTCACATGTTAGTTTACCCCATGTGATCTCCTCATACCTGCAATGAAGCTATATAATCTGATCACTTACACTCTCATATTTTCTCCCCATTGCTTGTGGTTTTACTGGATCTTTTCCTTACTCATGTTTCAGATTCTCTACTATTCTTCGTAGCAGCCTTGCTATTTATTCTTCCATACTGTGCAAGGCATGTGGCTGAAGTTATTAATGTACCATTAGACACTGAGTTCAAACTCATCACTCAGGGAATTCAGTAGATTCTTTTAGAAATAACGTGACACAAAATGAGATAGATCTCAAGATCCCAGAAGCCAACTTTCAACACAGGCAGTTTCCCCATTCTGGACTTCCTATTCTAAAATCCCAGCAAGAGGAACACTGAAAGAACTAGGAAGAAAAAAATTTAAAAAAATGAAAGGACATATGTTGATTTATTTGCTTTTCTCAGTGCTTCTCTTGTGAATGAACCAATACAGAAATAAACCAGCATTTAACATAATCCTTTCCTAATCCTTTCCTCTCACTACACTCTTAATAGCATCTTGAGAAGCATGTACTGAACATTTGGGGCCAGATGCTCATCTGGCATGAATTGATGCACACACATTAGAACCAGTAGAGCAACGATGATTTATATATGCTAGAAGTTACAACAACTGGTTCTTAATAAAGTGTTTCACAGGTTATGTAGCTGGTAATTCCAGTACAGGATTTGTTTTTAATACGATTGACTTTGTCGTGATGAACATGTCTATAACCATAACCTTGGAAAAGATGCCATGCTATTTCAAAAGAAAAAAAAAAAAAGACAAATTCAACTAAACCCACAATAACGGTGTTCTTAGAACTTACAACAAAATTAATTCCTCCCTGACCATCAGGTCCAACATTTTTCCATTTAAACTGGAAGAATAGGACCCGTCTTACCAAGTGCAGACTTTTAACCCGCTCACCCAAAGCTCTGAAATCATCAAAGAATAGAATAAGGCACCTGTAGGATGTAATGCATCTCAGCTTCATAGAGGTATATTTTGGGTCCAATGAATCCCATCATAAGAGTAAGGATAGCTGTCTTAACTGAGGCAAGGTGAAGCCTCATCCCAGTTCCTATGGCTTGGTTACATTACAGTAGGGCCTGCATCAGTTTCAGTCCACTGGCTGCAACATGGCTACTAAGGATAAGGTATCAATACCATTTTGTAAAGCCAAAGGCACACTTACTTACTAAGTAAATGAATACGTAGATTATTGCTGATCAGTTGCCAATTCGACTGTTCTGCTAGAAAAAAGATTAACTACTGCTTTATAGGAATTACTAAAAAGTGAGATTTTTCATGTTATGTCAGTGACTCAGGTCTGATGGCATTTCAATATATAGAAGCTTGTATTTCAGTAATCAGTAGGTCATGTATGGTGACAATACCATAGAACGATTACTAAGTCGCCTGATGGGCAAATTCAGTTTGGAAAAAATAAAAAGAAATATTGAGAACCCTATTCAAGGGTAAGAAATGGGTGAATTTCTCTACACAATAGCTAACCTAGACATCCTCTTGATCTATAGCTTCATTTGACCTTGGCAACAACCCTCATAAACAGGACTCATCTCAGCTAACATCAGATGTCTATGCTAATCACCACTTGCTTCCACAGCAGCTTCTAGGATGTGATTCATCTGACCTAATTCAGCCGGCTGCTTTACAGATAAGATGAATAGGGAGTAGAAGTGTCCATTTCCTTCCACGACTACAGAAGGAACTCACAGTGACAAGCTGGGAGTCAGATGTCTGCACTGAATCGAGTGGATCCCAATGTGATGTCCTTACAATTATTTACCTATCTATCTGAGCTATTCAGTGTATGGTCCTGCAGATGGCAACACTTTGTGTACAATAAAGAAGAGTTAGAGCTGGAGAAGGAACTCTGAACTTCGTACCTCAAGTGAAGGTCCGTGTCTCAGAGCCTCTCCTGAGGCTCTATGTTAAAACTCCATGAAAGCAAGATATAAACTGGTCTTTGGTGTTACACTGGTCTACTGAGCTCTCAGTACCAAAACTTGTTGTCCTGATGCAGCACTCCATAAAATTACACTTGCCAGTGTGACTGAATGTCCTTTCAGAGGTTTGGAAAGAGGTTTTTTGAAGAAAGTCGTTCACATGTCAGAAAGTATAGTCTTACCACCAATTGTGCGAAAAAACCTGCTCTGACAATAGGATAATAGAATACTTTTTTTTTTTTAAAAAAACAAAAAGCCCAACACATTAAGACCCATATGCTGAGTTTGGACGTAATCTGATATTTCAGGTAGAGCATGATGCTGATTATGTTCAGCAAGAGCCCTCCTCCAGTTGCTTATCATATTTACAACTCCTGTCAAAACTTTTCATGCAGTGTTTCTCAGTTGCAAAGTGAGTTCCTCTTCTGCTTCCAAGCTCATCCCCTGCCCTGGCCATTCATGAAAGGAACTGAGATGTGGAAAAGACAGTGATGAGTAACTGTGGGCAGACTGACAGTGCTGGTGTCGTGGACATGTCCCAGGCTCACTGAAAAGAGTGGGCAGCGCTGGAGGAGAGCAGTGTTGGAACTAATCTCATATCTATGAATCGTTCAGAATTACAGTGTGTTTGTTCAACATTCAGCTTATGTTTGACTTGTACTTGTTGATGTTTACATTAAATCAAGGGGTTTTTCTGCACTAACATTATATCAACAAAGCTATAAAAAGCATTTGACATCCTTATGAAAATTCTTCATATGCTACTATTTATCATCTTAAAAACAGTAAATAGATCAGTAAAACAAGCAAACAAACTGATTTTCAGGTGCACTATGGAGTTGCAACAAGTGTTATTGCTATACACACTCCCTAGTTACTGGGAAATGTAAAATCAGGAGGGAAATTTAAATTGTATTTTTCCAACCTTGCACCTGCCAAAAAGATCCTATGATATAATCCCATGCACAGAGTTGGATACATCTCATTGTGAATATGAATGGCAGAATCAATCTGGGATATGTAAAAGAAAATCGCTAAACACTTCCAGTGCTGCCAGAAGTGTTTAGCAATGTTTTTCTGTTTTAGAGACTCGGATGTGCAGAAATCCCAAGTAATAATTAACTTACTTAGACACATTCCTTACTGCCTTGAACAAACAGAAACTGACACCCTACTGTAAGCGAGCTGGGACTGTGACCCAAGAAGTCACATGCCACCAGAAGATTTATATCCACCTCAACACATTTTGGCACAAAGTTGCCTCAGCAACCAGAAGAAACAGATTATGATCAAGGTTAAGCAGCTCACAGATGGTTTTCCAATGACTGACAAGGCAGGTCTGTTCAAAAATAAAACTGGGCCCAGTCACTGTCTGTGCTTTTCAGTGGCTACTAACTCCTTCCAGTGGCTGAGCTGCTGTGGTACCTGAAATGTGTATCCAGAGCCATGTCACTGAGAGGGCAAATGCCCAGTTCTCATTTGCTGCAGGATCATTGCACAGGCTCGCACCTTGCTGACTGCTGTGCATGGAGCCCAAGCATGGAAATGTTACATCAGTGGTGACGAGCAACATTCCTCTTTTGAAAATGGCTAATGAACAACCTAGTCAAGTTGCAAACACTTCTTACCAACAGTAATCAGGCTAAAGGTGATAGACACAGAAATTCTACTTTGGTGTTCCAGTAACCCAACAAGCCATAATTAAGCATCCAGACATAGCAATACCCTGAGTTTTTTTATTTATGATTGTACCTAATTTCTATCAAGGACTTCCAACGAGCCATATTCATCAGATGTCAGAATAATGACTACTGTGGAAGTTATATGGTATTAAAAATTTCGTTCTTAAACTCACATATTCAGAGTGATGTAACTCAGCACTGTCCTGCTGTCTGCCAGGAAAAGGCATATTTCTATTTTGTAAGTATGATGGGGTTTCTAGCAGTTAAAATACCCACACAAGTGATGTCCTCCCAGCAGGATGGGAGATTCTGAAAGCATCATTAAGTAGCAAAAGAGAAACCATATTAGACAAAGATGAACATGAGAAAAGGCAGTGATGAGTTGAACAATTACACTAATTAAATTACTCATAAAGCTTTGTGAAAAGTCCCACAGACCAATTCACTTGCAACCAAAAACTGAGTAAGGTGAAGGAGAAGCTTCACTTCCAAGCCAGTCTCAAGTCCAGGAAAGGCTAATTTCAGGATAGATTAGTTAATGAAGATTCTTCCCATGCTAGAAGGCTGTGCAGGGTATTTTGGCAGTCAGTTTGACAGGTCAATCTACTAACTAGAAAATACTTCAAAGTTTGACAGAAATCATCAGCAGCAAAATACGTCTTAGACAAGTATTTAACTTCTCTGTATCTGCCTTTTAATGGAGTGGCTAATTTCTCATGTCTTTCATTTTAATACCACTTTTGCTGCTGCTTCTGCATTTACTTTTTGTTTTAGTATAAAGGCAATGTCAGAAAATGCCACCCCATTTTCATGAGGGAGGTGATCTTAAGTATGGGTGCTGGGCTCACTGACCATTCTCAGACCAATCTACAAGGCGTCTGAGAGAGAAACTCTCTTCATCAGGGCGCACAGGTGCCCAGTGACCTCATGGCGCAGGGGACGCATACTGGCCACAAGCTGGTCTTCACTGGCCAATGCTTCTTCTTCCACATGGCTTTGGTCAGTGCCCCGGTCACAAAGGCTCCTCCAAAAGTAAAGATGCTCCATTATAACAGAACACAGCGGAGGATAACAGATACATTTCTCATTGTATCTCCTTATCTCTTTCCCATTTCACAGCAACTGAAAGGCAGGGTCAGCCCCACACATCTGTATGTGACAGCACCTTCTGTGGAGGAAGGAGGGGACCTTTTTTGCATGTTTCTCCTCTCTAACACTCTAACCCTTCAGTAAACCATTTTCATATTAGCTCAGTTGGGTTGGTTACTATTTTGGGTAACCTCACAAGTGCACGTGCATTAGCTAGGCCATCTCCCCCCAGATTAAAAGCCCTCTGCTGCACACCTCCTTCTCCTACTCTTTCCTAGGCTTGCCTGGGAAGCTATTCAGGCAAAGCAGCAGCTGAAACATAATCTTTCTTTTAATTACTAACAAACAACTGCGTGTACCACTAGAGATGTACTATTGTAAATCTACATGAGCACTGACCTCAATACTCTTTAGCCTAAGCAGAGCTCATTTGCCAGAACTCACCTATATAAATAATGCTTTTTCCTTCCACTAATCATGAAAATGTTTTAGGTTTTTTTGACCTGGGATTCCTAAGTGTACAAGGGCTTACTTATCTTTGAATCACTGCCTATCACTCTGTTAAACCACAAAGTATCTCTCTCTGCTTTCTCTGGTAGGGTTGATTTTCAAAAGCAGTTAGCAATTTGAGGAGCTTTCATCTGGGATGAAGGAAAGAAGTCTCCTTTCCAAAGCTTTTGCAGTGGTTCCTTCCAAAAATCGTTCCCATTGAAACAGCTGGCTGTGGGCACCTTACATGTGAGAAGTTTGGAATTACAGACTTTGCTCAGATTGTGAACTTTCTCTTTTTATTATTGTGAGAAATCATTGTGAATTACTGTGGGGAAAAACTACTCTGAGGCTGTAGGTCTGCACTGAAAATTGTACACATACTTGATCTCAGCATCTTCTTTTTTCCCTATATATTCATTTTATGTGCAACCTAGTTTTCTCCACTGAAGGTTGTGAATAACAGATGTAACCTCATTGTCCTTACTGACTTCACTGAGCTATAATTGAACACCACTTTTGGTATGCTCTCAGCAGTGTTGCTTGTATACTGCAAGTCATCTAAGTACTAATATCGAATTTCTTCCATCAAAAACTAGCCCCTAGGGGCAAAACCAAACCAAAAATAATTAAATTCATCTAGTAAACCACAGGCTCATTTGAATAACATTGTCTTCTCTTAGTGCTGTGTGTACCTACAGTAGACATAGATCATTACAGCCTGGCATCAGCTCGAATGCCTGTGAAGCCAAGATTCTCTGTTTTGGCTTCACAAATAACTAGTGCTTTTAATGAGAGAGAAGAAATCTGAGTTTCTTTACTTTTTCCTCAATACATACTCTATTGCTAGGTTTTTCGCACAGCGCTCTGCTTCTCTTTGAACTCCTTTTATGTTGCACTAGTATTTTTATATTGCTTCCAATCTGTCAGAGTGAAATGACAATAGTCTTATGTCAAACCAGTTATACATCTGATTGAAATCCCTTCATATTTCTCCTGAAGCTCATTAGTTTTTTTGGTTTTATGCTGTTTGCAGGATGAACCAGTTCATCCTTCCCTGGGATCACTCATATCTATTGCATGCTTCAGAGGTACAAGGGCTGACCAGCAATCTATGGGATTCCACGTAATATTTCTATTCAGTATGACACAGCTTCTTATAGGGATGCTTCCCATTCACTAACTTGTTCATCTTCCTACTTCATTTGTTTCACTGCATTTCTCCTAGCACATACGGTAAGGTAGGCAGAAACCTGCAACCAAGTAGCATTTATCAAGGGCCTTGCTGAAATTTAGGTCTGTATATAAAGCTCAGTGATGAATGCCTCCTTGTCTATCTTCCTTCATCTCTTGACATAGAAAAGTTTTTGCAGTCAAAGATTTAAGGAAAAAAACCCAATATTGCCAAGTGGGATGTTTTTATTTTTAAAATTTCTCTTTTTCAGCTGTGCTATTTTATATTTTGCATATGAATAAAAATCATGAAGAATTATCTGTCACACCTTAAAAATGACTGTCAAATAAATCAAACAGAAGGCTCTGTAAGCCACTTTACTGAACAACTTCTTACTGGAAACTGGGTGAGATAAAGGAGAAGAGTGCTTACGGAATCAGAGCAAAGGGAGTCTTGCCTTGCAGTCACACTTCTGTTCAAGTGCTTCAGTACATAGCCGAATAACTCCCAACTTGGGTGTGTTTCAGTTTGTTTTTCCACAAAATGGAAACACATGCTTACCTGCCATATCTTACAAATGTAGAATATATAAAGATTTTTTCCAAGGAATTTCATCAAAAGACAAAAGTGGTCAGCACCATGATTTTAATCATACTTAAAATTCTCCATATCAAAACAAGACAATGTAGCTTTTCATTTACATGTCATTCAGCTTATTTCACATTTTCCATTAGGTTATATGTGCTTTGGATGGAATGTGAATGCTGCCTCAGTCACAAACTTCTTTGTTCCCCTGGGAGGTGGTGGGAGTGCTGAGGCAACTACATGCCACTTGTTCTAGTTGGGAGAAGTATTACAAGAATGACAGTTACCCTTTACTGAAGACCTGAAAGGATTTTGGGTGGCAGTAGTGTCACATAAAAGCACAATTAATGAATGTCACCTGCAATGATAAGGCCTTCCTAAGGACATGCACAGTCACCACCTTATCATGAAACAAAGAGAAATCGTCAAAGAAAGAGACACATTCTTATGCATAACGGTAGTCTTAGTTCATGGCACATCATTTGTATAGCTATTTAACAGCTGGTGAGCAAATGATTTTACTATAATGTTGAACTTCTTTTACTCGCTGAATATATTTTTCCACAGAGGTCTGATACAAAGTGAAATCGAAGTTGGTCCGCATAGGTTTGCAGATGAGCATTCTGTTCTGTGTTAATCCAATGTCTGACTGACCATGCTCCTGCTGATGCCAGTGACAAACCTATGGTCCCATTTGGTTCTAAAGACAACCAATCAAAACTGCTAGATGGCTAGAAATTTGATAGAAGCTTGTATCCCAGAGCTGAGAATACTTCAGAAGTTAGAGCTACATCCATATTTTTAAGAAAGTATCCACATGCAAGATGATGTCTCTAGTACGCAAAACACATCACAGGAACATAAGCTATGGTGTGAAATAAATGTTAGATGCAAGAATGAAAATGTTCTCAATTTTCATAATGACAGTTTTACAAATCATCCTGTGGAATCCTTTCTTGAGCCTGATTTGCTAGAGGAAACTATATAAATTACTAGTGTATTATTCCAACGACATGAAATTGCTTAAAAAACTGAGAATTGCTTATAAAATTTATGTCTACATCATCAGCGATCTTAAAACTTCAAATTGTTAAACTGTATTAGAAACATTTTTCAGATGTTCCAATCTACTTCTCCTTAGCTTTACAAAGAAGATTTGGAAAGGAAGTGTGCCCAAAAGCCAGCTCTGTATCTCCCTTGCACTGCCATGATCCAGGTTTCTTCATGAGGCAGGGTGCTAATGTTGTGAGCCCCATCAGGGCAGCAGCTGAAAAAGAATGTGTCTGAACTCTCCTCCTCCTGGAATTGCTACTTGTTATAGAACCAGAACTTGCGGCAGGAAAGTAGGGTCCAGTGTCGCGTATCTCTAAATTCTTGTGCAGACTCCACCAGTCTTTTTTGTCTAACCCCAGTTCCATCTCCTTTGCAAGCTAGCACTTCATTTTCCTGTGCTCCTTATTTCCTATTCATGGAATCATAGAATCATAGAATCATAGAACGGCTTGGGTTGGAAAGGACCTTAAGATCATCTGGTTCCAACTGTCTACCATGAGCAAGGACACCTTCCACTAGACCAGGTTGCTCTAAGCCCTGTCCAACCTGGCCTTGAACACTGCTAGGGACAGAGTATTCGCAACTTCTTTGGGCAGCCTGTTCCAGTGCCTTACCACCCTCACAATAAAGAACCAACTGATGATTGAAACCAAAAGAACCAAGGATAATGATTGACGTCGATTTCTTCTTACTGGTATCCTACCTGTATTTTTGGTGACATTGTATCTCAGTTTTAATTCTGTGCCTTCCCAAAGTAGCAGATATACCTGCTAGCTCTCCCAAGATTCAGTGAGAGAATGCAGGATCTCCTAATTTGCAATAATGGATGCATCCATATTGTGCATGCACGGAAGTCATAGGACTGTTCAGCTTACCTGCTGTTCAGCCATCAAGCCTCTAAGCCTGACTTCCAGTATGGTCAGAGCCACATACTTCAGGATGCTGCATGCTTGAATGCAATACGATGATTACCATGTTCCCTGGTGTGTCCAGACAGGGTGTCTGTGGGCAATCTGCAACCTGCCAAGCTGATAAGCTATAGAGTTGAAGCAGAACATGCTAATGTTGGCTGTTGTTTGCAAGATCATTCTTCCACAAAGAAGGAAGATAATTCTCTCTCTACAAAAGACGCTATCCTCTCCTCCATTATTCTTCTTCAAATCTGCAGGCTGTTAAGAGGTCTCATGAAGACATATAAATTTTCCTCTAAGCATCAGTGCCAAGATCTGTTGTCAGAGTTGTGAGGAACTCTTCTGCCTGCCTCAGGCTCCTGAAGTACTATGGCAATTAGGAGAAGATGTGTCTGTGTGCAAGGGAAATGTTAACACTCCAACTTATGCTCATCCGAGTTAATGACAAAAACCTTCTAAGGCATATTGAAATGTCAAGGTTGAAATTGTGAATTGTATGGGAAACATTCAAGGCTCCTTATCATTCCTACAGGAAAACCTTGCTGCCCAATATGGGAATAATGTGCAGAAAAAACTGATTATTGGCAGTAACACCCTAAAAGACAGGTGAACAGACAGGTAGGCAATAAACAGGCACTAGCTGTTGGACATCTCTTTTCCCATTCCTTCTAGGCCTTAATTTCTGTTAGAGAAGTAACCAGCCATGCAACAGCTTTTGCAATACAAATGCTGCCTCCTCAGAAGATCATCCTGGTGCCCAAGATGGCAATCCCCTATTAGAGCTCTTCCTTGAGATACGTGCCATCTCTTCCTCTCAGCCTCTAACACTTCTTCCCATACCTCACGCTATTCAGCTAAAGACTACTTACATGCAGTAGTAACTAATGCCAAAATTCACAACAGCCAAAAAAAATTTCCTTTTAATAGCTTTAATAGCTTGCACTGCTTTGCTGGCTGTAAGTGGAGCTGGTATGCGACAAGCTTTGTGAAATTTCCTAAAAAAACACCTTCTGACAGAAAACAGTGTTTGTTACTGAACAAAAATGGAGGGCCAAGGCAACCATTTGCTTTGGTTACCAAAAAAAAAAAGGGGGGGGGGGGGGGGTCTTTATGTTAAAACTACATACTAGAACCGAACATTATTGGTTTTAGGCTGAAACCCAAAAGACTTTGGATGAAGGCCAGAACATTTCAACTGAGAACTAGCTAATGCTTCATCACTGTGGTTAGCAGATGTGACTGGATCCACACAGGGAATGAATTTGTTCAGCAAAAGTTGACATTTTTCTGCAGTCATATTTCGAGTAGAAAAGAAACCCTTTGAAAATGTGGTAATAGATTAAAATGAAATCGTCCCTTTTTTTTGCAGAGGAAAGCCAGGTATGTACACATAGAAAGGAACAGGTAATAAAGCTCTTGCAGGCTTTCCCTGCTTGTTCTCCCTGCAGCATGCAGTCTGTCAGTCTCACCACAGGAGAGAGAGGTCAGACCTCTTGGATAATGGGCATGCAAAAAGCTGTCACTTCAAATCTTTTTTAAAAGTGTGTTATCTTTTATAAACTGCCCCCCAACCTAACAGAGGAATACCTTTGGTAAAGGCCCAAGTTTCTGTAAAATACAGCCTTTCCAAAAAATATTCCATGTGCTTGAGACGCCTGGTTATTTAATGGTGTACTGCATGTGGCAACCTATATAGAGCTCAGAAGAGCTCTCCACTTCATGTGTCCCTCAACATAGAAGCCAGAGGAGTTCTAAAAAATTCAGGAGGTTCTTAAAACGATAATCATTCAGTATAAATTATATAGCTCTCCTCCTCGCACAGATTGAAATAAAGACTGGTGTCCTTGTTGTTGCCTCGGTCCCATATTCATTTGGATTAATTTGTTATATTTGTGCTGCCAGCCAGGGAGACTTTCCTACAAAATGCTCTGGCCACCTCCTAAGTCCAAATCTTGGAAACCCCAAACATGCCCAAGCCCTATCCTCTCCCTGTGCAAGGGAAATCTGGCCATGTAGCCCAGAAACACATATTGCAGCTTGCATGCTGTGTGGCCAGAGGAGGAATGGCATGGCACAGCATGGCATGCCACGGTGGGGAAGTCTAGCTGCAATCGCTTCCAAGTGGCACTGCTCTAGGGAGATACATCTACTGTCATTTATTTTACTTTACTGCATGGGAAAAAGAGTAATCTTTTTCTCTGTTTTCAGCCTTTATTCCTCGCCTCTCCACATGGCAAACTAATTTTTCTTCAAACTGTCATTTTATTTTGTGACACTAGGGAATGCCTGTTCCCATGGGGCTGGATCTGTGGATGCGGCTCAAGCTGTGCTTGTCCCAAAGCTGGGGAAGCTCTGCCACCAAGGGGGCTAAGCTCCTGCCATGGCTGGGTTGTCGTTTTGGCATTGCCAGGGAACAAAATGCACAGGGTAGAAGTGAAATCACTTTGCTCGTTAGCGATTGATGTCCTTGAATGGCCCGGCACGCAGCAGCTGCCTGGCAACACCGTGTAGCTGTTGCAAGCGCTCCAGTTTAAGAGAGTATTAATCTGGCTGTTATACATGTGCTTATTTAGTAATTAGAAACACTGCTGTTACCAACAACTCTACATAAGAGTATAAAGTTGGCAAAGGAACAGAAATTTTACCCTTTCTCTAAAAAAAGCCATTTCCTCCAGTGAAAAGTGAGCTGCTGGTGTGTGTGTGTGGGTTCATTACAGGCTCATAAACATCTCCCCTGCTACTGCTGCGGCACCAGTGAGGTGTCAGGGAAGCTCCTGAGCTCATTCTGGGGTGTATACTCCCTTAAGGACCACTGCCAGCTGCTGTGTGCTGAAGTGCTGTCTGGGTCCCATCCTTGCCATTTTCAGAACTCATTCAGGGTTTGACATGTTCCTTCCTCTTTGAGAGCTGTACATGATGCTGCCCAACAGCCCTTTCTTCTTTTTCTCTTTCAAAAGCAGCTCAAAGCCTTTTCTCACAGCTACAAGGTACTCTTGAGTGAATCCTCGGGTGTCTCAACCCCAACAGCTCCTGCACAGGATAAACTGCTGCTTCACTACAGAGGTGGCAGAGGAGGTAAGTACAGCATGGTTGGGGCAGAGGAGGCAGCCTTGATATTTTGAGATATTGTAATCCCAATCCCAACAGTTTAGAAAGGCTGTTGAAAGATCCAGTTTATCACTTGGCAAAACATCCAGGTTTTGCCAAGCAACAAAATTCACCCAGTCCAGACCCATGCTCACCAAGGCTTGACAAACTTAAAGCACAACCATCTTTGAAACAGTCTGTAAAACCTCCTCATTTCCTTTTATTTTGCTCTGGTAGATGGATCTACAATAAATGAGATCCCTCGCAAATACTCTGTGTACTGTGTGACCAGTTTACCTAGTGAGCTCTCACCATCCCTTCATGTTTTAGGGCTTTCTTTTGCCACCAGGATCAGACAGCTGCTCTGTTTGGCCTCCTTATGACCTTAAGACTTTAGGAACTCATGCATTTTTCTAATTATACCTTTTGATTTTTAAACTTTCCATCACTATTTTAAAATTGCCTGGTCTCTTCCAGCATCGAAAACTACATCAATGAAAGATGTTTGCTGCTGCTTTTAACAGTTCTTAAATATTGATCACTTTTAATGAGCCTCACTGTAAAGCACCCTTGTGACTCTTAGCAAGGACACTGTGTAAATGCATGGTTGTGATGATGTTAATCCAGCAAAAAACGCTTTCAGCACTTTTAAAACCTGTAGTTCTGGCATGCTCTAGAAAAACAGGCAGAGGCTTATTGTAAACTCTCTCATACAACATGCTGTAGTAGTAGCAGTAGTAGTAACCTGCTTTATTTTTCTATTTAAAGCCACAAAATACAAAAGGGTTTGGGGTGATTCAATTTTTTTCATATTGAAAATCTGGGGGGTTTTGTGTGAGACTATGATCTTTTCAGTAACAGGCAATGTGCAATAATGGTTCTGGCATGGTTTCCATGATCATGACAGAATTTATTTCACCTCTCAGCATGAAGGACTATATTCTAGTGAGTAAGGAGTGTTCATTATTTTAGGCTTGACTCAGTACAAATATATATTAGAAAAAGGAATATAACTAGCTGCAGCCCACACAAAGACATGAAGCCAGATGTCTTTTTTTAATTATTTTTTTTTCCTCTCAAATTCAAGTAGATCCTTTATGTGGAAAAAAAGCAAAAAGGGAAGTTTTAATTATATGCTACAATCAAGAAGGCATTTTACATCCCAATTGGCAGAGCTCTTACTGTGTATTTTAAGCAAGATGAAGATGGCAGAAGAAAGCAGAATAAAAACCCCAGCTTCTGTACTAGTTCTCTGGTGCAAGGAACAGCTTGATTTTATTTATTGTATAGCTTTTGCAAGTTCTGATAGTTAGGGCCTGTCTTGTGGCATCCAGGAAAAAAAACTAAGAAGTCAGCCATATTAGAATGAATTATAAATTAATTTCCTGGAGTCATAGCCATGGCTCCTAGAGGGATGTTAATATGTATGCCATTTCTTTTGGCACCTAATGAGGCTCTGTTAGATCTTTCATCACTAATCTTCACAAAAATGAATAAGGATTAGGGGGAAGGGGAAGTTCTTTCAGCATTCCCTTTATAACTTCATGCTATTTTACCAGAAGCAAGTAAAGTACTATAGTTTTCTTTCTAAATTAATTTGCTTTGGCAACTGCCAGACTTATCTAACAGCCTTTTTAATATATCGAAACTGCAAAGTGGCAGGATCCAGGATTAATGCTCAATCCTCATAAAAATTGCATTTTATAGATACACACCATTTGACTTTCCTCCCCTTCTGAACAGAAGACTGATCTAAATAATCAGTTCTTTATGCTTCAGTACATTTACTGTGCAAACTTAACGTCCTGTTCTTCATTAGAAAATAGGACTTGGTAACAAGCTTTTAAAATAGAGCTGCTTCTAGCTTTTGGCCAGTGGGTTTCATACAAAGTCATTCTCCCCTCATTTCTGTAAGTTTTGCTGAATGCAGAACGAGCAATAAACATAATCATAACTATTAGCTTTATGTATAAACAGTTTGCGATATTGGGTACTAAAAAATACTGGAGCACTTGCTTGACATATCTAGTAATTGGTAATGTTACTACAAAACATTAAACCTGAAGTTTCCTGCTTTGGTAAGAGCCTGGAGTAGAAAAGGTAATAGTGCTTTTGGGGATACGAATATTCTCTGAAGAGCAGAGCTGTTAAAGTTTCCCAGCCTGTACTTAGTAAATAGCACTACCTCTTTTTTGAATGTGATTAATGAAGTGTAATGATTGCATAGTTACACACGGGAAGAGCAATCATTATTACCATTGTTAGCTATAACAGAGTTTCACTCCTGTAGTATGGAGTACCAGGTATTTGTTAACTGCTGGGCAGCGTTTTAACTGATTTAAAATGGCTGAGACAAACAGAGCCATTTGAATCCAGGTGTCAAATTTTCAGTCAGTATTCTCAATTCTGCTTAAGTGCTAAATACCTAAGACTTTGCTTAAATTGATTTAACGATACAATCATTAATATTTATTTAAACATAATTGTTACAACATAATTGTTAAACATAATTGTTACAATTATGTTACAGGTGAAATCTTAACTTGTCCTCCTGTCGAAGTTAAGGCAGGTGGACCATGAGAGGCACAGGGACTCATTCTTTCTTTGGCTTCCCTCTCACTGGCCTAGCCTCATCCCAGTGTTGGGGGATGCCAGACCTCGTAGTACAGCTGCCTGAAGTTCCACTGTCAACACTGTCTGCTAAATAATGCTAAAAGCTTATGTCCTCTTCAGAAATGTAGCATCATAGATATTGTCATCTATTACTTTACAGTTTAAGAAACACTTTGACAAGTAAGGAAAACAGAGGGTTGGGTTTTCTTAAAAAAGAGGAACATCTAAGCAAGGGATATTTCTGCCACACATAGAAACATGATTTAGAAAATTAGAAAGAAATAAAGCAATGTGCATGGAAAAATCCTGTCATTAATACTTGCCAAAATCCTAAATGCTCTCAGACTAATGCCCTCTAACTATTCCTGTTGGAATCCACTGGTGGCCAGAGATGGCATCTACTTTTCACATGAAGCAGTATGCTTTCTATCACAAACCTGAATTACTTACTATTAAAACAGGGCTTTGTCCCAGAGACTAATATTATTTTCTTGCTTTATATTTTTGTGAACGCGTTACTAAATCTGAAGAACTCCATAATGTTCAACTGGCAAAAAAATGAGGGCTAACCATGTCTATACATCATTGCCCAAACAGTTGAGGGATTCCCCCTGTGCTGGAAAATATTTTCTCAATTCTCCACGAAAGAATACTTTTCATGCAGCTATCATCTGCAGGTAGATTTTTATACCTGTGTACAAAAGACTTAATTTTACCTATCTGCAATATAGGTGTCCCCAGGTACATGTTGCTTGTCTAAGTGACAAAAATATGTGATGAGGTTGTAGTTCCCATGGTCAGTGGTATCTGAATAACTCTGTCTTACCCAAAAGTCACTGAATCGCTCTTTAAAATGTCACCGACACTAATGGGAGCTGAGATATCTGTATATGACATAGCACATCTAGATACAGGTGGTAGTATAAAATATAGTGGGAGACGGTGACAAACTTAAGACTCAAACAGCAGACCTCAGCCCAAATGTTCTTCAGCTTTGACGGTTTGCATCCCTCCCTCAACAAATATCAGCATGCAGTTCCCTTCAAAACAATAAGGCTTTGGAACACTGACTAAGGAGCTGCAACGTAGCTCTTCAAAGGCCAAGTATCTACTTAGCTGTGAGTCACATCCCATGTATTGATCCCATGCCATCTGGAAGAACAAGCTCAAATACCTACCATCACCCGTGGCGCAACTTTCGTAAAGTCAAACTGTTGAGATATTTCAAGTCTACGAAAAGTGTTACTGGGAAGAATACTAGCTGGCCACAGGACCATGCAGTACAGAAAGTGTAAGAATTTGTTATGCCAGTGGACAAAATTTGACCAGGGAAGAATAAGCCCCCTTAAGGTAATACAGATGATAAAAGCAAAAGGAAAAGGGGTCAAGAACAGTCAATGGCTGGAACAGAGGATTAGGCATAGAGCCATTCTGGTAGATTTGGGCCAGATATAGCCTGAGGCTGTACTTAAGCCGTTCTGAATTGGAATGTTTAGATGTTAGTTTTAATACCTATAAAAGTTTAATTAATGTCTGAGGGGCTTGGGGGGACAGATGAACAGAGAATTAACATCTAAAACCTACTTCCCATAATGAAACCCTATCAGCTTCTCTTAAAACTTACAAAAACAAATATGTGAAAAGATTTTTTTTCTTTTGCTAGTATAGAACCTTTGAATAATTCCTTCACAATGTTCAGAATTCTTACTGTAGCTGTAGTAGTTGTTTCTTAACTGCACCTATTTCCTTTCCAAAATAAGTGTTTATTTATAAATAACTTCAACTTTGAAATACCGTGACCAGAAAGAAAAAGCAAATCTGTGCATTTGTGGTTTTGTTGCACAGAAAAGTGAGGGTGCATTTCCCTGAAACTACATACCTCAGTGTGCTAAACTTGGTAGCAAAACAACTGAAGAATGTGAGGATGTGTTATGTAGCTGTACAAAACAGTATCAGCCTTACTGCTTTGGACATGTATTGATCACTCTCTGGGATCAGGTGGAGTTTTCCCCCCACAGTGTATATGTAGTGTTGCATAGCTGACTGTGCATGGCATTTGTATCTTCCTGCTGCAGCATTCAGCATTAATGACTTCTAGATACATGATATTGTACCCTTAGGTCATTAGTATGTTTTGATAAGATAAATATTTCATTTGCATTGTTGTATGCAGTATTATGAATGCATTCAATACATGACATAATACCTGAAAAATAATACCTGAAAATCTATGCACAAAAGCAAAAAGTACATTAAAAATGCAACCCATTACTTGTGCATATCCTCTTCCTAGGTCTTGAAGCAGATCTCTACTAAACCTCTTTTCTTCTGCATGCTGGTTTACTTCCGCAGTAACTTGCTAAGTTAGTCTGCACATCCCTTGCCTTTGGTCAGACGCTGTTAGCATGGTCAGCTAGGATCAATTTTTCCTTCCAAAGCAGAAGGTTCTCTTTGCCACCCAAAATAACACTGGCCACTTAACAACATAACAATATATCACATAACAAAATAATCAGGGCAGGGAATAGTCAATCTTGTATCAAAATGAGTTTATGAGACTGGCTGAGCATTTTGCCCTTCATGTTGTCTAGAAGTGGAAGTGCTATGCTACTAGAATGTGGAGATTTACTGTTTTCCAGGCTATTCACAGGTACATATTTTACTTCTTTTACTTCTTCATCTGTCCCCCAGGAACCCCTGTCGGTAGTTGGCTGGTTGGCTTAGTTCCTGTTAAAATGAGTATTTAGTGTTGTGAGAATGTATTTATTACGTGGTTAATGATAGTAGAAATGTAGAACCTTGGATGGATGTCTATTTTTTCTTCCCTAAATCTAAGTAAATACATGAAAATTAACCTATTTTTCTTCCTTATTCTTTTCGATTGCTAATAGTGACTGGAACCTGGGGAATTTAACTGGACTTTCATATTTGAAGGCATAGTTTTTCACCTGTGCTAAGCCTTTTTGTGTTTTCTTTCTGGGGCAGAACTGCAGGCTCAGCTTAAGTAAGTTCAGCTGTAAGCCATGTTTGAAAAAACAAACACACATTTCTTTCTCTGAAATGCCTCTAAAGAAACACATTTCAATGACCAGCATTTTGGAACAAGCATGCTTAGATATTAGATACTTAGGTTGTTTTTCAAACGTCTGAATGAAAGTGGCCTGATTTTCATGAATGTTAGTCACTTACCATATGCAGTGGAATTCACTAGCATTGTGAATTTTTCTGCAGTTCAGAGAATCGGTCCTGTTCCACGTAAGAAACAGTATTTGGGCTTAAAAATGTGGATTTTGTTTGAGGAATGTGGATGTGAAGGTCTATGGGCATTTGTTTTGACACTTCTAATGAAGGAAGAAAACATTGCTGTGGCAATGGGTGTATTGCAGTGTGACAGCACAACACTAGCTGCTAACACCTGTAAAAATAAGTTTACATACAAATACCTGTATGTCAGTACATATGTAAAGTAACTTTGTTTTGCAGTTAATCTGGAAAACAAAGTTCATAAGAGTGACTTGCATGAATCCTTCCTCATCTGTAACATTCCCTGAGCTGTGCAAAAGTAAAACAAAGTTTCTGTCATCTCTATGTTAAGAATGAGAAGCTCCAGTCTTCTGAACTTCCCAAGGTTTCAGCTTTTCAAATATAGCTCATTTGGAAGAGAATATACATTGAACAGGATTTGGGTGCTGCTCGCAGACTATTTATGAGAATCAAAATGGTAATTTTGATTTTTCTTACCCAATTGCTTTGGGGTCTCTTCTGTTCTTAATTAGAAGTCTGGACGTGAATGGAGACGTCTTATACAGACTTCTGAATGTGATTAGAAAGAACCTATTTCCTATAAAATGAGAAAATAAGGAACAAAAAATCACAGCCTCTGAAGAATGAGCACTGCATTAGGGATGTTGAGTTCTCAAAAGGTAACGCCACTTGTGGCAGCGTAGCATTTTAGAAACCCTTTTCCTACTGTGGAGCAGTGGAGTTTACAGGGTGATGGGAACTTTGAAATTACTTGTTTGGGGCCAGCTCCAGCCTGATGATCAAATAATTACTTTTTGTCATTATGCTTTGTTAATATTGCTGCTACTTTTGATGACCTTTTCATCATTTACCTACCCCTTATTTATGCAGGAATCATTTTCAGGAAGATTAAACAGACAGTGTCTGCAAGAATGTTTTAGGACCCTTTCACTGTTACCTCTGTGGGATGAGTGACCAGGTGCTCCATTTGCAGGCCCTTTGCTGTAACTGGACCAGGAGACATCACAGCTATAAATCACTCTGTTCTTATCTCTGTCCAAGATACTGCTACATTGCTAATTACAAATTCTGTCTACATCATTAAAGAATTTACTGAGAAAACAATCCTTCATACTTGCCTCTGAGGCAAAAGAAGTAATATCTGCCCATTTCTAGTGTCTACTGGAATCCTTACAATGAACCAATTCATTATTAATTATATTATATTTATAGCCAATTCAATGGAAATCAGTTCATTAGACTGAGGAGTTTTGCTGCATGACCATCCCTAAAGCCTTATCCTACTCATTAATCAAAGTCAGGTTTTGTCACTAATTACACTAGAATCATGCCCTGAAGAGAATTATGTATAAACCCCAGCCATTACAGCCTACAGATTAAACAGAAGAAGAATGGAAACTCTCTAGAACTACTGAAGTTCTGTTTCAAGTTTTGCCTGTACCAGTTGAGGGAACTTTTTGTCTGTTCCCTTTACAGCAGTAGCTGCAGAAGTGGTAAAAATGCCTTTTAGTCTGAAGGACCCCAAAATGCTTTATAATCAGAAATCACTTTAACATGTCCTGAAGTGCAGCCTCCTTTGTCTTGAGAGGGAGCAGCTGCTCAGCTGTGCACATCAACAGCAGCAAAAAGCAATTTCAAAACAAACAATATAAATCCTGACTGAAACCACGGGGAGAAATTTTGGCCAAAATAATGTGGTTGTCCTAATGCATTTGTGCCCAGAATACTCTCCCATGCCAAATCCTCACAAAGACCTGCCAACAGATAATTAATCACTACCTTTCTTTGGGGTTTTTTTTCTGCTTTCTTCAGAAATAGAAGGGGGCTAGAGCCACAGTGTGCTGCAGCACAGATCCTCCCATTGCTTCATGTCTTGCTTAAAAGAGAGATGTACAAAGGCCTCATCTAGATCCCTGTTCATAAAAAGCATGTAGGTGTGCATTTCACATGTAGGGTGCAGATGCACTCAACAGGATCTCTGAATGGCCAGATAGGGCAGGTGCAGCATGCCAACCCTGAGGCCCCAAAGCAAATGGCACTGCTCTAATCCTTCCCCAAACTACAGGTGAGTGAAATTATATCTGGTCAACTGTACCATCCTGGGGCTAGCAGATTAATAAGACACCATAAGGCTTCAGCACAGCAGGCAACACTGAATCCAGATGGAAACCTCCAGCCCTCCAAGTTCATCACTCATAAGCACAGTGCTGCAGGTGCCTCTGCAGAGTCACTTGTAGGGCTATATTCACTTCTGCCCAGCACTGGGAACCAGCTGGTTGTACCTTTGCACACGTAACACAGCGATTCCACAAGTTCTACAACAACAACAAGAAAAACCCTCAGGCTTCATGGAATTTTGTAAACCTTAACTGCAAGCATCTTTAGACATGAGAAAGAGTTGTTCAATGCTATTTGCGCTATCTAAAAGAAAGTGAAGCCTTTTCACACAAGTTCATTCCAAACACTAAAGACTTTACGTGTGCAGGTGGCTAGTTGTTAACAGAGCTCTACAAAGAACCCAAATATGAGTAACCTATACATTTATTCTATGCTTGTATTTTTATGCTTTCTTCCAGATGAGGCACATTTTCTATTAAGCCAGTCTCTCCTCAAGTAGAGCAAGTAATAGCAGCTTGCAACTCATCTTTGTTCATTTTACAGCAAGATTGTAGATGACCATACTCCTCTGTTTGCCTTAGATCAAACTATCCAGAATATCCTCAAGGATGGAAAATATCTTTGTAAAACAAAGAATCATACATACTTAAATAAAATCCAAGAAGTATTTGTTGTAAAGATGCACTGAGCTGAAGTGATTATTTTCTGTGTCCACTTTTTTAGACACAATCTACATTACTTTTAGATCTCAGGTTCAACCATAACCTTTGCTATTATGTCATTAATTCACCCTCTCAGTGATTTACTCTTTATGATCATCCCAGAGGCACTGATAGCCTTGCAGAAGCATCTCCCTGTGCTGTGCAGATGGCTAGGTGATGCATTTTCAGGATCAAGGATTGAGCTGTCAGTGTCAAAATACAGGGTTTGTGTATGGCTTTTGTAAGCCACATCAAGCTTACTTATGAAGCATATATGTAACAGGTTGGCATGCTTTTATGCAGCAGCATGAAATATTCAAAGTTCATAGAACCTGGAAGTTTTGAAGCTGTCTACACAGTAAAATAAACTCATTCCACTTCATTACATCTTAATCAGGTTGCTGACATGCAGTCACAGAGTAATGCTCTGTCAGCAAACATAGCTGAGAAAGACTTTCCAAGTTTTGAAAAAATATTTTTTCTTTTAGCCTGATCAATGTTTTTTCTAAGATCAGTAATAATACATTTCTTTATAATAATGGCACAGTTACCTTACGTATCCTTTAACCTTCTAAGTTTTTAGCTGTCTTCCTTACTACACTAGCATTCAATCTTCATGGAAATAAAAGGGGTTTATATCGTTAAGATAATTTTTATTGCTGTACCACAGTCTCAGAATGCTTTTCATTCAGCTGCCTTGATATCACAATGATACATACTCCTTAGTGATAAATACAAATATATGTGAAAAGTATGGAATCATAGAAACATAGAGTGGTTTGGGTTGGAAAGGACCTTAAAGAACATCCAATTCCAACGCCCCTGCCATGGGCAGGGAACACGTCCCACTAGACCAGGTTGCTCAAAGCCCCGTCCAACCTGTCCTAGAACAGTTCCAGGGCATGCACAACTTCTCTGGACAACTTGTTACAGTGTGTCATCACCTTCATCATGAAAAATATCTTCCTTATGTCCAACCTAAACCTACTCTCTTTAGTTCAAATCCATTGCACCTTGTCCTGTCACTATAGGCTCTGGTAAAAAGTCTCTCTCAATCTTTCTTATAAGCCCCCTTTACATATTGCAGACTGCAACAAGGTCTCCCTTCTCCATGTTGAACAACCCCAACTCTTTCAGCCTTTCTTTACAGGGAAAGTGTTCCAACTCTCTGATCATTTTGGCCCTGAATGCAGTACTCCAGGTGGGGTCTTACAAAAGCAGAGTGCAGTGGGAGAATCACCTCCCTCCGCCTGCTGGTCATGCTTCTTTTGAAGCCCAGGATCTGGTTGGCTTTCTGGGCTTCAAGCACACGTTGCTGGGTCATGTCCAGCTTTTCATTCACCAGTACCTCCAAATCCTTCTCTGCAGGAATGCTCTCAATCCATTCATCGCCCAGCCTATTTTGTTACAGGGCATTGCCCTGACCCAGGTATAGGACCTTGCACTTGGCCTTTTTAAACTTCATGAGGTTCACATGGGCCTACTCCTCAAGCCTTTCAAATTCCCACTGGATGGCATCCCTTTCCTCAAGCATATCATCTGCACTCAGTATAGGACAAAGTGGATGATTACTCTGTTGCAAAGCAAATGAATACTCTGAACTGATTTGTTATAGACCAAAGAGGTCTTCCAGATTTCAGAAAACATTAAATGCTTTTTTAAAAACACAATTGAACTGGTAGCAAAAACCAGAAACTAGAATATTTTAGTGGCCTATTTAGTGTGAAAAAGGGAAAAATAAACCCAGAATATTGCATAAATAGGTAGGGCTCATCACAATGGAACTGCAAATGGTAACAGTTGCTGATTGATTATGGTTTTAATTGTCATACTTGGTATGCTAACTGACCTTCATTGGCTTTATGTTGTAGCTTTTATTTCCGTTAGTAACTGCTAATATAACATAATATGATCATTTTATAATTTGTAATTTGATAATTGCCTATTTAATAGTAGAATTGTCATGCATATTAGGAAGGTGATTATAAAATTTCCTGCAGGAGACATAGGTCAAAAGGTCTAAAGAAGAGACGAAAAAAAGAATAGGGCATTATATGCAAAAAATTGGGTCAGACACACTTGTTGTAATGATTTTTTAGAAATGTGAGAATTAAGAATTGCCATGAGATGGTGTCTTGCGGGGCATTCATTATTGGTATAATTGGGAGGACAAATAGATGTGCCAGTATATGGCACACCTACTGTGGCAGTAGATGGCACTCTCTGATGCGCAGCATCAGGCATGGCTTTCAAAGAACACCAGTGATGTTGCGGAGTATTGCCAACAACTGCCAGAAGAAAGTCTTGATTGTTTTATTTCCTAAAAGCACAGTAAAGAAATATTGGGTCTAACCAAGAAAAGAAAATAAGGCCAGCTTCACAGTTTGGGTGAAGTTCAATCTTTGCATTAAGATGGCTAGAAGTGCCAGAAATTATCATGGCATCTTGAATTTTCACCTGTACTCCACAAATGCTGACTATAATTTTTATCATTACCAAGAGTAGTGCTGTGTATGAAAGGACTTACTACAAGACAGCTTGTCACAACTGTCCTGCCTTAAATCTAAATTGATGCTGAATTTACAGTGTGTGCGCCTTAGAGTCTGAAGTTCCCCTGCCATTCAATAACAGCTTGTCATGGGTAACAAGAGTCATCACAGCCTCAGGTTTTGCAGCAGTTTCCTCTACTGCAAATAACCACCTCTGGGACAACCACTGTAACAGGAGTGAGGAATGTATAGCTTATATGATGAAGACGGCGACTTACTGCCATTGTTAGCCACATCTTTATTTTTTGTACTTTAACTGCACAACACAGAGATGCATGTGAAATGTTAAAAGGGTCTTGTTGGCATTTATAAAACGACAGATCAGTGACTCTCTTCAATGCAAAGAGGCCATGTTGTACCCAACTGAAATCTTCAATTTCCACATTCCACCAGAAAAGGAAAAAATTAAGCTAAGTAGCAATGCTCTGTTTAGGATAATTAGTTTGGATTTGATCTGGATTTCCAGGTGAAAGGGAGGGTTATACCTGCTTTCTTTGAATAATTTCTAGTAACTCCTTTCATGGGCTCACTGAAATACAGCAGCAATATTAAAAAAATTAAAAAAAAAAAAAAAAAGAAGGAAGGATTGGCAGGGATAAGAGTAAAAAACCTGTTTTCTCTAAAGGTGTTTCATGCACATGTTTACTGCCGTGTTACGGCTTCCATTGTTGAGACTAGACTGATAGTCCAGGGGAATGCCTTCTCTTTATTAACATAACACACAAACATTTGCCTATTTAAGTCTCAGTACATGCAAATGCCTAAATATTGCACGGGGCTGAGATATGTCTTTTTCTCAATCATAAACATACACTGTGTATATTTAATTTCTTTCTAAAAAGAAGAACCTTAATTTTCTTGAGGTTAAAAGGAAAACATATTTCTCTTTTTCCAGCATTATGTCCAGTCAAGGAAAGAAAACTGTTACTAGAATTGGTGTTGTAATTGAATTCTCAAAACCCACCATGCTGTGCAAATTATAAGGAGAAGAACAAGAAAAGCCAAGGATACATACTAGTAGACAAGAGAAACCCTGTATTATTTTCGATCAGCACTTCTGAAACATCACTGTTGTCTTTAAGCTCTCTAAAGACTGTTGAAAAATGCAATAATGTCAGCCAATTGCAGCTCCTTGAAAAAGATTAAAAAAAAATATATATATGCAGAAGCCTAAAGCAGCCATTTCATTATTTCTGTTTTCCTCACAATCCAGCAGATTTTAACAAGTGCAGCATAACACCATCTTCATTTGAACTTTGCATCATTTTCTAATCTGTAAGAATAAATAGAAGGTCTAACAGTGGTCCAACGGCAGGGGAGGGGAGAATAAATTTACAAAGCCCTGAAACAGCTATTTTAGGGTGCCTTAAAAGATCAAATGTTAAAAATTTTGCTCAGTAAAGGCATTCCTGTTAAATGTTTGACTTTTAACAACCTGGACTCACAAAATGTGTGGACTGCTTGTAAAGCAGCAAAAATAATGGGAAATTAATTGTTGCTACTTATGATAACTGAACTATCTTAACTCCTATAATATGGCAGCAGCATGTGTATTAACTAGTCAGTTATTAATGATTATTTATTAAGAGTAAGGGAAAGTTTCATGACATTTCCTTGTACTTAACCTACTGTGATACTTACCTTCATTATAAAGAATTCCTCCAGATTCAACCAACACACACAACTGCTTCCACTCTCACTCACACCTAGCAAGGTATTGGGAAATAACAACTGTTCTAACAGTGGTGCCCTAGAGTTTACTCTTTGGCCGTTTTGACTGTTTACAGAGTAATGTGATCCACTGATCTTTCTGGGCTGAAAACATTTCTACTAAAACACACACCAAGAAAATCCACAGCCCCCTTTTCCCCCTCCACTTTTCCTCAAACTTGAAATTATGACATATTAAAAAAAAAAAAAAAAAAAAAAAAAAAAAAAAGAAAAGGACAAATTTTTGACTGAAATGATAAAAATCTAGGGAAAAGCTATTTTCATGTTTACCCAGCTGTAATAGATTTCCCGGGCCTCGTGTAGTATAGATTCAGCACACAACAGAGAGGAGAAACACTTCAGTGGATTTCATGGATTACTGATGGTTTTCTGAGGACAGACATCTATTTTCCCTGGCATTTACTACATCATTAGCCATGACCGACAGGTTATGGGAGATAACTAACTAAAGGAGTTAACAGGAATACAGGGAATGCACTGCAGTGATGTAAGACTTTCCAAGGGATACACTGCAAGTTCGTGATGGGAGATGGCATCAAGGTTCAGACTCCTCACTTGTTAAGCAGGCATTAAGAGCTGGTCCTGGAGGTATTCCACATCTCAATGAAGAAGTAGCATGGATTTAAGGCCATGGAGTGAACAGCACATAGCTTCCTACTTGGAAAGGGCATGACGGCTTCATTGCTCTCATGGGAATCCTTATCTTGCTCTGATTCAGACAACAGCCAGTTTAACCAACATTTGAACAAATACATTTATGCTGGAAGGGCAGAAGAAAACAAAGACATTTTTCAGCTGGATGTAATTCCTGTTTGCCATAAGATACATGTGTAATCCTTACTGGTCAGACCGGGATACAGTTTGTAGATGTTGACTTGCTGACAATACAGACAGCCAGCATGCTCTACCCCCTAAAAGTAAAGGACACCATTCCTACTGGTGGCCATTTTGCCCCTGTCTCAGAAGTCCCCTTGGTATAACCTCTTGTGCTTACCTGAACATGATATTCTGAGTCCGTAATAAATTCTGTGTAACATGGCATGTTGCATCAAGTGAATTCAAGAATTAACTTGGTCCCCACAAGGGCATCATACCTGTCCCCCAAGTTCTATACTGACTTCCCAGGGAAAAAAGGCTTAGATGCAAGATATCTGTCCTCACCTACAAGGCATGGATTTCAAATATGTCTAACATTCCTAATGTTCTACGGTAAGGAATATACCTGTATGTCTGTTGCTCAAATGCAGTGAAAATATCATTGCAAAGATAAAGATACAAGAATTTTCTTGGGAGACAACTAAAAAATGAATCCAGAATGTGAAACATTCCTGCAGATAACCACAAACTGCTTTTATTTCTAAATCATGCTTGCTTGACCTTGCCTTTATTGACATATATATAGCAAATGCAGGGCTATATACTACATGTCCACAAAATATGTGGCTGGGAAGCAAGATAAGAGGGGGGGGGGAAAACCCACTCAAAATAGAAGTTATTCTAAACAATGTTATATACTGAGTTAGTAAATAAAACCATTCAGGCCATTGTTTACAAGAGGAATGTAATTACATAATACTTCTTTTAATATTAGCTGTAATTTTTATACACTAGATAAAACCATACTGTTAATATCCCAAAAAAAAAAACCAACCAAAAAAACCCACCTTGTGAAATAAGCATTTCATGTTATAATTTTCATTAAAACAAAATTGTTTTGCTTAAAGGCTGATCAAAGCTGTCCAATAAGGATCATATGTTTAAATATCAAGAGTTACATTAATACTTCAATAGGTTGTTACTGTCTTTTTAAGATCTATTTCATATAGGTCAGGTTGGATGGGGCTTTGAAAAACATATGCTAGTGGAAGGCGTCCCTGTCTATGGCATGGGGTTGGAACTAGATGATCCTTAGGGTCCCTTTCAAATCCAAATTCTAGGATTCTACAATTCTGTGATTTTAATTCAGTCAACTCACACCACCTCCCTTTTGTTTTCTGCTTGTCATATAAAAAAAATAGTTGTTCTAATTAATGACTATATAATGATGCAGTGCTGTACTGTAAATATAGCTCCTTTTTCTCATGCCTTTTCAAGTGTCTTCTTCTATGGCAGAAACCAAGAGAACTCAGTAATTTGTGTCTGATTTTACATCCCCACACAAATATATTCACACATGAATTGCATTAAACCAGAATCTGAATTACACAAAATCAGTCCTACTGGAAGGACTGCTAGAAAGTCTTAGAGCCAGGGCAGATTTGCTTGTCTAGCCACCAGAGCTGGCTTGCGGATAAGCAGTTAATCTGGAGCACCTCTCTGATGGTAAGTAGTAGGAGACATTACAAGGAAGTGTAAAACACCGATCATGGACAGTCACATATCTGCCAGGCCACTTGTGCTCCCTGCTTTTGCCCTCACGTGCCTCTGTCTTCCTCAGCCACATTCCCCAAGGATTCTAAATATCCTATGGTCCTTGGTACTTTCTAAATTTTACTGCAAACCTCAAATCCCAGTTTTAGGTTTCCACTTTCATTGTTTCATAACTGCCTTCACAGGCCTTGCAGGTTAAGTCCTTCCCCCCCAAAACACCTCCACCTAAAGGGTCTCTGAATTTGGAAATTAACACATCTATTGTGAAATGCTGAAGCCCCTCTCCTTAGACTGCAATTATTTACAAGGAGATAATTTGTATAATTCATAGGTGAGCTGGCTACAACAAGTAATCCTACATGGAGATCTAGGCAAAGCGCTCTCTCTTTTTCCATTGCAGCTTAAAATAAAAACATAGCCACTGCCTGCTTGATTGAACTTTCTACCACAGTTTCTTTAATAAAGATCAGAACGTACCCAGAAGGTCAATGAAACTGAAGTTTTCCATTTGCTGAGGTTCAAGGCGCATGCCCTCGGGAATTACTGTCATATGGCCCTGATCCAGCTGTGCTAACATGTTCAGAAGTGAATCATTTCCCTTGGAGAGCCAGTAGGAATGGAAGGCTGGCAGAGGGTCACAGCTGTAATGATTACATACCCCTTTCTCTCCTTTGTATTCATGTCTTTGGATGCTCCAGCCCCAGCATGTGAGATGAAGGGCTTATGGTGCTCTTCCTTTCCCCTGCTCCTGCCAGCAAAGTGTAGTCAAGTGAGTACTCATGAGCAACCGCATTGGAAAAGCACCCAACTGGCATACTAAGAAGCTCTCCTTAAGATACCTCTCATATCTGCCTCCACTCTCAGTGCGCTGTGGACCAGTTTGCAACATGCATGGGTTCAACATGCAAATTGATGTACAAATGCTTGACTGTAGGCTTAAAAGATAGAAACACCTGATTTCCAGCTTTTACAGCCTTATAGCAATTTCAGATGAAGCAGAGCTAAATGTCCTTAAAGGAGACACAAGAGCTTTACATGGTTAGCATTCCTGTGTCCATGGTATTGACAAGTAAACAACAAAAAGGAAGTTTCTAAATATACCTTCTTACACCAACAGCCTGGACTGAGATGTGCTTGACTTGTTTCAAAGGAATCAGTTTGTGTTTCCACCTAAAATAAACAGCAAGTGTTTTAAAATGTTGCTCCTAAATAAATAAAAAGTAAATCAATAAATAAAGAGATAAATAAATACAGATCAGGAGTGGGTCACTAAACTGGGACACCCCAAATTCCAGGCCCTTTCTGAAAGTCCGGGCATGTAAGTTTTAAGACATCATCCAGAAAATCAGTGGCTAAACTGTGACTAGATTCCTCATTCTTGCTGTAACCCCACCCACCTATTTAAACCAACTCTTTTAATAAATCCAAGGAATTATACATAAGCCACTTGCAATGACTTTAAAATCTTCATCCGAAGAAAAACATGCATGTCCTCAGTTTGCCCCTAGCAGGGCTGGCTTACTGGTCTCCTTGTTGTTTTCTGTGCCAACCCTCGGAGTGGAAGCTGTGATTCAGAGTTAAACAGGGCACATGTGAAAGAGAGAACACCTCTGCTGAGAGTTTCACAGAACAACCTCAATTGCATTTCACAGAAGAGGGTAGCTTCTGGAAGTGAGACTGTTCCATGTATTTCAAATCAGTTGAGAAAAAATAGTAAATAAATGTCTGTAGCAGAACATCAGCATGGAAGAAAGAAATCGAAGCATTTCAGATATGCTTGAGTGACAGCTCATGCTCAGGTTCTTAGAAGGCAGAACAGAACTTGCTAGCATTTCCAGGTATCAGTGACAGAGAGTCCACCTACTGGGGGGTTTTATCAAATTAATTTTTGTAGCAACTTAATGATTTCCTATTATTTTACATCCGTCACTAGTTGTTCTCAGATTTTTAAGAAAAAGATAAGGACTGGTTGAGATGTTGGACAATAATTGAGAAAGAACCAGGTCTTCAACAAGATCTGTATCCGACGCACCAGGGAGTAAAATAATCCTAATGTTGGTCTTACTCTCTCAACAGCTCTAATAGAATAATTTAGGCAACATAAATCAGCATTTTAATAATTTAAACTGTGCAAACCTTAAGATGTACCATAACTAAAGAGACTGTTGTGATTTATATTAGGAAAGATTAATCCTCTTTAAAATATAACAGTAAAAATGCATTTTAGAGAAGCTAATGAAAGAAGATAATACTGCTGAATTTTAGAGGATTAACTAAATATACCTGATTTGTGTTCTGAAACAAATGAAATCAAAGTATCCAATAGGTACTTTGCAGCTAACCACTGCAACTGATTTAAAAGGGAATAATATTCATGTAAAAAAATCTTAGTCTGTCTCTTGAAGATGTCTGAATCTGCGGAAGAGCTTTTGCAGTTTCCGTTTGCCTAAATTTGTCGCAATCTAAAATAACAGCTTCTCTGTCTCCCTGAAATGAAAGTGTCGTCCCATTGATTGAAAATTACATTGAGATAAACACTGCCCTACATATCTTATCAGGCTGCGTTCCGTTGGGTTTACACAGCTTTCACTCATGTATGTTCAGAAAGGATTGTAAGTGTATGTTAAAAAGAAATCCTTGTCACTCTCAGGCTTGGTTGGACTCAATGATTTTAGAGGTCTTTCCCAACCTAAATGATCCTATGCTTCTATGATTCTATGACTTAGGGGTCTCAAAAAAAGAGATTGAAGGACATACAGAAAACATGCACCGTTACCAAGATGCTGAGGAAATTGAAACTGCGCACAAATAATGATACTGACTACCATTACCGAAAGGGTGCTGATTTCTAATCGGGTTGACAGCATCTTTCTCTAGCTCAGTTCCCTACCCAGCTTTTCTGCTGCGGGGTGGTGGGCTGTGTCATGCTGGGTGACAGTGCCACTGGGCACCAGAAGTGTGGCATGGAGAAAAGGTCTGTTGCGGGGGTTGTAAGGAAGGGCAAGATCCAAGATCAATTTCTGGGGCAGTGCAAACCACAGCATTTTTAAGCTAACACCTTATTTCTCTCATGTTATGGCGCCCACACACTGAGGCCTGAAAGACAAAATGCTTGGGTACTAGGAAAGAAACAAAATAACCACCATTTGTTCTAGCTAGCGTTGAGCTGGGTTTTCATCTGTGACAGATCAGTGTACTCTGGATTGTTCTAATGAAGCCCATTATTTCTGTTACTTGAACTTTGCACAGTGCATCATTTGGTGTCACATTGCTGAAAGCTTTGCAGGATAATATTTCCCTTGACTGCATGCTATGTGTCAATCATGTGCTTTTATATCTCTGGGAAAGACTTCATTTGGTTAACGAGGCATGTCTACTGTGCTTTTGAAAGCTATAATTCATGGGCAAATTTGCTGGTGTTAAGTAGGTAATGCTTACTATTTAGACCAGGAACAGTGAAGATTTTGTATCAGGAAATAGGAACTGTATAAGGAGAACATCTCCATTAATTAACCTTCAGGAAACAAACCTGTGGAAAGAAACCTCAGGCTGAAAAGCAGTGAACATTAACTACAGCTTATTTCAGCATCTGGAATGTTGGCCTGAAGGGCACTCACACCACTAACCCCCTCCTCCTCTGCACCACTCATGGTTACAGCTCTCAGTCACCAAAAGCAATATCTGTTCTTTAGACCAGTGGATTAAGCAGAAACACTCCCATCCATCTTCATTTTACTTTTACTTAGGTCAGATTTCAGATCTAACTCCATGACATGGAGTCAGGTCAAAAAGATGTGTGCAGTCATTCCTTTCACAATTAAGATTTGTCTGCTTTTTCATTAAGGAGCTCATCAGGAGAGACCTTTTCAGCTCAGTTAACATCAAAATATTACAGACAAATACAATTTACTTAGATGGCGGCTCTCAAGTGGCCCCAGCTCCAAGAGTAAAAGAGTGCTAAATGTTGGTAAGAGCATGATCCATATACAAGCACACAAGCCTTTCATGACTGTTTTCAGCTCTTACATAACATTAATGATTTCACACTGCATGAAAGTGCCTTTGCTAGGGGTTTACATCATTCCCTAGATAGGATTATTTACTCAGAAATCATTCTGTTTCATCTTATCCTTTTACAAGCTGTTCCTGGTTGTTAGAAGGATCACGTTGAGCATCTTTATATTCCTAAATAAAACAAGGCCAGAGAGCAAGCTTGATTAATGATTGTCCACATAGCTTAATTGTTCTCTGAGTCCCTGGCTCTGGTCTGGATTCTTCCAAACAGCTGTCTGCAAGCCAGCCGTGATCTGCAGGAGGCTGCTGCTTCACAGCACACACATAAACCCTGTCCCTGTTTCTTGAACTGGGTTTGAAACCAGGTCTTCTTTTATTCGGTAGGGTAGACATGGCTCTGGAAAACAGTGCAAAGACTCTAAGCATGGCTTGTGTGAGTAAAAATCAAACCCAAAGCAGCTCATTCCTGAGGGCTGCTCTTTATGAATGCTGCTGTACCATAGTACCTTGGTCCATGCTATGCTGCTCAGTTCACTTTTCTGTGGTCTTATCTTTCTTTTTTAAAAGTTGATCTACATATTCAGCTTCTTCCTACAGCAGGCAGGACATGCAGTCTTCTTTTCTAACACAGTGGAGACGACATTCTGGGAAATGGCTATTTTATTATGTGACAGTCCAGTCTAGTTCCATGATGATCCTCTGGAGTGGAGGGTGGAAAAAGTATCATCTATTTAGACAAACAGACAAACCAACCAAAACAATTCTGGAGGAGGTCAGGGCACCCAGAGCAAAAAACCAAACTGTTTTACTGGTGAAACTACTTACATACTACCTATAAAAAAGAACAGAAGATGCATGAATAAATTTGGGGCATTAGGGAAGAGCCATTATGGACTTTGTGAACAAGTCTTGCCTCACAAATGCCTGAAAGAGGCAGAAAGCAGCCCAGTAGAGGTCACTAGGACTTCAACCAACTGCTGGCAACCTCAGTCATTGACAGTTCTTAGGGAAACTAAGCAACCACAGGATAAGGAAGGTCTCCATGTGGATTAGGGAAAAAGGACAGTAAAACAGGTCAAAACTGTAGGGGTAAAAGGACATAAGAAGACAGTTTTCACAGTAAACTGTGGAGATCATTCTGACAGGGGGTGGCAGGGATTCCTGGTACAGGTGGATAAGTTATGGAAGAGACACCCACTTTGTGTAACTGAATACAGGGCCACCACCTCTGAGCTCAGACTCTGAGCTGTAAATTGTCAGAGGGTAAGAGACTACCCCGGGGGAAGTAGCACAATATGCTAGAAATGCTCTTCTACTCTGATTTTTCTGCTTCTGGTCATTGTTGGAGAACATTTGGTAACAGCCAGTACTGCTATTCTTTCGGTCTTACATTGAGCTGACAAAGGTGAAAAGGAAATGTATGCAGGCAGTAGCTCCACCAAAACTACAACAAAATAAGAGAGAATAATGTGCTGATTTAAGTATAAGGGAATACTGGCATCACCTAAATTACCAAATTACATGCTTAAAATAGAGAATGTGAAATATTCCCACATGAGAGTCCGTTGAAGTCATTGGGACCCTATCTACTGGACCTCAGTTGTTTTTGCATCAAACAAGGCAGTCTGTGAAGGAGCATCTTTTTTAATACATCCCAATCTGTGGAAATCTGTCTCCATTATACATACAATCAGCAAAAGAATAAAGTTTGTTTTTCAATTACAGACATGCCATTTAAGTACATCTTCCTTCCTAGGTCCCATTTTTTTTTATTTAAAGGCTTCAGATGTGACACTGCTGCTTTGTAAGCTTACCTTGGTAGTTTACTGTCTAATTTAGTGAAACTTACATGAAAAGTTCCATTTATGAATAATACTTTGCATTTAAAGAAGGTGCCAGTAGAACAACCTGTGAGCTACCTCTCAACCATGATATTTTTTTTTTACCTTGCTGCATTATTCAGGAATGTCAGCTGTTTCAGAATTCATTGCTGTTAGTTACTGCGTGTACTTTTTAGATTATTCTGTGCATCTGGGTGAATTGACAGGCAGGGGCATTTAGCATCTCTTCCTACACTGAGTACCAATTAATGCAACCAGTTATCTGATCAAACCTAGTGGGAACCAAACCTACTGGATCCAAAGCTACTTTCTGAAATTAATCTTTTTGCCTTATTTTCCATATTTTGATTAAAAAACTCTTACCTGCCAAATTTTCCTAGAAGAAAAATATTATTCTGCCCAGAAGAGACTGTACCTCATTTTATGGCAACAATAAACATTACAATAAATAGTGTAATGTGCAGGTTGCTATAGAAAAATGGGATTATATTAAAGAAGCAAACAAAAGGAGTGGCCTTGCAAAGGCCATGAGCAGCTCACCATTCCCAAGGACCCCAGTCTCCTCTGAAATGAAGCAAGGTGATACTTCTACTTGGTTCAGTTTGCCACTGGCACAGAGTGAGACTAGAGAGGGACCTCTCTTTTCGCTAGTGTACTGGTTCGTGCAGTTATTTCTCTCCATATCTTCTCAATGGTGTTCCCAACAGGAAAGAAACTGCCCGTGGGCATGGGCATTTAAATCAGTTTTATATTAATACAGTTTCCCTTATTAGAAATAAGTTATTTATTTATTTTCATTTAGACTGGTCTCCTTCTGACAAGGGATAAGCCCAGATCTAAACAGTAGGGTAAGCCACAGTGATACTTTTGTACCATGTAGAACTCTTTACAATGTTCACACTGGGTTAATTTATATGTGTTACTGAGCATTCAAATTTGTTCCCATAATTTATCAGAGGGAAGTGGCTATGACCATTAGACATGCTCATCAGTGCATAACAACTGCTTAATGTAACACAAAATACTCCCAGGAAACTTAGGTGACTATAAAAATATCATTGACTTTAGTCCCAGAAAATTTCAGGATCACTGCCTTGCTGTTCCCAGCCCTCTATGAATTACAAATCACCCTGTGAGAGGAAGAAGAGTAAATAATATTTACTGCAGCATACATCAGTAGTTAACACACACATTAAGAAAGATTGGGCAAAGTTGCAAGAAGGGAACAAACTGGATCATTCATAGACCCAAATGAGAAAAAAATCAGTCTCTTCACCTTTTAGTGTATGGCACTATAACCCTTGCTTCCAGTACTAACACCAGCATGGTAGCAATCCAGATATCAGTCCCAGCAGAGCTGAAGAAGAAATCAGTGTCACTAGATCTGCAGATACTACAGATGGCCCTTGATTTATTTGCCCATAGCACACTTTTGAAAGAAAGAAGATCAAATGCTCGGGAGAACTCTTCATGGACACACACACCAGGCTGCCAGAGAGCCATGTTCCTTTAGGAATGGATTCTGATCGGAGAGGAGAGAAACCTCTCGGTTGCTTTACTCAGAAGCTGCTAAAGCTTCTCTGAGGCTGGCACCAGAAATTAACAATTCAGAGCATTTTCCTGAACCTGTATTTACTCATGCAAGGGGGAAAAATCTGAACGCCTACATGAAATAAAACCACCTGGCTCACCTTCCAAATAATATTTTAAGTGATAGCTTGTGATGAATAACCTCAGTGTAAGCAGTGTGTTATTTTGATGGTGAACAACAAGGGCCATTTTCATGAGCTTACTGCTGCTGGGAGAAAAGAAAAAAGTAAAACATTTTACAGTAACAAAGAGAGTTATAACTCCCTTTCAACCTGTAAATATAGACATCTATTGCTGATTCTGGGTAATAATAGTCACCAAAAAGGCAAGTAGCATATCAATTAGCACACTTTCAGAATTAAGAACAGAATTCTAAGGCAATAGTAAGATGTACATTCAAATGCAGAAAGCTGAAATAACACAACATTAAGGATCCTCTAGTGAATATAAAGTAGTCCTCACACAAATAGAGAGCAAATTAACATGGTTCTCACTTCAGTGCCATAATGTACCTTTATAGAGCAGCCATTGAGTGACTGATTTAATCTATCTGACAACAGGTTTTACAGGCATGTTTCTGAAGATCTTGGATCTTACTGCTCTGGCCCAGAATAAGTAATGCAAAAAGAACAAGCAGAAATCAATGTGCTGTATTCTGTGTACCACACTGGCTGAGCTTACCCTGCTCCTCTTCTGGGGCAGTCTCCAGTGACTGCAGCAAAGCTGCTCCAGAACATGCTGGGAACTACAGCTCAGGAGTTACATGAATGTTTTACAATGAAGTCCTGCCCTATGCAAAAGCAGCTTTGTTTCAGTTAAGAAAGAAAACTAAATATTGTGTGAAGGAACCTCACAGTTGTTATTAGGATCTGATCTATTCCACTCAAAATCAGGAGCTGCTCACCAGAACAGCTCTGCTTGTTGTGCCCAGGAGGACACAGGCGGGAGGTGAGGATCTCCTGACTCCAGCCTTGCAGACGTCAGCACTCATGGTTGCAAGAACTTGGCCTCAAAGCTATGAAATCATTTGATCACCGTGGGATTTACTCAGTTACTCTTATGGGGTCAGGATGCAAAGGTATCAGTGCTACCTTTGTAAAGGGAACTTGAGCAGAGATGTAGGGAGGAAGTGAATGTGCTACCAAATGGGAACAAATGTGCCCAAGAGCTTCTCTTCTGGCTCTTGGCAGCAGCCTAGAGAAAGCAGAAGCATCTGGTAGGGGTGGGGTAATAGGGGCAGTAGGAGGAAGCCAAGGGTGCTGGAAGAGAGGATGCCCCTGACAGCAAATATTTCACTTCAGTTGAAAAAAAGAAAAAAAAAGAAAACCACCAAAGAACTGGGTGCAGAGAAAGTAAAGCTATTCTGACTCCCTTCTTAGCAATCTATTCAAAATGTTTTGGAGTAGAATCAGATAAAGCTGCTCTTAGCCTCTTTTATTCAAACCATGGATTGAAAAATAAAGAAAAGAGAAAAAAAAAAACCCAAAAAACGACAGTCCCATGATCAGTGAACAAATACAGCCTAGTTTCTTGTGGATCCATGACATATAGCTGAATGACTTTGGTGTCTAAACTTCAGCTCCAGCTTTAGTTTTCCCTGAGCAGATTGACTATCTCCTGCCAAAATGGAAAACAAAACCAAAACCTGAAACACTGCAGATTTTTTGTTAGATGAGGATACTTGCAAGCTCTTTCTCCTCTAATAGGTTAGTGATTTTCACCAGCTGTGGGGCTTATCCCTTTAGGCAGCTACAGCCAAAACTGCCCTGCAAGTTCACTAGCGGAAAGGGAAAGAAAAGCCAATATCCCCAGCACACAAACATAGCCCGTGGGATTACCAGAGCCACCAGTCCTCTTCCAAGTACTTTACTCACCAGCCCATGGTAACAGAATGAGAGCTATCACTGGCAGGCGTAACTGATCCTAAGGACTGCCCACATAGGAGAAAGCAGGCACTGTCAGTCTCCATACTGACCAGCCAAAGGAGAATCTAGTCACTTAGTAAGACACACTGAGCAGAGGGAACCATCCCTAACTCAGCTAGCTAGGCTTACAGTTTAAACATGCAAAATCAGACAAAAAAAATTGCTTATATAAGCCTGTCCTCCCAGAGTAGACCTTTCCTCCATTTTTGCAGCAGCATTCCTGAGCATGTTAGACACTTTAAGAGATTTATTTTCATATTCCAGTATTATAAAGAAGTGGAGATCATTTCCTTGTGAGTGCCTGCTTTGAACATTTGCAAATGTACAATTGTGTTCAAAACCAGTATGACAAAAGAATACATGTCACAATAGAGAAATATTTTCTTATTTATCTATGGGGGAAAAATCTGTGCCTGGTATAGCATCGGCAGCAAACATGACGCTTAAATGACCTTCATAAATTTGTGTCCAGTCTAACATTCTATAGTTAATATTACACTTCAGAGCATATGATTTTATTTTTTTATGATTAAAATTGAGCCTAAACAATAGGTATGATAAATAAAAAATTGTATTGAAAGAAATCATATAACTCAACACTTATTTCAAGAATCCAAAATGCAACTTATCTTTCATCAAATTGAATGGTTTTCATTTTAAAGGAAATGGAAATAGCACTTGGGATTCCTATCTACCCTGAATTTAGTCCGTCATTTCCAAAGGTCATGTAAGACACTATCCTGCGAAGAGCTCAGCTACTGCACGACACTGAAAAACTTTAATTCTTATTGGATTGTTAGGTTTTAAGGTTTACTGGAGTCTAAAGGAGCACTCTTTGGGGCATAACGTATCCTGCTGCTATCAAAGAACAGTGAAAATGCAGTCATCAAAGTTACTGAGCTTGCCTTTAATTATAGGAACATAAGAAATGGGGATCTGTGGCACTGCCTTGGCGCCATTACCTATCAAGCACATGCTTACTAGATGTATTTTCAGGTGCCTCAAAACACTCAAGAAACACTGTAGAAAGCCCTGCTGCTACAGGGAACATAGTTTTAAGCCTCATTTTCCCTGCCTGCTCTCTAGATTATTTTTTACTTGATGTATAGTTCAATGCCTTTGTTATTGATATAAATGTCTAACTGCTTAGAATATCTAGCTAAGCTCACTGGTTATCTATGGCAGTACGTTCTATGGGTCGGTAATTCAGTGCTAAATGGAAGAGTACCTCTGTATGTTTCAGGTTTTTTTGTATTTCAGCTGCATCAAATATCTCCTTAAACACACCATCTGATTGCTGCCTTCTGTACCATGATTTCACACATCTTTCATACCCTTCCTCATCTCCTCTCTGAAACAAAGTGTTCCTGTCTCTTCAGTTTATATTCCTATGGAAAACTTTCATTGCTTCAAATAATTTCTGTAAGGGGTCCATAAGCAGGTAAAATGTTATAAAAGGCAGTGAAATAGGGGAAAATATTTTTATATGTATAACAGAAATATGCATGCATGTGTTTCTGTGTGTATATGTGAACATGCAGAATATCTGAAGCATTGGCATTTCAGAGGTACAACAACACAACACTGCACAGAACATCTGAACCATAGGACTACCTGATTAAATATTAATGCATGTACAAATTCAACTCTGTAAATAGGTGAATATTTTATGTCAGTACATATATGTGCACAGATGAGTTACACACTCTCACCCATGCACCCACATTGTGTCTGAAGGTACCTTATACATGTGTAATAAAATACATTACATATACAATGTCGTTTAATTTTTATTACTTCTTATCTTCTCATTTAGACATCCAGTCACACTTGGACCATCACTGCAGATACAGAACACTGGTGATTTTTTTTTAAAAGTCCTTCCCACCCACAAGCGTTATTTTTTTGCATTTTAACACTAGCAATATTGTCCATGATACTGTTTTGTTGACATATTCCATCTATCATCTTACTGTCAGTTTACCTAGCTTTGTTAGATCCCTTTGTTAGGTGTTTTTCACGCTCTGTTGCACTTCAGGTGAGCTCTTCTGTCATCTGAAGGGTATTTGACAGCATTCATAATGCAGCTCTGCAATCATTGCTTGGCTGGCCTTTTGCCAGCATGGCACCCAGCTATTTACTTCTGTTCCCTGCTTTCTTATAGCTTGCCACTCTATAATCATATTTCCTCATGATTAATGAATTTCCTTAACAGCCTTCACTTCAGGAATTTTGGCAAAAGTAGGTTTTTTTAAGTCCAAATAAATTATTTTCAATTATTTTACTTTCAACATTACTATGCTAGCATATACAATAAGCTGTCAGTAGATTGAAAAGACCACTTTCTTTTGCAGCATTCATGGTGATTCGTAATTATTACGTATCTCGATCTTCCTATTGGTTTCTAATGACTTCCTTTTATTATTGTTTCATCCTCTTACCCAACACTGATGTTAGATAAACTTACTTATAATATCCACAGTTACCACAGAGCATTTGTTAGAGATAGGACTGAAATTTGCTACCTAAGGTCTGCTGTTAAAATAACATTGTGTTAACCACACAACCATTTTCTTCTTGTGTTTCCACAGAATATTTGGTGGAGCAGCAGCAAAGTTTTCTTTTAAATACGCTACTGCTTAACATAGCAGCTTGTTTTAACATCTCCCCTTTTGACACCTCAGTCTCACAAGGTTTCAGTTTTATTAGCTAGAAAACAGCTATTCCAATGTTTTTTTAGCAAAAATGCACACAAGAAAATAATTCCATGTAGAGACACCACCTACTATCCTTTACATCTTTAAAGGCACATGAATGAGAGAGAGGGAGCATGAGAAAGTATGATCCTAACCAAACACTCACAGGCATGTCTAGGAGAGAGGAAAGGGAGAAGCCTAAGTTCACATCCCTGATTTGTGCCCTTGATCCACAGGCCAGATGGTCACAAGGTACAGAAATCAAGCAGTGTCTTTGGATTTTGACACCATCACATAATAAAATTAACACATGTTAATTATCCTCATTGTAGAACATTGTATGTAGACAAGCCCTTATTAATTTTCTCCATTTCTATACACTTAAATGCTAATTACTTTCCTTGACAACTAAAAATACTCCCATTTTAGACTAACCTTCAGGCTCTCATCAAGATGCTTTCCTGAGAGATGTAGGCTTGAGGGTCCTCAGACTTAAAAAAGAAGCTTGGGGAGTGGAACAGATGGAGAGGCAAAAGAGGGACCAAACACAGTTTTCATGCTCTGGGTAAGCACTCCTGTTGCTTCAGGCATATTTTTATGTAACCAAACACATTGGACAAGCACTGAAAATTGCTTCTGAGTCTGGCAACAGAATCAGGGGCCCAGGATAGTTCTGTTAAGACTGAGGCAGTTTTAGACGTTTAAATAAGCAAATTTGTAACAGTCTCTGACCCAATACATAGACTCTGATAAAGTTTTCTATTATTACTATGTAGCAGATAAACCAGAGGTTTTCAGGACTAGAGCTGTGAATTTAAGTAACTAAATTTCATCAAAATCCCTACTTCAGCTGAAACCTCTCTATCTGCAATTGTCCTGCATCTCACTGGAAACTGGGGTACCTGAAGAAGCAAACAAATCCAGGGAAATGTTGGTGCCACCTGTACTTCTGAGTGACCGATTTTTGTTCTCAGACATTCCCACAAAAGAACACCTATTTGTTCTTTTGAAAAAGAGTTGTCCTGATTTCTCTCAAAACTTGCTCAAGGAGGGGACTCGCACCTGTGAGTCCCCTCTATTTAGCATCTCTATTTAGCCCAAAATAACACTGACTGAAGGGAAGCAGATCTAAAGCTCTGTGTCTCTATTGCTAGTTGCTACCTAAACAGCTTTTGTTTTGGCCTTTACAGGTTCTGTTCTTTGGTGTTAATTCTCCTCGCACATTGTAGGAAGAACAGACGTATCTTCTAAAAGAAACTCCTATGGGGTGGAAGAACACCTTGTAAATACTCCCTGTGAGTGCAGACTGAACTATTTATAACTCTTATAGAATCAACTAGGTTGGAAAAGACCTTTAAGCATATAGACTATATCCAGCTATGTATCTTTAACTCTCTCCCCTCACGTCTGCAAAGTCCTGGCAAGACCCCACACTAAACCTGCCAATTATTTTCTTAGGACAATAACACCTTTGCTAACTTGGAAATTGATTTTATGGGCTTTTTCCCTCTTCCTTTGCCTTACAGCATTAGGTCTGTTGCTAACTTGGAAGAGTGCCTGTCTAATAAAGCAAATTTGTAAACTTCCAGTGCAGCTGCTAACTAGAGAGCTGCTTCATATTCACAGGTGAGCACCCCAGTGAGTGGCCGCAGCTGTTGAAGGATATAAGCACGAGGAGGAAGAGTTAGCTTAAAGTACTGAGGAAGATTTCCCAATCAGAGGAGGAGAAGCAGATAATGCTCTGGATGGAGGAGGACGACTAGCAGGAGCTTCTCTAGGGGCTGTGGAGCAAGGAAGGAAACCCTTTGGCTGAGGGTTGTCCTAGAAGTGAGTAAGGGAAAGTTAATTCTGGCTGGACTGCACCACTTGTTAAAAGATTAGAAGTTGCAAGGATCCCTTAAAATGTGCAATCTTTTACTTAGTCAGCCCTTCTTCTGTGGTCTTGAGAAAAGCAGGACTCAAAAAGACAAGCAAATGTAAGGCTCAATCCTGCCTTTCTATTGAACTTTAAGTTCAATAGAACTGACAGTTATTTTGGTCTGTAGGGAATGAGGATTTGGTCAGTAGTTCCATGCCCTCTTATTTGGAAACTTAAAAGAGAGAAAAAACTCATTAAGAAAGTCAATTAAAACAAGGCAGAGGAAAAGCTCCATCAAATTGTGCTAGACTGAGGACAGGCATGTTTGCATGAATATTCATAGCAAACTCTTCTGCTACCTCAGCCTGACAACCTGTTTATTCAAAAGTGAGGTTACAAGCCACTAGGTAAGCTAATCAAAGGACTTGCTCTGTAGTTTTGTCATATATTCTTCATGAAATTGGGCATTTACTCTATTCCCTAGAGTAATTTCATGCTGAAATGGAGTTCTAGCTTAGCATTTCATTAGATTCATAAACAATATAAGCTGACATAAATGAATAAAGGCAGAAAGGTATTGGATTTTTTTGCAGGCAACTTTCAAATTTGAATGTTTTTCATTTCTCTAAAGAATTCAAATGTTGCTTGTGATTTACCAATGCAAAATATGAATCTACATGCATTTTTACCCATTTCCTGGAGCAGTGACTCTAGAAAGTTGCCTATATACATAAAAAGACATAAGTTAATAAAGGAGAAGTGTCATAGTCACTCTTAATTTCACAGAGCAACTACAACAGCAGGAAATGCAGTTACTAACAAATAACATAGTGGCCTGAAGGTGAACATATGGTATTTGTCATACTGCTCAGCTGTGAAACTTGCCAATACAGGCATAGGAGCGAAAAAGAAGAAACAAAAGAAACTATTTCATTTCAGCAGAGTCTGTTACTGGTTTGATGTAAGTAAGTCCTGTTATTAAAGGCTGGAAGTTATATTAAAAGACAAGTGTAGAAAATTCTGAAACATTTAAAATTAAAAAATTATCTCCCTGAATTGCAGGAGACCATGTGATCTCTGACTGTAATCAATTGAAATAATTGAAATTCAGAATGTTTAATTATAGCCCAGTTCAGCAAATAATAATCTTTATCTCATTGTACTCATATGAAAGATGGTGTGGGCGAGCACATGGATCTTAAAGATGATTAAATTAGTGACTAATTTACTGCAAAAAGAGAAGAAAACAGACATATAAATAAGAGTTGGAAAAGAAAATTATCTTTCCTTTTACAGATAGCATATGAATAAAAATAGAGCATACACAAAATTTAATATTTGAGATAAACATACTAAGTCTCATGTTTAAGATATAATATTCCCTTACATCTTAGTAAAACTGGTACCTGATTAGGTAAGGATGTCAGATCTTGGCTCTTCTGCTAATGAGGTCTATGGCTAGCAGACTAGTGGTTGTATTTACAAGTAACAATTTCCAGTTACTGTCAGACTTCTGATAGGCCAGCTACTTTCTTTGATCCTGGGGGAACAATACCACAAATACAATAATGCATCCTTCTTATAATGAAGGAATTTGCCTTTTCAGAACACATAGAAGCTGCTGTGGCCAAGACACTGAAGAAGTGCCAAAAATTAAGGTCCAAAAGCCTTATTTAGGTGGGTAAACAAAGTATCAAGTTTTCCAAAGTACTCAGCTGGCAATTATTTCCCTTCAAGAAACAGCTGATGAGAGCTCAGCACTTTTAGAAAGAGGTTACTTAAAGCATGTGTGTTGGAAAGTTTGCCTCAAGTGCATGGGATTGCAAAGATGAAACTGCCTTGTTTCCTTAAATCAGAGTGAGAATAAAGCTGACTGAAATGATGGTTAACTGATTAATCTATGTCATTTGCTGCCACAAAACCCAAGGGTCAAGTAGAGCATGCTGTATGTGCAAAGTTGTCTTATTTTGAAAACACTTGATGATTATCATAGGATGATGGGATATTTCAGGCTTGGAGGGATCTCAGGAGGCCTCCAGCCTACCTCCCTGCCCAAAACAGGGCTGGCTCTGGGGACAGACCAGGCTGCTCAGTGGGAACTCGAAACCCTCCAAGGATGGAGATGGCACAGGCTCTCGGGGTAACCTGCTCTACTGTCTCCCTCATGAGGAGACAGTTCCTGCCTGTACCTGGCCTGAAACTCTCTCAGCTCAGCTTGCACCCAATGCCTCTTGCCCTGCAATGTTGTGAGAGGCCTGACATCACCTCCTCCATGACCTCCTTGTAGGTACTGGGAGGTGGCTGTCAAGCATTCCCAAAAACATCCTTTATTCTCAAAGGGGGTCCCGTGGTTGTAAAAGCCTTGCAGGCCTGTGGATGGAAGGACAGCCCCCTGCCATTGGCAGCAGTCAGAAGCCTCCTGACACCCCTGCAAAAGGAACCATTGTGTGCTCCACAGCCTCTGCCTCAGCCGTCCCCTGGGGCTCAGCTCAGGTCACCTCCAATCTCTCCTTCACCATCCCCTGGGGCTCAGCTCAGGTCACCTCCAATCTCTCCTTCACTATCCCCTGGGATTAGACCACTTGCTTTCCTTCTCCTGCATCCCCTACCCAGCAGCAGGTGCAGCCATCACCCACACCATTTCTGCCCCTGGAGACATGTTGGAGGCAATGGGCAGCTGGGCAGAGGTGGCCCCGTCATCGCCAGAGGTGTCCCCTTGCCCCCGGCATGGCCTCTCAGCATTACTCACTCAGCTGGTGCTGCCCTCACAGCAAAGTTTTCAGCTGGTTTGGCTAAACCCCACTAATTTTAGGTATGAACTCTAGTAAACTGGTTTAAATTCAGCTTGCAGTGACTCAGCTGGCATTCATAAACACTAGTGTAACAAAAACTAATTTTAAATCTGTTGCCTTGTGTATGGTTAAATCAGTTTAACCAGAGCGGCTTGCAGGCAGATTTAAGCTAAGCTGGCGCTGCTTGGTTGCAGAAGAGCCTAGGACTGGAAAAGCTGATGTGCTGATATGAGTGAGACCTTTAGCTGTAATTATAAAATACTTCAACTCAGGTATCTTCCTGCTGCAGGGTATAAACCAATCACCTGCTGCTGTACCAAAGCAGCCTTTTCTTCCTTCAGGTACTCTCAGTGCAGCGAACAAACATCTTCCTCCAAAACACCTGCTGTTTTTTGGGGCCCTGGGAAGGCTTGTAAGCTGGATGTACTGCTACCCACTTCCACAAAATAATTAAAATTCTCAAGAAAAAACAGTGATGTTCTCATTAAGTTGGGACCAAATCCAAGGCAATAGAAAGCATGGAACAAGCGTTCCTTTCCGCTGGATCAGATGCCTTTCTTGGCATTAATTGGGAGTGCGTCAGCAGGGGAGGTAACTCTTAGCTAAATGGATAACATTACTGAAGTTTCTCAGGTTGTCTCTGCCAAATCTGTGTTTAATCGGCCTGACTTGGAAAGCTATAAAGGATCATTTTATTAATCTCTAAGGTCAGGATTTTTGCAGGGATTTTGAATTATTAAAGAAACTGGCTGACAATTTGGGGCAGGAGGTAGAGTCACACTCAGCTTCAAAATCACAGCATCAGCAAAACTTTATTGAGACCTACTACTGGATTTGAAGGGGCTGAGACAGGCATTCAGTCATGAGAACTGCATTTTCTGCTGAATGATTTAAAATATAACAGTAAGATCCATCTGGATCCAGCACATTTTAGGGTTTGCTGAACTAAATTGTCCATGCTGTTTTTCATTTCTTCAGGGTACACCGCTGTAACCAGAGATTTAATGTTTTCTGACTTCTGTTAAATGAAAATCATCAAACATGAAGCTGTACCAACTTGAACAGTTGTACTGAGCTATAAAACATGACTTTGAGAGTTTGGCCTGAGAACACCTCAGGGATGCAGGCACAGAAGTGAGAGTTGATGAGGTCTCCTGTTGAGACTGCCTCTTGGTGGCATGAGCAACATCCTTTCTGCATTACCATGAGCTTCCTTCCCCCCATGAGGACAAGCCATCTATCCTGTACTTTGCTCTTCTGGGCATGAGGCAAGCCACAGAACTTCTTGGTCTTTTTCCACTAGCTGCTAGCCTCATCTCTCAGTGTCTCTTTTATAGGCTGCATGATTAAAAAGGAAGTTACTCTAGGCAGTCTTCATCCTGCACAATCTAAGCACTATTAGTTTTCATTTCCTTTCTGCTTCTTTAGGGAGCAGAAGTTGACTACTCCATCCAACTCTGAAGAGATAAAAACAAGTGGATCATACACCACAGATGCAACAGAGGGATGAAAGGAAGCAACATCCCCTGAAGATCTGATCTAGCACTCAGACAGGTCAGGATAAAATTTCTATGGTTTAAAGCAGATTTTAGTGCCATCCTATCGTTGTGAACACACTTCTGCTGCATGGAGACACAGGTTGGTCTAGCTCAGTTTGTTAGTGCGGAAAGAGATTCACTGAGGCTCTGCTTACTGCAGCAATGCAGCTATGGCCGATCGGACTTCTCTCAGCATAATAACCCAGGCATTCAACTAAAGCATTTCAACATCAATCACCTATTGTCACTAAAATCCAGGATCATTTGAGGAGATGAAAGCGATAATGTTTGAAGTTGTAAGATTTCTTTCCTTCTCCAGCCTCCACACACCCCATAGCTGAAATTGCATCCAGTTATATGGAAGGGAAAAAAATTATATTCCTATAGTCCTTGCTGACCTAAGGGGTCAGTATTGTCTTATTGGAAGTGAAAGCATGCATCCAGACTTTGTTTTCTTCTAGTAAGAGTGAAACATTTGCTATGTGCTTTCTTCTACTCAAGAATTGTATTGCACAGAAGGGATATATATCCCCCTAATAAACTCTTTCAATTTTGCCATTGCCTTTACTTTCTCAATACCAGCCTTTATAAACACTTTAATGAATGAGAATGGCCTTTTTTTTCCCTGTCACTTTGAGCTCTTTCCTGTGTATAAACTGAGATGTCTGGAAAGGCTATATGCTTTCAGATTATTAGAAAATAGTTATGTTACTGTTTTTAAAAAGACCAACAGCCACAAGATGTTATTTAAATGTATTTCTGAATACATTTAGTATTCAATTACAAGGCAGAAGAGATGGCTTTAAACAAATCTCAGGATGGGCAGACTCCTTTGGGAAACGCCATCTCCAAACTGAAGATTTTTAGCTGTGAGGGCAATAAACCATTGGATTATGATCCTAAAGGACATGAGCTGTGTTCTATTCTCTGGAGACTCTAAATCTAAATGGGAAACAAAACCCTAGGATAGGATTTCACTCTGAATATTTTCTGAGCACAGTATCTGACTAAGGTGCTTGAACTCCTGGTTTTCACAAAAAGACAGAGTAGTGTTTTAGGGACTGTTTTGTGCAGGTTGGAGTAGATGTTGCGAATGGATGGAGAAGAGGATTTAAAACCTCTGAAGGATTCTATGCGTATTTCAATTTAATCTTCTAAAACATCTGTATTTTCTATCTGGGGAGCACAGTGTTCTTTACAGCTATTGGTGAACTAAATTTTAACAGTCCTGTGAGATCAGTAACCATGTGCTTGCTACAGATGCAGAAACTGAGGCATAAAATGTTGAAGTAACTTTCCAAGAGCCACAGAAATGACACCTGACTCTCAGAAGTGATCTCTACATTTCAGGCCACTGGTGAGATACACCTCTGTGAGCTACACGCAAAGAAGATTAAGCTATGGCAGGATGCAGGGAAGGTGATACCATACTTCAGCTAACAGTCTTCTGCCCACCGTTCTCCAGGTTACCAAGCCATTATTAGACCAGATGATGGGAAAAAATGATAAAATCACATTAGAAGAAACAGTTACTTTGAAAGGTAGAGGCTAAGTGAGAATAGGCTGGAAAGGACAATATTTGACAATAGTCTATGAACAGGATTTACCACTTCTAGCAAGACAATAATACAGTAATGTAATTATGTGAGAAAGACTGACGTGGTGTCATTTTCCATCCCATGGAGTCAAGAGCAAAAGAGAGATAGCAGGCACTTTGACAAAAAACCTGTCGAAACTATTTTGTTGACTTCTCACTGATGATTTCTAGTCAAAAACAAAGGATTTTGTTTTTGTACAGGTTTAGTTTTGTACAGGTATAATTGGTCATAATTGCTTTTGATTTTTCTTCATCAGCACTTACATTTCCAGTGCAAATTAATTTCCTAGCAATACACTTGACCTAAAGTTCAATGATCATAAACAGGGTTTACTCAGCAGCTGACCTGTATAATCTCCTTGCTATGGAATTACTGGTTGGAATGATACCCTGAGATGTTGGATTTTATGATGTCCTTGACCATGGCTCTGAAAGGTTTTTAAAATTAATTTACAATTCAGGAATGAGTCACTGCAGTCCTTCATTATATATGGAGAAAAAACGCCTAATGACTTCCACTGGGATGATACTGTGTTCCAGTAGAAGGGTTGTAAAATCTATTTCTGCTTATGGCACTTCTGTTTTTTAACTCCTTCCTCTGTTTGTCTTACCTTGAAGAACACAAAAAATTCCTGAGAGGCACTTAAGAATTTTTTATATCTATAGCAGTCAAAGGAAACCCATTTTCCCAAAATGCTTTCTGGGAAAAGAAATTTTCCTGCAGTAGGGGAAACAAACCACCTAAAATACCTTAAAAAAAAAAAAAAAAAAGCCAGTTACCTATGAAAACAAAAGAGCATCAAACAAATATTTCTGCTAAATTCATGTAATAACACCCACAAATCTTAAGCTAATTGTATGCAGGTGTACATGGGTATGATAATATTAAACTGATCACTGCATATGTTTAAACATTCAGCATTACTGTACAAGACACTGATGTTAAATGGCTTCTAGTTAAAAGACTCACTGATATTTAATGGCTTTAAACTAGAAGAGGGTAGATTTAGATTACATATTAGGAAGAAGTTCTTTACTATGAGGGTGGTGAGGCACTGGAACAGGTTGCCCAGAGAAGTGGCTGCCCCATCCCTGGCAGTGTTCAAGGCCAGACTGGACAGGGCTTGGAGCAGCCTGGTCTAGTGGGAGGTGTCCCTGCCTATGACAGGGAGGTTGGAACTAGATGAGCTTTAAGGTCCCTTCCAACGCAAACCATTCTATGATTCTGTGATTCTACGTTGCCTACAGTTTATATAGCAATAGTTACTTTAACCTGTTATTTTATAAGCAATTTTTCTTATTGTTAGATATACACTAGTTTAATAAAAATATATCGAAAACTACCCATAGTAGCTTTCTATTATCAGTATTTGTTTTAGCATCCTGATACTTTTTTAACTACATGGTTTCATAAATGCTACCATGTATTTTCAACAGTTCCATCATACTTGTGTCCTTCTCACACAATTAATGGCTGCTTTGAAAAAAGGAGACAAAAAAGAAAGAAAAAGAATAAGGCAGATATTTCTTGTGCAGGTTACCTGCATTCATTTCAGCAAGTATTCAGTTATTATTTCATATGTATTTAGCCATGCAACAAATCTGGCTTCACTTCTCATACTTCATTACTGTTTCTGTGCCACAGTTCTTTGTCCTAGTCTTGGGTGTGCAAACGGTAAGCACTCAGGGAGGGAGGTCTTTTATGGCTAACAAAGTGATTGCTGGTGTTTTGATGGCCTGTAAGGTGTAAGGGCTCATTCGATAAAGAAACTGTAAATCTGTCATAACACACTCATAAATCTGCCAATCCCTGCAGTAAAGGAAGTTGGTCACTCACAACAACTTCAACACAAAGAGGACTATTAAAACTTGCTCATGTATGTATTTCAGGGCTAAAACTTATGATTGTATTTCCAGTTACTGTCCATGTGACAGGGATAAAGGAAATTCCAATTAATTTTTAGGTGAGGAGGAGCAATGCATTATCAGGAAAGAGGGTTATATTAATGAAATAATTGCATAGGTGGCTGCACGCACAAAAGAGTAAGAAAAGAGGCAGAGGAGACAATTCTATTATTTCAAATTTTGGCATTGGAGGAAAAGTAGTGAATTTGAAAGAATGGATGAACAGATTGCTCACAAATTGAGAGCATGCTTCCAGGGACTGGATTCACACATGAGCTTAAAACAGCAGGAAATACTGCCATTATCTCTACATGTAGCTGTTTGTCCTGTGTGTAGGGCAGAGCAACGAATACTCAGGCCAAATGCATGTAACCTACTACTAATTCCCAAGGAAATAAGTCTGATATTCAAGCAATCACAATCAGAGGGAATAGCTTGAGCTACTTAATAATAGTGGTTGTAGAATACGTGTATTTTTTCTACATTTAGCAAGGGGAGGAATAAATTAAATCAATTCAAGAAGGAATTAGACAGTGTTTTGTATGAATAATTTAAGCAAACTCTGCCTAAGCCTTGTTAGGTGTTCATGTAGCTCTAAATTTCTGGACATCTAAAACTAAACAGGCAAAGCAGAAAACAAGCCAGAGAGATGAAACCTTGTTTGAGCTATATACTTCTATAAGCAACACAACTCTTCCAGGAACAAGGGAGAAGGACGAAATATGAGGGAGCTAGTGCAGGTGGAAATGGAATAATAAATGTGCCTGTCTGTTCCCCTTGAGAGCAGTGGTGGGAGAATGGGACTATAGTTACCAACCGTGTGCCCTCAATGCTGGTATCGTACCTTCTAAAGCAAGGGGAAAGCTATGGAACGATCTATGTTCATTTCACTGAAAGGATAGGTCTAATTCTGGAGGTCTGACAGCTATCTCAGACGGCCCTTTGATTTATTCTGGGACAAACTAAGGAACTTTACTTGGCAAATACTTCTGGTTTCTATCCAACTAACTTTGCTTCTATTTATCCTTCAGTATTTATGACTAGTAAGTGGATCAAGCTCCACCTGTGTCAAATAAGAAACGTCATTTACCCATTACTACAACAACTATATTTACCTTGTACAGTGGAACAGACTGAGTTGGGGACAGAGCAATTTCAGCTGAAGGATTTGGTTATTTAACAACCTGATATAACAGGCATATTACTGAAATGCTACAACAGCTTGCCCTTTCAGGAAGACTTTCTGTCACCAGCAGCTCTCACAACTGCACATTTCTTTCACTTCCAAATGATCTTACTAACATTTGGTTCCTTTCCTTCTCTCCCCCCTCTCTAAAAACCAAAGCAGAACAAACTAACTAGAAAAATATTTTTAAGCCTTGAAAAGGATGTGAAACTAAGGTTGCTTGAAGGTTGCTATGTATATTGCTACTAATGGCATATGGAAGGTTCAAAGATACTACAGAGAGAAATGCTGGCCCTAAAATACACTACTTTGAAATATGTCCTACCTTGATTGTTACCAGTAGTGCAGCAAAAAGCTGCAATCTGTCTAATTCAGGTAGGTGTCTTCATTTCCTGTATATCAGTCCAGCAAGTTAAGCATCTTCTCTCTTGCTTCCTAGTGCAGGAGTCTAACATCAGTACCCTGAGCTAACAGTCTGGTGGTACTCAAAGTCACTCATTGCTTCAACATGTGGTGAGGTGTTTATATTGAATAATATGGACTGATCCACTAGGGCTTCAAATGCTCCCTCTGGGGCTTCTCTCCTACCATGGCTTTCTGCACATTCTCACTGTAGCTAATACTTATTCTTTCTTTAAAAAGATAATCAAAGTCCTGTTCTCCTTCCCGTACATCATCTCAGGTGTCCCTCATGTGGCAAAATTGGAAAGCTGGAGGGCTGAGTGGTCCTTATACAGAGAGGGACTTCTCATGAAGACAGGCAGTTTACCACTAGTGAGAGACAACTGAAGAAGTTAAAGAAGGGAAGGGGAAGGATGTGCTAGGCTGATTTGGTGGGAAAAAAACAAAAGTGACCCATGTATCCCTCTGCAAGCTCCCAGCTGCCATCCCCCAACTCTGACCAGTAAGCCCTCCTGCACAAAATACAACTCTTTCTCATGTAATTCCTCTGTCTTCCTCCTCTCCCAACTGGAAAGGCTTTGACACTGTGTAAAACTGCCTCCCCACACCACGGACAAGGACAGGGAAGGGATTTTGCTTCTGTTCTTTGGGTGTGGAAATTCATTTTGGCTCTGCTGTGGCTGTGATTTGAGCTGGCTCAGAGTTATGTCATGACTTGATAGCATGCTTCATAGCATGCTTCACACTAATGATGGGGGTGGAGGAGCAATCAGCAAAGAAAGAAAAGACTCACAACTCATTCTTAAAGACATTTTACACAATCAAACAAGATTATGTCAGCCTAGTGATCAGAGCAAGGAAAATTATTGCTGCGGCTCCTTAGTTCTGTGCCTTGCTTTTTTGCTTGTTTGTTGTTTTTTCTTCCTTGTTACAAGCAGGTCTGATAATAATCCTCCAAATAGCATTCTTACATCATCCTTTACAACAAAGTGCTTTCTCTTGTTAGACCCTAGTTTCTATTTGCAGTCTCACTGCTGTCTTTCTAGGCAGCTAAACCCCAGCATAAGTGTGAAGGATGCCTTCTGGGGGCTCTGTGGCACAGTTGTCTTGTGCCATGGATACAGGATGATACATGCATGGGAAGCACGGAGCTTTGCCTACATTTGCCATATTTTGGCAACTACCAGCTTGTCTCAGGGCACCATGTGCAAAGGAAGAAAAACACATTTGAACTTGGAGATCAGGGACAGTTACAAATATAATTAATAGTGAAGAGTGTGACGAGCCTGGGAGAAAGAGGGGTAGAGGTACCAAGATGGGACAAGGGGAGGTTTGTATTAGGTCAGGAGCTAGGACAGCAGAATGGGAGAAGGCAAGGGACGAGAATGGCACCACAGTGGTGGGGGGACATTAGTGTGACAGACAACTGGATGCAAAGGTGTGAGTGCACTGGGATCAGGGCACAGAGGATTGGGAGGGATGCATCCTAGCTGGGCAAGGAGACTGAGACTAGGGCAAAGAGCCAGGAGCTAACTGTGTTAGTTGGGGATGAGGAAAGAAACAGGAGTGACACAAAGGCAGAGAGGGGATTTTTCTCCACACTGAAAACATTTCCAAACTATATATAGTTTATCACACACACACACACACACAAAAAAAAAAATAAAAAATCAGTGTCCCATGAAGTTTTCTGTTCTGACCAGATTCCCAGATCCTACTTAACTGGAGTCCAAGGCCTGAGCACACGGTTTCTGTTGCCTGTTGCTGTTTTCCATTGCTCCAGACCTAGCAAGGAGGTAACATGTCTGTCTGTGGGGTAGGGCAAGAGGCCATAAAATCCCACCTCTCACTGCCTGCCTGCCACACCTCTGTTCTGGAAAAAGCAGGTATCTCCTTTGATTCATCCTCAGGCTGCCCATGTACTTATGCTGGATTGTGTGAAGGAGATGCCACAGCAGTTAATGGACACAGAACTTTGAGACTCATGGGTAGACAGTGCTCAAAATATTTGATATTAAGGTGTGTGCAAGTACTAGATAGTTTTCTTCAGTGAAAGAGTGCCTTCTCAATATATGATAAATACTGGGGTGGGAAAAAGAAATATCAGATGAAACAGAGGATGTTTAAAAGGCTATAATAGGCAGGAGATGGAACAGTAGAAGAAAATGTGTGGTTTTTTGACCAGTGCTCTTTTTTGTGATACGGATCCAAGCCAGATTCCCTTTCCATGCCAAATACATCTATTGAAGTCCGAGCAACAGACTTAATTGCATCAGGAAATCGCTGTTTTAAAAAGCATATCAGTAAAGAATGAGAGAATGCATATGGCACATATGTGCCTCGACAGTTTTGCTAAATAAACCATGAATTTTGACAAGTGTGTATCTGTAAGTTTGCCATGGAAATAGGATTGTATAACATCACAGCTGAAACAAAAGTTCAGCCTCTGAAAACTGTGGGGGTGGCTGCTGAAATGTTTGCTTCAAATGTTAGCTGACTGGTTTCATAACTCCCATGCATCCAGTTAATGCTCTTTTAGACAATACATGGAAAGGGTGGATGCCAAAGCTGTGCAATAAAAGCATTCAAATTGTTATATCTAACGGTCAGAGCCCAATTTCAGCATTTCAGAAAGTGACATTTCTTAGAAAATTAGAAACTTGAAGAAGTGAGACTTCCCGGCTTGTTTATGCAGTATTCTACCAAGTGGAAGTGTGGAAAAATATTTGGTTTTCTGTTTAATGAGGAAATTACACAGTACAGGTATTAATATCATTTGGGGAACTGGTTAGTTTGGCAAACTGGTAAGGAATGAATGGGCTGTAAAAGGCTTTCTCTTTCAGGTTGTTAATACAGATCCATTCCTGTGATGCCGACAGCAGAAATTACAATGAAGAGCTGTTACTATTAGTGACCCTGTGATTCAGCTCAGGAGTCTCATCCAGAACCCAGTGAACATGTTCTCACTCTGTAAACCACTGGCATGTTTGGCAAAGTGTCAGCTGTCCCATCAACCAAGACCAAGAGCTAAGTAGGTGAAAAAGCACATCTCCACAGGACTCCTAGAAGTGGTAATTCTGGCAAAGATTTGGTATGCTAATTGCTTCATGGGGGAAATAAACTGCCATCAACCATAAGGTGAGCTTGGACAGCTTTATCCAAAGGATAAACAATATGACGAGTGTTCAGAGAAGTCTTCGTTGCACTGAGCATACGAAGTCACCCTGCACTGGTGTTGCAGGCCAATCATTTCCAGTCAGCCCATCTTGGCCTGTGTTCAAGCAACAAAACCAAGTTTTCCAAATTTTAGCCGAATTTCAAAATCATTGGGGTCACTCTTTGTCTTCACTGAAGATCTGTTTTGTAATTCACACAAACTGTCTCATCCTGGTTCCTCAAGGCGTTAGCATGAACACAGCATCTTGTCCAGGTGGCTGTGCCTGCTCCTTGCCCTGTTCTGGGTCAGAACATGGCACAGGCAAAGGCATCCTGCCCCTGGCATATGCACCAGGAATGACCACTCCACCATACTCCAGTTTTGCTCTGTCCCAAAAGGAAAGCTGGCTAGGATAGGGGCAAGGGTGATGGGGTACATGTGCACATACCTGTGCCTGCACATATGTGTGTATGTTCATACGTGTTGGGAGACAGATTCCTTCAGCTGCAGCCTTGGAGGAAACATTGCCGAAGGAGCCAGAGTGTCCATTTGTCCAGTTCAGTAGCCACAAAATGTCTGAGGGACTGTACAGGGCCTGCCTTACCAAGTGTTTCTCCAGTTGGCAGGATTTCCCCAGGGAAAATGGTCCAGCTGTTGCTGTGACATCTTTCATTGTTTATAAGAAAATTGTTTATTAGAACTGTATTAATGCTAGTGCCCCCTATAATAAAAAGCAGGAAACAGAAAACACAGGTCTGCATCTAAATTCAGTCTCTAGAGACGGAATTGCTGATGACCTGATTCTGCTTTTATTTTGTGCCCAACAGATTTTGTCTGGCATGTGCATGTGTCACATTTCTAAACTAACACACTACATGACTGAAGTCAGGCACAGGATTGGTAAAGGTATGCACAAAAGCATTTTTGCAGAGACACAAATCACTGCGTCATGGCTTTTACAGGTGTCCTCTCCCTCCATCACATGCAGTATGCACCTGCCAGGAAAAGGTGTGCCATGGAGTGCTGAAAGATGGGATTAACATACCTCCTTTTGCCCTCTGCTCCTATTGATTGGTTGGAGATAAAACTAAATTAGAGTTTCATTAGTGCAAAGATTTGAAAAACCCTTGAAGTTTGGCTTTGACTACACCTCTTATGTGGCTATACTGTACAGCAGAATAATGTCATTCGCAAGACCAGGGCAACAGAGGCGCACAGCGAATACGGAGCACATCAGTAGGAAATTTGAAATTCACCAAATGGCAAAGATCCTGTTGCAATAGTTTGTCTCCCCCATATCCCAGACACTTGATCTATTAAATCATTAAATCATGGAAATCACAAACCCTGCAGTTCCAGTGCACTGGGAGGATTGTATTAAACTCAGTCAGCAATTATTGGTAATATGGGATAAAAATCCTTACTCTGAAAGTAAGCTTTAAAAGGTCATAATGTAATCACTGTCACTGTTGATCTCCGCAGCGGCTGCTGGTCTGATTGTAAAGCAACAGAGAAGAAATGCAGATGCATAAGCTGAGTGCAAACCCTAAACTGCTATTTCTGTCATGGTATTGGCAAAATTATAGACACAGCACACATTAGCTTTCTCCACACTTGCTAGCTTTAATAAATTTACCTTTATTCTTCACCAAATTTCCTCCTTATTGTTGTTCTGTGAATGCTCATTATGAGTGAGCACAGAAATGCCAAATTACACAGGGAAAGTGGGAAGCAGACCAAGGAGTCAGTGGTAGATTCAGACAAGTTTTCCTGGCCCTTTGCATTACTAACTGAAAATGTAATACACGAGTTAAAGCTGCACTGCCAGATTAGATCTGGAGCCGGACATGGTGGCACCATCCACTGCAAAGAGATGTGGAATGGAGACATTTGGAGCCTGATTTGGGTGTTGGGAATTTGCACCCTGACACATTACAAGCTGCCAGCTTGCACCAGTGATGGCAGTCCCCAGCTCCCTCACACACACACGTATTCAACAGTGGAGGCATATCTTGTGCCATTTCTTTATCCAGAAGGTGCTCCCTGCTCAGTCACATCTGCAGTTCCCTTCCCAAGGGGACCTGTAATTCCCAGTGCCGCAGTACATCCCTAAGCCAACTGGAAGAACATATTTCAGCCCTCCCTTGGCTGCATCCAGAATCCCACTCATACCACATCCTAGTTATGCACAGAAGTCATCAGAGTTGATCCAAATCCATTTTTAAGGTAGTGCAGGTAAACTTCATTAAATTATCTTGCAGATGCTTTCATATAGAATTAAAAAGGTCTCAGAGTGATTTAGTGCTTGGACTGCAAGTTCTGAGGTAACATATTATTGCATGCCAGCTCCTACATAAGCATCAGTGTGTGCTCTCTGCCCTAGCACCACTCTAGCTTGAATGACTTCACATTTGCTATATATTAAGAATCATTGCCAATTACTGCAGATCCCTCATACATAATAATTTGCAATCTAATAGCTTTCTGCCTCTACTACACCACTTAGTTTATATCACTTTGAAAATAATTTCTGTTTAATTGAGTTAAGGTCAACTCTTATTGCGAGTGCTGGCACAGTGACTAAATGCAGTTCAGTTTATTTACTCTTAACTCATATTTTAACATTCCTGAGTGTTAATGTACAAGAAGCTTTTTCACACAGGAAACAAATAATTAGGAACATCCTGAGCAGTGCAGCTGTTTAGCTTCACTGTACATTGTGATGCTACACCTCTGACTATGCCTGGTCCTACTCAAACTAAAATGGTCTCCTCTTCCTGGCAAATCAACTTCTTATTGTAAAATCATTCAGTAAGTTACTTCTAATAGTGGCTTTACAAATGTCTGATGTGCTGCCTGAATGGCTCTAATTTGCTTAATAAAAGGACAATTTTTAGTTAATCAAAAGCTTCTCAGTGGATTCTGAATTAACAGCTAGCTTGCTAACAGGTAAAATTAATTAGATTTTTTTTTCTCCTGCTAAAAGAGTAAAACACTCTCTTGCTCAAACACATTTGTGATAGGAGCTACTGGGAGACATCTCAGGCATTTATCTTCTGAAAAGCTAATAATATCCAACAGTAAAAACTAGTAAGTCATGAATACCAGGACTTGTGTACAGCTAGGTTTGCTATTAAACTGATTTTAAACAACAAAAGTTTGCAGCCTTAAGGCTGCTCCTTCTTCTCTGTTTCATCGTACTCCTAAACACCACAGCAACCTACCTGCCCTTAGGAAAGGCTGGCAGGTCCTGTTTCTGCCATCTTCCCACGGCACCCTGCCTGCCTCACACAAACTCACAAGCACTCTCTTCTTCATTAAAAAAGAATATATTACTGCACGGGACTGAAGTGGGCATCAGCACAATAACTGTGGTACCAGAATCCCAAATGCAACAGGTTTCTGAGTAACCGTCATTCTTGTGGCTTCCAAACCAGGCTCAATATCTCTGCAGCACAAGCTGGGGCTTGTAGCAAAATGCAGCCTCTCAGATAAAACCCCAGCTGGTTAATGTAACCACCAATGCTCTAAGGAAAGATGAGACAATTCCTGTATTGACTCAAACCTAAAGCAAGCCTGAATCTAAGGTGACCTTCAGCTTTAGAAGAGCAGAAATTACAGAGCAAATACTGTGCATCAAAACATTGAATGCTCCATGCTGTCTCTCAGACTTCTTCCCTCCAGTCCCAGGCACAGCTGAGCCAAAATTTCTCTCACCAATACCTTAAACACCCTTTGGCCACTGCAGAAACAACCCCGCAGCCTCTTAGGGGACACAAGCCACCTCGCCACAAGCCTCCCTCTCTCCATCCATGCTTTCTCAACCTCCTGTTGCCCACCAGCCCTGGGCACCTGCCCCCTAACTCAAGGGCCTTACACAATAAGACAAGTAAAACTGCTTCAAGCCGGCTGTGAAGTAGCTAATTACTGCTGATGGGCTCAGAAATGCACATTCTACCTCCCTAAATAAAATGGTGCTCATTCTGCAGCCCCAGTCACAAGTCCCACCATATTGTGGCAGAACATCCCAAAGTGAAGCTCTTTTTGCTTTAGGCATTTTATAGCATCTGACCTAAAATGAGATAGGAAATGGTCAAATGAACTCTAGAAGATTCTTATTGCCAAGTGCAAGTCTGCATAAATTTAAAATGCAGCTGGGGTAACTGCAGTTCTGAGGTGTTTAATCAAGGGCAGGGGGTATGATGATCAGAAGAGTCATTTCTCCCCCAAAATAACTTATAATAGCTATTAAATAGCCTCAGTTCTGCAGAAAGTCATAACCAGATCCACTCCCCTGGCCAGAGCCTGAGAGGCGCAGAGTAACACCGAGTTTATGTGGAATTTAATAGGAATTGAAGGCAATTCTTAGGGATTGGCCCAGACACGTTGTACTTCTCTCCAAAGAGCAAGTACTGAAACTGAGAGTAATTTGTTTTAGAGATATCTGTACATGCCTACTATGGTTTCCTAACAAGGCTTATCTAGCACTGACATATATATATGTATATATATATGCCTACCTGTCACTCCTAATAGCTTGTGAAACTACTGGCCAATTTCGAGTAGATTTGACAGAGCAATAGGAGAATCAAGTGTGTTTGATTTGAACATGACTCATGGAAAGAGGAAGTGAGGCAGAGAAATGACAGCCACCCAAACTGAACCAGTGTCCGCATGGTGGCTGAACCTCAAGACACAAATCTTAAGGGAATCAAAGCATAAGACTGGCTCCACTGCTCACTGAACCACTTCTCCACCAATTGAAATCCGTTAAAAACATCTGCTGGAAGCTTCATGGCAAGTGGAGCAAGACTCTCAGTGAGCCAAAGGTTTCATAGGCAGCTAAAAAATCACGTATACCTCCTAATGCGAAGGTCAATCAGGTCCTGTGTTTCTGTTCACATATGAAATGAGTACCTTAGAACAGGAGGAGAAAAAACAAACTGTGTCACTGCCAGAGTTCATCCTACCAGCAGTGACCTCAATGAGTGTCAGATCAATTCATTTAAAAATACTAAGTTTCAGCTAAAAAAAAAAAAAAAAAAACCCAAACAGAAAAAAAAACCAACCCACAAACTGAATGAAGTGAAACATTAAAGTCTTCAATATCTTAAGATGCTTTATCCTGAAACATGGAAACACCACAGAACTGGAGTCAAAAGCAACTCTATTTGATGTCATTTCAGTGTGTGATATAAATGTTCATGAAAAGAGTTATGAAAAGAGTTGGTAAAGCTTACTGTATCCTCGATACCTTCACCTCACATGCCTGTTCTTCACTGGACTTCGAAACGTAGCGGGGTTGACCTCCTCTGGTAGGATAGGCACATGATTGCAAAAGAAAATTGCATTTGTACCAATATCTTATCGTGTCTCTCATTAGGGTATACTGATTTCAACCATTAGTAGCCTTGACTTTGCGGACCTTGAATGCTGTGTTGTGGCGGAAGGGTGGAAGCTTTTACATGCAAGTATAAATGCATACTTCAAGATTTATTTTAGCTGAGACTAAACTGAGTACAGTAAGAAAGACAGACAATTATGATAAGAAATGTATACTGTTCACTGTTATAAAGATTTGTATCCACGCTTCCTTTATTTGTTTTTTCAGGTTTTTATTTTGCTCTTCATTTTGCTCAGGAGAAGTGTAATTATTCTTGTGAGAAGCTGATGTTGTTTGTGCTATCTTGTTCCTTTTCCCATTGCTTCCTAAGATAAATGAAAGAACAGTCTGTATGTCAGCAAAATTAAATTCTTTATCTCAAATACAGCTGCTTCTTCTTTGTGTGAACTGGCCACCAGCAAATGTTTACCCTCAGTGCAGGGGAATGGCAGTTGCCGTGGCAGCTCTCCCATGTGCCCACAGGGAAGCCCAGGCCCTGGTGCTCATGGGTGCTGTGGGGCAGCTTTCAAGCCTCCTGTTCCCACAAACCTCGCCAGAGGGGCTGATCAATGACGTAATTTATCCCGGATCTAAGTTGGGATGTATCCTGGTACATCTCTCCGCCCTGCAGGGCTGCATGACAGGAAAGGGGGTTGTGATCAGTGCCCTTGCAGTGTCTAAGGGGTTCTACTTAAAGAAAGCCCCTAACAAACTGGTGGGTGTAGTTACAACTCTTAGGCTGGTCTCTGTTACTCCTAGGGGACAAAGATACACTCCATGACACCCAAGCCTTACAAGCAAATAGGCAGTGGCACATGTCCAAGTGCATCTGCCAAGCCTGAGTACATGATCTTGACTCAGAGGAATACTGTGGATGAGAGAAAAAGATTCAGTTGTCTCCATTACCTGGAATCCCAGAGAAAAAGCAACAGCAACATTGTGAAGTTGGCACAGTCACAGCTGAAAGACCAAGACTATGGTCGGCGGTACATTAGCACATAAACCAACACACAGCCCTCCAAAAGCATGCAGAGAAGTCCTCCCCCTCTCTCTTCCCTCCCCACACCCAGAACTTCCTCCCCATAAAATCCTTTTTAATCTAAAAAGACAAAGGGAATAAAGAGCAGGTGGAGCCAGCTCAGCTTTGTCCCATACCCTAGCTCCCACCAGGGATGAGGGAAGCCTGGTCAGACAGAAGGAAATCAGAGGTCAGTAAGTGTTGTGACATACAGGTTTTCACCTGACAGTTGCTGTACAAGAAAAACATCCTAACCAGTTAAAACCCCTGACTGTTTATATACCCATATTATTGATTGCAAAGGACATCTGAATATCTTTGTGTGCTGTTCAGCAGTTCTAAAGATTTTGCTGGAGTCTGGTGTGTGTATGCTGATCAAAAGAGACACTCTCACTTAGTACTGAAATTCAGCCAGGACTGCTCATCTTACAAAAGATTAAAACTGAAGCAAAATTTGACTTTGTCACTACATTAGCCTAAAACACTGTCAACATCGTTTTCTTCATGACAACCCTTCTCTTACCCCTCCAAACCCATTCTCATTGCTGCAGTTTTTGTAGCTGCATATTCTGGTCTTCAACATCAAAAGACACAGCATCTAGGTAGAAGCAAGTCCTCTCAACTCTTTTACACTGGAGGGGACTTTTGACCTTTTCAGAGAAGAAAGAAACAGACTTTCCAACAGCCCTTAAAAAAAATAAATGTGTACTAACAGAAGAGTTAGGCTGGGGTTATCTTCTCTATCTGCTCTTTCAGGACTGCATCTAGCTTGATTTGTCTTCCTCTTTCAATTGCTCCCAAAAACTTCATAGCCCCCTGCAACACTGCACATGCACAAGGTGTGCCCGTACCATGGCTGTCCTCTGCCAAGGTCACCTTCTGAGGGGGCTGGAGGTTGGCTGCTGTGTGCACACCCTGGCACGCTGAGGGGCACACAGACCTCTGTCTGTCCCCATTAATGCGGGGACAGTTCTTAACGCTGTGGCTCGCCTGCACTGTGAATCTGCTGCCAACATGGAAAGCGGCTACCAAATTAAGTGTTATTACTCACGGGCAAAACTGCTCCTCATCCCTGTCGTCCATGACTCCGATGTCCCAGGGAATGAAAATGGTTTGCTTTTTCCCACTGCCAAAGTCCCTCTCCATGATGGAGATGGGAATAAATCACCGACCCTGCCCTTTGCAGGAGCAAGGAGCGCATGAAGCCGCTCTGCGTCTGCTGCCCCTCAGCTGGAAAAGGCTGGTGAAAACTGGGCTTCCTCTGCCAGAGAAACTCGGGGGAAGGAAAATCGCAGAGAGGAGGGAAGGGGGGAGAGTGGCAGTAGCATGTGGAGCCCAATCACCTTTCATCATTTTGTGAGTTGGAAACAAGATACCACTAAGAGATCACGTGCCCGAGTGATTTACAAATGCAATGGCTGCACAAGAAGCCGCATGAGGTTTTCTTTTCAGCAGAAGCAGCAGCTTTTATTGATATTTTGTCTGACATCCAGGCTTAGAGATTGCCCATCACATATAAGGGAGAGTGTTAAAGCACTTAAAAATATATTAAAACAGTTTTAAAACCCACATGGCTGGGGGATGGTTTTTCCTGCAACCACTTAGCAGAAGTGTAGGATTTAGCACTTTCAGTAGCAGACTGAAAACCTCTCCAAGGCGGTAAGCAGAGCCTTGGATCCCAAGCCTAACACTCATATTTGATAAGGAAAAAGAGCCTCTTTTTCTGAACCAGGCCAATTTACTACAGGGATAAGGAAGATGACACCATGAGTGTGGCTGTGTGTATCCACATCCCCCTCTCGAGTGAAAAATGAGGAAAACAGCAGCAGTCTTCAACTCAGTATTGAATCAAGCCTGGATACTAGCAGGAAAGTGAATAAAGCACATACCTTGTGTATCATTGTCTGCAAGGGGCTAACCACATAATTCTCCTGGAAAGAAGGAGAGGGTCTTTGCTTACAGGAGAATAATGTGAACTCACATTGCAAGTGTTTAAAGTCTACCAAAAGGGAACTTTAAATGTAGAATGATCAGAGGGGAAGAGAAAGCAGTCAGGTACTTAGCCAGCAAGAAAAGGAAAGAAAGAGAGATGCGGCGCACAGGGTAGCAGGCTGAATGCCTCTGTAAGTCTTACCTCCAATTATAGAATACACAGGATGATTTAAATGGATATTGTAAATTCAGATTCAGGGTTTTAAATAATTTATAGTTAGAATTTAAGTCACTTGAACAGTCTATCCCTACGCTAGTTTGGCTTCTTTCATCTGCTTAATATATTTCACACTTCTCCTCTAGCACAAACTGACTTTAAAGAGGCTAGAGATTTTCTTTGAGAAAACAAGACTGAATTTGGTAGAAAATGCAGGAAATATTTTACAAGCAAAAAAAAAAGGATTCTTTGTCAGAAGAAGCTCTTTTAAAAATCTGCAGTAAGCTCAGTACCTCCTGGTAATAAAGACCACTCGACGGCATGAGGGACTCTCAGCTCTCAGTTGTGCCCTGGTCCAAAAGGGGAAAATGTGCAAGATCCTTGTGCACAGCCCCATCACTCAGGCAAAGATGCTGCTAGAAAAATCTGCAATGCTGCAAGAAGAGCTTGGGCCTGGACCAGGACAACTAGCTAACTCACGTACAATATGCCTCGTGAGGTAGGGCTACACACCATCCTAGGTAGAAAAGGCAGAGCGAGGGGCACAGTGCAGATACGAAGGAGGCAGAGGTGCCAGGAGAAGGAAGAGCATCCATCTCCTGGCCCCAGTCTTGGGGTATCTAGAGAACCGGAGCCTGAGGATAGTTCATCAGTGCCCTGATTGCTGCTTCTGCAAAGCAACCAGATCTTTCTTTCACATATTTTGTAAGCAAGCTGAGCTGGAAATCACTGTCAGCCTTCTCAGGGGAAACCAGTTCACTCCAGTGCCTTTGAGGATACATACCCAGGAGTAAGGGGCTTCCCTCTGCACCCAGACCATGGCATAAATGACAGTGCTAACCTAGCTGGGCATTGCTCAGTACTGCCTCTCCACCTCCTCCTGTCTGTCTCCTGGCATATATAAAAACTGTAAGCCTGGAAATGGGACTTTCTGTTCTAGTTTGACTGTCATTTGCTACTGTAAGTCTAGGACATGTGGCCAAGGCTCCTAGGTGCAACCACAGTGTTAAATAGAGATGAAGAGCATGAGCAGAGTCTGGACTGGGGCACTGCTGTCCTGCACCAGAGGTGTTTCAGAGGCTCAGAGGTGATGGAGTACTGTATGACACAGCAGCCACTGGACTGCTAGAAATTACTTTGAAAGTAGTTCTTATTCTGAACCTCAAAACACAGTTGTGAATTCATGATGTAGTTACCTCTTCCCTCTTTCTAGGTTCCCCTTTTGGAAGTTACCTTTGGACGGTACCTAAGGTACTTCTGGCACTGCGGAAGATCTTGGACAGCATCATTTTAATCTGACAGCATTTCTATTTCCCTCTCTAGCTGGACTGTGCTTGGTGTTCTCTCTTCCTCCCACATCTAAAATAAGGACAGTGCAGTTGTCCTTATTTTCAGCATTCTCATACTGAAATTCCAAATGACTGTGAGTGCATTACAGAAAACACTTTAAGGGACTGTGGCTCTTCAATTATTTACGGCAATATTATACATCCAGATTTGCCTTAACATAAATAGTGTCAAAGACAAGCAGAAAGAGAATAAAACATTCGAACCTATTTTTGAGACACCTAACATGCCACGGAGCTCCACACCCACCCTCTGAGATCTGTTCGCTCCACTCACTGCTGCAGCAGAGGGTGCTTTGGTAATCCTGCCAGAGATGAGAGAAAACTCCCCCTGGAGCAGACCGTACAGACTGCAAGGTCCTTTGCAATTACTACTGAAAACACCAACTCCTCTGTTTGTTTCACCTAATGAAGGCTCTGGGTGCATTTTACTTCATGCTTAATTTCCAGTCTGAAAATCCCAGCGTGGCTGGCACCAGTGCAGATGTCTTTTGTGTCACTAGGGCACAGATGAATTTGTAGGTGGTCAGTGGGAGACCAGATGGCTTCTCCGGGCTCTGAGTGTGCCAAGCCCCCATTCCCAGTTAAGATACTCTACCAGACTTGTTACTGCTGCTTCGTTTTTCATGTATCCAAATCAGCAGTGAGTGGAGATTTAGGAGCACTTTGTTGCATAAAATGCACACAGCGTTAGTATTTGGAGCCTGTAGCAGATGACTGGTGAATCCCAGGGTCTGGAGAATTTATCTGTGCTTGTCTGCATGTATTACAAAGTTAGGAAATGCAAGAAGACATTAGGCCCTCCTAGAGTGTTGCTGGGAGAGTCACCACTCACTTCTAAGGGCTCTGTGATTTTGAGGAACCTACTGCACATAAGACTGCAACAGTGGGGAAGAAAACACCAAAATGTTCTTTCTCCTTTGAGTCTTATTTTTTAAAAGTAAATTTCGATCCAGAAATATAATGATGCCTTTATTCTAGAAAGCCAGTTTATGCTGACATTTAAAGTAAATGCCTTATCTGTACAGGTCGCCTCCTGGGATGGTTTTGCCCACTTCAGGCATGTCCACAGTCCCCCACTAACTCTAACAGCATCAGAGCTGGCTTTGTTCCTCTCATTATCACTACCCAGAAATGCAGCGATCTCTTTCAGACAGTTTAGAAGAAGACCTTCAGAAGTGAAAGGAAGTACATTTACCCTATTTCATCTTAGAAATCTGAAAATATCCCCTTGCTTACGCATATGACTGTTGCAGTAATGTTCATAATTTGGACACAACAATTAAGGAAAGTTAAACACAGCTCAGGGAGATGCACTCATATTCTTAATTTGACTTCCAAGACTGATTCCATGGAAACTCATGGGACTGCTCATATAAACAGAGTTACAGAGAGATGTGCAAGCTTTTGTGCCAATTGACAGGTCTGTATCCCACTGAATTTTATAGACCTGCATCTTTGCTCATCAGCACTCTTTCTTCAGAAATTTCTTCTGCAGCCGGGTTTTACAAGCAGGAACGTGGTGTACAACAGAGTCACACCAGCAGACTATGTGTGCTGATGATTCACATGCTGCACAGCCACTCAGCAAAGCATTGTACGCAAATCCCATTACCTTAAATCCAGCTGATAGCTAAAGAAAGAAAGGATAGCTAAAGAAAGGAAGGAAAAGGAAAAAAGACAAACAAGACAGCTTGCCTGCTGCTGAGAGCCCTTACAAAACACGTCAGAAAATCCCAATTAATTCTTCCTTTTCCCATTGAAAAAAAAAACATCCAACAAAGGCATTTTAAAAAGCTCCACCTGCCCTGAGCATGCTCTAATACACTCTTCCCTTCCTAGAGCTTGTGAAAGTGAAAAGCCCTGAAGAATACCTAATAGCAGATTCTCTGTTGCTACACCACACTCACACTAAAAGCCTCTGCTGACTGCAAACGCATCTAAGCAGTCCAGGTAGGAGAATTACTGGGGAATATTATATTTCCACCCTTTATGCGGCCCAATCCTACCTTTTCTCATCCAGGAGGGAGCAGATAGTGTTTAGCATTGCTCACCATGCAGAGGCAGTTGGTCAGGCTTGGGCTCCATTTACAGACCCTCACCTTCAAACTGATACCCATGACTAGACAGTTCACTGGGTGCTTAGGTATATGTGCCATACATTCCTTTTCCCTGCTATTATATTCAATAAAAGCAAAAAGAAGCCAAAGTGAGGTTTCATTTTCACCGAAGGTAGAGCACAAGTGAAAGACCAACATCAATAGAAGAAATCCAATGGGATGTTGGCCTGAGATCACCCACTAATCACAGGCAATACAGGTCTAAGTGCACTGGCCATGCCAGCCATCATTTACTTTCCAACATTAAAGACATCCTTAAATGAGAGATGGGGGGCAGAGGGACGAGAGAGTGGTGTGGGAGGAGTCATACAAGGAGATAAAGATTGCACACTTAATACTAGGAAACATTCAAGATCTTTAAGGTCTCTTCCAATCCAAACAATTTCGGTTCTATGATTCAAACATTAAGGAAAGGAGATAGAAACAAGTAATAAGTACATCTGTATAGCAGGGAGGTTTTCTTGTAATTTTGAGAAGATTAGCATTTGTGCCTGTGCATGCAGTCTTCAGAAGAACAAAGCAGAAATTGTGAGTTACAACATCCATTATCTTCTTTCTTATCTATGTTTTAATTATTTTTTGAGGAAAAACAAAGTTTGTGAATGAAAAAGGGAAACAAAAGGTGTCATGTATCGGGTATATCAGAATAACTTTGTTAATTTTCACACTGTGTAATAAGGTAGAACAAAAACATAGAAAGAAACCTTATCTTTTCTCACAGATAAAGAAGAAAAGGCAGTGTCTTTGTAATTAGTCAAATTGATTTTGCTTTTCTCCTTTCTAGAGCATAAATCGAATGAGCAATATTTCTAAAGAAATTATGTGCATGTACTGTAAGGCTTTTCAGAGGATGTTCAGGATCTTCTAGGTCACCATGAACTTAACAAGCTTTTCATTCACAGGTAGCCTTCAAAAATTCATTTTAATTGACGTAAGGAACTTTGAGAAGTTGCATTGTGTCTGGCTTTTTAAGAGAGGGAAGATGCAATAGCTTTTTATTTTTGCATTAGATGCAAAAGAAAAGGATTTTTGAGATGGTGCATGCTAGTGCTCAGCATCAGTCTGTGGAGTTCCCTCAGGAACCAGCAAAGATGCAACCTACAATTTGCAAGTTGAATGCAGGCCACCATGGAAGGAATAGGGGGGAGGGGGCAAAAACAGCAGGGTGCTGTGACTCTAGGTAGGGATTCTTGGACACAGCGCCTCCAATACTTACAGGCTTCTCAGGACCATGAGGTCCCTACTGACTATGGGCCAAAATAAGTGTCACCAGTGCAATAGCACATCCTAATTCTGACTCAGAGGACTCCCTTGCAGGTCCTATGGGCTCATAGTTCTAGCCCTTTTAACCCAGTCAGTATCAGAGAGGAGAAAATTGGTCACTGCTCACTGAATTTTCTTCAAGTGTTTGAATCACCACGCTGGCATTGAGATTCCCCTAAGCTGGGCACTGTACAAAAGTAAGAGGTAGTCAATAACTACAAAAGACTGCAATATAGATAGATGGGAGGTAGAAAGAGAAATAAGACAGGGAGAGACACAAATTGTCCAAAGTCACACAAAAGCAAAGAGCAAGTCAGTATCGTAGAGACAGAATTGGATTTTACCTTCTAATCAGAAACATACCTCATTGTTTGATAATTTATAGCACTTTACTTCCAACATAAAGTGATATCTCCATAAAAGCAAACCAGTTCTCTCACTGGAAATACTTTCTGGGTTCCTCATTCTCTCTGGTAAGAGAAGCCTAATACAGAAAAGCCAGGAATCAAGGAGTAAATAATTGGTATTGTTGCTTTTATTATTAGCATAGCTGCACTTCAGCTCCCCACAAATTTTACATACAGCTGTAGTGAAGCTGAGCTTTTGTTTCTTTCATTGAACTAGATGGGTAAAATTATATCAAGCCTCATTACTGCTTTTTAATCCTTCCCATCTTTGGAGGCTTGTTAGCTCAGAGAAAGAAAGAGAAAACACAGTTGACTTTTATCATTAAAACTCAACAATTGTCATTAAAAGAACAGCAGCACATCAGGCTTAACTTGTGCGTGTCACGTGCGAACTCAGCTTCGGTGCTGCCAGCACTCATGTGTATTGGTGAACAGAAGCCGACAATCCAAATGGCATTGGCAACTCCGGGGACAGCCAGCACCACCCTGTATTTCAGTGCCGCTCTGGCTCTCGTTAGTCCTATGTGGGCTGCCCCTCTCTCAGGTTACAGGGTAGTGGAAAGAGGAGCACGAGGAACTTGCTTTTCCCTTCTCCTTGAAGCAGAGCTATCCTCCAAATGGGCACTACCTGCATCTGTAACGTGGCTGTGCTGGTAGGGAGGAGGATTTGCTCAGAGATATCCCATCTTTTTCAAGCCCTAAAGAGAGAGAGAAAAACCACACGAACACCACAAGGTGCCTCTGACTCTCCTGTAAAGCTGATGGAAGGAGAATAAATGGAAATGAGAAATGCAGGACCTGCAGCAAGAGAGTGTACATGCCCTCCCAGCAGCTCTTTGCCCGGCTTGCCGCCATCCCCTGACCCACTGTACCCTGCAGACAGAGCAGAGCTCTTCCAGGCTGGGCTCAACCCACCTCTCTCAGAAGTGCCAAACTCAATTTAGATTTCAAGGATTGCTGGAAAACCTGATCCTGCATATTTTGTAAACCAGTGGGCTCTTGCCAAGTCATTATCTCAGTAGATGGGCTTCTATTATAGCTCTGAAAAATAGAGTTCTTTGAGCTTCCCCAGTGGTAACAAGACAGCAGCCAGGGAGATTACACTATGATGCCCATTAACACACTGAATTTTATGTACCTCTTTGTCCCCCAGTCATAAATGTGACATTTTCCTCAGGACTAGGCAGTTGTTTCAGTGTTTACCAGGCACTCACTTTTCACACAATACTGTATTTTGCTCCTGAGGCAATAATTCTGTCACATATACAAAGCTGACTTCAAGTGAGAGAACAGTAGATTAATTCCTAAACAACAAAATTATTGTTTTCATAAAAGTGTCCCTACAGAGGACAGATTTGGCTACCTTTGTTCATTTGGAGTATTCTTTTTCTCTTTGCAGTGGATGGGTGAGTCAGGCTGCAGGAAGGTGGGCAGAATTTGGCAGGTGGAAAGCAGTTCTCCTTTCTCCTCTACACTTTCCCCTCCTCTAAGCCAAAGAGAAATATCTGGAGCTGGAGTCCAAAACAAAGTTTTAGAAAGCTGGTTTTATCAGGCATCACAGGTCCTTTCAAAGCCCTTCATCGGTTTGTGATGAAATGAGCTCAAAGATGAGATGAGCAGATCAAGTCAGTCTGATCAAGAGAAGATATAAAGAAGAAGGTAATAAACACATTCCAGCTTCTAATTAATCTATCAAAAGCTCTTCTTCCTTATAGTCTAAAATAAAAGAGAGATTAATAAGGGTTTTTTTTCAAAGAATAGTTGTATGATTGTTGTACTTTTATTGACATAGATTTTTAACCTTTCCTTATAAGGACAGATTAAAAAAAAAAACAAAAACCTTTATGAAGGAACATCATTAAGCAGCTTTTTCTCCTTTTGTAACATCTACATGTGTGAATGGCAGACAAATTAGTACTGAAGTCTTGAAGGAACCTCAAAACACATTGCCTCTGACAGTGCTAACAATCAATAGACAGAGGATACAATGGTTTAACCCATAATTTCTCTCCTCCTCTATGCACCTTTCTTTCCCATAGTACAGCAAGGAATTCTAAAAGCATGTAAACCATATTTCACTCTGGATAAATTATACAAAGAATTGAATTTAAAAAGTAGACCCGCCCAGACATTCTAGTTCTCCCCTTCCATCGCCCATCACCTCGGGGCAGAAAGCAGTGAGTGACCTCTGGTACAGACTGTTTGCACTTTCTGTTCCCTCTGTGCACACGATGTTTTGTTTCTGTAAGCAAGCAAGATTGCAGCACCAGCTTGGGTAGGAGTGCTAAATGTTTTGACAGTCTGTGAAAAACCCAATAACGCAGCTTGTTCTCATATTGTTTGCATAAAAATTCAGAGATACGCTGCTGGGGAGCGCTGTTTAATTGGACTGTAAGATCACATTGCATCGTAGAAACAGTGCAATCAATAAGCCCTACCTACAGTTGCTTAAAAATGGAAGCCATTTAGAAACAATAACAGCTGACAAACTCAATTTAAACCATCATTGTGCTAAAGGCCTTGTTACTAGTTTGCATCCTGTGTCATAAACCTGCAGACACAGGGTGGACTTTTTTTGACTCAGCTCTGTCAAAGCTGGTGAAGATGGGAACCGCACATTGTGCAGAGGGCTGCAAACCTGAGCACTCTAGATTAAATATAAGGATTCAAAACGCCGTAACTCTGGTTTCCAAACTTAACACCAGCAATAGTTACTGTCAGCTGCACAAAGAGAATGAATCTGAAATCTGTTGCCAAATCAAACTTGAGCCTTAATGTGTAAGCCCAGATTTTACAAAAAGGGTAGATGTTATTAAGAAGACAGCTAATCAATCAACTACCAAGACACTCAGCTTCTCACCAAATCTGGTGTCATTTGCAAAACATGTTGAGATCCTTGACTGGAATGAGGTGGAATAGAAAGGCAAGGAATGATTGTGGGCAATCACACCCCGGTGATGAAGTGCCAAGGAAATGTCAATAGTAGTCAAACAGTAATTTTCCTGATTACAACACATAATCTAGGCTGCCCCTTCCTTGAGGCTGATGCAGAGGTTTAGATCAACTGTTTCAGACAAGCAAGTTAGAAGCCAGGTTAAAAAAAGCACATATTGAAGTCTAAGTGTATACCTTAGTAATGTCTTCAGTGGAACATAAGTACATCCTTAGTTTTATAAATGTGTTTAAGTACCCTCCTGATGGGAACATGTTGTTAATGAGGCTTATTACAGTAATTTGTATTGGAGTCGTTTACAGGCCAGAGTCCCAGTGTGTTTGGCATAGTGCAAAAAGTGGAGTATCAGTTTCTCCGTCCTGTGAATTACACAATCAAAAGGAGAGAGAAACAACTGACTGGCAGAAAGATGGGAAGTGGAGGGAGAGGAAGCAGCAGGAACATACACAGAAATGTGACAGTGGGAAACAATGAGGTAAACAGTGGTCATGCACACAGAGAATGGCTTCATCTCTTTCATCTCTTTCATCTAACTTCAGATTTTACAGTGTAAATTTGAGTCGGTTGCCCCAGACTCTCTACATCTGATCCATTTATCAGACTCAACAATTTATGCTGAAGACAAATCATACTTCAGCATACCTCTTCATCTCCAAGATGCACTGCAATGGACCCCAGAATGACTAACTCAGATGAAGCCATTGTATAGAGCCACTGCCCATAGAAAGCAATAAAAGAGAAAATAAAATAAAATAGAAAAAATAAAATAAAATAAAATAAAATAAAATAAAATAAAATAAAATAAAATAAAAATAATAATGCCTCCCACAGTAAATTTAGCTGAAGGGTGGACAAACACAGTGTAATATTAACAGAAAAAATCTGGAACTTTAGTTGAGACAGAAGCAACCATGCCAGAGCAGGTAGATATATTTGCACATCTGTACCACAGTGAAGGCAGCTACTCTTCAGAGTATAGCTATTATACTCTGAATTAATTAACTCAAAGAATGTCTGTGGTGGAAGACACAAGAGGAGGTTTACACCTGCAGATCTTTTATTGAATTTTCATTTACATATTATATATGTAAAAGCTTTACAATCCTTCAGGTACAAACTGATGCTGAAGCCTCAACTCTTTCTGTATTTATCCAACTCGGTTGCAAGTTAGACAGGAACTCCTGGGAAAGCCTGGAGCTTGGTCAGAGAAAATTTGTTCCTATGACATTGGCCCAAGCTCAATGTTTGCAGGGAACCCTTTGCCTGAGTCCTCTGCCATATGTAAAACGGCCCTTGAAGCAATATCATGCAGGTGAAGCCTGGTTAGTCAGAAGGTCCTTCCATAAGGATTTTGCCCTTTCCTGCAGCAGGTTGCTTGGTAAGACTGGTGGGGAGCTGCCAAACGCACCCCAGTCTGTGAAAGCCCATGGGTCCTGCAGCTATACATTGATTGCTTCCTGCCACACTGATGCTCATCCCCGAGCTTATCTGACCCCACCACAGACTAGTGGTTGGCTTTACTACAGTCATGTTGTTATCTTAGGCAACAGATTTGATCTAGAGTATGCGGTACTGCTGAGCACCTGCCTACCAGCTGACTGACTCCCTGTGTGTCTGGTGCCACCGAGTTAGTGCGTAAGTGCACATACAATCCACGTCCAAAAGCCACATTTTATATTTAACCAACCAGATGGCATACCTATCTCCTAAACATGTCCTCTCTTCTCCACTCCAAACAGGTACCTTCTCACTTCTTGACACCATCTTGGCTGGATGAGGGTGCCCAGTCCTAGCTGAAAGCACCCAGTATTATGTTGGTGCTAGACCCTAGAGCATTATGATGGACCCTAGAGCAAAGCTGCCAGGTAACAGCAATCTTAGGGTGGATACATGAAATCCACCATGAAAAGTGGAGCCAGGAACACCCCCTCCTTTTGCTTATCCTCTGGACTGTACTCTACCAAACAGGTGGTTCAGGACCAGAACCTGCTTCTGCTAGGTACTGCAAAACAGAAAATAATAAAGATGGCCCTTAGATTTGAAAACTTACATGATAAAACAGAGCAAATGGAGACATAGACCAGATGCCGCCACTGTGACAGTCTCAAAGTCTCATTATGCTTGCTTCACAGTTTCCTTTGTACTATTGGTCTACCAAGACATTTATGAGGAAGGCATTTGCTTTGCTATGAAAAATTAATTCATCCCTAAAGCACATTGCAAATTATGTCACCCACTTTTTAAAAAATCTTTCAATATTCAGTATGCCATGCTGCAAATAGATTTCTAAAACATCAACAATTTCTAAATAATTGCCAACTGCATCCATGCAAATGAAATGCTAGTAGAAACAGCTAGCTCTATTGTTCTCTAGATGTGTTCACTGTTTTGGATAATCTTTTATAGTGCTGCAAAAGGGGCTTCATATTCATTAGCTGGCTCTTGTTTGCTGGCAGCAGCTGATTTACTAAATATCTTGCTTATTGGTGTGGAGGCATAGAACAGAAGGCAATACTTCATGATTGCATTTTAATAAACAACGTTGAATACTTGATTTTTAGTAAGTAGCTGGCAGGAGTTAGGCTACCAGTTTTTCTTTGTGAAATGATTCAGCTGATGGAATCTGATGTTTCCTTTAAGTTGACCATGTCCTTTTCTGTCATCTCCTGTCACATAGTTCCGCCAACCATTCAGGCCAAGAATATTGCTTGTGATAGATATAGATTGCCTCAATAGATTAAACAGTTGAGATCCCAACAGATAGCAACACCCATTACTGACTCATTTCGCAACCTTGAGCTAATCATGTCATCTACTCTTGGTAAAAAGTGTGTGAAATGGATTCTGCCATAGTTTAACTCCAGCATACAGCTCAGGCCCACACAGCCCCCACCAGTGGGACAAGGAGGAGAACCAGAAGGGTAAATGTGCAAAAACTCATGTTGGGATAAAGACAGTTTAATGGGTAAAGCAAAAGCTGCATATACAAGCAAAGGAAATAAGGAATTCCATCACTATTTCCCATTGGCAGGGAGAGGCTGAGAGGTGCTCAGCCATTTCCAGGAAAGCACGGCTCCGCCTTGGTAACAGTTACTTGGGAAGACTTATGCCATCATTCTGAATGTCCTCCCCTTCCTCCTTCCTCCCCCAGCTTTATATGCTGAACATGATGCCATATGGCATGGAGTAACCCTTTGGTCAGTTGGGGTCAGCTGTCCCAGCTGTGTCCCCTCCCAACTCCTTGTGCACCCCCAGCCTCCTCATTGGTGGGTTGGGAGCAGAAAAGGCCTTGGCTCCATGTAAGCACTGCCCAGCAATCACTAAGTCACTGTTCTAAAACACAAATCCAAAATACAACTGCATACAAGCTCCAATGAAGAGAATTAGCTCTATCCCAAAGAAACCCAGCATAGGTTCATTGTGTACATGTACATGTACATGTACTGCATTTTGAAGAAGCAATAATTGGATATGTGTCACCTTTTACCATGGGGCAGCAGTTTGGACAGGAATCAGCTTTAGAGTTAACGTACCCAGCTATTTCAAAACCTGACCAGTGTGAGGATCAACATCCTTGGACATCTCTAACGAATCTTACCTCACTTGGAGGCTTTGAGCATATATTAAAAAAAAAAAGGGAAAAAAAAAGAAAAAGCATTATTTATAAGAAAATTAACAAGAATTCAGTTTGAAGAAATCAAGAAATATGTCAGTCATAAGTAGAACACTGATAATTTTGGCGATAACTAGTTAATGTTATTTTTCATTCATCAATATAAATCCATCATATTACCAGCTGTGGTTTTACTTCATCTCCCTTCTTCCTTCTTAGAATAAAACCTACTTCTCATATTGGAGATACATAACTACATATATATGTATGCTATTCCATTCCCACCTTAATGGCCCTGCTGGATTTCAGCGTGCTCAGGATTTTGCCCTAGGATGTGTTTGTACATCTGTGTATGTGGCAGAAGGCATAGGAAAGGGATTATTTTTCACTCTTGACAGCATGAGGGATTTGAGCACCGATGTTAGGCACACTGAATCTCCTCGCCAAAGTGAAATGAAATATGCTCTCAAGCAGCAGTGGCATGGCAGAGACTGTCTCAAATGCAAACTTGAGAATATCACTAAAATCATGCAATAAAAGGTGCCAAACAAAAAGTAACTGCACTTTCTCCAATTAGTCCAACCACAGATCAGAGAAACTCAGTTACATTCAACCTGAGACTTTAATCACTAACATTTTAGAAAACCCTGTTTTTCCCACATATCAAAAATGAAACAGCACAAAGCACAGGCTTATTTGCAGTTTTTGTCATTATGTTTCTTAAATAGGCAATGGGTTTTAGAGGAGAATAAGACATGAGAAAGGTGAAATGGGATTTAAATGTGAGACGATGCTTTCCACGTGGAGCCAGGCTGATCCAGATCTCCAGGGAGCCCCTAATTTGCAGACCACTGGGATAACAGAAGGGCTGCGCTGACTCCACAAGCTTTGTAGTTCACAACCTAAATGCCCAAATTACATTCAGAATTTTCTCAAATCTGTATCAGTTCAGCCTAGAAATTATTTCACTGCAGTAAGCAATATCAATTATGTTCTGCCCACACTTACTCTTGGTTCCAATATGCTTCATTTAACTTCAAATTTATCCTTTTTTTCTTAAGGGAAAAGATTGCTGAGATTTCAACCCTGTTGTGATTTTGTGACGCCAAGCATTCCTGGATTATGCCAACTGTGGTTCTACTTTGCTAACCATTACCTTAGTGCATGGGGAACAGGAAATTAAAAGAATTGGTAAGTTTTCCATATTCAATCTGGACAAAGCATTAGAAAATATCCTTCTGAAAAAGAAAATGTAATGTGTTATTCACACGTTATTCACGGTGTACTTGGGAAACAAGTACTCATAGTTTTTCAATAAGGTTTTTAATCTGGAAGTGACCATATGGTCTATTTGCAGGCATAAAGAAATGAAACACACACACAAAACCTGATCAAACAATATAGTCAACCCACGTGGCACCCTATCCTAACTGAAGACATCCCCAGATATGCCTGCATGGTTTTCCAGGGAGAATTCACAGCGTAAAAGGTAACTAGGCCAAGAAACTGTCTTGGCAGCCCTAATCCTGTCTCCAGATAAAAATCAATTGCTAGATGAACTGTAGCAATCCAAAGATATCCATTCTGCCCAGATTGCTATACACCAGGCAAGCATTCCATCCAAAAATTTCTCTCCCTTGATAGCAGGAACATGTTCCAAGGATCTTTCCGAAGGATGGAGCATGAAAGCTGTGTGACTAATCTCAGTAGCATCTACTGCTGCGGAAGCTGTTGGTCCAGAATAATCCACAGTAAGCCTTGGCACACCGATCAGGTCATGACAAGGTGCCAAACTCCACAGCAGTTCTGCCCCACAGCATCCATCCAAACGGGTGCTTGCAAATTTTGAGGAATACGCTGTTCTTTCCTCCATAACTCTTCACGCTCCCAGCCTATTTGTATGCTTTTGATATACATGTATTTCTTTCTGAAGCCTGTGATTATTAAATGCTGGTATTTGCTACTATTTTTCTCTCCAGAAGATGGGTGAGAAACAGAAATTACATTGCTATATTAACACAGAATCAGGAGAAGGAAGTTACAATGGGTTCCCCAAAAGACAGATGATTCATATAGTTCATAAAAATTGTACCATAAGTGTTAGCTATCATTCTCAGATAACATTATTGTTGTAGGCATTTTTACATGTAAGTACTTCATTTATCTAAATTGAAGCTTTACACTTCTGCACATTCTGCAGGTCTCAGCCCTACTATGATGGAGCTACTGTAGCAATGTATTATAGTGTCAAATCAATTTACATTTTATATTTTTAACTGAAGAAGGTCAGACAAAATGCAGCCAAGGAAGGAACAACTGCTATTATCTGCTGCTACACTTATGTAGCAGCTTAATTCCTCTACTTTTTTTTTGTGAGGATGGTTCCAAACTTCCTGCAGAAGTGTAGAGTGATGTTATGGAAGGCAAGTTGTGAATTTAAGAATCTCTATTTTCAAATGTTAAGGCTGATAGCTTTTACACAGGGCTGATGATGTTCATAAAAAAGGTATTCAGCACTTCTGACAAATAGGCCAGTTAAGGTCTCTCATTTACTCTCAAACAAAAGCATGAAGAATCTCTTGTTGCTCTTAATTAAAAAATTTTGTAAATTAATTAGGAAAAAAATTGTCACATCCTAAAGCAAAATATTTTTACTTCATGAAGTGCTGTTTTCCCATTTTTCATTAAAATCAGAACATTAAAGATACTTTCATTGTTTCTAAAAATTGTTACTAATTAATAGCAGTGAAAATATGTTTTTTACATATTTTTACATAAAAATATATGTTATTCTTATCAACCTGTAAAGGCTGGAACAAAATATTTGTCTTTTGTTATGCAATTATTTATTTCTTTTTTCTCTACTGGTTTTCTGGCCCTAAATATCCAATAGCTTCCCACTCACAGATTACGTTTCTACTTGGTCTTCAGGGCTTTGGGGCTGCCTTATCCTCTCATTGCAATGAATACATCCTATCACTTACCCACCTTCCTTGTGAGTAGGGTTGGTTTCTCTCCCACTCTAAGGGGTCCCTTGCCCACATTAAGAGCAGTGGCACCATTGTTGGCATTTGTGTGCCCAAAACTACTTGGCAACTGTACGAAGTCACCTATTCATTTATTCTGTAAGCAGGAGGGAATCTGCTGGGAGATGGACATGATGCAGGTTGTAAAATGATCGTTGTCACAGACCTGAGTTGACTCTGGTGGCAGCCTTTCACATTAAATATTTCCAGCTTCAACTAATGAGCCATTTTCCATCATTCTTGCTTGAGAATGCCAGTGAACACAACCAGCATAACCTGCCTGTCCACCTGAAATTAGCTTGCTTCTGTTGATTTTTTTTTTCTCTCCCAAAGGTCCTTATAAATTCATGCTTCTCTTCAGGCCCTGATGTATTTTCGTAGCTTAATATTGAGCTTCCTCAACTCCTCCCAAGCTCTAAAGGCAAAACTAAGGTTCTACAACTGCCACTACTAAGCAGTGGCTGGAAATTTTCTACTTTTACATTACCACTTTCACAAGCTCCACTGACAGTTCAACCACTCGAGCATTTGCATTGCCAGAAGTTTGGGTTTCTCTCCACTGCTGCATTGTCCAACTTTAATTTTAGCTTGTGTTAGTGATACAACTGTAAGAAGACTTGGGTTTGGTGGTTGTTATTTTGTGGTTTGGGGTTTTTGGGTTAGTGTGGGTTTGATGGTTGATTCAGGGGTGTGGGGGGGGATGTTTGTTGCTGTTTTGTTTTTTTGCTTAGGATCAAAACAGATACAGAGATTGATAAAAATTCTCTAAGTCATAAAAACCCACAAAATTCCAAATAAATGCAGAATCCCACCAAAATAAAACCTTAATTTCTTGGTTAGTCAAGAATTTAATTGTAGAGCATGAATTTTGGAAATGTGGAAAAGAATTCAGAACAGCCTACAAAGCATAACAAAAAAATACACCTTCTCCTAAAAATCAAAAGGTAGTATTCTAATTTAATGGCGAAGTAACTTTTTAGCTTTTTTTCACGTCGTATGTTCTCTGAGGTGCAGGAAATGTAGAAGTATAAGGTGGAATGAAAACAAGATGCAAAAAGCATAGGAAGTTATGTATATATGTCTAAAACAAAGAGCTTCACTTGCCTTGAGACATGTCAGAGTGCATACACTAACTTCATTTTACTTGTAAATAAAACTGTTTTTCTGGCAGCCAAGTTAAACTTGAGCCGATGCTTCATTTCACTTTGCATAAAGACGAGGATGCCAAGACAATATTCCAGGCATGCAAATGGGTAAACGCAGAGATATCAAGACAGGAGTATTGCTTAGGCATCTATCTCTCTGCAGCACTCACAGGAGAAAAAAAAATAAATAAGAACAAAATGAAAAACCCACCACACAAACTAACAAACATATCTGTGTTGTATCAAACACTTCTGCAGTGGGAGAAAGGGCACTCTCAAACCCTACTTAAAGAAAAGGCAAAGTGGGCATTGAATAGTTGCTCTCTCTTTCTCTCCAAATTCTAGTTTTCATTTGTTCTGAGACTTTTTACTGAACAGGCCAATCAATTCCCATTTTTCAAATCAACATTTTTCTTGCCCTCAATATCTTGTGCTGATAAAGCACTTTCAGGTACGACTTTCTATGTTTATCTTTTTGTTCTGCATTTATTATTATTGGAAAGTGGAACTCTGTACTTGCCATTACGGCACTTTTTGCCCCACAGCATTCTTTGCAATGAAAAAATATTGCAAAGTAGTTTACTTCAGCAATGATGACCCTTTCTGATGCCCCTTGATATTCTGCTGTATTTCAAAAAGCAAGCCTTTAAAGATCAAGCCCACCAGGGCCAACCTGCTGGTTCTTCTGGCCAGTCTTCCACAACTCTCTCTAATAAGGCAATATTTATGATATTTTGCATACAACTGAAGTCTCTCATCTGGAGCATCATTGAAAGAAGCACAGACAGTGATTCCTGCCACATTTAAATTACTGACAATGTCGGATCACTCATCCTTTGCAATCTTTGTACTTGTTTTACATTAAACTAAACAAACCTCCCCTGGAAAGAGCACATAAAATTGCACTTGTATCATTATTTTAGGAACATTTCTCTGGTGACATTCTAGATAGCTCTACCTTATGTAGCTGAGTTGCTCAATATATTTATGATACTCAGCAAGCTTTATAAGCCACAAATATAGCACTTAATACTGAAAATAAAGCTTGAAAATACTCGAGCTTAGAAACAAATATATTCTCATTTCTACAGATAAAATTACTTCTCTTTCATTTATCCGATACTTCTTAGACACCTTGTCTTTAGAATTCAAAACCAGAAATATCAAACTACCTTATGCTCAGGATGTTTCAGCAGGGCTGGAGATCATTGAGCAGGCAAAACAAGGAGATTGTCTGAAATTTCTAGACAAAAGAGAAATACTTTTGTGAACCTGAGCTTTCAGACGCTGACACAGCATGAAGCATTTTGAAGTTTTCTCTCACTCCCAAGCACCACCCATAGAAAAGGCAAAGCCATTAGCGTTTGATGGAGCTTCTGCAGTGCGAAGAACTACCATTCCTCAGCCCAGCTGACTCCACACTTGCTCTTAGCTCTCAGCAGGAATAAGGTAAGAAATGGTAGGTTGTGTTTCAGTGAATGAGGCTTAACAAGAGAAAATGGAAGACCAATAATTTATGGAGCAGAAAATGGTGGTAATTAACAAGCATAATAATTATCACTATCTAGCTATTTTGACACGACATCTGGGACTGTGCTTAATCCAAAAGAGAAAAGCTAAAAGTATGTTGTAAAGCCTTCATGCTGGTGGAACTCAACATTGAAGCTGAAGACCGCATATTCATCTTACATTTTCTTCTACAAACTATTAACATTTCCATTCTGATAACTCTACACACTTTGCAAGAGGTTCAGGCAAGATACTCATAAAAGGAGATATGTTTTCTGAAACAAGAGAAGCATACATTTCTATGTCAGGGTGCTTACAGTTGTAACTCTAAAAATATAGCCAGCTTTTATACTGAGATCAATTAAAATAGTGAGGCACTTAGTCTGAAAGGGAGTGACTTCATAAAAACCAGAAAGCCCTATAACAACACTATCCGGTAGTTATGGTAAGATGATAGCGTTGGCATGAATGCATCATCTAAAAAGGCGATGCAGTACATCTCCAAATAATATAATAAATCAACTGAGATTTACTATGGGTTCACTGCTCACTACTCCCAGTGCTATTTTATAAGAAGCAGCCAATATGTTTAGAAAACTTTTTAGGAAGCATGAAATACATTTGAAGTTCCAGTAAAATAATTGAAGCCTTCTAGGTTTTGCTTAATTCTGCAATACACTTAACCTCTAACTCAGTGATTTAAAACTCAGGTTAAATATATGAGGAAAACCTGCCCTTTCATTTGAGATAAATCAGGTTTTTTTCAGAGTAAGCACTTGAATTAACTTTTTCCATATTGGGAAACTCCTATATGTTATGAAATTATGTCACCCTGCCAAGTTAAGATGCTTTAATTAAATTTAAAGTAGACAGACTTGCTACAATCACTGGAGAAAAACAAAAAATGAAAAATGAAGCTGCAATAAAGAAATCTTCCTTGAGTCATTTTTCCTAACTGGTGATCTTGAAGTCTATTAACAGCTGTAGACCCAAAAGGCATGTGAAATAATTCAGGCTGACAGATACAGAGGTTCTTTATCACTAGAGGTAAAACTAATTTCAACAACAAATCAGCCGTTATACTGAAAAACTATACTGCCAACAGCTAGCCAGTGGTCAAACTCCTTCGATGACATACTACAGAATTAAGTTATAGAATTACAGCTATTATAGAATTAATTACATTTCACAATGTACAACAAAACATTCATGAGGGGCTTGCAGAAACAAGGTTCATCATGCAGCAGCTCATGCTGTGCAGAAGCAAGCCGCACTGAGTACATACACAAAGTCTATGTTTATGATCTGCTATAACACTGCGATTAACTGGAAGTCTTAGAGCAGCCAGCTTCAGAAAAAATACAAACGGCTAACATTCATAACCTCTGCCTCAAAAATGCAGGGTGCTGGCTGATGAGAAGGATTGTTGGGCCACATCCATCCTACCAGTCCCACTCCTCTGCTCTTCTGCAACTGACGTTCCTTTATGGCCATCAGAAGAGGTGAGCACAGGCATACATCCCACATGCAGTGCAGCATGGTCCACACAGCACCCAGTAGAGATGGATCAAGCATGGCATTTTTAGGAGGAAAACAAACAAGAATTTGCTTTGTAAAAACCAGCATCTCTAGAACGGGGGAACTTTTCATCCCACCTTATGGATGTCCCATTGCTATGAGGAAAAGAAGAAAACAAAATGCAAGTGTATAGAGGTTTGCTATCCTCACCTCCCTTCTGTTACTGTATTACCTGAATAGCTTGCTGATCTTTAACATCTCTTCTACACCATTGTCTGCACCAAGTCAGAGGCCCAATGGTTACATGTGTTAAGGGGTTCAGGTATTGCAGCAGCAAAGTCTGCCTTCTTAGTGCCTGGGCAGCGAGTGCCACCTCTGCCAGACAGTGAGGCACCGCAACAGCCCAGGCACAAAAGGCAAAGTTTGCAACAGGCAGAGCTGGGAGCAGGGAGGCACCCAGGCTCACCAAGAGATGCTGCAGAGAGGCACCGATCTGACAGCCCACCCTTCACATGACCACACCTGCCTGAGTCACGGTTCAAGCTGTGCCAGGGGAGGTTTAGATTGGATGTTAGGAAAAATTTCTTCACCAAAAGGGTTGTCAAGCATTTGAACAACCTGCCCAGGGAATTGCTGGAGTCACCACCTCTGGAGGCATCTACAAGATGTGTAGATATGACACTTCGGGACATGGCTTAGTGGGGGACTTGGCAGTGTTAGGTTTACAGTTGGACTTGATCTTAAGGGTCTTTTCCAACTTAAACAATTCTATGATTAGCATCAGGTTGGGATTTCTAGCCTGGGGTCCTCTCCTGCATTGCAGCTGCACATTGTATTGGGTCCTGTGTAGCACAGAGAAAAGTCATTACCTGTGTGACAGGGAAGCAGGAGGCTTCCATTTTAACCAAATTATTTTGTATACACCTCACTTGCTACGCCAACCACCCTGCTGCAGCTTTTACAGTCAGGATGTTCCTCTCCTGTCCTGCTCCAGGAGCAAAAAGTAATTGACGATTCAGCGGACTAGAGAGAAGCTGTCTAATCCTTTAACCAGTGACTGGGAAACTCGATAAGAAGTATAGAGGCTTGGTTTCTAACTACTGCTCCAACAGCTGCTTGTTAGCATGCAAAGAAACAAAATACTAAATACTCAGTGTATACAAGTACTAAAATCTGTGTATCTAAAGAATTAGCTTAGGGAGTGGCGGTAGGAATCAAAATTGGGAGTTTAAGATGCAAATTATTCATTCCTATTTAGGGAACCTCAATTCGTTATGAACTTAGGTCAATAATGAATATGACTGGATTGGTGGACTTCAGTCACAGGTTCTCCAGACTGAGCTACCAGATTTGCCTTCCCCTTCACCAGCCATTCCCGCTGCCCTGCAGGTAACAGTGATTCATATGCAAAGGTATATTAATTCTTCCAACAATACTGCTTTGATTACATGTCAGTTAAAACAAAAACAAGCCCTTCCTAATTAACTATCCAACTTTATATAGCAGCGATAGTGGTTGCCCATAGCTTTAGACATTATATTGCAGTGATGTGCACACCCTTACCTCCTGGTGAGGTCTTGGTAGGATGACAATAATCATAGACCATGAGCAGCTTCATTTTGCAGCCAGCTTTCCTCTGTATTCCCACTAAAATATTTTCCAAGTTTCTGATACATGCATCTGCCTTTCCAGATTCATTGGTTTATTGTTTAATTTTTCAAGCATCCATGAAAATAGAAGCGCACAAAACTTTGCCAAGATGATGTCTAAAAAAAAAAAAAAAAAATCCACATTATTCAGACAGTGCAGGAAACAAAGATTTATAGAAAAGCAAATTGAAAAATAAAATCTGAATCACTGCCTCAGTTTTTCCATCACTCTTTTGGATTTTTTCAGTGTTCGCAGAGACTCCAGCATTTTGCTGAAGCCTCATCTCTTCCTGTCCCTGCAGCCAAGTTACACCTGTCCTTCTCTGATAACCAAAGAAAGGCTGCTTGCAAAAAACTCCTTTTTCCTTTCATAAGTACTGCTTCTCTTCTTTAGGCAATGTCCTTCACTAGCCAGAAATCAGTTTGATCATCTGTATCTTGGCTACCTGCTCATCTGGCAGAGTAGTGTTTGCTTCGTCCTTTACCCAAGGATAACAAACTCATACAGGTTTGTAGCCCCCTGCTAAATACAACAGCTTTTCCAACCAGTCGTAGGTATGCCAAATCAAAACAAGGAGGTTATATTGTACATATGGAAGCAAACAACACACATAGGTGGATAAAGATATATTTAGCCACGTACCAACCTGCCACATCACCAAGAGATGCAAAATCAACAAGTTTCACAGGCACGCTGATTTTGTTAAAGGTTTTGGTAAAGGGAGAGTCTCCCACCACTGGCAAAACAAAACGTCAGCCAAACCTTGTACTTTTAAATCACAGGCACTGACAAAACTGGGAACAACAGATTCAAAAAGTTTTGCTTTCATTCCAAAAGGGAGTGAAAACAAAATCCTGAAGCCCCTCTGTGGTGAAACAAAATGATTACAGACACCCTTCCCTCAGGCATGAGGTGCACCAGGCCAAAGACTGCTGTTAAAAAACAATTCAAACTATTTGCCCTGCATACATGATGTGAGGCATGGTTATGTAAGACTGTCCGTGTCCCCTGATGAAATTTGCGTCCATGAGATCCTGTGAAAACATTTGCATTTTTAGCATTCTCTTAATCCACAAAAGAACCTTACATGTATCAAAGTTACATCTTGTCCTTGAATGCTCCTTTTTTCACCTCTAAAGTGCCTAGTTTATTTGGTGGTTTATCTGTTGCCTCCGCTTTCTTTGCAGCCTCTTGATACCATCTGTGCACTTGATTGATGTGTAAGTTTTCTTCTGTTATTATTTTAGGTCATTTACAGAGAAGTGAATATTAGGCTCCACACTAATCCCCAGCAAACTCCACTTTGCTATTTGACCATTCATAATTGCTTTGATTTCTGATTTTTCAGACAATTTTTTATTAAAACCTCGATTTATCCCTGTGTTTTTTTTAAATTGTTTTAATTGGATTCCTTTTGTGGAATGCCTCAAATTTCTGCAGAAAGTTTCTTCCTTTATCTAGTGAAATTACAAAAGAATCAAAGGAAGGAATGAAGTTTGCTGGGCTTCTCTTCAACCCATATGGCCTGCAGCAGCACATCTAGTTATATATGACTGCTTACACGATTATTACTTCTGTACTTAATTTAAAGGCACTACAGAATACTGTACAGTTCTGTTGTCCCATATGCAGGCTTATTTACTGGTGCATAGAGCCAATTCACACACCGAGTTGAGGTATTTCTAGTCTTTTATTCTAGTTTGAGCAAAACAGAGAGCAAGGTGGTCACCCACAAGCGCCTGGCTTGATGACTGTCAAAACTTTACACTATTTATACATTTTAGCAAGGAAAGACATCAGTCTTCGTTGGTGGCAAGTTGCAGAACTCTTTCATTACCTAGTACTGAGTTTCCTATTTGTTAAGCAACTGTCACTTTTTATGTTAGTTGGTCCACGTGCTCTGTTTCTACTTCTCTTTGGGTCATAGAATGGTTTGGGCTGGAAAGGACCGTAAAGCTCATCTTAGTCCAGCCTCCTGCCATGGGCAGGGACACCTCCCACTAGACCAGGCTGCTCCAAGCTCTGTCTGACCTGGCCTCGAACACTGCCAGGGATGGGGCAGCTACAGCTTCTCTGGGCACCCTGTGCCAGCACTTCACCACCTTCACAGGAAAGAACTTCTTTCTTTTATATAACCTAAATCGTTAAGTTGCGGAGCTTCTTGAGTCGGTGGTCAAAGAGTTGGTAGTCATGATCTCCAGAATTACCTTTCCCCCAGTTAGTGCGTAGTTTTGGTGCCACTCAGCTCCTCCACCCTGTGGCAGTATTTCATTCTTGGAGTTCCTCCTTTAAACAAAGGGTTTGCTGGTGCTTGACAGAGTACTTAGCAGAGCATACGGAAATGCTTATTACCTAAACTATTAATAGTAACTATTAATTGTTCTTGAAGATAAGCTACTAACAATGTATTTGGTTTCATTAAGCATTTGATCTTAATTCTATACATAGCATACTTCTATACATAATGTATGGAAGTTGGGAGATATGACTTGTCCACAGCATAACAAAATTTTACTTTTAACTCACTATAGTGACAGTTGCTTACTCTTGCGTATTTGAAGATACATATTTTTGCTATCAGAGCAGGACCTGAAATTCCTATTCCTTATCTCTTCTTCTGCTACGTAAGCTGGAAACAGAACTAGTTCAATATTTATGTTTCCTTATAAAAGCTTTCTGGATATAAGAGCTCAATAATGAGGGTAACTTCTTGTTCTTCTAGAATAAAAAAATATCTCCTTCGATGTTTCCAGACAAACATTAAGCATTAATTAATTAAACACCACATAAAGAAGTCTAACACTGGTCATATCCATCTTTTTCCTCTGGAATAACACACTCTTAAAATAGCACACCATCCACCATGAAGCAGAGAGCATAGAAAATGCTTGATAACCAGCTCAACTGGACCCTTCCTTGCTGTTCGTATCATCTTGTGCCTTGTCCAGCGTCACCATGAGATGACAGTACATAAATTCCTCCACTAGGACTAGCCAATGACCACTGCTAACCCCAGCACTCAGGGCTGGGCAGCATGCACATCTCCCTGTCCTTACAGGCAGCTGTACTTAACGATTTTCAAGCTATTTATCAGAGGCAAAGGTGCTGACTTCATTTTGCTCTAACACATTTCAGCTAAAGCACAATAAATGTTACAAGATGATTGGAAAAATACCTGACGTAACCCAGCATTCAAGGAAATGGTGTTGTCAAACTAGGGGAGAGAAAAGTTTTTTTTCAAATATTTTGATTGATTTGCCTCTTGTGCTTTCATGTCTGCCACTCATAGCTCCACAAGACTCGTCAAACTCGTTTTTCTAAGAGGAAGATGTGAATTTTCTTCCTGTTTTGCTCCGAGGTGAAATCAAGGAAAAGGGAGAAAGGGAGGTATCTGCAGGAGTCTTCTGTAATCTTTCCATATACTAAATATTTCTCCCTCTCCTTTTGGACAGCATAATTAAGAAGTCCTCATTCAGAGTTTGAGTCTTTAATCATTGTTTTCATAATAAAATCCTCTCTGTTTTCATGGGCTTCATGTTAGTTCTCTTTGAGTGAAGCCCAAACTGATTACTTGACAGGGAGCATTATCTAATTAATTATTTAGAGAAACAGCTACCAAATTACACACAGAGATTGAGCAGCATATGGTGATTCAGTTTTAATCCTCTACTCCAGAGTCTAAATCCCAGGTGGAAGACTACAGTCTTCTTCTGAATATTAAACTATTTGCATCTACACCATCCCCAAAAATTAACTTCTTGTTCTTATGGATGTTACATCGTTTCATCCATAGTGACAGAGAGGCCTACACCCATCCTATTTTAGAGAGCATGTGTTACATGTCCACAAAATCCACTTGTTCACCACATTTCTGAGCAGTTCCTCAGCATTTCTGTGTGTTCTCAGCTCTGTTACACTCCCATCATCATCCCTGCAATGTCACCCTCAGCAATTGTTTGCTGAGGCACTCACTGAGTCCTCTACTCCTGATGAGCAAGCCTCCCTTGAACCTCTTCAACACAGGAAGCCAAATTTCTTACTATTTCCTTTCATCTGTTCTCAGTACATTGATGCCCCAGATGGACTTCAGGAAACAGAATTGGGGTTTTGAGATTTTTTTTTAGCTCTGATGACTACTCACAAGTCTATTTCAAAGAGTAACTGAGCACATTAACAGCTAAGTTCACTTCAAATGCTCTATAGCTTCATCTGATCTCAATGTTGCTACATATTTTTTTTTAACCTAGCCTTAGGCTAAAATGTCTTCAACACCTTTTAGTGGGTGTCATGGTTTGAGCCCAGCCGGTAACTCAGAACCACGCAGCCGCTCGCTCACTCCCCCCTTCCTCCCCCCGCTCCCGGAGGGATGGGGAGGAGAATCGGAAGAATGTAACTCCCACGGGTTGAGATAAGAGCAGTCCCGCAACTAAGGTATAATACAAAACCACTACTGCTACCACCAATGATAATAATGATTAGTGAAATAACAAGGGGAGAGGATACAATTGCTCACCACCCGCCGACCGATACCCAGCCCGACCCGAGCAGTGATCTGGGCCTTCCAGGTAACTCCCCCCGGTTTATATACTGGGCATGACGTGCTGTGGTATGGAATACCCCTTTGGCTAGTTTGGGTCAGGTGTCCTGTCTCTGCTTCCTCCCGGCTTCCCCTCCTCCCTGGCAAAGCATGAGACTGAGAAAGTCCTTGGTTGGAATAAACATTACTTAGCAACAACTAAAAACATCGGTGTTATCAGCGTTGTTCCCAGGCTGAAAGTTAAAAAACACAGCACTGCACCAGCTACTAAGGAGAAAAAATGACTGCTATAGCTGAACCCAGGGCAGTGGGGGCGAGGGGTGAGGGATGGAGGGAAGAGCATTACAGAGAAAATCTAAACCCTGCTCTTCAAAATGCAGTGTTATATTTTTCAGCCCAAATGTCCATGCAAATGACAAATGTAGTGTCAGACTAGAACTTGTATGACCTCAAACTTAAGGACAGAAGTAAAATATTTAGAAAAATGTATATTCAGAAATAACACCTTTCATGATGCTCCACAGCCATCTTCATCAGAGCTTCGTGCATGACCTGAAAACCAACCTGCTGCTAATCCTGAGCAAAGCCACATGAAACCCCGTGCTGCATTCAGCCTCTTAAATCTGCATTAAGGGTTTCCTTAAACCCTTTCATAGCAGCGCACGGAACACACTCTCACCTCATACACCAGCTACTCTCCCAAATCCAAACATGGCCTAACAATAAATCTCTTCTAGCCAACAAATCACAGGCGCTTTCTGTCCAACCCAGGCACAGACAGGCAAGGGCACTAACCAAAAGGTGTCACTAACTACTTAAATCCCCATACATGGCTTCAACCCATGAAGTACAAAAGCATGGCTGCTTTGTCACTGATGCAACAGGCTAGGTGAGAAGACCGGCAAAACCAAACGCAGATTGCATCCTCTACTGGTTTTATATCATCATAGGTGCCTGAATAGAAAAGCAATGACGGATGTGAGCATTTAAAATTTGTGACTGGTACAGGACTGGAGAAGAACACAGTCCTACAATGAGAAGGATGCTTGAGCCAGAGTTCATTTCTCCCTAAGCAGCACTAGCTTTGTCAGTGCTTCAGCAGGAACAGCTGTAGGGTGTGCTGCTTAGGATATCTGCTCCAGGATCTGAGAAAGCACAGGTTTCACTGACTGGCTGCACTTGCTGGCATGACACCTGTGACCACGGTCTAAGTCTTGCAGGAAAGATAGGCGAAACTATAGTGTCGATCCCACCTACTCCATGCTTTTTGTTTGCCTAATTTCAACTGCATATTGTGTACAGACTAACCAGTTAATTGCCAGCTCACTCTCTCCACAGTTACTCTTCACATGTTCTGTGCATTTATTTTTTTTCCAAGCTTCTATCTTTCCTCTTGTGTCACAGGTTTCTGAATGCTCTTGTACTATAACTAGGTAGAGTAACAGCTAACCTCTGCTGGGCTTGGGGTGAGAGTGATTTAAAATCACAAATGAAGGAGAGCAAAATTATTAAGTAAAAATTCTAGAATGGCCCAAAATCAGTTTGAATTTATACAGATAGTACAGGGAGGGATCATCTCACCTAAATATATGCACATACATCTGTGTCAAGCTCTTGACTCTAGATTCTTTCTTCAAGCAGCCAAGGTGGTGTTGCAGCTCAAATAGCCTGTTACACACCTGTTTCAGGGTGAAAGCAGTTACACCCTGGAAGTACTTCTGTCCAAGTACTGTAGAAGAACTTCAGACATAGATATCTTGGCTGCCATAATATATATTTTGGGGGCTGAATGCTACCCTACCCACTTGTGCAGCAACAGAAAGAACAAAGAGGGGGGAGGGTGCTGAGGTTTGTTTTGGTTGGGTTGTGTTGGGTTTTTGGGGTTTTGTCGTTTTGGGGAGTTTTTTGGTGGTTGTTTGGTTGGTTGTTCTTTACCAGAAGAACCCAAAATTCAGAACTGTAGCAGGACTTTGACCCACTCAGAAAGCTCACAACCTGGGCCCAGTATTCCTCCGATTACTTACTTTGGTATCTCATGGCAGACTGGTGGCGAGGCTGTTCTCAAGGTGTGCAGAAAAGGGAATCCAAGAGCTGTATAGGGAAATCAGAATAAGCAAGTGGAAGTATTAGTCTCCAGCTCAATGAGGAAGAAAATATATCTTTCCAGGTCTGTGACTCTCGCTGCCCTGTCTGCACAGTGAGACTGTGTTATGAACAGTGTAAAAGGTGACCTCATGCAGCAAGGTCTGCAGAGTGCATAGCAAGACTTCTCAGGTTGAGTGGTTATCAAACCCACATCTCACACTGATTTAAAGGTTGATGATGAAGTGGATCAAAGGGACTTATCACTGCATTTCCAGTCTGCTCCTCCTCCTGGTACAGTAGCTACTCTCGCTGTAACATGACTTGCACTGCCATTGGAGAGAGGCATGCATCCTCCACCAGATGCAAGTGCAAAGACTGGCGTTCAACCCCTACATCCCAAATGGCCTTGCAAACCTGGCATAGATGCTAAAAGCTCAGTTCAGCTCTTTAAATAAGTTTGCTGGAGAAGCTTAGGCAACTACAGCCATACAGATTGCCATGCTAGATTTGGAGAGAGAAAGGATTTGTGGATTGTTTCCTTTGGCTTACACAGACCTCGGCCTAGATTTTTCTTTAGACGCCTACTGTCTTTGACAGAGCTGGGCCTAAGGCAACAGCAACAACTTCTTATCTCTCTCATCGCAACCAGAGAGACAAATAATTCAACAAGTGGGTCGAACAACATAAACAACATATTAGTCTTACAGACACAGTGTAGAAAGAGTGGAGTTCTCATCTTGCTTCCTGTTTTCTTCCAATGCATGATTTCATCAAATTCTTCATGGTGCAGAGGGTAATTCCGTTACTATGGTAAACAATTTATCTCCCTCACTTTATTAATAGACATTCCAAACAAGTTAAAAAAACGTGATCTACAAATTTAGATTTATGCCTTTGGCAAAGGCAGACTGTTTTGTAGATTCGCAGATACTACCACCCCACCCGGAAAACCTTGCTATCCGAGGCTCGTGTTATGTTCACACAGATGTTCGCAAATAAGTTCAGTCTCTGATTATTTTCAGATTAATGGCATCCTGCTCTATTAGAGCATTGCCAAATCATCGTTTTATTGCCAGTCTTGCAAGGTTTTGTGCTTTTTTTTTTTCTAAAGCTCCAACTCTACAAGACATGATTAGCCAGAAAAACTCAGTTTTCCTTTCTAAAGTCTCAAGCAAGCCTTGTCACAAGCTTGACTCATGTTACCCTAGGGGCCCAAAGAACAGGAGTTAATCTTCACATTTTCTTAATCACTCTCAAGACTTTTAAGGGTCTGACTCATGATTTCTAATGTCTACAGTTGGCAATACTGCATATACATTACATGTGTCACATCATCCATCTGCCAGTAAGCAAAATCCTTCTGAAATGTCCAATTAGTTACTACTCACACTGTTCCTAATAAATGATTTTTTTCTTTTTTTTTAATGCACAAATCTCTGGTGCCAAGTTTTATCACTGCAGTAGTCATTTGCAGCAACAGAAAATAAATTCCTCATTAATCTGATTAAAAACAATTAGTAAAATCTACGTCTTAGTCATGCCTAACCTCAACAGAACTACTTTACATTTCTTAACTCAGCAGCCTACAAAACAGAAGGTTGTAAGCCATGAAAACTCCTATTAAATATCAACTATGAAAGCATTTGCTGTACCACCAGCATTAAAACACAAGTCTAAGAGGCAACTAGTGCAGATTTATTCCTGCACTAGTCCTGCACATGAGAGAGGAGTCTCTCATGGTGTGCTTACCAATTCCCCCAACCCACCAGTGGAACACCATGAGCACCTTCTGTTTGGGCTGAAGGCACTTTGGGAAGAGCTGCAGGTTACCTCCAACCTTCCACTGAGACCAACACCTCCACCAGGTCAGCCATGTAGCAGTAGGTTTGTCCTGTTCTGCATTTCCAAGAAGCTTTTGCAACAAGAAGGGTACAATGTCTCTTTGCTCATAGCAAGGGATGGTAGCATTTCTATGTTTAAATCAAAATTGATGGCAAAATCTGATGTTTTGATTACTCATGTTGACATTTAATCAATTTTACACTTTTTCTAAAGTCCCTCATTTAAAATACTTGGCATCAGGTAACCAAGAGAAATCAGAGAGCCACATTTAAAAGGGAAAACATAGAAATACATACAGTAGAACTAGTTTCAGGCCTATTTAAATTATCCAATAACTTGACTAGACATCTACACCATACAATTCACCTAACTCTTTCGTTTTGGCTCTACTTTCGAGCCTACAAATAAAATCCTAATTATATCTAACATGTATTTGATGATTATACCTCAAAATGAATTGGAAACATCTAAACACCTACGAAAACTATGTGCAACTTAATTAGTCTGAGTCACAACCATTCTTCTCCTCCTCTCCACAGATCTCACAAGCACATTTCTGTAATTTTCTAGACTACTAGAAAAATATAAGCAAGGAAAGGAGAAAGGGAGTAAAGAACGAACGAACTTAGGAGATATCTTTGTTTCAAGGACTTTTAAAGATTACTAACTTAATTATCAGATTGGTAATTATTAATAGGTTGTAATTAAAGACTAGAAAAAGTTTAATAAATTGAACATCTACTCAACACTCACAAATATTAGAGGCACAACCAGAACACTACTCCTGTGATGGAAATGTCTGATGTTCATTTTGCCAGGAACTAAACACATTTATCTCTACATTTCTGGCTAGATAAATACACTTTTCTGGCATCACACTGAAATATCCCCATGAACATACTGTATGATTCAATGCTTTAATACCTGGGTTGTTTTTGCCAGAAATAGATCAAATATATTGGTAAGAGAAAAATTCATCCTCAATCAAAACCTTCTGCCAGTTCAAGCAACAAAATGGCAAAGAAATTACTCCATCCCTTAGCAAACACTTTAAAGGTCTGTATTAGTACTGGGACATATCAATTTATATCTCAGACTTGTTCATTCTCTTTACGATGATGTTATCCACTTCATGTGATGTGAGCAACTACTCCAAATTGACAGGATGAACAATAGGTGCTTTTTTTCCCCTTTTATTTTTTTAAACAGATTTCTCCTTTGCATCTTTGAGCACATGTTTATACTTCACTGATTTTATTCAGCTTGCTATACTCCTTAGCCTTAATGCAAAAAAGTCATCTGCTATATGAATTAGAAGGGGAAAATACATAATGCATGCAATAAGGAGGATGCATTGAGTGAGATCTTAGTAAGCATCTACATCTGCCACTCAGTCATTGCTGATAGCATTTTCCTGAGGCAATACATATACTAAACTTTGATTTGGGAGGCGGGGGGGGTGTTGAAGTAAACACCACCAAAAAACTGAGGCAGAAGCACTGCATTGGTACTTCTGAATGTAGAAGAATAGTACCTGTATTCACTGATTTCATACAAAAAAATTATGCAGCCATACAAAAAGGCTGAAAATCCCTCCAAATTCATTGTTTCATAAGCAAGTGAAAAAGCAGACAGCATAAACACATCAAGGTTGCACAGATTATGGTCAAACACATTACAAAAGTAACCGTTGTTCCAGGGAACCTCATTACACTGAGATGTATTTACATAGAAAAATACAGGTAACTTGACTTGTTAATGCAATTAAACGTGATCACCTCCTATAACAAAGCAGATTCTACAGCACATGGGACAAAAAAAATATCACATGATGCATTCAGCCTAAGTGTGCTTGCACTGGAGCTATTTGGCATTTTCTCCTTGAATTTAGAGAGTAGAGTTTGTGCACTCTGAAGCGCAAGCTTGTTTTACAGCTCTGTTAATAGATCAAAGTTAAAGTGATCAAGCACGCACCAGGCCAGAAGTTCAGATGTGGCTGTCCAGGAGCTGTCAGCACTGTGCTTTTGTACAACTAACCATCATGATAAAGGCTTGACTGGAGACTCAGGTAAGGATAAGACATGTTGCTTTCCTCCCCCCCTGCCCTGAAAAGTTGATTTCCCCAGTATACATACTTTTGGGAGACATGCTTAGGACTCCAGAGAAGAAAATGTATAATTTTCAAGAAACAAAGGATTTAATACATACATACATATTTTAACTCCAGTAACAATCTCCCCAGTGTAATTCCCAAATGTCTTGATAACACTTTTTATGATGCAAACATGAAAAGCAGTAACAGCTTTTTATTTCAAATCAGCTTTTTATTTCCTCTTCGCAAACACTCCTCTCAGCAGAACCCAGAGCAAGGTCACCCTGCACTACTCTTTGACAAGTTCCCACCAAACAGTTCTGACCACACACATGGCTGTTAAGCCCACACCAAATGCCAAGTGAAACCCTAACATCTGCATAAATCTGATTTCTCAATGGGACATGGAACATACTTTGAATTAGCACTTGGTCACATCTACGTCAGTCACTTCAGTGGAAGAGGACACCACAGGAAAGCCTGAGCTTTGGAACAGGAGCTTGAAAAACAGAGCAACACATTAGCAAAAAGAAAGGCAATGCAGCACCTGAAAGAACAGTGTGCGGTTTTGATTTTTTTTGAAGCATGACAGCCACAAAGTAAAATCTAAAACTGAGAATAAAACAGAGGAATATTAAAGTCATATTATGTTAATATATCCTTCTTTGGTTATCTTTACAATCTGTGTAAAGCATTTTACATATGGACAGTTTCCTACTTCCGTGGCAGTGTCCAGTTGCTCATGTACCATCACACTGACAAAGTCAGAGCAGGTACTGCAATGAGTAGCATCAGCACCAGCTGAGCACCTCAAGTACTTATGCGGCAGTACACTTTATGTGCCACATCAGCTGTATACCTGCGTTTAATGAGGGGGTGCAGTTGTTCTCTCCTGCCTTCTCCCAAGAATGGTCATATTGAAAACCCTACACCACACCTGATGTTGGAGCAGCCTGCTCTTGAAGGCAAGTGCAGCAGACTTACCAGTTCAAGTATGCACTACAATTACGCTGGTGTAATTTCATAGTATCATCACAGAATCACAGAATGGTTTGGGTTGGAAGGGACTGCAAAGATCATCTAGTTCCAACACCTACCCAACAACCTTCCACTAGACCACGTTGCTCAAAGCCCCATCCAACCTGGCCTTAATTTCTTTGAAGACTCAAACAAAACCCTCTTAATCTGGAACCTGAACACATGCCAGTTATGCAAACAGCTATGCCAGTGTATGCTATCACTGCCCATTAACCTGCTTTCTCAGCTTAGCTCCTCCTCTGCAGGAGACTGTCTCTGAAGTCTGCTGGCAGACTTGCTTGCAATGAAGGCTCCTTTGCCTGCTTCAAACAGTTTTTCCACATTTGTTCAGCTAATTTAAGCTATTCTGACTGAATCAGGTTAGAAAACATTGATACGAGTTGCTCTGCAAAGAGCGACCAACAAATGACAAACAGCAAAGTGCAAAACCTCTTTCATCAGTTCTGATAGATACGAATCCCATCACAAATGGGATCAGTTATGGACATTCAGAGAGAGTTACAGGTTCACTCCAGAAGTGTAACTGTCCTATTAAGCTTTCCCTAGCCACATGGGCCTCTTAATATTCCATTCAAAGTGAATTTTGGGGGCCACACTGATAAGTCTCTCTGTATTTTAAGGCCGGTAAGAACTACCCTCTTATGCTATCTGGTTCACGTTTTTGCAAGAAAAGTGACAGTAGGGAAGGGGGATTTAAATGTTTTAAATTCAGAGAGCTAGTCTGGGGAAGCCATGACAATTAAAAAAGTGTCAAGTAGCACACAAGGGTACTACTATTGAGAGAAGGTTTTTGGCTATTACGAGAACAAGACAGTTTGGAATATTATATAATGAGAATTTTACCCAAAAGTTCGTTCACATAAAGACTATACTAACTGGAACTTCAAAATTCCCCTCCCATGTTTTGAGAATCATCACAATGTATCAACAAGGCAATAGCACCAGTATTAATAACCCCTGCATGCAGAAATTGTCATTTTAGCAGTTGAATGCAGTCACACAAAAAGGTTTATACTCTGTTCATAACTTGTGTTATACTCACAGGTACCAACAGTGGAACAAAATATATATGCCATATTATACACATGCTAACATTCCTGCAATCAACAGGCTTAAGGATGGAGTTTCAGGCAGCATTCCAAGATTAATCTCATTAGATACTTGTATTTTGTTGTCTTTTTAGAAAAACAGGGTCTAAACTTGGAATGAAACATGTTGGTAAAATGGATTTTGAGGTACCTGATTCTGCTGGAGAGTCAACACTTCTGTAATTTGAGAAAAACTTAAAGCTTACACATGTTCTTTTGGAACAACAGAATGCATTAAAAAAGAGCAGTACTACTAAACAGTTATCTTCAGAAATAATGATCACCAAATCTGCATGCACCCATACCAAACATTTGTTTAACAACCATTAAGTTCAACAGAGTCTTAATAGAAGTTTTTGTAAAAAGCAGAACCTAAATGGCCAAAACCAAGGTAATCCTTACCTTTTCAGTTCAAAAGCTTTAACACACCAGCACAACTCTGAAAAGTGAGTGACAATGAATGCCAACAGTACATTGCAGATTTTCTTTGGCCTTGTAGTTTAATATTGTCATTTACATTTGAAAGATGATTCCTCCTAACTATTTTCTGCAAATCTGAGAAGAATGTGTTGAGTTTTGCACTGCAGGTTAGTGCTCTAATGGAAGTTTTCAGAAGCAGGAAGGATTACAGTGCTTAATGCCGTAGTCTATCAACCTTGAGTCCTATTTTCTCCCAGTGCTTTTAAAATCTGTGTGTCTTGAAATAGCAGAAGGCCACAGTTCTAAGTCAAGGTTTTGATGACTATCAAGAAAAGAATTATATTTCAATAAATTTCTACTGAATATGTTTTCAGATTTCTAGGAACTCAGTTTTTACTGAATTCCTATTTCCAGAGCTAAAGTGTTTAAAACTGTCTTAAGAGACATTGTTCAAGTCTATAGAAGAAAACCCAATGATACAGAAAGGACTTCTCTCCCCATGTTGTCAATGCTCCCACCTCCTTTATATGCACACTTAGCAATCTCAAAAATACTGACCAAGCACAAACAGGGCATTTTAAACAGGTAAAATCACACATTTACACAGCAGCCACTGTGAACTTTATTAAGAAAATAAGTGTTTGCCAGTTAAACTACCATCACTTTATTGACTTCTCTGCTTACTTGTAGAAAATCAGTTCCTTCATAATGGCTCTGGAAACCATTTATTACCAGGTAAATGTTGAATCACTGGCAACGTATGCTCTCCTTGGAACTCTGGCAGCCTTACCACGAAAAAAACTATATACACCTTTGCAAATTGCAAAGTAAGCAACACATCTTTCATTCAAACAACAAAGTTATTATTGAGGCAGATACCATGCTAGACAAATAGCAAAAACACCTTTACATTAAGCAATGTTTTCTGTCGTGACAGTTCCACAAAATGAAGTGCAATTTGCAAGGGAAAAAGGTCTGTAAGATACCAGTTACGCATTCTCTTCGTGTAGCTGTGTAGTCAAGTCTTATTTCTCAGGCTGGAGTGGTTGAGCTAAACCAAAACACAGCATGATGATCCATCTTCATGGAAATGTCCTGTTGCTAATGCATCTGCTTTTGCCTCCTTCCCTCTTTAATAGTCCTATGCAGTCCTATGCATTACAAGTCAGGACAAGACTTCTTCATTCATCTGGAGTCAGAGTTATATTCAATCCTCTAACCAACTCAATGCAGTTCATATACATCTTTGAAAAGAAGTTCTCCATTCCTAAGTAATCCAACCATCACTATTTCTTCAACTCCAGAAGTTGTTTTAGTTCCTTTTTCATCTTCAGCTTGTAGCCACGTGGCAAAATAGCATTGTCATGGGCTACATATAGTAGGCTTTAATCTTTATTAATAGCTTCAGTAGATTGCCCGAGGATTTTTAGTACTGTAGTAGGCTTCACATGCAGCTACATAAGCAGATTCTGGGAAGAAATCATCATGGTATTCTGCTAAAAATCTAAGAAGAAAGCACACCAAAAAAAGAACAGAACATGAAACATTTAAGAGAAAACCTATTTTCAAATTAATTTTTAAGCTCAGCAAAACCACAGCCTGGGAATTAAGAATTACTGCACTTTGAAAGTTGGCATACAACAGGCTTGCTCTATTTTTACAAGTTCTACAGCCTTCCCCTATCATTCTCAAATCAAACAGTAATTAAAAAAATTGCTTAAACTCAAAAAAAAAAAAAAAAAATCCAAAAGTTGAAGCTACACTTAGAAAAGAATGCAAAGAACTATGACAGAAGAAAAAAAAAAAAAACCAAAACCAAAAGTGAAGAGATATTTCTGCAACTTCTGCCAGTCACCTGCTCAGCATACTATTTTTATGTCAAACCCAGGATTTTCAGCTATCACTATGCAGGATCTTATACAAGTGGCCAGCAACCATTGAGTAAAACTGTATCTTTTAAGGCAACTAAAGTTATGATTTGTTGTTTCATGTGCCTGTGCATTAAGGTCTCCGTCTCTCAGGAGTATCTGATTTAAATACAGCTCCCAAAGACAAAATGCATCCTTTGTAAATCCAGTTCCCTAATTTCAGATTTCTGCAAGATGGTCTTGAAATATTACTCAAACAGTCGAGCACCCAATATTTTATCGTGTCTTCCTGCTCTGCTGATATACAACTCTATATTCAGCCCTAAAGCAAAAAAACCCACTGCTACTACTAATACCAGTTACAAACAGCTAAAACGACATTAAGCTTTCAGCTCCTTCCTTTGTATACAAAAGATACCGCATATGCAAGTGGGGGCAAAAGGGCAAAACGGTTCTTAAACCATGAAGTACACGATCAAGCTGTACTTCAGAAACCCTCCTCCCCCTCCCCGAAAAAAACCCCAACCAAACGAACAAAAAAACCACACCCCCCCCCAAACTTCAAAAATACCTGGATATTGGATATTAAAGATCAGCATCAACACACATGGCAAAGTGTTAGCACAAGTTCTCTGTGTTAGAGTAGGAAGCAATGGAAACAACAGGGAACAGTGTCATTTGCAGAATCTAGTTTCTCTCAGAACTGCTAGCTAAGGAGATGACTTCACTATTGGAAGCTAAAACCAAGTAGTTTTCCATAACCAATACTCTGGACACAGAAAGTCCAAATTAAAAAAAAGTACAGGTGACTGCAATTTAAACCACAGTGCTTCTGCAGCAGCTACAATGCCTAAACTAGGCATGTCCTTTGATCTTAGAAGAGCCAAAACATCAAAGAATACTGACAAAGATTTTTTATATAAGGCAATCTAAATTTAATCAGGAATATATTAATTGCTGAGAGCTCTTGTCGTTAATACCACCCACCACCTACTTTTCTAGGTTTACCAGCCCATAAGATGTTCTAATACTTTATGGTTTGTTTTGGGGTTTCTCTTCCATGAGATAAGAGCTATCCCTTAGAAACAAGCCAGTGACACACGGAAACAGTTCACACGATCAGATCCTCCTGATTTTGAGCAAAATGTGTCAGTCATTTGCACTACACACACCCTTCTCTCTAAGAAAACCACTACAAAAGAGTACCAACATTATAGCAACTTAGAAGTTAATAAAATACCCAACTCATCAACTGCTATGATCTCTGACTGTAGTTAGCAATAAATCACTGTCTGGGATATGTGGGGTTGGTATGAAAAGAGTGTGAGAAGGCCTAAAACTTCACTGACTCGAGTCTAACTTTTAACACACTTAGATTACAGAAGATTAAGATCAGCCACAATTGAATTTAATAATTCTTCATTAACACACATTAATGTCTTGAAGAGATAAATGAACTACAATGTCATTGGGTAAAATTCTGTAAAACTCAGCACCAAGTGCTAGATCATATAAAGGAGTATGTTTTAAAAAAAACATCACTAAAACAAAGGAACCTTCAGAGGACACTGGATAACTGACAGTTCCAAGAATTCTAAGGCCAAGAAATGGGAAACAGGTTTATTTTCTCTTATAAATTTCCTGACTTTGCTGAAGATCGTTGGTCATAAATGCCAGTTTGGTGCAAGCTAAAGTAACAGCTTGTAAAGACGAGAAATTTTAGCCAAGATGCTTGCTGCACAGCTACAAAAGGCAGAACGTATGCAGTCGAATGTACATTTCTCTGTTCTTAATGTAACAGTTGTGAAAACCAAAATACCCCAGAGCTAGCAAATACAAACTACTTTCTGCAGAGAAGCAAGAGGAAAAAGGCAGAAGAACATAAGATCAGTTTCTGTCCCAATCACTTGTGTATCTTTCTGTATATAGAGAGCAGTGGCCGTTCTGAAGCTGCGTTCTATTCAAACTAGATCACGGTGCAGAAAGCCAGCACAGAAATATTAAGCATCTTTTAAGACTCTTAGGTACTGAGTATCTTGCTAATGCTTTGCTTTTGGAAAAGCTGAAATAACACAAAGATCAGTTACACTGGTACCTGAAATCATGAGCTAAGATTTAAAAAACGGAAGCAGCTGTAGTTAGCAAGCAGAGCCAGCAGCTATAGATCAGAAAGCACATTGCTATTTAGCTATTCAGAAATTGTTTCATTACTTTCAACTTACAAATCTGACAAATTCAACCACCTGTTGCATTGCCTTTTTCATTTTTAGACTTTTTAAAGAGTTCATATGCATACACCTACACAGTGAAACTACTTACGAGTAACCCAGTTTCAAGATGCACAGTCCATACAGACATCCTGATTTAAGACTGCACACTTTTTTCTCATCATGAGCATCCACAAAAAGAATACTTCTGCTTTACACTCATGCTCATGAGGTACATAGAGGTACCATGGCAAAACGCAGCTATTTCCCTCTCTGCCACAAGTTCCTAGAAGAGCAACATTTCAGAAAGGACTAAAGGGGATGCAGATGAGGGAAACAGACGTGGGCAATCTAGCTTGCTGAATTCCTATGTTCTGATCTTCAAGTGTGGCAGTCTGTAAGCAAGCTTACCTCAGGTGACTCCAAGCAAGAGCCTCCCAAATATACTACCATCTGGCTGTGAGTTATGCAGGCAAATCTACCAAAAAGAGCCATAGAACTATCATTATCCACATTAAAAGGCCACTTGACATACATATGTCAGGAACATTTCTCAACAGTGTCACTGAATTCATGAGCTTTAAGAGTGTCATCTGGTAGCAAAACCTGGCAGCGTCAACACAACCTATTACCTGAACAGTCTCTGCATGAAGAAAAACATTCTAAACATCAGGTAGGATCCACAAATAAGCTCAGGGACAGCCTGGAAAATGTGAAAATTACAAAGAAAGGAAAACCTTAATTCTAAGAAGGACAACCTCATCCTTAAAAGTGTAAGAATACAGAGTTAGGAGGAAAAGTTTCCAGGTAGGTGACATTTATATATTTTTGCTGCAGAGTTCAGGAAGGTAAGCAGATGCTTTGATGAGATCAGTGGTCTGGGCTAGATGCTGTTTGAAAGGCAACTGTAATGATCTATCTAAAGGCGTTTGCTTAAAGAACATGATGGATCCTAACTCTGTGAGTCACCTCATCGACAGAAATGTCATTTGCAGATTAAAAAGCTATCTCTTCTCTGAGACTACCACTTGAAAGTAGGATTTGAAAGCTTAAAAGCTTAGTTTCACACAAAAGTGTATGTCACCACCTGACCCCCACCCCTTCTGACTGGTAGACGTGTCTCCATCTGGAAGACTCTTCAGGGCAAAAGCTCACCAACACAAAGTTCATCATAACGCCAATGCAGTCAACAGAACAAATGAAGTGAGAAGTTTCTAGATGTTTATTCTTATACTCAGTACCTCAAGTACATGCCAAAGAAACAAACAGGCTTGTTTTGTTGACTGGACTCTTTGTCACTCATCCATATACAGGAACAGAGATCATCTTCCTGGGCCATTAAAGGGCAAGCACAGAGAACTCTGAAGATGCCAACACAACATCTCTGGTAACCAGGCTGAGTGAGTGAAAATTACAAGTGGTATCTTCTAGTAGACCATTTGGGAAAACAGTCTTAGAAGGGCTCAATACAGGAGTCCTTGGTTGGTCTTGAGGATGAAAACCCACTTTTGGCAAGGCCAGCACAGATCCCAGAATCAATTCTTTAGAGCCGCCTTCTAAAGAAGCTATCATAACACATTTAAAATATTTTGGGAACTCTCATTTTAGACACATGACCCAAACCTCTCATTTAAACACCCATTTATTTGGTAAGCACCTGATTATTTGGTAAGCAGAAGATAAAAAAGCAATCCACTGCAGTTTCAGGACATATTTTTGACAAAGCAATCAAACTTTAGTCAAGAAGAATAAGCACACACGAGCAGATTCTGCAGACCAACCAGGTAAACAAAAGTCTACTGGAAATAAGCTGTGCAATACCAGGTACTGATTAAGAAACATTCAACATAAAGGTGCCAAAAGTTTGGGAGGTCCCAAAAAGGCAGTTACCTTTCTACCCATTCAATGATACAGTGAAGCCCAAATACAACAATAGTAATGCCCTAAAATAAGGCATATACATTCACTGTGAGAGTAGAATTCCTTCAAAGCATTTCAAAACCTACAAAACAACATTCATTTGCCTGCCTCTAAACCCACATCTGTCTACACTCAGAACCTTGACTCTCTCAGTTAGGCTCCAATTCCATAAAGTTTTCTAGTATGTCAGAATTGCTGTGCTGCACAGGTATTTTTTGTCAAGTAACCAGTTAATCCCCAAATCCAGAGGAAATAGAAAAGCCCTAATCAATAGAAGTAACAGTAGCAGAATTGCCACCTTCATGATCTTTCAAAAAGTGTTTAGTCAGTTGCCACCTTAACTTTACTAAGTCACAGTGAGCAGGAATTCAGTCAAAAGCAACTTCACCTAAATAAAGATGCTTTCTATTCCATTCGCCATGTGCAACGCTTCATTTCTTCATTCTCAGAATGCCACTAATAACCCCTCATCAATTGCACGTTAGCACAGACTAGTGGTTATAATTCACCAATACAGTTACATGTAATAAAATTACTACACTCAAAAAGTGTTGTGCTATAAAAAAAACCCCAGAGACCCATTTCTTAAGGTTACTTCAAAAAATTTGTCATCTTTCTATGTACACATTTTATTATCATAGCCTTCTAATTTGGTCATGTTCTGACTTGGCTTCCTTCTCATAAAACACTCAATACAAATAGTTAAAATACTTTTCAACCCATGGAGCTGAGTGGGACAATGGACACAAGCAGGTAAGGAAAAAAAATGAGATCTAAAATGCAAGAGAAAACTTACAGGATAACCTGAATTTGAAGTATCAGTGGGCTTTTAACAAAACCAAAGTCTTTGACCATTAAGAATGTAGCTTTCCACAATATGAAATACTACATATTGGCCTCATCTGGAAAAACATATTTGAAATTTTAGAAGTGTTATTTTAGAAATATTTCATCACTTACTCGTTATTCTGTATTTCACAAAAGTCAAAATACCTACGGCTTTCTGAAGTGTTGTATCATTTACTTGCCTTTTTTTGTTAAAACGCAAATGACAGTGACTGAAATTACCTCACTGAAGATGGGTCTTGCTAGTCTAAAAACAGACATGTTATATTCTCCTAATTTTTTAAGTATCTCCTACTGTCAACAGTCCTGAGAAGTGACCCCTCTGATTCCAATAGTTTGCCAAGTCAAGGCTGCATTCAAACCAATGAAAACTGCAAACCAAAAACTGGCACCTTCTTGCCTATCATTTCTCATCACTTAAGCAGCCTCTGGAGGCATTCTAAGCACCCCACAATATAGAGAAGTCATTCATCTAGTTCCAACCCCCCTGCCATGAGCAGGGACACCTCCCACTAGATCAGGTTGCTCAAAACCTCATCCAGCCTGGCCCTGAACACTGCCAGGGATGGGGCAGCCACAGCTTCTCTGGGCAATTTCTGGCAGTTTCTTCGTGTTCCCCATGAAGAAATTTTCATTATACATCCTTCTAGAAAGCTGCACTAAGCACAAACAGTACAGCTTCTACATATTATGAAAGTCAAAAAGATGCATTTGATACATCCCTTAAAATATATGTTGTCTGGGAAACTGAGATCAATCTTGTCTAGCAGCAACCTGAGGGCATGACTGGAAAATATTACTCATGTAGCATCTCAAAGTGAATTTAATGCATCTATCAAGTACTGAGTAAACTTAATAAAACAAGCTTCCAGACAAAGTATTATATTAAACAAGTCTCAGTTTCTCAGCCCACATGAGGGTAACAGTACAAATGTTAAATGCAACTGTAAATTTCACCCACAAAATCATAATTCAAAATTAAATCAGTATCTATACTAGAACTAAATCAGTTGTGTACTCTATGAAAGGTTTAAAAATACACAGAACTACTTATGTTTGAACTACTCTACCTAGAATTCAAAGAAGATTCAGAAACAGTTTTATTAAAGCAAACAGATAGCTTCAATCCCTTGTCTGCTATTAGAACAATAAAGAAGAGGAGGGTACTTCAGCTTGTCACAAGAGCAGCTCACTGAAAGAAATCAGGCAATCTCAAGTAAACTGGTTGCTATCGTCTAGTGCATACAGACTGTGTAGGACAGTTCTTATCTTTCAAAAGGTAAGCCAGAATAGAAATGACAGAAAATATTTTTAATAAACATCCATTAGTCCTTTCATTCCCAAAAATGAAAAGGCAGAATGTGAAAACTGAAGATCTAGTACAAGACATCACCTCAAGTGATAAAGCCTCAAGTTTTCTCTTGTGATGAGAAACAGATAATGCAGAAGTGTTTCTGTGACAAAAATCAAGTCTGAACAAGTTTCTAAAAAATGTAATTGTTTGACCTATTTCAGTAACATATGAAACAAAGAAATAAATACCCAAATGAAACATGTCCTAAAGCGCCATGAATACATGTTGAAAAAAACCCTAATCATGTGCACTGTTTTCTATGTTTCCTATTTGAATACGCAAACAGTAGCACATCCAGTAAGGAAACTAGTCTAAGAAGAATATTTATGACAAATCTATCTAGGATGGAATGCTTCCTATAGTAGTAGCTGCAACTTGGAAGCTTTTTTAGGAAGGTTCTCAATTTGAACAATCCTGGTGAAACCAGGGAAATCAATATATTCCGCATAGAAAAGAAACCTTGAGAACAGCATCAGCAAAATACACGACACTGGCTTAGAAAGCACTTAAAAAAACACACAGCCCTCAAATACTTTATTGAACCAGATATGCAACATCCACACTATGCTTGGCTTGGGGTGCTCATTTTGGTTTAGTTGTAGTCTGGTCTTAAGGACAGAATTCCCACTAGTACTGGAGCACACTTCTGGTTAAGTGTTTTCCAAAAGAAATCTAGCTTATGTATGCAGAGCACTCTGCAGTGAAACACAACTCATGGTAAGTGGGAATTACCAAGAGATTTGCTTCAAAAGCACAGTTCTACCTGACCTAAAAATGCTCATGTGGAAACATCTTCTGATTTTTTTTTTCTTTTTTAAATTTCTATTTATAGATGACTACACATTATAACAAGACAGTCAATTGGAAAAATAAGACATATATGAATACTACCACTAGAACTTTTAGTTTAATCACCTCCCTGCTTGTATGGAGGATGCAGAACACACTTCCTCCTTCCTTCTATTCCACTCCACCACAGATCATTCATAGAATGGGTATGAAAAAACTGCATTCAAGATGCTAAAGAGTAGCGACCTGCTCTGACCAACACAGAAGAATCTGAACAGGCAGATTTGAAAAATTGATTTGACCCACAGTGAGTTAAGCACCCTAGGTAACATTCATTCCAAGCAAAAATAGGTTTCCAACAATAAGCACCAATCCTGTCCTGTTTAACTTAAACACAGATTGAATACTAACTAGTATCTGACAAAACGGAGATTTAAAAAGGAATCAGTATAACTCAAAAATTAAATGCTGAGAGAGAAAAAATTTGTACTGTAGAAACTTTGACATTTGAGACATCTTTTATTTTAAATTAAAAAACAAAGTAAAAACATTTTGAAGTTTTCATCTCCCTCATCTCTAACAGGACTTTTGATATGCTAGTGCCACATCATGTTACTTTTCAGTATGTGGCTACTTAAGAGTCTTTGATCAAAATGAAATTAGGAGTTCCACATTTGTTCCAGGTGTTTACCATTTACAACACTTTCTCCTGAAAGTTTTTCTTGGCAAATTTATTTTCCACTGTATTGGTGCTGCACAACACAGTGCCACACTAGGTATCTTAACTACCACTACTACAATGTCATGCAGAGCTACTAACTAGAGTACCTGACTGACGAAGATGATCGTGGTGCAGGTTATGATCATACTGACTCCAGCTGCGGAGCTGGTGTGGCGAGAAAGAGTTTGGGCAACTCTACAAGCCCCTGCATTGCATAATAGAGAAACCCTTCTGTTCAAGGCTCAATTAGGACATATATTTCTTTTAAAAAACTACCATAATTAAAAACATGTTCTAAACCACAAGTTTCTTCCCCTGCTAGTATTGATGCAACATCAAAACTCTCAGATTATGCTGTCAAAAATAATAATGCAGTTTGTATTTCTTCATAAAACATGCTTCTTGGCCAAGTCATACTTGTCATTCTATACATACAAACAGACTTTTATACTTCAGTTCTCTATCACTGTGTTTATCAAAATTTTAAGCAGGGAGCTCAGGTTCCCTTCAATTTGAGTTACAGGATCAAAAGTCTTGTATTAATCTTTATTCTAATTATTATTAGAATATAATATTAACACATTCTTAAAGTTATAAAAAATTAACATCTTATTTTAAAAATCCTTTGTCATTCCAGGACACTTAGATCTATAAAACAATGCAAACACTGCTGTGGTACATCGTGCCACGTTACCTCAGAAACATTTCGAAGTGTTTTACTAAGGCCTTCAGGTTTTTGTCAGGAAAGCACATCTTCCCCAGGATTTCTGGCAGCTTTACTGTAAATACAAGAAATAATGTTTACACCTGTTCTTGTAAAAGCAATTCCTAATTACTTTTATTCACTCCACAGAAAATAACACAAATATTTCTTCTCCCTGCAGCCTCCACTTTTCCTTGCAAGTAACTCACTGATCTTTCAAAGCCTTACTAAAAAGAAGCATGCTGAGAAAGTGAATGCTGCTTGGCTTAACGATGTTTGATAGCATACGGGAAGTAATGCTTGTTTACTTTTGTTAAATGAAGGCTTACAAAGCCAGTAAAAGATAACCAAATTTATGAACAGCCTAAGTTTTAAACAGATTAAAACGTACATTTCTCCTAGAATAAAACTAAATGCAATAAAGCAAGCAGAAAACCATAAAAATACAATCATGGGCACAAGGGGAAGCAACTTTGATTGAGCACAGACTTTTGAATCAGTTTACCAAACATCCGTAGCAAATGTTGAGAACCATAGATATATGAGGGAGGTGGTGGTTGATCACTTGGTGGATAATTTTCTGGCATCAATTTCCAGGACAAAACCTACACATAAAACATTAAAGATTTCACAACTAATATTTTATAGCACCATAAATAATTCAGTTTGTAGAGAACTTCAAAATCAAAGATGAAATAAGTAATACAAGCAAAACCTTTTCTTAAATAGAACTACCCTGAGGTCCACAAAACTTTTAATCATGGAATCTAGGACAGTAACATAAAAATCTGTTACCTCATTCAATTCATTGTTTCTTCTTCCTTCAAAGCCAGTAAAAACCGCACTTCCCTCTTTGCTAGGAGTCAAAGTTATAGGTGAAGATGATCCACTATGGACAGGGGTTTCTTCAAAACAGAAAGAAAAACAAAAGAAATCAGAAATGAATTTTACTATTTGTTTTACGGAACTATAAGCCATTGAACATAAATAAGGCCTGCTGCTAAATTTTTTAAAGTCTTAAACACTGGAATTTAATAAATGCCATTCTGAAGTAGGCTCACAGAAAAGCAGCTCCTTGAATTCTGTTGAGAAGTGCAGTACCAAAGTACTGAAAGTACTGCTTTGTATTTCTCCCTTTGGTATAAGACCTCAGAGATAAATAACTGATACACTAAGTAATGAATTCACACTTCACTCATTTCATTCAGAGTCTACATGGCATTAAAAAAAAAAAAAAAAAAAAAAAAAAGGAAAAAGGACTTAAATCTTGCTTAAGGCAACAATTTAGAGCAAAGTTTACTTTTTTCCAGGTGCAAGAAGAGTTTTGGCATAGAAGCTGGGGTCTCGAGATGCCGTCGTTTAGGCTGCGGGGAAGCACTGCTTTCCGATAACCTGTCACAGTTAGAGCTATGGCGTGTGGAGCGTCTCAGAGACTGCAGAATTTCAGGTTCAGCTTTTCGCCTTTTTGGCGTGGCTGGCTCCCCTGTTGCAGGCTGGCTGTCGGTTGACTGGGGAGTTGGCGGGTTCAACAGAGGAGGACTTGGGGAAAGCTCCTCCTGATTTCTAGGAAACAAACGCAGCTTTACAGAAGTGCCTGTAAGAGATCAGGGCTCTTCCCTCAAAAGAGATTCTTCAAGTTTCACATATCTTGTTAAATACTTCTTCAGATTACACAGTTTTCTCCTAGTAACTATTGAAGTGGTGAGGCCTTCTTTTAAACCATTTCCCATAAGTGTATTTATTTCAAATTTAAAAGCTAATGAATACAAATTTACATTTCAGTGTAATTTTTTTCCCCACAAAGTTGCAGCATAACTGTACATCAATCAGTACAAACCCCTTGCCCGGATGAGAATTCAGGTTCCAAATTCTGAATTCAGGCAAGCAATTCACAGAAGAATTCAGCATTTTATCAGTACAATTTTTAAGTCAAAGTCTGTGAGAAATCACCTTATGCTGCACACATAACCACATTCTATTGCATTTTCCACAGAACATAAGTAGTACTTGACTTCTTAACTACCTGTTAGTATTTGTTGAGTTTTCTTTGATGGGAAGAAAGAATTTTGATGAAGTCACTTTCTTAAATTGAGCTTGTTCATAAGGATAGAGCAAAATTAATGGAAGTGTGAAGTCAAAGGTTATTCTCAGCCCATCCACCATCTCTTTACACAGCTCAACACTAGAGGGGGGGGGGGAAAAAATAAATTATGAATTTCAAAGTTGCATGTCAAAATTTTTCAGTGTAGTTGTAGGACAGTCCCCTTTTAATATAGATCATTAACATCTTAAGTATAATATGCTGATTTAATCACTAAGTAATAATATGCACACTTAAAGAAACAGTGATTGCTGTAGGAAACTTCAGACATACAGATGTTAAAAGTCTGCTTGGTAAACTCAAACAAAATCGTAAAATTGTTCTGTTGTTTTACTATTATTTACTGAATTAATAAAATAAACTCTACAGTAAATTAAGTTAGTCAGATTTTTTCCTGGAAGCATTATTTTGTTTTTCCAAGTTCACTCAAAACAAGGTACCTTCCGGAAAAAATACTCAATAGACTGAATCTCTGTATAAAAGGCACATGCAGAATTTGATCTACAGCTGCTGAAATTCAGTTAAGACTGTGCTTAAGAGGTATCCAGTGAACCAAAAAAATTAGATAAATTTGCATTGGAGATCAGTTTCCAATGCTCCGATAATCAAAGCACTACATGTAGAGGCTACTAGGAATTTAAATTTTAGCCTTGTGTAAAAGACTTATAGTGTTAGGAGGTGAGTAGATGTGCTGCTACAAGCAGAACCTAGAACACTGAGTGCAGCCCACCTGCAACCTCTCCCCTCTGTGAAGGTATTACTCTCTTATGTTTCAAATACATGTATGTGTACGGTAACAGCAATTGGATTCTACCAGAGTGACCCATGTTAGAAATCCCACACCCTCATTAGCATTCCATACAACCTGCTAAAACTACTGCCATTTTTTTTTTTTTTTCTTCCTCAACATTACATATCAATTAGGTCAGGGGGACCATCAGGTGCAGAAATTCTATCACATCCAAGAAGGTCAATTACCTTCTGTGTTAGCACAGTAAGGGCAATACTATAAAGTTCTCAGCTGACTCTCTCCTACTTAATGGGTCACTGAAATTACGTGAGTTTTCCTTATTAAAGCACCATCTTTATTGAGGAAGTCACTTAAACATACACTTTTAAAAAAAAAAAAAAATCACAATGTGCATACAACCTTTTGTTCTTATTTCTGATGCCTCATCTAACTTCTTGTTTGGGAGATTATATTACAAAGAAGGAAAGTATCATTAATCTGACATCAATATAAACCTAGACACTCATAGGCCAAAATATCGCAAGGAATAGCATCATTATGCACCACCGAAATAGAACATAGTAACAAAAGCCAAGATTTCACCCCAGTGTAGACCTCGATAAAGAAGCAGTCTCATCTGATATTGAGACTCTTTAACATAAAAAAAGAAACAAACAAAAAAAACCCTGCTGCAAAGATGCAGGCTTAACACACTGAATTTGGAATTTAAGATCATACATTAACTAAAAGGAAAAACAAAAAAGTATCACCTGCACTTGGGAGTTCTTTATGAGGATTTATATAAAATTTTTATCCTTTATCAAATTTGAACCTGTTCAGTTTTACTTAAGCAGGGTATTCTCACATCAAATATGCTCTCAGCGCTGAAAAAATTCTTCTAAAACAGGTCACAATATTTGCACGAACTTACATTATAAAAGGGGATATTAAGGTTTTTGCATTATGACTTTTCAGAGTATAGGGACTCTCCCACTGATAAACAAATTGTCAGTGTTAAAGTACTTTAGGTATCTGTCAAATATTTTAAGCCCATAAATAGACGTACATCACAGTATAAGCTCACAGAAGTGAACAGACTTGAAACAGAACACAGAATGCAAGGTCATTTTTCTAACTATAGAGCTGGACTAAAGATTACTTACTTCTTCTCTGGTGGCACATAATGAAGATTCATATTAGCATGTGGAGTCATCTGATGGTGCCGAGATCTTTCATTGGCTGAAAAAGCAGCATTAATAGCAAAATGTTTCACATATGACTCCAGGATTGTTATTATGTTTGTCTGACAAGGAAGCTTCACTAGCTGAAACAGAAAGAGCAAATTAATGTCTTAGAAAAACAGTTAGTAAGTATACCAAGCTAAAACAGGAGCTTGTAATGTATTGACTAGTTTAATAAGTCTCTATTGCATGAAGGTATTTCAGGTGTGATTCATTTCTACCCTTAAACTGCATTTTTGATCAATCCTTTATAAACATCTGGACAAGCAAAACCATGGTCAGGGTAACAAACTTACATTTTCAGCTTTAAAAAACAACCTGCACTCTAACATACAATTGGGTACCAAAATGTACATTCTTAAACACAATGACAACTCACTGTTTCAGCTATTAAGAAGTTAGCTCCCTACACTCTTTTTACTCTTCCTTACTGTCTAAGCTTACCTTTCCGATAAGGTTCAAAAAAACCTCAGGAGTCATATACACAGAAACTACTTCTGATGCTCTTCCCACCCCTCTGTGCACATTCATTTCATAGCTCTTATTTCATACCCGTTTTCTTCTATTAATATAGTAACAGTCTTCCTCAAGCTTCTTTTTCAAGACTTCAGGAATTTCTATGCTTATTGCTCTTTCTTCCATGTCCCTTTTTGTATGAGTGTCTTGTTCTTCTTTCTACAACAAACCAGTGAAAGAAACAATATACTGGTTGCGCTTATGAATATTAGTGAAAAAGAACTTCAATAGTCAGGATACAATATAACAATCAAGATTTGTCATGCAAAAATAAAATTATATTATTTTCTAGTATAGTAATTATTAAGGGGCTAGTAGCCTTACTGTAAGCAATTTAACTGCTTTAAAGTCATTTGCAAATTCATTTTCTAAAACATTAAAATTTAAACTTTAAACTTTAAATTTAGCATTCAAATAAGTATTCAATACAAAAGAATGAACAGAAATTTCTTAGGTTTTGCTGCTTCAGATTGCCCACACCACAGCAGTTGAGATTCTACAGACCTTCAGAACAATAGTTTATGCTGTACTTCCTTTTCAATAACACAGAGACAATACATTTTTTTTACTTGAAGTCAGCCTTTTACATTTTTATGTAAGACCAGAGCTGACATGCCTGTTTCACAGTAAAACAAAAGCCAAAAAGATCCTGCTGCTATTCCTGCCATGGGCAAGGACACCTTCCACTAGACCAGGCTGCTCAAAGCCCCATCCAACCTGGCCTAGAACACTTCCAGGGATGGGGCAGCCACAGTTTCTCTGGGCAACCAGTGCCTCACCACCCTCACAGTAAATAATTTCTTGCTAATATCTAATCTAAATCCACCCTATTTCAGCTTTAAGCCATTGCCACTTTGTCCTGTTACTACATGCCCTTGCAAAAAGTCCCTCTCCAGCTTTCTTGTAGGCCCCCTTTAGGTACTGGAAGGCTGCTCTAAGGTGCCCCTGAAGCCTTTTCTTCTCCAGGCTGAACAACCCCAACTCTCTCAGCCTGTCTCCATAGGAAGCGTGCTCCATCCCTCTGATCATCTTCGTGGTCCTCCTCCTCCTCTTACCTCAGGGGCCTCAGAGCTGGACACAGTCCAAGTGGGGCCTCACTAGAGCAAAGTAGAGGGGAAGAATCACCTCCCTCGACCTGCTGAACATGTTCCTTTTGATGCAGCCTGGCATACGGTTGGCTTTCTGGATTAAACTCCAGTTAAATTACCAGCTGTGGCCTATATTTTATACACCTCAATTTTTTCCATAGTTTCAAATACATATATTTAAATTCTATTAAGTTAAGGAGCTCATGAAGATACCATTTCTGTCCTCTCTTCTATGTCACTTTCTTCACTTTTTATTTCTTCATCTGTTCCTTCATCACTGTCATCAGAAGAAGAACTACTTATAGCTGTGTAAAAGAGATTTCACATATTTATCTCACATTACTATGTTGCAGAGGTTAAGATCAATTAATTTCAGGCCACAATGAAAAAAAAAAAAGGGGGGAGGGGGGGAGGACAGGGAAGAGAGGGACAACCAAACAAAACCACCACAACTAGCTTGTTTGTTTAATGAGGATTAATAGTTCTAATTGAATTAAACACACAATTATTATTTACAAATTCTATAAACTTTTTAAATATAAAACAAAAGTTTACAGGAAGTATTCTTGCATCCTAATTGAAAAAAAAATCACTTTTAAAAGCTTGCTACACTACTGAACAACCACTGGTCCTTTCAATTTGTATTGGACTTTAGTTCTGAACAGGGATTAATGTATTAATCATTCAACCAGAAGGTCTAGATGTGTGCAGCAACAAACAGCGTTTCTGGTGTCTTTCAAGCCACAAAGCAAAATGCAATGAAATAAAAGACCAGGCTTGAAAGTGAAATCAGCCCATGAACTGACATGAAACAGTCCTTTGTGCCAGGTAGGCTAGGGGTGGAAGGGATGATGACACAACAAACAAAAATCAAACAACACACACACACCACCACCACAACCCCACCCCACTCCCAACAAAACAAAAACAAAAAACCAAAAAACAACCTCCCTTCCCCCCCCCAAAAAAAGCCTAAACAAACAAACAACAAAACAATCCACTTATTGCTCCCTAAAATACGTAGGAACACTAGCAGGGAAAGTGTCTTACGTTCTGACGTTAACCAAAGAAAGCCTAGACTTCTTGCACCAATTAATGCTACACTAAACAAAGCAGCATTAAGACCTGAAATCACTAAGTATAATAGCGGAGTGGAAGTGACAGAAGTAAAAGCCTCTGGAATACAAGTAAAAGCAGGAATCTAAACTTAATAGCTACTTAGCATGAAACATACTGCTTATTCTTCATATGACTGCTCCGTATATTTCAAATAGGACCACGATACTCTTGTGCCATCCTATGATCAAAAAATTAAAGGCATCGCACCAGCTATTAAAGAATGAAAACAAGCTCACAGTTTTCGCTACTCTCATCATTTTCTTCAGCAGGAAGGCTTTTTAATACAGAGTCAACACCAGGCAGCCTGCAACGTCTCTTCTTTCTTCCCTTTCTTCTCCTAAAGAACACAAAATGGTTCACTGAAATTTGGCTAATATTATTTGTTTATCCTACCTAGCTAATTACATTACATGCAAATGCCCAGGAAACATATGTTTTGAGTTTTCATTGATGAATGTTGAAATAATTTGGACAATGCTTATTTGAGAGTGGATACAATAATGTCTGTACATTACCTCATATTTGTGTTCTCAAGCAGATCCTCAAAGCCATGGACAACCAATATTAGATTATTGCCTTTGGCTGAAAAATACTTCCAGTTTTCCTAAGTTATTTTACAAGTACATTTCTTTGGGAAGATGTAGATCCAATACGCATTTTGCAGCAACAGTTAAGAATAGCATAGTTATTAAGTGTTACTTGTTTCATGTTGTTTAATAGCAATATATAGGTATTGACCCTAATAAGATAAAAGTAGCTCTCTAGAATACACTGACTGTACTGAGAAACAGCATGAGCTTAGAGTTCAAAGTCACTGGCAGAGCCTGGGATGTATCTGTTCGAATCTGAAAATGAATCTCTCATTCATTTTGAGATCAAAAGGATTTCTTACATGCGAGCCACAGCCTTCCGTGCCAATTTACGCTGTAATCTGCGGTTTTCGTCTGTATCACGAAGAACATGATCTTCAGCTGCCCATCTATCCCAGCTAAGGATAGGTCAAAAGAAAATTAACAAAAGCTATGAAAATATGCTGCTCAATATACATTACATCTAAAATAAAAGCACTCTCAATGTCATTCAGAAGCAACATCTGTATCACAAGGTTTGTATCCTTTTGTATTCATGTGGCTTCAATTCTTGTGTTGCTAAAATCTCTCAAACCTTGACTTAACATGCGATGGTGTTTGCAGCATTGACACATGCTACGAATGATCACAGCCAGAGACTGCACTCACGTACAGCCTTGATAACCAAACAACCCAGATCTAGATTTAACAAGATATAAACTCCTTTTATTAATGGAAACCTAGGAGCCACAAGTATATACCAAAGAGAGATATCCCATAAAGTTTAAACTCACATCTATCAAACCGATCCACTGAAATTTATGGATACAGACCAACATGTCAACACGAGCAAGTATATTAAAGGCATTCACAGAAACAAAAGTAATCCTGCAACATCTCATACTCTGTGCAATGCCTTTTTTTGCAGAATAATATAGAAAAAATAGAAGAACTGAAACCGCACATACAGGTCCTCACCTTCTATTCCAGCCGTTAAAATGGATCAGATATTCTGGAATCTTTCTGCCTTTCTCATCTTTTCCAACAATAATATCAACAATCTGGAACAAATATTAATCGCATGTATTAAAAAGCTTGAGAAAAAGTCAGCCTTCCAGTACTTAGGGAGTTTATGCACAAAGGAAAAAAAGTAATATTTATGGAAATTAAACAGATCTACAATTTTGCCAGTGAATATTGATAGGAGCAGAAGGAATAGATTATATTAAGTGGTAAGAAAAACTACCTGTTTTATTGAGCACTTTTAAAGTTGGGGACTGTTAACCCTCTTTGTCCTGTCTTCAAATGTCCCATGCTTTCAAGACACAAAAGGGAAATGCAAAACAAGGCAGTATCACAACACAGCTAAGCAGAGATACATCTGGGCTACTAATGTTTTCTCCCATATGCTGTCTCTTCATACTCTCAAAGCAAGGGTCAAAACAGTTCTATACATATAAACCTCAGAAGCACTGCTGTCTCAGAACAACACAGAATCTTAGCCACTGAACATTAAAAGGCTTTATGAATATCTGAGCCTCTGTTTCCTTCTTCTCTTTCACACATGTAAAACAGGCCCGTCTAAAAGGGCCTGCTCCTCAAAACAAAAAGACATTTCAGGTGGATCATTAAGAGCAGCACCAGGACTAGTAATAACAAAGGAATTATTCTGCCTGCACTTCAGTGGCTCTCAATAGATCATGTACCTTCAGATGCATGCAGTAGCTAGGCTAATGTTTTAATTTGGGAGTCCCGAATTTAAGAACTATTAATGGAGTCCAAGGACAGTTATGCTGTAGTTTGGCGTATCTGAAAGTAAAGAAGGCACTATTATTTTTTGCACTCAGGTTACCTCTAGGGCTGGCAATTAAAGCTGTTGGGGCAGTCAGAAGACAGGAATACACATACAGACGAAAGAGCAGCCCAAAACATTACAAGGAGGCAGAGACCCTGATCAAAGATGTCTGAAAAACACTGGTCTACACAACTAGCAAACTTGCAGCAAAAACATTAATTTGGTCAAGAATCCAGTTTCAGTACCTCCCTTGTCATCTCTCTCTGCAACTAAACAAAAGAAAAAACCAAACAGAACTCTGTTTGCAAGTTAGATACAGACTTGGGATTGAAAAAACGTACCTTGTGTCCCACTGATACCCAAAATCAATATTACATTTACATAAAGCAGTACAACTACTGTTTTTGAGGCCAGGCCCAAGTCAGTCATCTCTTATTGCAACACTTACGGTCCATCACTCACTGTTTGCTAGCGTATTCCTGTATAACTCTCCTGTACGATCAGCAGCATTTAAAGCCCTCAGTAAGAGTAGGGGAGCAGGGAGGGGGAATAAAACCACCTCTGCTACAAAAGCGCAGGAATTAAAATAAGATTTCCAGATTACTTTGCAGGTGTTCAGCCGAGAATGGAAGGCTGGAACCGCGTCCGACACTTCCAGATCCCCTCGGCAGCTCTGTTCTCTACCAGAAGCGAGAGCAAGGGCCCCGCGGACTGGACTCCACCGCCCCTTCGTCACCCGAGCAGCCGGACGCCCCCACTCGCAGGGGGAAGGCCCCGGAGGCTCGCACACAGCTGCTACCCTACCCCTAACCCCAGGGCGGAGGGGCCGATGTGAGGGGGAAGAGCCGAGCCCCGCCGGGGGACCGGGCTGAGACGGCCAGGGACGATGACGGCGGCACAAGGGCGGGAAGGGGAGGCCCAGCGGGGACGGGCAGCGCCTCGCTTTGTCTCCCAACCCGTGACGGCGGGCGGCCTCCGCCCCGCGGCCTCTCCGCCTGCTCCCCCCTCCCCGGGCCTGCGTCCGTTTCCCGCCGCAAATGCTGCTACCGGAGCTGCCTCCCTCCCTCCTTCCGCCTGCTCTCCGACTGGGCCCACAACTGCTTCCCCATCCGCCTCCCGCCCGGGGGCGCGCGCAGGGCCCGGCGGGAGCGTTAACGGCAGCGCCGGCCCCGCCCCACCGCGCTCCCTCCCGCCCGGCCCATGGCGGAAGCGGAGCGGGATGGAGGGAGTAGGGCAGGGTCGCGCGCGGCGTGTCACCTTGGCATCATAGAGCACTTTGGCTTTGGTGGGGTCAGGCTCGAAGCACAGAACTCTCTCCCCACGGTGGAATTTAAATTTCATTCCCCGCGAGGTCATTTGTTCATCATGGCGCAAAGGAGAGGAGCCACGCCCCTCCAGTGGAGGAGGTGCTGCGGCCGGCCCCGCCCCGCCTCAGGCGGCGGGCGGGATGGAAGGGGCTGGGGAACAGCGTCGGGCTCCTCTTGCCCGGCTCCCCGTGCCCTCCGCGTAGCTGGGCTACTCTTCCGTGCCCGCCCCGCCAGCAGTCCCACGGGGTGCCTGGCACGGGAGCCGGCCGCGGGAGGGGCGGTGGCGAGGGGACACGTTCCTCCGGGCGGGAGGGCGGCCGCGTGGGCTGGGTGAGGCGACAGCTCTCGGCCCTGGCGAATCACCTGGCTTTGCCGCTCCGTGAGCATAGCCCCGCCTGCAAGAGCAGGTGCTGGGGAGTGAGAGTGCACCCGAGAACACCAGCAGCCCTTCTCTCCGTTCCTGCTTCCCCTGAACATCACCTCACAGTCCCCATTCCCTACCCTGTTTCTGGTGGTCTCCCCTAAGCAAAGAACAGCCCTGTACTCCCAAAATGGCTATTTATACATTGTAATCTCCCTCAACGGTTTGCTTTCCTATTGTTCTTTCAGCCTTCCTGTGAGAAAATAAATTAGAAATAAAGAGGGTGTTGGACTAGTAACTCAATTACCTGGAGGGTGATTTATCTTTCCAATGTTCAGTTTAAATTTTTTCATGTCTCAAACAAGACACAAATTGTGGAAATAACCATCATCAGTTGGCAGTTTTCTTACTCATGTACCTTCTGCTGACTGAAGCTTGGAAGGTACTGACTGGGGTTCAGTCAGGGGAATACTGCAATTTCCCATGCAATCTTATTAGATGCTCCCTCAGGCCATTACAGTTTTGATGCCAGTTCTGCATTTCCAATTTACACAAGACCGGGACAGACCCAAGAGGCCTGGGCCTTGTAGAAAGACCAGTTAATTTGTGATTATGTAGCATTTCTGAAGTTACTTTTCTGTGAAAGCTGTTCAGGAGGTGGATGACTAAACAGAGAAAGGCGACACTGCAACTGAGCCTATGCTAGTCCGGTGCTGATGGGAAAAGACATTTAAGTCCTTCTTTCTTACAGTCTCTAAGGCTGATAAAAAAACTGGAAATTGGCAGGAATGCCATGGCAAAGAACATGCTAAGGAGCTGTCAATATATTACCCGAAGGTTTCCAAAGGGAAAAGGCGATAGGGGATTCCCAGAAAACATGATTCTGAGGGGATGACTGCTCCCTGGGGTAGGATGGACCAAGTATTCAGTTTGTCTTGATTCAGCTTTTTTATAATGGGGGTGTTGGGAAAAACCTGTGAACTTGCTGCTAAGTCAGGGTGGAGTGAGAGAAGCCAACTGATGGAAGAGAAAGGGTGTGAGAAAACTAAGGAAAGTGTTCCTGGTATTGTTCAGAGCCAACTGCTACTTAGGTTAAGAAACAGGCTCCAAAAACGCATTGGTGCAATGCCAATTGCAGAAAGTGTTGCTGAAGTTCCCCTTTTCTAAAGAAAAGGAAACTGGTGCTGGTCACTTGCAGAACAAAGCTGCTTCCAAGGGACTACTATGCTTTAAAAAAATAAACAGCAGGGGAAGGAGAACAACAAACTTGTGCTTGTGTCCCTGGCTCCAGCCCATGCTAACAGCACTCACACAAGAGGAGCCTCCTGCCATTCCTACACAAACAGCTTTATGTATTTCAGTGCTGCCTCCTATATTCCTCCTTTCCCTTCCTCCCCGCTACTCTCTGCTTCTCATTCACCTCATCTCAGCCTCTCCTAGTTCACCCCAGCCCACTTTCATGGCTCCCACCCAAGATACTCTTCAAGCCTTTTGTCTCAAATTTCTTCTCAGGTTTTCTAACAGAAATATACAGCACTCTGCCGTAGCATTTGAGGTCCAGTTGTTGCCCTGTCCCCGCTCTCCCTTCTCCCACACTCGGGTACGTGCACATGTGCATCTGCCCTTATCATCCTGAGCCACCTTGCTGTAAGTGATCCTTGTCAGCAGATCCCTGCCCTTGCCAGCTCTCCCACAAAGGATCCTGCTCTAGCAGGATTTTGAAAAACCTGTACGAGGGCTGCACTCATGTAAGACCCATCCCAAGGCAGCTGCAAGAGGAGAAAGGCTGGCACGTTTATGAAAAACTGACCCTCTGATAGTGCTAGCCAGGCAATGCCAAGGTCTACCAGGAGACTGCAGAACATAAGATTTTTCATAGGTACTGAGTTCTCCATAATGAGGATTGCCAAATGGCTGTGTAACCGAAAGACGAGCAATGGCCACTTGGAAAATAGTGGTAGTGTGCATACATACTGCCTGTGCAACAGCTGTGATGAGTTGTACCTGACATATATAAAACATAAACAGAAGTCCAGTGCCAGATGTATCAGATTTAGCAAAGCTAACTATAACAGCTCCTCACTTGTATCCAGCAAGCCTGCTACAAGAAGGCAGCAGGGCTCCGTTCAGCAAGTGTCTCTGGGTTCAATGTCCCAAATGCCAAGAATGGGAAGAGGGGTGGGAAGGACCAGCAGCAGGACTTGTTCAACATTGCTGAAACTGATGAGCTGACCCACTGCATATTTTGAAGAGATTCCCAGGACACTACATTGCTTCCAGTAAAGAAAAGTGGTTTTACAGCTCCTCTGGGAGACAGCGCGACCCAGGAGGGGAGACCCCAGCCTGCAGTTGAACGCCCTCTGCCAAAGCACACACCGTAAGGGCTTAACGGTTTCTCGGGGAAGTATTTCAACTGCCTGCCTTACTGCAGCCTCAAAAAACACACTGCACAGAGCCCCGCAGTCACGCCGTTTGCATTTGAACAGCACAGGAAACAGCGTTTGTTGAGGGAAACATGAGCAAGCGAACACCCGCACCCAAGCCGCACAAGATGGAGGTGGCGCGGGGGGCCGCAAGGCATGCTGGGAGCTGTAGTCCGGCGGCGGGCCGAGGGGTCGCTCTTTCGCCCCGCGAGGATGAAGTGGCAGGTTCTTGCAAAGGGGAGTCCTCCTGCCTCGTCCCTTTCTGCGCAGCCATCTGGGGAAGACGGAATCTTAGGCTGGGGAACCGGGGAAGCGGAGTGTCCTTGGCAGCAGGCGGTGCCCGGGCCCGTGTGGAAAGGCAGCAAGAGGCGGGGGCTCGGGGCGGGCCGCGGCGCTGCCCGGCGGGCTGTGGGCTGTCAGAGGGAGCGAAGGGTTGCTCCGGCCAGCGTGAGCTGTGGTGGGCGTTCGGGAGTGCCCTGTGGGCCTCTCGGCTGCTGCAGAGCGAACGGGCCAGTGACAGCATTAAAATGCATCGTAAATATGTAGATACATTTGTGGTGTGGAAACCACACAGATTAATTTTCAGACAGTATTACAAGATAAAAAAGAGTCATTCAAGTTTGTTCATGTTGCCACTAAGGACTTCCCAAGGTACTGCTGTTCAAGTAGGACTAGTAAGGATGTAGTGAGGGTCTTGTACATCTACAGTACAAACAACAAAACTGAATTTCCAGAAGCAACAGTAGAGAGACATCTGCATGCATTGCTCATAGTTAATAGTAGATTATGCAGTGATTATAGGTTGTTCTAAATCACATTAAACCATAGAATGTAGCTCTATCTCTAAGAGAACGATAAAGGTGCTTCTCAAACACTAGCATGTCACCAGCCAAAATACACGTATTTGCAAGACACACACTGGCTCAGGGGGTCACTGCCTATTTCATCAGTTTGGTTTGGTTTTGGTTTGTTTTGGGGGGGGGGGGGGTTGGTTTGTTTGTTTGTTTTTTATTTTGTTTGGGCTTTTTTTGGGGGGTGGGGTTTTTTTTGTTTGTTTGGTTGGTTCGGTTTTTTGTTGTTTTTTTTTGTTTTTGTCTAGAGAAAAGAGTACTACATAAGACGTGAGTGAGCCTTATGATTACATCTCAGATGGAGAAGTCTAGAGGGAGCCTCTCCAGCAGAGTCCTGACTGAAAGGATGCCTAAAGCAGTGAGCAAAGGCACAATCTTCTACAATGTCTGAGATGTTGTGTTTAATAAATAAACAGCTTTGCCTCCAAGAAAGACCACTTCTATCAACAGCTTCTCCTAAAGCGAAAAAACTGCATTATCCTAAAAACTGGCTAACTGCTTGGATGAAAGATAAGCAAGACATTTAGTGGAAGTCTGTTATATATGGGTATTTTAATTATTGAACCTATAATATCCTAAATACATGCCCAGTTAGTTTGACAAGATGTAATACGCATAGCTGTGTTAGTTGTTATCGTTTGAATATTCCCTGGTTTTCATTATTTTGCCTGAGAGGGATCAATGTTAGGATGACAGGTATGTAGTTACCCGGGTCATCTTAGTTGGTCCAGTACTTAGCCCCCACACACTACATGGGAAGGCACATCGGCTGGGGGGAGTAGAGACAAGTGGTGTTTGCATGAACTCCAGCATCCACAGCGTTAGTATGCTTCTTATAAATGCTGGTGAAACTTCAGTTATACTTAAACAATGTATATTTTTTATCCCTGCAAAGAGTTTTTCTTTAAAATTCCTTCTTCATTCTTTCAGGCTGGAAACTGCAATTCAGAAATTTGTGAGCATTCTGGGGGTATTTTGGCTTCATGAGGCTCTCATCACATTGCCCAGATTGGAATCCCTTAAGATTGTGTAATTTTCTTCCTAAATGTTTATTCAACAGCCACCACCTGCACAGGTTCTCTTGTATGTTTTGTTTGGTAGAAAACAAAATTATTTGTTTTGGAGTTGATTGGGGGAACAGAATACATTCTTTTTGGCAGAGCGACATTATTCCTTTTTACCCACTCATTTTTCACAAGTAATTATAAGCAGTAGTTTTAGTATTAGCATCATGGAAATTTTCCCATTAATATTACGGGACACTTAGAGGATGCAGAGGACATCTACAGTGAGCAGAGGAGGCAGTTAGAATCAAAGCACGGCTCACAAGAAGCAGACAATAACCCTTTGAGAATATTTTACTGCATAACAACCACGATGGATTGCAATGCAGAGGATACAATTTCAGCATGTGTCTGCACATTTAATGAAGTAACAGCCCAGTTGTCCTCTCCCTAAGTAAATAAAAATTAGCTTGAACACCAACATAATGTTATCCTTGATTCTTTGAGCTAATCCTCAAAAAGCTCAAATGGTAAATGTTTAATAAGGGGAACATACTTCTCCAGTATTTCTAAGCTATATATAGAGATACGTAGAAATACTAAACTATTTGCTTCATTTTATTAAGGCAAACCCCGTTCCCTTCAAATCTCCCAAAGTTAATCCCTGGTGTTTTCTCTCATTTCTGCTGTTTACATTGGCTTCATAAACCTTCAGCCTAAACAGAGAAAAAGAAGTAAGGATTCTTCCAATGAAACAGCTCAAGAGAGAAGTCCTGACATCACTTAAATGAAGCGTACTTCCTGCTTCAACATAATTAAATTGTGAGATCCTAAAAACAAAGAAAAAAACCCCGCCCTAATTTACTGTAAAAGTTACATACATTTCTGGGATTAAAAAGAGCTTTTTTTCCATATGCTACAGATGGGGAACTTATCATTACCTGCAAAGGACATTCCTCCTGATGTTCTTGTTTGGATATTTGTTTCAAACTGAGAAGTTTCAGCCAAAGCAATTGTTGCTTGTAGGGACAAAGCTGCACAAGGGGAAAAAAAAAAAATCTTTGCTAGTTCTAAGGCCCTCAAGGATTTCAGCAGGATGGTGGCCTTAGTGTCACAAGTGTGCCTTCTGCCATCCCTGGGAAGGTAAAACCAGATTCTTGCAACTGAGCTATGTTTGCAACACCAAACAGAATAAGTAAAGGACTGCTCTCAAGCCAAGGGCCAAGACCTGGCCACAACCACCTTACAAGCAATCACTTCCCTTCCATGGACCTAAGACACAACTATTATGTATTAGTATGTTTGTGCCTTTTTTTTTTTTTGTTGTTGGCTGTTTCTATGCCTGCAAAAAAAGAGGCTTATTGGAGTGATGTTTTCACTGTATGAAGTTGAGACATGTATGCAATGCTCTGGAGAGTCTGAGCATGGTGAAAAGAGATGATGCTGAGCATGGGAAGTGGAAAGGAGGGAGGCTGATGTGGCGTTGCTTGGTGCACGCTGCCTGCTGGAATGGGCTGCACACGCACTGTCTCCTAGTCTGGACACTGTCTGTGACAGCTCTAGCTGACAGGAGCCAAACCTTTTCCAGGACACATGCTTGCAGTTAAGCATAATGGGCAATTAGCAGTCCAGTGCTTAAACTGATTTCCAGGCCCTATTTTTTCTAGGGCTGTAGACATAGCTTTAGACTACTTTGGGCAAAAACCATTATACTACATGCAATCAGTAGAAATGTTTTTAATTTTAGAAGGTTTCAGGTCAGGGTTCCCTGAAGCAGCTTAAGAAGTTTCTGCTGCTGGCTATTTTCTCCCCCACCACTGTCAGCTGTCCTGGCACAGTTGTGTATTTAGCAAGGAGGCTGATGTGAAAATGGGTCGAGACCTTATTGCAGTAGCAAAATTGAGCAGGAGCTTGGGCCCAAATACAAAAAATATATAGTAGCAAATATTCTTTAAAAAATATGAAGACGTAAATAACTCCAGGTAGACATCCTAATTACATGTGACTTCAGTATTTTTGCCTTGGTTCCTGTCTTGTAAATTATAATAATACTTAAAGCCAGCAGGGAACTAAAGCTAAAACTTTGACACCTTTCTGGTTTAAATGGATCATGAAGCAATCACAGAGTGTGAAATGGTCCTGGCATCAAGGCACGAAGCCTGCAGGCATCCAGGCAGCAGGCTGTAGAGTCCTTGGGCCTTCAGTTGTAGTTGTAGTTTTTCTTCAGATTCGCCCTTTAGTGGCCCAAAACTCTTAGAAGGCTCTCAGCACACTTGTTCTGGGAGAGGTTTGACCATGGCAGCAGAGCGGTGTCAATGAAGCTGCGGAAGTATTTGAGGGGAAAAAAAAAAAAAAAGGATGAAATATTCATAATCACAAGTAATTCAGTGGGTGTTCATTGAGGCTTTACAAATGCTCAACCCCATCCACATAGAATAAATATAAGGAAAATAGAAAAAATGTTGCTGTTTTCCTACAGGGTCTGTCATTTTATGTTGCTACGGAGGGCAGAAGGTTGCGGGGGAAGAAGCAGAAATAAGGTATTTGTACATACCACATACCATAGTCTGTAGTAGAAAACATGCTCTGGGCATTAGGATTGTGCATACTTTTCTTGGGAAAGATATGGCTCTCTTGGAATGCAAACCTCCCTTATTCCTGGCCTTCGCACTGTGGCATGATAAATAATGCAGTAAGCTGCTGTCCTGAAGTCAGGAGCTTGGAAAGGAAGAAGAAAATACAGACCCTATGGCTGCCTTAGTGTCTGGAGAAGCACAGAGAGAGGCAAGGTGTAAGGGCATGTGCAGTTCGAGTGGTGAGGGAACAACTGGGGTCACTGCAGGAGAGCTAGGTGGATGAGCATTTTGTGGTTGAGCAGAAGCAGCTGGTGCCAGACAGAGCAGAGAACACCATAAACCCCCAAATTAAGGGCAGAAGCAGCCCTTTTCTGGGTATGTGGAACACGTCTGTGCTGCGCAGCACTGTGCGTCCCCCCAACTGTCAGAACCAGTTGCTCAGGGTATGAGGATCACAGCCTTGAATGTCAGCCTTTTCTGTTCTGTAGTGCCCACAGCACAGAAGACTCTTTTTTGGGATTTTTTTCCTTCTTTGCAAAGCCATTCCCTGGGTATTAATGCTTGCAGGGAAGCAGTCCTTTGATGTGGTCTGCAGAAGAGTCCTCGAGTTCAGGCAGCTGGACAAACTTAAGGTGAAATCCTTGACTTTTGGAGGGGACCTTAGGACGCACATATGGCTCTTGTTTTCCTCTTTAATATGATCTCTGTAAGCCGAGGAATCCTGATGTTCTTCACCCCCCATTTCCTATTTTAACGTTTTTGACTCTTTGCCTTCTTTCATTGTATAATTTTTTTCCCTTCTCCCCTAATTCCCCCCAACAATTTGGTTTTCTTCAGGTCTTTTTCCTACCCACTTCCCATTTTTGTGGGATGGGGAGAGATGAATTGACGTGTAGTTTTATAAAGAAATGGGATGATATCTGTCCCTGGCATGGAAGATCGATCAGTGACAAAATTTGCATCTGCTTTTTTCACCTAAGCCTCTTTTTCATTCCAATTCATCGTTCCAAATAAGAAACTTGAGAGCACCTCCCTGAGTCTTTCTAGTACTCGTCAGGAAAGTCTCCCGATAAAAGAAATTCCACATAAGCAACTTCCACCCTGCCCATGCCGTAGCTTCTGGTCTCCTCTTGTAGCCTTCCCATACCTCCCCGTACCTTCCACTGCCTTGGTTGGAGTGCAGGTTCCCTTTAATGTCCTTTGGATGTAGGGGTTTTTGCGTGACTCAGAAAGGGAAGGGTTAGCACATGCACGGGGTCAAGATTTTTCCTCATGTAGCTGTGTATAAATTGGCAATTCATTAAAGTAAATTGTGACTGATACAAAAATCTGACCCTGTGCACTTGTTAAAAGAGTTGGAAAAGTTGATGTGAAGTACAGGTGAGTGAATTGCACCTTCTCCTCTTGAATTATGAAATTACCTTTTGCAAAGAGAGGCATGTCCTCATGCTGCCAAACATACTGCATACCTTCAGTTGATATGCTGGTACAGTAAAGTCTTTCTTTCCGTATGTCCATTCTTTTGCTAAGCTCTATTTCTCATGGTCATCTTATTCCATAGCATAAACAAGGGAAGAGACTTTAAAAAAGAAATACCTGAGCTGGCAAGATACAATGTGGTCTTTTATTCAGTAAGGTCACTCAGTCAACATGTTCTGTACCTGTACATTGAATGAGTCAGACAAAGCAAGGTTTCAGAAGTCCAGGTATAGAGTGTCATTGAAATATGATTTATCATTCTTTAAATATTTAGCTGTCTCTAGTACAACAAGATCTGGACTATACAATTTGTGGAAAATCAATGTAAAAAAGTTACCAAGGTAACCTTTGGAAGACACAAATAACAATGCCTGCTATAACAAAGATGCATTTCCTTGGAGCATTCTTTGTAGTTTTTCATCTGACAGTCAAGACAAGAGTATTTTTGAATTATTTCTAAAGGAATTGACATGGCAAAATCCATATTGAGGATTTTTTTTTTAAACTTCTCTACTTTTATTCCTTTCCTTAAAAAAGTAATGGTGGATTTAAGGCCAACTTGAAAGTTTTAAATTCACATTTTCACGTGTTTCTAATTTGTCCAGTAGTTTTATATTTTTCATGCTTTATTTGGCCCCTATGCTTTTAAGTGACTTTTTTATCATTCACAAAAGTTTTTTAGGCATCTCCTGAGTTATTTAGACCCTGAACACAAATTTCTGTAGTTAAAACGTTTTGGGGATGTGTATTTTCTTTTCTTGCTTGCTTGGATAACTCCAAAATAACTTTAGCTTGAAACTTGGCATGTAGTTTCTTTGGAACAGAATGTCATTCTTCTGAATGCTCACAAGGAAAATTCACTCTGAAACGGTGAAGCCCTCCATGCTGTTCCCTGCATGATGCAAAGGAGTATTTGCAAAGGAGTTCTTTAGTTTGGCGTGACAGTCCTGGCTGCATGGGAAATAAGCATGAATAGCCTTTGCTACCCTCAGAGTAAGGATCTGACTAATGGCTTTTGGAAGAATAATTGTAGGAAGGCATGGAGTTCTAAAAGCAGTTGTCTTCTCACATTTTCTTCTTCTCTTCCCAAGCTGAGAAAAATTATTATGAACAGACCATTGCCGTGGCTATGATTATAAAATGAAGGATATTTGGCATGAGGTAGAGGTCAGAGGTGAGCTTGTGAGTTGAGAACTAAAAGTAGCGAGCAGCAGATGGTGTGGGAAAGAATTTGTGGAGTCCAACTGATGTCTGAATTATGCCTTTGTGGTGTGAAACCCCACCCTCTCAGTCCTTCTTTTGGTTCCAGGCTCTGAACGACTTGGAAACCAGTTCAGAAATATAGTGCACATGTTCCCCATCCTTTTTGCCCACTCAGTCTGTCCTAATTAAATTACAAGGAAGGCTATGCAAACCTTTCTGAAAATGCGAGTGGAAAAATAAAGCTTTTGTTTTCTCCACTCCCTCATTGCCGGAGACTTTCTCCCATTTCTTAGACTACCACCAAATGTTCAATTCCTAAAGTCGTCCACAATGAGCTTCCTTCAGGCTTCTCTTAATATTGTTTCACTGTGTATAAATGCTACTGTTAAAAAAAGGCTTAGTGATGAGGAATGGCTGTGCAGGCTGGTGGGTGGGTCCTTTCCTCAAAAGATAGGATCTGGACCTAGCCATGCTCCGGTCAATGTTTAATTATTCCCAGAGAGTGAAAAGTTTCAAGAGATAAAACTGTCAGTCTAACCTAGTCAGTAGCTGGTGACCACAGCAGTTCCTCAGATATAGAGAGAGGTGGATTCAGATGGCTAACATAGAGAAACTACTATAGCCCTGGTCTACCCCGCCTTAAATGTATTCATTTCCATGAAATGGGAGTAACAATTGCCTTCCTTTGATAGTTCTGTGACTTTTTTTTCCCTAATCAAACCCATCTAATACCTGGTATTTAAATTAATTTCAGCATAACTAAAATTATTTTCCTAATTAATGGGTTTTTTTGGCTTTCTTTTCTTTCACTTGGTTTTAAATATAAGATTTATTATTAAAAATTCTAATAATATAAATGTCCCCACTATGTTTTATTAGTAAAATGTAGGGGATGACAGTTTATGCTAAATTAAAGCAGTTACTTCCTTTTTTCTATTACTCAGGCTTCTATCACTGGTACCTAGAGAATTAAAAATGTATTTTCATATTCTTTCAAGCCTTGAAATATATCAACATATTTATTTTGTGCTAAGTGAATGCATCTTTGTTCTTTCTTCTGGTATTAGTCGGTGTGCTCTGGACTAACAAGCCTTTCCCAGGGAAAAATGGTTCTGCGAAAGAATGCACAGTGCAGGTTGTTTATTTTACCATTTACATACTTAACAGAGGTAACGCAGCCTGAAAAGAGAAGGCAGGAAAGCATCTCAGATGGTGAGCTTGCCTATGCTCTTTGGTTGTTTTGCTGGAGGCTGAAAATTCAGCAAAACACATAATTACCCCGTGTTTGAAATTCCACGTTTTGTTGGAAATTAAGCACAAGCTAAACTAATTCCCTATTCAGCAGAGGACTAACATATGCTGAAATATAAGTATCTACTTCAGTGTCTGGCTTAAATTGTGCTTAAATCTTTAAGGTTAGGACAAATTAATCTTTTAGAAAGCTGCTTAGCTGTCCTTCTTGTCATTATGTGTGTGTACATATTTTGGAGAAATTTAGGGACAAGCTGGAAAACGTAAAAATTTATGTCTGTGTACATATTTTGGAGAAATTTAGGGACAAGCATGTGCCCTGGTTAATCTAGATTTACAGGAACACTTTGCTATGCATCCGTTTAATGGACTACTTAGACCAAAGACAGCAGGGGTTCCTCCTTGAACCATGGGAAAGAATACTGAACTTGGCTACAGGAGAGGAGAAAAATGGAAAGATAAAGCAGTGAATAATTTTCCTGTACAGCCTATTGTTTTTACCTGTCTTTTTAATAATTATTAGATCTTGAGAGAGAAAAGAGAGCTACACTCATTAAATTTGTATTGATCTAGAGCCTTGTGTAGTTGTAGGCAAGTGAACAGGACAGTATAAACTCACATTCAGACTCATGAGGTTTTGAGGCACAGCACTTTAAATCATATTTTTGTCTGCAGGCGTGGCTTTTGCATTTGACTTTGGTGTAGATATATAAGTGCCCAATTCAGCAAAATAGTTTGCAATCATCTGTTTGGAAAATAAGTGAGCTGATAAAATACAGTAAAGATACTCAAGAAATGACTGCCTGGAGTTGTACTACTAACTGATGGATGATAACAATGAAATGCTTAATTCATCTTTAGCAAAGGCAGTATCTTTTCCATTGGTTCTTTTCGATAAGCCCTGACTACAGAGCTCTTCACACCAGTCCCTAGGTGATGCCCTTCTGGCTGGCAAACAGCTGGTTGCAGTGGTGTCTTCCACTGACAGCATGCATCACTATGGCTGCTGTAGGAATAAAGGGACCTGGCATTCAAGGGAGGCCAAAACAAAAGCTGTGGAAAATAATGGAAGCTCTTGGGACCACCAGTGTGACAGCACTGAAGGTGCCTGCTTTATCACAGTCAAGAGGTGAACATCACTCCTGAATACTCTAGAGTTTCTCCAGAGAGCCTCTGGGGCTCTTCAGAAACAGAAATGAGGATGATGCCCAGGTTGTAGGGGACAGGATGTGACGACGATGTGGGAGGCTCTTGGCATTCTGTTGCTTTCAGCCACAGGCTTCATAAAATGCCTAGGGGTGAGAACAACCAACCATGCTAACAGATGCAGAAGACAACTTGATAGATCTTTTGCTCATTTTTTCTGCTTGGGGTTCTTTGGGGGGTTTTTTTTCAGTTTCTTTTGGGTTTTGATGATTGTTGTTTTATGTACTAGCTCTTGTGTGCTTTGCTATTAGGAAGTTTAGTGTTACCTGCTACATCTCATGTTCAGCCTGCCAGTGGGATTCAGTTTCTCACACTTCTGTGTAGTCCAGGCATGGGCATGCAAACCTACACCTCCCTCACCTGCCTCATTGTGCCAGCTTTTCCCTCAGCAATTCATCATACACCTCAGATGGCAGCAATTTTAAGAAAGTGAATGCAAGCACAGATATAACTTTTTTTTTTTTTTTAACTGGTTAGGTAGCTGGCTCTGCTTGTGTTTTCCTAATTCCTTATTCAAAAAACCAATTTTATATGATAAAGTGAAAATAGGAAGGGCCTATTTGTTTGCTCTGATAAGAGCTTACCAGTCCTTCTTTGATCCATACATAGCATACTAGGGATTGTAAAACCTAACTGAAGGTATTCAGGGTATCCACTGACATGTTTGATGGCCCTGTATTGGTTTCTTTGTCCTGTCCATAAGTTCAGATACTCGTGGATACCCTGTGCTTGAGCAGCATCAGGGCATATTGGTCTGGATTCTGCTGGACCTGAGTAAGATCCTATTTCACTGATTAGAGTAAAAGAAGTCACCAGGAAAAAAAGAATAGATGAGATATCTTGCAGCCAATAGCAAACGTATAAGATGTGTTATGCTTAATTTCCTTGCATGTGTCAGTTAAGGATGATTAAGGTGGCCACTAAACCAGAAGCCTTCAAGTCCCCAGAGGAGTAGAAGTGCTAACCCCGGGTTCAGGTCTGCTCTTGCGATACCCAGCATCTCAGTGCCCAGAGGCCTTGGAGGGGTGACTGTAGGATTCTACTTCATCGAGCATCAAACAAGCGCTGCCTTGGGAATTTGTGAGAAAACCTGCAAATCCAGGAGAGCTGGTGGTGTTTGGAATCTTCCTGGTGACCAGTGGGGGCTGAGATGAGTCTTAGGGTCATCTTGGATTATGAGTAACATAGGAGGAGAGCTGAGAAAGGCTGAGTAATCTGTGAAGTGGATAATTTCCAACAGACAAGAAGATTGCTCTTTCCAGTGCTGACATTGGAAAGACAGGATGTTGGGATTATAGAGATGTTAGTTGGAGTAAGTGGCTCATTCCCATCACATGCTATTACAGTATTTGGCATTCAAAGGATGACATTTTGCACTTAGATTCCTGTGTAAACTAAATCACTATACATAACACTGTTGTTTTTATATTTCTACTTAATTTATTTATTGAAGACAATTGTTTATATCAGACTATTCATGCAATGTCCAAACTTCTTTGGATCATGTATACGAAAATGTGAAGCAGAATAGCCTTGGCTACTGAAAGTGGCATAGATTTATGTCTTGTACATATCTGAGAATACCAAGGACTAGAAAAAAGTTCCTGAGAAATTTTTAAGTATCTTCTGAAAAGGAGACATAAGAAAACTGACATACCTATAAAGCATCATATAGACAGAGCATAATATGGAAGAAACATATGATCTATATAGAGCATGAACTTAAAAGTGAAGACCGAAGGACTTTACTGATCAAGTTCCAGAAAAACTAACAGATGGGACAAGACATGGTTATTTAAAGGCTGAGAAATGAGCACAAATACTATTAGACTCTGACTGTATTTCAATGAATAAACAAATTCAGTCCTTACTCCACAGTAACATAATATGTCATTCCAATGCTAAACACAGTCTGAGGTACTTAATCTGATTATTTTATGGCCATCTCCCACATTTTAAGAATACCTTGAAATGAAATCTAAGTGTGAGCAAGGAAAAAAAAAAAAAAAGAATATACAACCTATTGACAATTTAAAAGAGTCTATGAATTGTTAGAGTTTACTTCCAGGAAGTACTGAAGCCTAACATCTCCCAGCCTGCAAGCTGAGGGTACTGTGGTCTCAGCATCCAGCTGGGAATGCTATCGCTGACTGTGGTTACCATGGCTATATCTGGCCTTCCTAGCAAAAGCCCACTGCTGAGCCCCCTCCTCATGCAGGGTAACAGGACCTGATGGGTAACTACAGCTTTCCACTGACTTTCGCAGGACTTCTCTGCAGTGCTGTTTTTTTCTTGTATGATGGTTGGTTTTCCTCATTACAGGAAAGCTTTGTGTACTGTTAACATGATATGGTAATGTGCATGAGAATGTTTTCACTCCAGCTTGGCATTGCCTTGGCATAGCTCAGGTGCCAGGAGTTAAGTGATGTTCTGCTCTAAGATGAGTTCATACAGACAATTTCAGGGGAAAGGCACAGTGCTAAACTGATTATCAGCTTACATTTTCTTTGTTAAATATTTACTGCCAACAGCTGACAGACTCTCTGGGGATACATGATTATGTTTTCCACCCTATTATGAAAATAAATCTCCTCTCTTCTTCAGGATGCCTTTTCTGTTTAAGCAAAACTAAGTATCTGGTTTTTTGAGAGACTTGCTGTGGTTAAATCACTGCCATATATTTCCTTTAGTAGTGATCTCAGATGTGTTTGGGAAGACACACTGATTAGTCCTCTCCATTAACAGGGCTGGATACAGTCAAAAATACAGTTTCCAAAGTATCCAGCCTCAGTCCAACACGGTTCCGTGTTGCTTCATGTATCATTTAAGCATGCCGTAATATTCCCATGAACTCCAACTATCTCTTCACAGATGATGTTATTATAAACAGGACAGCATTTTTCAAATATGTGATTTCTGGTGCAAATGATTGCAAAGGCGTCCTTGATTTTTGTGGAGGCATATGCAAACATTCTTCCTGATATTTGGGTACTTTTATTACAGAGCCAAGTAACAGAGTGAACAGTACTTCATATTTTAATGAAAGAAAACCACTCTTCTAGGCTGAAACCTTTTCATATTTTCAGGTTCAAAGTGCGCCTCTGGTACTGCTGAGCACCTCTGCACCTCTGGTACATGAACCTCTTCAGGAACCCTGCTGCAGAGATTGCGCAAATATGTTACAGCAGCAGTGTTTGGATCCCACCATGCAGAAAACTTTGCCAGGTTTATGGCCAAACTGTTTGAAATGTGGAAATCATGGATTAATGCCCCTTTCGTGCAACTTCTCATCTAATTACTTAATTCTGAGCACGAGTGGTTCCCGTGACCATGCATGTGTTTTCATTGACTTCAGCAGCATAGCTGTGTTTGTAAGCCTGAAACTTTGTATGAAATAGCTTGTTCTATTACATGCTTAAGATGTGGTTTGACAAGATGATTTAGGGTGTCTCATACCATATCTAATAGGCTCAAATTGCAAAGTGCTGGACAAACTCATTGTGCTGGTTCATACTGGTTAAAAAAATGTAAGTAGGAGGTATGTCTTGTCCTAGACATTTGCATAGTCTGTCTGGATTGCTATTATATAAGGTATACACAAGGTATTATATGAAGTGATATAACACCTTCTTTTGGCTGAGGTATTGTTTGTTCTTCTCTGGCTGGTATAAAGCTGACATACATAACATATTTTGCACTCTGATTCAGAGTAATGCAGAGGTGTTCACATCTGATATCATCAGAATTGTGCTGCCAGGTAATCCAGTAGTACAGCTTCTGTATCTATTGCCATGATTTATGTCACTTTTTACAGGAGAGCCTAATCCAAAAATCAGCAGAACTCCCTCTGAAGTCAAGGAGCTTTGGATCAAGTCAGTCTCTTGTTCGCTTTGCTCCTCCCACGTTAAAACAGACTGGGTAACTTAATTGGTTTTAAAACAGTGCTTCATTTCTTGAGGGAGTGACTTCAACTTAATCTGATTCAGTAAAATGTTGTAAAAGTGACTTTCCCACAAATAAGGAGCAGTACATTAGATTTTAAGAAAAAGCATTTTATATTTAACAGTGCTTAGAACTAATTTTTAAATTGATGTATCTATGATACTTTTTGGGAAGAATCTTCAGTGTAGTTGTCCTGTTCATGCATTAGCCCTGGGGAAAAACAGGGAAGGAACCTGTAATGTGAGGTGATACCTGTCATGACATCATCCCTGGCTCAAAGGTGACCTCAGCCTAAGGCAGATAGCTAAGGCATTTAACAGTAATATCTGCTTAAGATACAAAAATTAGACATAGTTTGGGATTTCAAAGGCTTCAAACTATGGGAGTGTTTCAATATGATTTTAGTTTTCACCTGGCTTAATTATAGTGCTCTGCTAGCACAGTCTGCTGCTGGTTTCTTTACCTAGTAGTAAATCTGAATGCACTCCTAATTCTCTTGACCACAATCCCATTCCCAAAGTCATACCCATGATAACGCTTGTGACTGAAGGAAAAAAAATAAAAGGTGCTCACAAAGCTGTGTCTCAGGCCTTTCAGACCTGTGGTTTGATTCCTGAGATATGTTCTTCTACACTTGACTTTCAAAAGGTGCGCACCAGCCAGGCTGAGTGGGGCTGGCCTTATCAAGATGGTCATAGAGACCAGGAGGTTTCACATCACAGGTGAAACTGCATTACTTCATCCTTCCAGATAATCATTCACCTGCTTACACATATGCTTCTGGTTACAGACTCACAGCGTGAGACATGCTGAAGTTACAAAAAACAGGCTGCAGGTTGCTTGGGCATAGCTAGTGTTGGAAAAAAAGTCAGCGGATGTTTATGGAATTTCCTATGGATTCCTGTAGTCTCTGCTTCTCTGGGACTCCTTGCAGCCCCAGAACTCCACATCATTAGTTTGTAAGAGAGATTGCAGAGGGGATGAGTTGTTGTTTGGGTTGGTTTTTTTTCTGTCCTATATCTGCTCCTGTAATGAGGCCACAGTACATACTGGGAATCCTACATGCTGGAGCATACAAGAGCAACTATGACGGCAAGAGGACTAGTTCTGTCAGTCAAATTAACTCTAAGATATTTTTTCCCTCTGCACAGGCTGTGCTACAACAGCACAGAACTACTTGGCATTCAGGATTTGCTCAAGCCAGTCTTAGGTGGTGGTTTTATTGTGCTATGCACGCTGAACATGCATTTTTTCAGGGAGCGGTAGTGTTTGGGAGCAGTCTGGAGGGCAACAGCAACATAGCTTGTTTCTCCTGGGGGGAGAGCCCACAGCTAATTGACTACCAGACATGTGAAACAAAAAGGCCTGCTCTCAGAGACACGGGAAATACAGATTGGCCAACAGAAGTTACAGCAATTGAGCAAAAGCAACGGGTTCAACAGAGAGTTTCTAGTTTCATTTCTTGAGCACACGAGCCAGAGGGCCATAGACCTAGGGCTGGAAAGTGGAAGGGGAAAAATTAAGCCAGTTTAGGTAGTACTACAAGCATATGGAACATGATGAAAAAGGAGATTATTGAATGATGGCAGTACTGATTAACAAAAAAAATTGGCTGCAAAATTAATATAATTTGCTTCATCTGTCCTCCTTATGCCCATAGTGTATTGTCTTACCTAATTTCATAGAATCATACAATGGTTTGGGTTGGGAGGGACCTTAGAGATTATCTAGTTCCAACCCCCCTGCCATGGGCAGGGACACCTTCCACTAGACCAGGTTGCTCAAAGCCCCATCCAACCTGGCCTTGAACACTGCCAGGGATGGGGCAGCCACAGCTTCTCTGGGCAACCTGTTCAGTGCCTCACCATTTCTATTAGGACAAAAATATTTCAACCTTTTCTTTGCTGATCAGAGCCTGCCTTAAAGATCAATCTACTTATTTATTGCAAAAACAACATCCTGTTTTTAACTACATCCCAAGCTGCTGAGTTAGGAGTGTCAGGGGGTGAGAAGGAAAACAAAACAGCAGCAGGAGTGGAGTAGGAGTCTCCTAGTTTGAGGGCTGAGTTTGGAGAAGGGCTCCAGAGCACAGCAGAGGTGGATAGCAGGGATGCTGGTGGGAGCCGAGGATGGGGACCTGGGGAGGAACCATGGTGTGGGCAAATGTGAGGACCAACCAAGGACCAGAGGCACATTCATGGCACTCAAAGTTCTGGTGAGGAAAAAGCAAGTGGGAGGACATGCGGTGCCTCTGGTGAAGGGAGAGAAGCAGAGGATGCTGCTATGGGTAGATGGGCATAGAGAGGCCCTGGCATACAACATAAGGAGACAGGCATGGAAAACTGCGTGCAGGGTGAAGACCCCAGCTGTAAGGCAAGGGAAAAAAAAGTTCACAGGGCTGTTTTTAATCAAACTTGACAGTTAAAGCTTTTTTAAAAAACTAAAGCAAGGATATACAGCAGAGGAGGAAACAAACAGTGTAGGGACTCTGTGTAAGGAATAGGCAGCTCAGAAGAAACTTTAGAAGGGGGATAGTTCAGATTCAATAATTAAGTCTGTATTGTAGGCCTGCATTGACGAGGAGCAAATGGTGTCCTTGAAAGGTGCCTTCTCAAATTATGCCTCTTCCTTATCAGTAAGAAATAGGGTTAGGTCTATTAACCCCCTCCAACTTTCTCTAAAAATTTTTTGTTTAATCTAAAAAATATATATCTATAAATATATAATATCTTATATATTTTTTATATATATAATTTATTTTTTTTTTTAATTTTTTTTTTCAGAAGAACAGCAATTCAGCTCAAACAGACTGAGGATGCTTTTTCTTTTGATCTTTTGGTTTGCTTTAGGAGCTGAGAAATCAGTCTGAGGCTCAGCAGCAGCTGTTACAGGTACTTTGCAATCTGCAAAAGTTCACCCCTCCCCAGGGCACATCTTCGCAGAGCAGAGTAGAAGCTCGCACAGAATTACTGACCAGCACTGCACCGTAACTCACTGACATGCCTTGGAAACGTGCCTTGTTCACATTGCACAGCTAAGGATTTGTTCAGCACATCCCAAAGAGAATGACAAAGTACCTTTGTACCCGTGGGCTGCTGCCAAGCTGATCCTGAGGACTGCACTGAACTACCTGCTTTGCAGTAGGGACCCTTATGCCAACAGCAGGCATATTTCAGCACTGCACTAACCATGACCTCTTGCTTTCAGCAGGCATGTCTCTGACACTGGAGGGAAGCCAGGCGAGTGCCGTACAGGGACAGCTTTGCTGACTCCATTAGCCATACATCCTCCCGCACCAGTGAAATCCTCAGCTGACCTGTGAACAACACAAGGGAGGATGGACCTATCCCTAATGCTCTAACTCAGAAACTCCTCACCCTATTCTAAAATCTTATCAGTTAGTGCTGAACAGCAGGATGGGTCTAGGTGGCTAAAATCAAACAGCAGAGCTCCCATCTTTCTAAGTTTTTAACTTGAAAGCAAAGTAAGTATCTAAATGTAATGAGAAGAAAAAAGATTAGAATTAACAATATATCAAATTAACCATTTCAATATATTGTTTGTTGGCTGACCAGGACTTGTTACAGTATTCCTGCTTACACTGAGAATAAAAATGTTAGCCGGATGTGAGCATGCAGGCAGTTAATGAAACAAATGGGTGGATTCTGCATGTTCTTTCTCTTGATTTACAATACCAAACTACTGCACATGCATGTGAAGAAACACACTTGAATTCTACTTTCCACTTTGGGCAGATACTAACTCACCATTTCCATTCCAAATGTTTATTTATTTTGTTTATCTCTTCCCATCTTTTTCCCAGGACACATGGCTGTCCCCAGAATGAATTCTCCCCCTTAAAGCTCTGCACTGTGTTAGAACTAATTTCTCCAGCCAGAAGGACAATATGTGTAATAATTTTTGTCTTATGAAAACATACCATCTTCTAAAAGTTGGTAAAAATCAAAGTACTCAGTTGCTATTTGCTCTGTAGTCTGCTGGGAGATCTAAAAGCAATAAATGAGAAAACTATCAGTGCCTCAGGAGGACAATGAGAACTTTTATTGCCCAGGAAAGAAAAGTTTATACTGAAGCTTAGTGCATGTGAGGATGCATCCTCTTTTAAAACAAGACAAATATTTTTCTGATGGTGGGAAAAATATTTTCCTGGGATACAAGAATGATGTGCACCAAGAGAGCAAGCAAAAAACACTGTGTTTTACTAACCACTTGTGATCTGGTTTTCTGCCCTCACTCCGCTTACCTAGGCTGGTCCAACAAGAGGTGCCTTGACTTTACATTACAAGCTCTGTGGTGCACTGTTCAGACAGTAGCTGTCCCCTTACCCCCTTGAATTTCAGCCAAGCTGCTGTTGCAGTTAGTGGGTGCAGCACATCCACAGCTACTTGTAGTGCAGCACCCAAGGCAGCTGACTTCCGAACAGAAGATTTTCTCCCTCCTTGAAAGCTGGAAAAATTCTGGCAGCTCCAAGAGACATTTCTGAATTGCAAATGTGGCTTTGAATGAAACAGACACATGTGACCATTTACTTATTTATTTGTTCTTAGACCATTAATTTAAGACTTGAAAAGTAAAATTCGCATTATATTTACATATGTGGGTTTTGTGTATTTATGTAAACTTAGCTTTATATTTTGGGGGAAAGAGGAATAAAGGTAGCCAGGCACAATGCTTTGGCCTCCTGTACAGCAGCTGAGAGCATTAAACTTGGCTACATGCAGGTCTGATCATAGCCGCAGGTCTGACTGGTGTGGCTTGGATCCAGCACTCTCGTATGCTGCTTTGTGAGTCAGGTCCTGGCTCTGTAGCTCGTACCACAGAGGTGGACACCTGCCCTGTCCAAAAGCGACAGGTGAGCAGCAGTTCACCTCCTTCTTGTTTCTGTCTTGCTGGGGATACTGTTTATAGCAAGCAGTTTAAGTGCTGTGCAGGGATTTGAGCTCACCGGACCTACATCACTGGGATGCTGCCGCAGCTCTGTGGTACCTAACACCAGGATCAGCCCAGCTGTCTCCACACCAAGCATCTGCCCCCATAGTGATAGCGACACTGCAGGGAGTCTGCCACGCCAGTGCCACAGACACGTGCCTCAGGTTCAGCATTCTCTCCCTGGCTTCTTGTCTGCACCTCCAGGGATTTTTCAGGTGTTTCTTTTTGTATTTTTATTGGGAAGGCTTAGTAATATTCTGCTTGCAAGTCTGGATGAGAGAAACTCAGTGCAGCACGATACAGCCTAGCTATACCAAATGCTCCCAGAAGACTATTTTGCGATCGTGGGCTGGTTGTACAAGCTATGTCTAGGGAAGGGCCAGGACAGTGTCCAAAGGAAAAATCCAACCATCTGGAATCACTTGCATGAGAGCCCATCATTTCTAAATCCCTAAGTGCCAGATCCTACGGTCCATGCACACACAAAAATATGATTAACATTGACAAGGCAAATGGCTGCATCAAACAACCTTGATATGGGAGCTTATTTGTGTTAAATACAGATTAAATTTCAAGTTTAAAGCAGCAATCCAGCTTTTTAATTGCTCCTTTCAGCTGTCGTTTTGTAAGAAGTAGAAAACAGCTGCAGAAGTGTTGGTTAATTTAGAAAAGTCTACTCTGAAGGGAGATTTTGCAAAATGTTGGGAATAATAAAACAGCCATTTTTACATTGTGCCAGAAAAAGTCCAAGTTAACAAAAAAAGTCTGGCTCCAAGCCAGACCCCCAAAATAGAAACTAAAGATAGTGCTACAAATATAGTCCTAGAAATTGGTTCACATCAAATTGGTTATCCTCTAAGTAAAAGTATTTCAGGCCATCTCCATTAATGTAAAAGCCAAGACACACACACCTTTATGCATTAAAAAGTTGCATGAGAAGACCAGTCATGCAGTAAAGCTTTGCAGTAAAGCTAGAGAAATTTCTGTGCAAAGTCCTAGATTAATCCATATTCCTTTCACGGAGTAAAAAGAAACAAAAAATCTTAAAATAATTGAGATGGGTTTTCAGTACCATTTCTGTTTTATAGAAATTGCAGTTTTCTGGGAAAAACAAACAAACAATTTTTCTGACTGCAACTTGTTAAAATAACATCTTCAACAATGAAAACACTCAACTGGGAATACTTTTATAAATAAATGCAATGATAAATGTACACAAGTGTGATGCTGAACATAAGGGGCCCATCTGTTGAGAAAATATTGGAGTAATTTTTATATAGTTGCAGTAGGAGAAGCTTGACTTTAAACAAAATGGGTTGAGAGATTTTTTGGGCACAATGCTGAATATAAGGTCAGGTGGCTAAGTTTTACATAAGAAACATGGGAAGTAGAAGCTTGTACTGTAAAGAACAGCACCATGTCTCAGAGGACAAAAGACCTGACAGGAACAAAATAAACTCGAGGAAACAGGAGTCGAGCTACTCTTGCCCACTATCTAGCAGAAGTATTTAGAGATGTTGAAAGCATCTTCACCCAGAAGATATTAGAAGAGATACTGGCATACTTGAAAATTCTGCAGGCTGAATAGTGTATATTTAAAGGAAATGCTGAGAAATTGCAAGGGAACCCTGTCAGACTACACAGAACAACAGTAGGTAAAATCCAGCCTACATAAAACCAAAGTAACGCACACAGAAGATAAACAATGAGTACATCTCAGAGAGCTCTAAAGAGTTTCTACTCAGGGCATTGCCACTGACTGCCCCCTGGGAAAACTTAGCAAAAAAAAAAAAAAAAAGAAAGAAAAACAGTAATTCCAGGACAAAGACTGGAGTATAAACTGCAATACGAAATAACACAGTGAAATATTCATATGCCACACTCAACAATTTGACCTGTACAATGAATGCATCTTTATAATTTCTGACAGTATTTCTCTCAGTACTGACTCTCTTTAGCATGACAAGCAGCAAAGTCTGACAGACTTCGCTATTTCCTTACTGCTTGAAAAATGTTTCTGAGTAAAGAATATTCCCAAATATTGACCATGTTTTCTCCAGCCCCCTCTAGCTCTGCAGTCACAATTTCCAGTGCTTACACACAAGTGTGTAAAACTCAGCTTTTCTAGACATCAACTAAATTCCTGCTTCTGCCCTCAGCTGCCAGAGCAAGATTAGCTCAGGCAACCCTCATGCAGCCCTGGCACAGCACCACATCCAAGGCCTCATGGCACACAGGGGTGGTGAACTGACCCTTTCCTCCTGCCAAAGCCTCAACAGCAGGCATGGCAGAGAAGCATGGCGGAAAAGCAGAGAATCTATAGCCAGACCCAAACTCAATCCTTTTTCTGGACTCCTGTGTAAGTACAAGTGTGTGGTGTGGCTGTGTTTCCTACTTCCCCCAAATCCTTAAAATTCACATCATAAGTGAAGGTCATTAACCAAATATTAAGACAACTCTCCCATCCTTAGCTGCCTTAAAGGGCTCACTCCACTGGCCTAGCAGGGTACTGCTGACTGTGGTCCTGCCTGTTTTCAAAGGGTGCAGCAACAGAGAGGAGAGGATCAGGTAAATGGCACTCTCCATGTCTTCCTAAATAACTCTTCACCATGATGTCTGAATTGCTCTCCTTTTCATAGTGATATTTCTCCCACAGATGGGGTGAGGGACAGGGACGGGACAGGACACACAAAATATTAGAAGAATAGGTCCTCTGCTTGTTGTTCATAAATTAATCAATAATGCCAACCACTGGAAACCTGTGGTGGAACTTCACAGGCATCAAAACACCAATATAGAAGTTAATTTAACTGCCAGTAGTTTTGAGCAAAGCAAACTAACAGATGAAGCTATCTAGAGCTAACATTTCAAAGCTTTCAGGCTCTTGCTTGACCAGGCCTAGTATTTGCATTGCTATTTTTAAAACAGTACATCAAACAGGCACATGTTCTCAAGGCAACATCCCGTCTCAAGAAAGTCACTTCAGCGTTTTGAAAGAGAAGCAAAATATGCTTTACTTTCTTGTCGCTTGCCAGGTTAAGCCACAGAGTCAGCCAGCCATCTTACCAGGACATGTTTTGTCAAGTGATTTTCTCCTCCACCACAGCCAAATCATCCCATGGCCATGCCACTCAACCTACAGGGCGTACTGTGATACACTGCTAGGCAACACAAGCTATAGGAATAAACAGGTTTACCTTTTCTGGTCCTCCACCACTGAGAGCTATGACCAAAACTATAACCAACATTTCCTAGACTTAGGAAAGCTTAACAGCATTCACTGCGCTTTTCCTGCACTTGAGAGGAAACACCTCTACCAGCCCTCCTCACCTGTTTCTTGGTTCTGGAGATTCACTCTTGCAGCAGCTTCACAGAACAAGGTGTCAAGACTGAAGCTGCAAGAACACCAGAAAAAAAAACACATAAAAGGAGTTTCTTCCTTTCTGTGCTCTGCGGAAACTGCTCGTTCAGAGACTGGGGGTTGGAGAGATCAAAAGAAGGGAAAAGGTGCTGCACACCTTGGAGCCCAGCAGTTCAGTTGTTGAGCACCAGCAGGGAGCCAGGAGACACAGGGTCCTGTTCTCAGCTTCTCCACTCTGGGAAGCACTCCCTATTAACAGCTTCCTCACACAAGAGGCAGGTACAGGATATGCTTATCCATTCCTCTCTCTTCTGATGGGGAACAACCAAGATTAATTATAATTCTAGGCAATATAGGGCCACAAACGACTTGTGCTGCTCTCCATAGTGCAACAGTGTTGTAACACACTAAAAGTTTGTTTTCAGTGACTTGAGCACTGACAAAAAAAACCCAGAACAAACCATGTTTTTAAATGCTTGCTAACAAATCCACAAAACATTTTAAGCAAGCTTAACCCACTGGTAAATTTTATTGTTCTCTACCTTATTTGTACTGAAAGATTTAATTGTATTCCTTTTGCATTTGCATGCAATCAAAACATTTAAAATAAAAAACGCATGTTTTAGGAAATGGTGCATACCAGATACCACCCACTCTCCTCTCAGAAAGCATTTGCAACTGTATTATGCATTATACAACGAAAGTACTTTTTGTGTCTTTTTTTTTTTTTTTTTTTTAAGCATGATAAGGCACAAGAAGAGGCATGATCTTTTAAGGTCCCTCCTGGCGCTGCATGGTTCTGCAACCAGCTCCATGAAGCACCCTCGTGCTTGCTGGCTCAGCATCACCAGCAGCTTGGCCAGCTTTGCCTACTGGCCAGAACTCCTTCTCCTCTCATATATTGGCCTACAAAGTACCCACAGCAGTAACAATGTGCACATTCAGTTTCTGGTACCAAATCTCAATTAAGATACTCTACCCATGGCTTTTCCGCTGGCCAGGAGGATTCCAACTGGCAGAACCCTCTTTTCCCAAGTGGGAAAGCGAAGGACAGATTGGGGCCCCTGAAGTCACTTTATTTGCCATTCAATACCACCAAATTTATTGTGCTGCTTCTGGAAAAAATATCCGTGATTTTGCAGATGTAAACCTACTCGCTTCTCACAACAATGCAATGGAATGGCAGTGAGATTTCCCCTGTTATCCATTGGTACTTGGTAACAAAGTCAGATACCCAGCTTGGGTGACTGTTGGTGAGGGAGAAAGGACAAGGAAAATGACACGGAAGGAAAATGAAATGCTTCTCCTCCCAACCCACAGCACTTTGAGAAGCCTATTCTCAAAGTTGCTTCAAGTCCATCATGAGCTCCTGTCACACCATGTGCAGCAAGATACACACCTGCATGCCCTGGGCAAAGGCACCTCAGAGATTTCCCCACCTCAAACTGATCTTTATTTTAATAGTTGTGAACAGCTGGAATCCCAGCACCTCTGTGAACTCCCTTGTAAAAACTTAATTCCCCAGCTTGAAGGGAAAAAAATACTTTCATTTAGCACTGCATGGATCATCCATGGGAAACGTATACAGTAGAGAACCACCTGCATGCACTGGTGGTACTTCTTCCTCCCAAGCACTGACATGAATGACATTTGACTGTTACGAAGTGAAAAAAGGAATAGAGAATATAAGGGAGATATGGTGAAAGATAAATGCCAGAATGCCTAATTAGATTGTGACAAGTTTAAGCAGAGGAGGTACAAACTCCTGGCCCTAGTTATAAATTTCAAGAAGCTGTCTTTGTTTATGCCAGGGACATCTATAGGGGAACACAGAGTCCAGGTCCTCTGCCACCAGCTTGTCTTGCGTGTTATCAACTAAGCAGAGAGACTTCATATAGCCTTGTAACTTCATGTAACCTCCTATTCTGGGATAATATAGGGCACTTATGGACACTCTGAAGATCAGCTATGCAGATGGCACTTAATAGCTGAAGCCAACGTAAGCCATATTTCTGTTTTCAAGCAGCCATTCCTGGCTTCAGGTTGTTAGAACTGCCAATTTAAGTGGCATTTTCTACACCCACTGATGTAGATGTACAGTGCTCATATTGCATGGTTCAAAGAATAATAAAACCCCAACTTGAATATGATCTGAGTTTTAGACTGCACAGAACCAAAAAAGATGAAGCTACACAGTGACTGAGTTTTGTGGAAAGGCTTTTATGAACACAAATGTTTGCAATTAAAGAATTCAAAGAAAACAGATTTTGTTTGGATGTAAACATTCTCCTGCTACCCTGGAAATACTAACACAGCAACGCTGCAATGAGACATTGGGAAGAAGAAAGTGTTCTGTAAAGTAAAGAAACAGCAACAACCACCAAAAAAGGTAAAAGTACTTCTTGAATTATTTAAAGTTTGTAATTATGTAAGATACTGTAAACATGTTCCTGCTTTTTAAATCTCGCCTGCCAGTTAGCTGATAGCCCAGCAAACTGCCAGACTGCAAAGATACCAACTGGTTTTGACAAGAATTCCCAAGGGGGAAAAATTCCAAAAAAAAAAAAAAAAAAAAAAAAAAAAAAAAAAAAAAAAAAAAAAAAAATTGCTGGATCCAGATTATGTGACTAAAAAAATTATGTGCTGTATTGGACTGGACTAATGCACACTGAACTTTGTGATCAGGTAAAAGTCAAGCCTGACTGCCAAAACAAGAGGGGAATAGTAAGATCTAGGTTTTATTATTATTCCAGCTGGGTTTTCAGAGACATAATCTCTTTGTAGGAAGACCTGCCAAAAGCACTCCCACAGATACAATCAATTGTTGCAGTCCCTGTTAAGCGTATGACCTAAAAAAATCAGTTTGATAACTTCACTAGGCAACATTTCCACAAACATCTAGGCTGTTAGCACTGACTCACATCCCTCCCCTCAATGGTTACAACAGTCTCTGGGCTTTTGGTTTTGATTTTATCACAGGGGTAGACAGAAAGACCTGCTGCCAGCGCTACCAGCTTCTCAGAAACACACAAGCCTTGCAGGCAGCCAGGGAGTCTCCCGTGTGCACTCCATCCAGCCACACTTACACATACTGGGTTTCTTCATGCTTGTCCATACCAACTTGGCAGAACTACCTACGCAGGGGTGAAAGGCTCCGTACATACAGGCAATCCAGTCAGACGCTGCTTCATCCCATGGCTGGCCCTCAGGACATGCTTGCTGTGTTCACCAGATTTTTATGAAGAAGAAAACAAGTTGGTGAGATGATGGGAGAAAGAGGAAGATGGGAAAGCAACGTTTAAGTTTAAATTGCAAGTCACATCACGTAACTGACAAGATCTCATCAGAGCTCAGAAGTAACAATTTTGTTCAACTGCAGTTGGCTTTTTTTCTCAACTTGTGAAAGGCTACCCCACATGCAACATGTTCTGCTGTCATCTTACCTTTAAAGATACATCATTACACTAGTAAGGCCAGAAGAGTACTAACATCACCTCATTTTTTTCCCATGCTCCAAATAACTCAACTAACTGCTGCATGGGTAGAAGTTAGAAATCCCGTTTATTTGACTCTATTCTTGCTGAAACCCAACTTTAAACTCCCCAGCTAGTATTTTAGTCTCATCCCTAAGTTGCAACACATTTTGTGCTGTCAGTCACAATGTGCTGGTTTTAATTTGTTCTTTGTAATAATAATGCATATCGACACAGCACATGAAAAAGCACATCTGGGGTGTGTGTGGGGGGGAAGTCCTGTCTTGCCAGAAATCCCTAAAAATAAACTTATCTGAAATTACTCCCCGGAAATACATGCTACTTAATTCTAGTCAACTGACAGGAAACTGTTTTTCCATAAGATGCTAGTCCTCCCAATCAATTCTCACACATTTTACAAGTATTCACAACTGGAAATTCCATGTCTTGGTGGAAATCTCTGCTGCAACTTTGCTGCAACTAATAGGACTTAAAGAAATAGCACAAAAGAAAAATAAAATTCCTGTGTACCAAAGATTTCCATTGCAGATCATAGTTACTGAAAGAGTAACAGAACCATAGTTCATTTCAATGCTAAGCCTCTCATCAACTGCGTGCTCTATCTTCACACATCACTTAAAGGGTTATTCCTAATGTCTGCTTTCAGAGAGCAGGCATCTTCAGTGTCTCCATGCCACCTGCCATTCCATGTAAATGACCGCAAGTTTAGCTTATAATCACCAGAATAAATCTACTCATAAACCAGAGAGAAACAGAAGATATGCAATTCACCACCCTTTCAACACAGGCAGCACACCGACTCAGCAAGGACAAGGCAAGATCAGGAGCTGTACAGGTAAGAGTCAGCCGGCGTCAATGACATACGCAAACCCATGCAGTAACTAACTGCTGGAATTTGAAGAAACCCATTAAAGTCCAACACTTTTAATGAGAAACTGATGGACAAAGAAATTTCATGCATCAGGAGGACCAGGAGGAAAGCACATGTGCAACAATAAACCCCAAAGGATGCACAAGTACCACAGTGAAACTACTGGGTGGCTCCAAGACAGCAACAAAGGCCAAGTTCATGGAAAAAAAAAAAAAAAAAATAAAGAAGGGGAGGCAGGGGCGAGGGGGGATGACACCCACGTCATAAACACACCACTGCTAGTAATTTGAAAGGAAAGTTTCATTATGAAAGCAGGCAGCAATTTTAAGGCAGCCACTGACACTAGAGGGCAAGGCAGAGCCCCGTCAATTGTCTACAGCAGATGCAGAAGACAGGGTGGTCCAACCCTGCAGCAGTAGCAACCAAGAAACTGGGAGGTGACAAGAGTGCCAGGAAGGGCACCAGACTGAAGACTGGAGAGAGTAACAAACAAACGCAACAAATTCTTGGCAGAAGGACTCGGCAGAGAGCACTAGGAAGTGCTTCAGACTCCAGCTGGGTATGCTGCTCCCAAATAGGACAAGAAAAACAAAACTGCTGCTGCTTCGCTGCTCTGAGTCAGTAGGTTAAGACCCATGCTTGTGCAATTCATCAGTAGGACTGAGGAAACCAACATCTGCTCATCCTTCCTCATTCCACCCCCCTCTCCCCAAATCCTGCTACTATTCCAGCACTTCCTCAAGAGGAGATGCCTGCAGTGGTCCATGTGTAGCAATGGTGGTGAAGAAACAGCAAACACCAGTGAGTAACAGGAGTTCTGATTTCTGAAGAAAACAGGACAAAGGAAGAATGTCATGAATGATCTGATGGTTGAGCTTAAGCCTCTTCTCAAAAATGAAAGGTATTTTGTAACTTGTAATTCCACGTGTAAAAGTACTCTATGTTCTACTGTATGGAATGCAGGTATCTCAGCATTCACTGGATCAGAGTCCCAGTCTGGAGGCCATGAAAGTACCGGTACTTCAGTACAGTGGCTATTTAATTTTCAGGCAGATCAAGGCCTGATACCTACTGCTGTCTCCACAACTGTCAAAGATGAATAAGCTACAACAACTACAGTTGCAACATTATCAAGCATTTCTGCAAAATACCAAAAGCAAATTTCAAAGGCTGGTTTTCTGATGATAGTTAAGATTTGATTGTGCTTTAATAACTGAAACCCAGAAATTTTGCAAAAGGTCAGGCGACGGAAAGAAGTGTTTACAAAAGGGGAAGTGGCAATGTAAGAACAAGGGAGGGGAAAAAAATCTAAGATTAAGAACAGCATTTATATATAAAAATTTATTTAGGTGATGTCACAAACAGTTTAATTATCAACTTACAAACACTTTGTGTTATGCATATTATTGAAACTATCAAGAAAGGAAAAGGAGAGCAGGTAACGGCAGCTTTTCCCTGAAACAACTAAAGGTGTACCCTTACCATCATGCGTGTTACTGGATCATAATATTACCTTGACCATAGTCCCTAGTATGCAAGGGAAAAGAAAACAAAATATTGAGATGTAGAATGATTAAACCGTGAACCAGTGAACGCGATTTTCATGAACATCAGACTACAATACTCTAGTCTGATGCTCAGGATCTTAAGTGTTCTATGAGGATAAAAACAGAGAATAATTTAGGTAAATTATTCTACCAAGAACTTTGTAGTGCACAATTGGGCTATAACTGATTTCTGGCAATGATAGCAGTAGTTAATGCCTTTTACAGAGAAGAACGAAGAGGCAATATTGAGCCTCACAGAATAGTTCTGTTGACAACCTGAGTTATTTTACCAAGTGTATGACGCTGCTTCAAGTCAAATATACATTTATGTTGCAGATATTCTCAATGAAATGGTAAAAGTAACAGCTGTAACAAGACAAGTTATGATTTATTACTTTTTTTTAAACAAATATAGTACATAGGTTTTTGAAGTGTCCGGTTGTGATCTGCAAAGATCCAGGATTGCACACAAGTTTGCTCAAATGAGAAGGGTTAATCTGCGCACTGAATTGGCTTATACTTTCAAAGTAGTATTTTAGGGCAGGATTCTCCTCCAGGAGACTGTTCCTGACCTCATTCAACCAATGTTCAATTTATTCACCTTCCTGAATCTTTGCCCTCTTTGGATAGTCTGTGACAAGTGCTGCGCTGCAGGAATTCCTGTTTTCCAGCAAACTGGCTTGCTCTGCAGGTTTGTAGTCCATTGTTACAATTGCTGATTGGGTAAAATGAATTTCCTACGTCTTCTCTAGCACAGCTTGCAACGCAACAGAGGCAGAGGTAAAAGAATGCACTAGTATACCAGAGCTCCACTTAAACACCAACGGAGTCAGGCTGTTGGCACCAATAAAAAATTCTGTATTTAACAAATCTGCAGGTATTTAAGATCCAAAGTTAGTCAGTTTTATAAATAAACTCACCCAGTTAGTGTGACTGCCATCCCAACTGGCCTTCTGTTTTCACGGAGTCTGGGGGGAAAAAGAAAAAAAAAAAAAAAAAAAAGAAGAATTGTCTGAAGTTATACATAGAGACACAAATTTGCAGGAATGAATGTCAGCCATCCTACACGTGCACCAATTATCACACTCAAACTAAAACTAGGGTTCTCACTTTGTTCTTTCTGTGTAAAGCAAAGTTACAGCTCTTCATTGGTGCCTTACAAAGGACAGCTAGCTTCAAACACCACACTTTGTTTTCACTGGTTAACCTTCCTGGAACTGCAGAATCAGAGACACAGGCACTACATCAAGCTGAAATTTAAGGAGCCTTCAAGTGAGGGGGGAAATTAAATCCAGTCAGGCTGCCTAACACTACCCTTTGAAATTACGAAAACAAAATGAGTTCCATCAAACAATCTGGAAGAAAAAGTTTTTGTAAAACACCTCCTCTTCCTCTTGACAGCATGAATGTGGAAAAGCTTAGGTTCTGGCCAAAGCCATAAACCCATAAAAGGCTATTCTCTTCCATTTTAATTCTCCGATTCTTTTTCCCAAATGTGAACCCATGTCTTATTTCTCTGAAGTAGTTTTACACAGCATAATTAGGGCTTGCAAGGAGCTGGGGGGATACGGGGGAAACCCACAGGTCACCTCCAAGAGAATAACATTTCCTTGCTGCTGCCTTGCCAATAATAAACTAGGCCTCATCTAAGTTTAACAGTTGTTCAAACCATTATTTCGGTTTTTAAACAGTTATAAGTGACTGACTGCTACCGATTAAAAACTGCCCTAATAATAGGACGGTGGGTGAACAACTCCACAACTTTTACTTTTGCTTTTCATTGTGCTGCTAAAGCATTACTGTTTTACAAACATTAAACTTCCGGTATTTTGAGTTATTTAATTAAAATAAACATGCTGAATTTGTCTTTATACAATTTCTGAGAAAAAATATCAACACCACTGCCAAAAATCAACTAGGAAGTTTCCATGAAACCAAAAGGGATCGAGACTTCTGGTGCCTTAGCAGACAACAGCACAAAGCTCTGCACTGACAGACCGACTGCTGTGGAAGAAGTTACAAGCCTGGTTAACATGACAAGCTGAAGATCCAGTCTCAGGTGAGAGGAAAGCTACAAGCCATCACCCATCTGGCGCTCACAAAAGATCCATAGCAAAACAAGAACTGAGCTGTTGTTCTTGGGAACGGAGAAATCTAAACAGAGATATCAGAAAAAAAGTTGCATAAATCCAGAGCACCAACCACAGAAGGCACCAAGGCCACAAGGCCTGCACTGGGACAGTTTATCTCTGTTACTGCCTGGTGTTTGCTCCCTTGCTTTGTTGCAGGTTGGCCCAGAGAAGTCACTTTTGCCAAGCCAGGATTTGGTGCGACAAACATTTCCAGAGTTCCTGAAAAAGGGTTCTCCCTTTCCAGGTCAGGCTAACAGAGACGAACAATTTAGCCACTTCTCTGCACTGGCAATCCCCAGAAAGCACAGCATCTGATGAGCTAGCAAAAACCCTTCACGAACGCAAAGGCTCTTCCTACAGTCCTAAAAAAAATTGTTTAGAAATAAATATAGCCAGAATAACAGAATCTCCCTACCGTCATTCAGCTGCCATGAAACTCAACATTTGGCGTTTTCTGTGCTGGGGATTTCAGAGACTATAGTCACCAGTTTAAGAGAAGCAGCACAACCCCTAAATATAGGCAGGCAACCTGTCGCAGCCAAAGAGCTCACTGTAACAGCTCAGGCTACAGAGAGGGTGGATCTGCCCATGTACATCAGGTTATACCAACTCAGTGACACTCGATGCCTACACTGAAAGCAAAACCTTAATGTACACAGAATCTTCCCTACTTTCCCTCATCACACCCACCATTCTTCCCCACAAAACAGGCCAGAACATGTGAATTAAATCTGCAAATCACAGGGAATCTGCAAGCTGTGGCCATTCACATTTAAGTTCATCTTTATTCATATCAGTATTTCTGGCCTCCCACACAGCCTGCAACTGCCACATGCTCCTGTAGTAACAGGAGGGTCGTACTCTTTGTCTTACATCCAGATAACTGTATTGCTGAGGAAGTAAATTCTTTTAAGACAACTGAGAGGAAAAAACAAAACAAAGCACCTTTCTTCTAATGTCTTAAGGAAAATGCAATTATATACCAGGGGAGGGAATCAGCAGGGTTCCCAGTTCCTGGGAACTGGGCTAGAGCAATAAATGCTACAAATAATTATTTTGCTGAGAGCATGCTTTTCTCTCCAGCAGTGCCCACACCTCCCACAGTGGCCAGCTGGACACCCGTGCAGCCCCATGCCTTGCCAGCTGACATTGTGATCCACCGTAACTACGTAAGCACCATAGTTAGCATAAGCACAGCATCAGCGCCATGACATGGGAGCTGCTGACCAACTCAAGGATGCCTCAACCGCCCCCTTCTCCTCTTCCCCTCCGAGGGGGCACAGCGCCCAGCCAGGGCAGTGGGGGAACACGCGGCCACCGGCCTGTCACACCTGGCTTTTCTCCTCCTGCTTGGGGCTCTGTGACGGTGCTGGTGGTGGTGGCGGCGGTGCCGGCGAGGCCTGTGTCTCGACCTCAGCACGCGGCTGCCTGTGGACCAGCGACTTGAGGGGTGCCATCCACTTCATCCACAGGTCGAGGTCGACGTCGCCCCAGGGCAGGTTGGGGTCCTTGGCCGCCCGCCGCCGAAAGTCCTCATCGTAGTTCATCCACGAGGTGCCCCCGTAGGTGGCATGCAGCTTGCGGATGGTGTCCAGGTACTTGAACATGGCTCCGCAGCGCGCAGGGTGCTTCTCGCACAGCACGCTGGCATACACCAAGAAGGCCGAGACCCACTGGTCCAACGTGTCCCCCGGGCGCGGGCCGTGCTCGGGGGCCAGCTCTGTGTGGAGCAAGGAAAAGAGGTCAATGAACTCCCCCCGCCAGATCCGCTCCTTGGTGGCCTTGGCCAGCTTGTAGCCCAGCGGCCGCCGCAGCCCCACGTAGGGGGTGGCCGCCGCCTCCGCCGCCGCCTCGCCCTGCCCCGCCGCCGCGGCCGCCGCTGCCGCCGCCGGGCCCGCAGACGCGCCGCTCGCCGCCGCCGCCGCCACCGCCTCGGCGCAGGGGCTGGCCGCAGCCGCCGCCGCCCCAAGCGCGGCCTGCCGCTCCAGCCAGCGCGGGTTCACGTAGACGGTCCGCAGGCGCGGCGCGGCCCCCGCAGCCGCCGCCGCCCGCGCCGAGCCCTCGGCGCCGGGCTGTAGGTGCAGCACGGCCAAGGCGGCCGGCGCACCGGCGGGCAGGTCGCTGCCGTCCCGCCGCGGGGCCGGCTGGGCCGCCGCCGGCACCTGGAGCAGCGAGGGCGCCGCCCAGGGCGGGGAGCCGCCCCTAGGCCCGGCCGCCGCCGCCAGCGCCTCTAGGCCCGGGAGGCCGAGTCGTGAGCCGGGCGCCACCGCGCCGAGCACCCATCGGGTCTCGGCGATGCCGGCGCGGTCCCGGGGGCTCCGCGACCTCCCCTCCTCCCGGCGCCCGGCGAGGGCCGTCCCCAGCGTCAGGGGGGCCGCGATTCCGGCCCGGCGCCGACGGCGGCTCCGCCGCTTCCCACGTGGCATCGGCGCGGCGGCTCCGGGCAGGGCGCGCGGCGGGGGGCGGGAGCTGCGGCCGGCGGGGCGGGGAGGGGCGGGGCCTGGCTCCCCGAGCTTCACACCCCTTTATCCCGCGGCTCTGCCTTCCCCCGGCATCGGCGGCGGCACCGGCACCGGGACCGGGACCCGGTCCGGGTCCGCTGCTGTGCCCGGCGGTGCTGTGCGTGCGCACCTCGGCGGGCCGCCTGCCGTGAGACACGGCGTTAAACGGTTCCCGGCGTGTCGCACGGTTTCGTGCTGTGCGGCACTTAAGGGTGCTGGGCTTGGAGCATATTACATATATACTATCTATTTATTGATATATATAAATAGATTAAAATATATATGACTATATAGTGTATGTAGAATACATATATACACGCTAGACATATACTATATGTATAGACATATACTATACATATATATAGATATACTGTATATACTATACACATATACATACGATATACATACACTATACATATACTATATATACTATACACATATACATACTATATGTACACTATACATATACACTATTTATATAAAACTACATAGAGTTATGTATATACTATAGTGTCTATATATATGCTACTGTATGGTAGGCATGCTGCAGCAGTCACTTGTCTTAATCATTGCTCTGATAAAGCAAATGTTTGGAGGAGTAATGACATTCCATCACTCTTCCCTTTCAGTACAAATAAGCAACTTTTTGATCTTTTTTTCTTTACAGAAAATGTTTTTGGTGGTGGTGGTGGTTGGTTGTTTTGGTTTGGTTTGGTTTGGTTTTTAATGGTGCTATCACACCAATCCAACTGTCCTAGCTAAGCAGTGTAGCCAATTTGGGCAAACACTCGCCAAGACTTCTCAGTGTGTCTCAGTGACTGACCTGCAGGTCCCACGCCAGGTGAAAAATAGGGGTATGTGAGGACATGGACCTATTGCAGAGGGCCCAGAGAAAGGCCACAAAGATGCTCAGAGGGCTGGAGAGCTGGGTTGTTACCTTCTCTTCCTCCTTCTTTTCTCTCATCTTCCTATGGAGACATGCTGAGAGAGTTGGTTCGTCAGCCTGGAGAAGAAAGGGTTCCAGGGATACCTTATAGCAGCCTTCCAATACCTAAAGCTGCCTACAAGAAATGTGGAGAGGAACTTTTTAAAAGGGCATGTAGTGACAGGACAAGCAGGAATGGTTTTAGACTGAAAGAGGGCAGGTTTAGATTAGATATAAGGAAGAAATTCTCCACTGTGAGAGTGGTGAGACACTGGTTGCCCAGAGAAGGTGTGGCTGCCCCACCCCTGGAAGTGTTAAAGGCCAGGCTTGGGACCTGGTTAAAAACAGGACACTGTTTTGCAGTAAATAAGTAAATAAATTAGTAAATTGATCTTAAAGGCTCTCCATAGCTCTGATCAGCAAGCAAAAGGTGGAAATCTTTTTGTCCTCATAGAAATGGTGAGGCACCGGAACAGGGAAGTTGTGGCTGCCCCATCCCTGGAAATGTTCAAGGCCAGGTTGGTTGGGGCTTTGAGCAACCTGGTCTAGTGGGAGGTGTCCCTGCCCATGGCAGGAGGGTTGGAACTAGATGATCTTTAAGGTCCCTTCCAACCCAAACTATGCTATCATTCAGTAATTCTGTGTCTTTATGGGAGATGCAGCCCTATAGGCAATTTTCTTCCCTGTCACTACACTAGTTAGTAAGGTAAAAGAGTGGCTTTGCTTTTTTTTTTTTTTTAATGCTTAATAAACTCTAAAGAAGTAATAAGAGTTGCAAAATGCTCCTATTTTCTAATTCACCCTTATTTTCAGAGATTTGTTCAGAAGTCTATCCACTCTCTTGATAAACCCCTTGAAGGTACTGGAAGGCTACTAGGTTACCCTTCCCAAGACTGAACAAGTCTAGCTTTTCCTCACAGGACAAATGTTCCACCTCCCAACTGCCTCCAAGGGCCCTCCAAGGGCCTTAATTAAGTTTATCAAAGTCCTCCTTAATTGGGGGCACCCAAACTAGCTACAGCGTTCCAGATGAGACCTGTTGAATGCTGTGTAAAAGCAAATAATCACTTCCCTTGGTCTATTGGCTATGCTTTTGTTGATGCAGCCCAGGATGCTGTTAGCCGTCATCCCTTTCAGGGCTCCCTGCTGGATTATGTTTGGTCTATTGGCCACCAAGGCACCTGGTGTCCTTCTCATCAGAGCTGCTCCCTAGCCTGTCAGTCCCTAGCCCATGTAAATGCAGGGGGTTAGTCCTCATCAAGTGCATTTCTCCTCTCTGACTATCATAAGACCCCTGTCTTCCCATTCATCTGGCCTATCTAGGCCCCTCTGAATGGCAGCCATTTCCTGGAATATGTTGACTGTACGCCATAATTTGATGTTGTTCACAAACCGGATGAGAGTGCACTCAGTGTCCTCCTCAAGGCTCTCTTGATATGGATATTAAACAGGACAGGTCCCAAGACAGGCTTCTGAAGAACTTCACTTGTAACCAGCTTCCAGGTAGAGTATGAACCATTAATCACTATGATCCAGTCTGTCTTTATCTCTAATTGTCTCAACAAGGCAGCTGTGGGAGACCATGCCAAAAGCCTCCTGTCCACTATTTTCCCATCATCCATGGATCAAAGCAGATGAAGCACAGGCAATTCTCCTATATTCCTGCTCTGTCTGCTAAGGCTGAAGATATTTCAGAATAAACTCAATGACTGGAAAATCATAATTGTCAAATACACTCACCCCTCAAAATATTTCTGAATTCTTATTGTATTATAGATCCATATCACTCTTGCTCCCTTTCAGAAATACAGACTTGAAACTTTGAGATCTTTACTGTTGCAGTAAGTTGGCTGATTGCTGCACAAGGTGGTGACAGGCAGTCAGACAGAGCAAAGAATAAACATCCTCACTGGGTTGAAACTTTCACTGTAAACAAATATGATAATGGAAACTGTTAGGAAAGCCCTTCTGGCTCCAGAAGCCAGCACATCCACTGTCTATATTGTTACTCACAGCTCCAGGAAGGACTGCCCAATTCCTTGATTGCTATTGCAACCTTACAGGCAGCAGTAACACAAACAGCTTTGCTTCGGAAGAGAAGGGCTGATGACTAGTACTGGAACCAATAGTATTGTCTCACTATTCCTCTGCATGTATGGCTGCATAGCTGTGGCTGGAGGTTTGGGGAGTAGGACTGTCCTTTTGTTCTGTGCTTGTATAGTGCCCACTAGAGTGCCAGAACCTAGCTGCATGGGTGGTGTTGCCAGGTCTCTCAATAATGCAGTTCACAGTGATAATAAACAGCAACTTAAAAAATAATCAGTAAGCACTTATATTGCTGTTGCCCCAAAGATAGAGACAGCAGCTAAGACAGGTAGTGAAGTTGTCTATGTGAACCATCTCTGCTGTATTTACTCACTGAATTTGAGCTGTGATTCTCCAGGTCTCTGTCTCACGAAAACTATACTCCAATTTTTTATGAGTGTTTTCATGGAGAAAACCAGCCGTGCAATAGTAATACCTGGGCTGAAGTAGTGAAAATAAGAATGCTTTGCTCCCACTTCATTTAAGTAGCTACTCGTAAGATGACAAGTGGGCAATTCACCTTACTGAGAATGGCAGAAACTGTTTCCAGCACATTTTGGAGGCATGCGTGATCATCCTCTCCGATCCTCACGTGATGAGCTCCTCACAGCTCTGAATTTGCCCCTCTGCCTTATTCACATTTTCCTGTCCATTTATTTTCCCATGATATGTTTGTAGAAGACAAAAAAGGTGACTACTTGGAGCCACACATCTGTATAGCTGGATTGCAGACACGTCTCTCAATCAAATTGCTAGCATGGGCACAGAACTGCAGAAGCAAACAGATAGTTGTTTTATGCTTCAGAACTTCTTTTAAGTCTCAAGCATGAGATGTTATTGAAGGCATTAATGAGGAGGCAAAATGAAGCTTTAAACAGAAACAGCTGCAACCTTAGCTGTAGCGGAACTAGCAGGCTTTGGACTTAGGCAATAGAACAGCTTATTACAATAACGGGGAAAAGTTCCTCTTCAGACCAAAAAAAAAAAAAAAAAAAAGGGAAAAAATCTAATTTGGAAACATGACATAGGATCAGAACACCTCCCTTTGAAAATGGATGGGCCAGTGTGCTGTTTCTCTTCATGAACCTTAAGTAATGCCACAAAGCAAAGAACAGTCTACTCCCTCTATTGATGAAACTAAAAAATGCTGCCAGGGAGCACTTACCTGCATGGGCTCCAGAACACCTGGGAGGACACACAACCCTGCACTGGGGTTTGAGGAAAGAATGCAGCATGGCAAAAAAAAAAAACCAAAAACACCCCCTCTGTGTTGTGCTTGAGTGTGTTCTTCAAAATAGTCGGTCTTTTTCTATGGAATTTTACGAGTTGTCTACGATACTTTTGGGAAGACCGTGGAGCTGGTGGCTTCTCAGATCAAAAGAAGGATGCATAGGCCCCATGGAATCAGTAGTCTAACAGTGATTCCATCTGAAACAGGTGAGATTCAAGACTTGCATTGGAGCTCTTGGCTAATCTGTCCTTAAGTGTCTTCCACTCCCTCCAAAAATAAGTCTCGAAGCAGAACAGGGTTTGAGTTTGTGTGTTTTGCCTTTCATCTCAAAAAATTTAATGGCTGTAGTCTTCACTGACAAATGAGAAGCAGATCTGAACTCACCCATGCAGCTAATGGTTAGCTGTAGCTTAATAAAGCTGAAACAGTAGTATGGTGTGGGTCCTCCATAAAGAACCTGACAAGCATTGCCGTTGAACTGCTTCCAGTGAGGGGAAACGCTAATGATCCCTGCCAGGAGAGGAGAGCAGGAGTCAGATCATGCAGCTGAGGGTCTGTTTCCTCCAGCCCAGGTAGGGATTGAGCTGGCTTGCTGACTGCCATCCTTCGTGGAGCTGTGCAATATTCTTCCTCTGCACGCATTCCAGTCCTGTGTTTCTTTACAGCTTGGGCTTTCCCAAATTTGTTCCTTTCTCCTGCTAAAGGTTTCCATGCCTACGCTTGAAGAGAGAGCAGAGAAGGTCTCTATAGAGCATCAAACAAGTTTATTTGTCCTGAGGAGGCTTAGCTTCATTGGACTCTCTCATTCTGCTTCTGTGAGGTTCCCAGCAGAACAGTTACAGGTCTTTGGTGACTCACGCTATCTGTGAGACTCATGTCCATGTGCCTCTACACGATGTCCCTCTGCACAGGCTGTCAGACTGGAGTAGCAGAGCAAAGCAAGTGTCAGTTGTGGTTAAATATGTAAGACCATTTTCTCAAATTGGCAAAGGATGAAAAGACAGACTTGGGCCAGAACATAATTGCTGGTCGAGCTCCACTGAAGACCCAGTCCCGGTAGCCCTACACACGTGTGTACTGCACGCTGCGATTATCCTGCCTGTTGCTGTAAGTCTTCCCTGAAGGCACCAGCTTTCCCTGACACCAACGGGAGGATACCGGCGTCCCACCTAGGACCGGCAGCCCCGCGCTCCCCACCGGACGCCGGCGCAACGGTGCCGCGGCGCTGGACTTGGCATAATCAGGCGAGGGCGTCCCTCTGCTGCGCCTCTGGAGCGATCGCTCCGAACAACTCCCTCCCTCCCCAGAACGCAGCCGCACGGTGCCAGTGCGGCCGCAGCGCCCCGTCGGGGCCGCCCGGGGCAGCACCCGGCAGCCGCGGCCCTGATACCCGCGAAGCCCGGTGGAGCTGTCGACGTGGGCCGCACTGGGACCGGGTCTCCCTGCCTCGGACGGAAGCAGGCGGGCCTTGCCACCCCGGACCCGACGGGGCGGGGGCGCGGCGAGCGGCTCCCGTGCGCATCGCGGCCGCGGGGGGAGTGACTCTGGCAGCCTGCGGCGCTGCTGCCTCCTTCCCTCCCCCTTTCTCTCGTAACTTTTTTTTTTTTTTTTTCCCTTTCCCTCCCTCTCCCTCCCAACAAAGTGACCACGGCGGCGCCAGCAGCCCCGGCGCAGGCCGAGCACCGGACGCCGGCATGAGCACCTCGGTGCTGCCGTCGGGCCGCGCTGCTGGGGGCTAAGCCCGGGCGGGGGGGACACCCCGGGAGCCGCACCGCTCCTGGAGGCAGAGGCACCGAGAGCCCAGGACCCCCGGCCACCCCCGGCGTGCCCGGGACAGCGGCCGCCGCGATGTCGGCGCAGAGCCTGCTGAGCAGCGTCTTCTCCTGCTCCTCCCCGGCCGCCGCCGCCCCCGCCGCCGCCAAGAGCCTCTCCAAGCGGAGGCTCCGCCAGACGCGCAGCCTCGACCCCGCCATCATCGGCGGCGGACGAGAGGACAGCGAGGGCGCGGGCCGGGCGCCGCGGGCGCGGGCCTCCGGCAGCCCCCCGGGGGAGCGCCGCGGCCCTCGGGGCGGCCCGCCGGCCCCCGGCGCCTCCTTCTCTACCCCCAGCACCCCTCTGGAGCGGTCGCCGCCAGGTAGCGTTCTCTTCGACGAGGAGAGCCCCCGAGGGAAGCGGAGCCCCGGCTGCGAGCTGCCCTTCCTGGCGCGCACCCCCTCGGCTTCGGCGCTGAGCGGACCCGCCAACAGCATCTTCTCCTCTCCCCGGCGCTGGCTGCAGCAGAGGAAGGGGCAGCCCTCCCCGCCCGGGCCTCGCCCCGCCGCCTACGTCGTGTGGAAATCCGAGGTAAGCCCGCCCGCCCGCCCCGGGGGGACGGGCACCCGCCGCGCCGCCCTTGCCCGCGCTCCCGCCGGGCGCTCCGTCGGGGCGGCCCCGCCGAGCACCGCGGCCGACGGTCGTCGGGACGAGGCGGCCCCGCAGGGTCACCGCCGGCGCCCTCCCCCGTGGTGGTGGGTGTCCGCGGAAGGGCAGGGCACAGCCCGGACTGCGGTGGCGGTGCTGTGGAGGCCCCCGTGGGAAACGGAGCTCCACAGTGTTGGTGGGGCGGATGGCTGCATTTGATGTTCCCTCGACGGGCTCCATCTGCAGTTGTCCCGGGTGCGTAAAACCTTCCGCTCCCAGTTTCACACCTCGTAAAGAGAAGTATGCGATGGCTTCTAACAAGATAGACAAATTATTTTTAATGTGCACACACAGTGAGCTGTGATTTATTTGACAACGTACATGTGTCAAAACCACATGAGGAGCGATCCTATTCCAAGACAAATCCGACTTTGCAATGCAAATATTTATTCATTTAGCTTGGATGTCGTTGGGCTGCTGATATCGTACGATGTGGACAAATGTATTCAAAGAATGTGGCATTGTTTTTTGATAGCTGTTGCTCGGCAAGTTGGTCACGCACTGCCCTTTGTAGTGGGAGAAGAAGAAATTTTTGTTTGAAGATATTCTCCATCCAGTTTGTGGTGATGAGGTTTCCCGCTTAACTGTTTAGTAGTGCCTTATGGAGCTTTTGGGTTGTGGTCAGAGGCAGCCTTTCCTTTTTATTTCCATTTCCATTTCAGATTTATATATTATACATATCCAGTATTAACTGGATCAATCAACAAAACAGCCCCATTGTTCCAGTCAGATGCAGAAGTGATGAAGAAGGATGAAAAATCATTACCTTACACAGTGATCTGGCATCTGAAGCCCAACTAGGCACTATGGTGGTACATGATCACCAAAAGCAGTTTATGAGGGCAAAGGCTGCCCCTGACCCAAACAAATCCCCGCATCCTCCTGATAGCTTGGGGTATAAAAGTGGTCACCCTTTGCCACTTGGGATGGAGTGTCACCACTTGGGCAATGACTTCAGGCGTGATGCTGCATGGTGTTGAAAGAGGCAGTGTAATAACCCAGTAATAACTGGGTTATTATTGTCTTGTTATCAGAAGTTACCCTTAGCAGTGTTTCAACTTGGTGCTTGAATTGTAATAGAGTTAAAAAGTCACGATTTCAAAGGGCTTTGTGGATTTTGCAGTGTCAGTGATAAACACCTCTGAGGAGACAGTAGGTAATGACCTTTAGATGCTCACACTAATTATGCAAGATTTCCTATGCAGAGTTCCCTGGCTCATCCCAAGACTCAGAGGTTGATCTCCAGTCCACAGACATAAGAGGGTCTCCCTGTTTTCACTGAATCCACATGAAGGTGTTGGACACTTGGAGCACTTTTTTCAAATCTTTGCATTGTCAGACTGTGTGGCACGACACATCTTCAGGCTGCAAATTCATAAGTATGACTTGTTTCCCTAATTTGGCATGTATCTAGCATTTTTAAATAGTCAAACCTATTTTTTGGGGGACGTAGTATGTTACTAATAACATGATTGCAGTATAGTGATGTAATTTATAGTTAAATTTGATTCAGTGCAGTTTCATGTGATGTTGACAATTTGCTGTTTTCTTGGCAGTTGAACCTGGGTAAGAATCTTTCATACATTTCAGAAATAGGTGTTTACACTAGCAAAGTGTGGTCTTATATTTTGGAGTCATCTTTTCTATTGGTGAAGCCTGATGTTTATTGTTACTGAGACATATGTGTGAGTGTAGTTTGAAAAAATAATCACCTTTACACTAGGAAGAAAACCCCTCCATGTGATTCTGTTGTAAGAGAACAGTTTTGGGAAGGTCTGAGCCCCGTGCTGTCAGGACAAGTGAGTACCCACATCTTTGTGCTGTCTCCCCATGCCTGGGCTGGGTTGTATGTCAGCTGCCATATAACTGGATACCTGCTGGTTTCAGCGTTGCTATTTTCAAGGCGTTATACAAATATTAACTTATTTATAACTCTCAGCAATGACAGATATGAATTATTTTAATCTATATTTTAAAATAAACTGCACATACATAATTGTTATAATATTCCCCCTCTTATTGCAGGCATGCATCTTAATGGTCATTCAGCTTGGTTTAATCATAAAATAGAATTTCTCATAAAGGATTTAGATGTTTGCTTTCTATTTAGTCTTTATTGGACAGTGACTTGTTCAGTTTTTAGGACATGAAGGATTCTCTACCTCTGGGGCTTCGCTCTAGCTGTGGCAAAGCAAGCGTGTTGGAGGAGGTGAAAAAAGCACATTTTACTGGGTAAAAAGGAAATAATTATAATATTGTAACTTTAAGAGGTCCCATTATTTAAATCATTGTGTTCTCAATAGCAAATCTATAGTTTCTTTTCTTTTTTCAGCTTTGAAAATGAAATACATCATGGCTATGATTTTACTCAGCTGTAAAAGGCAGCTGAGTAGATGACTGCAAGCGTGGAAGCTTTGGTTTGAGGACTTACACGTTCCCATCCTATTAGCTGGCTAATAAAAGAAGCATTTGTTGCAAAAAGTGTTTTCTTTATGTTCGTTCTAACACCTTTAGTAAAAAACTGCACTTTTTGGAAGATATTTCTCTAAAGCCATTGTCTGAGAAAAAGGGTTACGCGCTAAAAATAGTATTTTAGGAGATATCTGTGGGCATAATTTCCTTCCCCATACCTTAATCTCTAAAGCATTAAAGAAATGTAAAAATGCCGTGGAGATTTTCCCTTCAGAACCCCTCTAGAGAGAAACTTCAGAGCAGTACCTCCTTCACCTGTCCAGTCCGGATCTCCACCCGTCTATCGGGACATGGTGGGGATGCGGTTTGCAGCATGAGCTCGGCAAATCCAGTCCGTGGACAGCCTGGTGCTGCAGGGCTGCGGGGCAGGAGCTCCTGGCCCAGCTGTGTCCATGTTTTAAAGCGTGCACTGAGCGCTCCCTTACCAACTGATCTGTGATTTCTGTGTATGAGGCCAAAATAGCTTTGATATTAGGTCAGGAGGAGGATGGATGGAAAGGTTGCAGCTCAGTTCACACAGCCGTTCATAAACATTTTTTAATGGAACAGCAGAGTGCACAGGGCATTTCCAGTTTCAGCAGTAAGGTCACACCTAAAGGCTTTACACAAAGTAAGGTGTTAGACCTATATTCTTGGATCCACAGGTATTTTAATATGGAGCATCATGTGATAGAGGTGTCTCCCATGCCTGGGTGATCTGGCTCTTCTTTGTTGACATGCAATTTTATTCACAAGGATATTTTATGACTGTAAGTGTTATTTTCAGTAAAGCTTTACTATGCTGACAAACATACTTTCTCCATTCTAGTATCTGCTCATGTATAAGCTGCTTAAATAGAAAACCCATTCTTGGGTCTGTCAAAATCAATGCCAGCATTTCCAGTAGTTTCAGTGGGGCAAAGCCAAGGGAGATTTGTAACAAGGGAAAAAAGTATTCATCCTCAATTCCCATCAGATCTCAGCTCTCTCTTTAAGCCATTTTCCTTAAAGAAAATGAACTTTCACTTATAAAATTAAGTCTGACTATTTTGCTTTCATGGAGTGTTTAATAAAGTTAAGTGACTCTCAAAGTAAACTAAATATCATGGAAAAAGGTGGTAAAAATATGTAGAGAAACCTTAATGCCTTGATTCTGCCAACATTTAGTCATACATTTATGCTTAAGTATGTGAGTAGTCCCATACAAGTTAAGGGTGCAAGTGTTCTACAGTGACTGACTGGAATACCTTTGCCAGGTGAAAAGTCCAAAATAGCTCAAAATGAATAGATTGGTGTGGAGTCTCGAGTTGTGTTAATTCTTCTGCTTACTTTTTTGTCATAAAGACGACAGCATGTGTATAACAAATACAGCAAATCATGTGAATGTATCTGAGTGATCTCTTTGTTATGATAAACCAAATGTACACACTTAAACTTATATGGCCTGATTATTTTGTTATCATACTCCGTGTGTTACTGACTAATTAAACATTAACATCTTCAGCTAATATGCTCTTTTGGGGAAGAGCTTTTTTAAGGTGGCATAACACCTGCAGCCTGCAGCCGCCAGAAAGCATAGGCAGCATCATTAATTGTCAGCTTGCTTCTTGGTGCTGTCAGGTTGCTGCAGCAAGTTGTCTCAGCCCTTCCTCACTTCTTCCTCCTCCTGGCACAGCCTGCAATTGACCTGCTTGCTTGCTCAAGGAGGCTTTCTATTGAGCACATGGGGCAAGGGGTTTCCCATGGTGTGGGAGGGAAGGTTGCCCTGGTTCCTCACCAGGTTTTGGGGGAGAAGCCAGGAGCTGTCTTGGTCTCTCCAGAGCTGTTGGCTGGTGTGAGTTGGAGATGCTCATCTGCAATATCAGAACAATGTTAGTTAGGCTAAATTGTTTTATAACTTCTGTTTGGGTGATACTGAGTGATCATTTAGGGCATGGCTATCGAAAGTAGTGAGCACTCACAACACCAGTTTCAGCTGATAGGTGCCTTGAGAGGTCAGCTTCTCTAAATTCTTGCTTGATGCTTCAAGAGTTTGAATCCCTTGGGAAGGCAGTCTCGAATTCCCTCTTTCTGTATCTCTTTGCTTGCTAAAGTTTCCCCTTGAGCATCACTGGTTTTTTTGCAAATTAATTTTAACTCAATTTTTCCAAGTTGCTGTGAATAGCTAGCTTACTTATTACTGCTTTTTTACAGCCAGTGCTTGCTTCAAAACTATGCTGATGGAGGGACATACATGAAAAATGCTTTCAGAGGTAAAGGGTAAAGCAAAATCCTTAAAAATTGGGCAAACTGAGAGGTCACACTCCCATAGGGAAATATATATATATATTTGGGTGCTTGAAATGAGTATTTTTCTTTGAGATTAGTGGAACAAGTTGTTTTGTAGGGAGAAAGGACTGATTGCATAATGAAGTTTTGAGGAGAAGAACTGTTCATTGTGGATTTAGAGAAGGGAGAGCTTTTCGTTATTTTTACTTCTGCTATTCAACTCATGAGCAATGATTGCTATATATATTCTGGAAAAAAAGAGAGAAAGAAGGCAGTTTTCTCCTATCTGTTAAGATGCATGAAGAAAATGTGAAATAGAAGTATATATGCTGCATCACTTTCAAAAGATCTAGCATGAGATATGTAAGCAAAGACATCCTTTCCCCAGTTTTCACTAGGCATTACACTTCAAGTGGTGCTGATGTGATAGCATGTTTGTCAAACCAGGGGTTAAGCTGAACCTTTTGAGATGTAAAAGCAAAGCTGCTGCACTTAGAACTGGGGATGAGGTTCTAACACTGAAGGCTGCAATAGTTCACGTCATCTAAGGGTCAGCACTCCCCAGTAAAATCATTATACATGCAAATATTTTAATGGAATGTCTCCTCAACATTTAGTCCCTTGTGACAATGCCAGATTTATTGCTCTCCAGTTGCCATAGTCTTACAGGCTTTATCTTTGTTGAACTCTAGGCCTCATGTTTTTTACTTCATTGCTTCTGCATTTGCCTGTGTTTATTGTGTGGCTTGTTATGATGAGATGCTCCAGAACTGTTTCCCTATCAGATGGAAAATTTGTTAGTCTTTGGGAAGGAATCACAGGGAATGTATTAAATTGCCATCAGCACTGGTTGATCTTTTTGCCATAATGATCTCTGAAGAATGACATGTAGCTGAAGTGTGAGCTCAGTGTCTGTTACACTTATCCTTAAGCACCTTGACCTAACCCAGACATTTTTCTATATGGGTGGAAGAGAGATTTGAACATATTCCCATGTAGAGCCCTGATTAATTGTCCAGGGAGCAAAATGGAGGTCTACCATGTTTAAAAGTTTTTTTGTCACTTACTTAGGGTTTTTTTGGTTTTCCTCTGAACAGTTAAAAAACTGGATACTCCCCCATCATCAAAATTGTCAACTTGTCATTTTTCCTTTTGAGGCTTTCTAATAGGATGAATGAGAAATATATTTTGGAAGGTTTTTGTTTTGTTTTGTGGTTTTTTTTCAAGTGAAAAACTTTGTGTGCTGGTATTTGTGTTCTGCTTTATTTTCTTCCATAAGACACCCTGAAACACAAGACACACAGATTAGTTTCAGCCTAAGTCTGTCCCATTCAATGCTGTAAGAGTTCTATACTTGCAAGATTTGGTAGGCAGAAATGTTGTGGGTCTCATATGAAGAGGAATGCCATTAAAAGTGACTAAATATATTCAATATTTCTGAATTTGGCAAATGCACTCTTCGTATTCCCAACTAAATTACGTCTGAAGACATTTGGTGAAAATATGGGAGTTGACAGCTAGGACAGACAGAATTCTCCCCAAGTGTTCATTGCTTAAGTAATGGGAAAGGAACTTGTGAAAATAATAGAAATGAGACTGTAAAGTATCTTTGAGCAGCCTTTAAAATATCAACAACCCAGACTGCTGTCTTGACTTCATGGCGGAGCTGCAGCACATTTATCTTTGCAAACTTTCTTGGATGACAAGAACTGCAGCTCTGACAATTTGCAGGTGGAGAACTTTCCGGGAGTCTCTCTTCACTCTTCTGCAGTGTTGTGGCTGTATAAGCATATAGGTATGAAGCATGTTTTGGGGATTTTTTTTTTCCTTCCAGATGTAAATATCATAATGGAAACCAGCAGGGAGTTCTGAGCAAGTAGGGCTGAACACTCATGATTCTATGCTAGTAACTAAAGCGTATCACTGTCAGAATTGCAGAGTTGAAATCTTAATGTAAAAGGTAATGAAAATGAAGGTTATAATGGCAATACTATCTTATCAAACATGTCTCATTAAACATGATATAATGCTGCTCATATTTGGTATTCTGGCTATGTAGTGTAGCGTTTGAATATATAAGGATCACTGGAATTAAGCTGATTTTTAAAACATAGCTTTTGTACATCCTGGGTTACACTGGTTTTTAACTGAACCAGGTATCTGGATGGTGGGAGAAGAGGACAAATATTCCTTCATCTTAACGGAAACTGGAAGGGGAGCAATAAGGAGGTAAGAAGAAAATTTAGACTTCATTGGAATTTGATATTATGACTCATTGTCCAATTTTTCAAGGTATTGAGCTGTCAGATTTTGATGTGAAAGAGTACTCAACTATGTGCTTTACTTTTGGCTGGTGAATATTACCTGTCAAAACAGAGTATCAGGTAGGAAGCAAAGCCTTTAGTTCTCATTCAGTACTGGGAATCTTACTTTCCCTCTCTTGAAAGCTTTTATATCTATTGTTTTGTGCAGATTTTTAAGCTGTGCTGTTCACAAAATATATATATATATTTTAATCTATTCTTATCCTATAACAATAATACATGTCAATGGAAAAGCATGCACAGGCTTTCTGGTTGAGTTTCAGCTTTTCCTATATGTGTACAGACTGGCTATTTCAAGTTACATGTCTGCTCCGCTCTGGTTGTCAGCAAGAAGTTAGTAAATCCCTGGGAGGGTTAAGAGTGTTTTTAAAGGATTTGATGAGCTTCCAGTGCTTGACTCTTGCCACATTGTCATACTGGAACCAGATGTTGGGTACCACATGTTCATGTTTTTGGAGCTAAGTAGGTTAGGTACTGTGTCTCTGGCCCGTAAAAACAAACATCAGTTTCCCACCCTAAAGCTCTCGCCCCTGGGTCATCATCCTCACGATCCTGGCTATGGGAACTGCTTGCATCAGCCTCCCAAGTTGTGAAACCAGAGATGTTTTTTCTGGATCTTCCTACTTGCTCTCTTCTGTATCCTCTCAAAGAAAAGACCTTCTGATTTACAGTATTTATCCATGAGGACTCTTTGACAGTGTAAGGTCAAAAAGAGGTTTTTGAGCATTGCACTTAGTGAGGATGCATATGAGCACTCGGTCCCTTGTGGAAACTCTCCCTGTGGGTGCTGAGAACCTAGAAGGACTTCGGGTAGATCTTGCTTTTCTCTTTTCTCCTGTGTTCATTTATGAGTTCCTGTTCCATGCACTCAGACCTTTTCAGGTTGTGCTTGTCTTTTATCCATTTCTAGTTGTCCTTGTTATGTATATCTTCAGTTATCCTCCATGCCAAACATTAAAAAGGAAGATACCGTGGATTTTTTTCTTTCATCACCTGAAGTTTGTACTAAATAAAAAGCTGCTTTACTGTAGCTGTAGCCTATTATTTGGATTGGCCTAGTCAAATGTTAATGAGTCCTTTTGTTCTCATAAATGGTTTGCCTCATAAATGGACGAAGTGGCTTTCAGCAAAGTACAAAGTATGATACAAACTTTTCTGACAAATGAAAGAGTTGGGGTTTTTTTAAATGTAATTAAGATTAGTTTTGCACTGCCTCAGTCATGCTTCTTCAAAAGACTGGCTTCCTGGATTTGATTTTCAGTGATGAGACTGTACCTCCACCGGACATCTATAACTGATTTAGTAAAAGGAAGACTAATACAAATTTTCCATTGCTATTTTCAGGTTTTATTTGCTTTATCCCTTTGTTTTCTGCCACTGTTGTAATACGGCAAGATGTTTTTTGAGCGCTCTCTTTTTCTTTTTACTTTGAAGGGTAATTTCAGTTGTGTTGCACCCTACTGAGAGTAATGTGGTGAGAAACCAGTTGGCAGTGCTCTGTTCAGTTTTCATTTGCTTTTCTCTCTAAAAGTCTAAAAATATTCCTCCTACAGGAAATGTTTTTCATTCTGTTATGTCTTTTGCTTCCCGTAGGAGGTATTTCTTTTAATTTATTGAATAAACCTTTCTGAATTGTATTCCCATAAGAGTTTAGGCACAATAGTCTTTGGGCAAACTGTGCAAGAGATCTCACCATCTTCTGTTTTTAGAAGATATGCAATTGTTCTTTATACAGTGCCGTCAAGCTCTGGCACAAGCTGACACTTAAGTGAAATGGGAGAATTTGAAGCCGAAGAACACAGATTAACACATCTGCTATAACTTCTCAAATGTTGTTGTTTTGATTGTATGTGTCTCATATTTATCCTTCTTATATTATAAAGAAATCCCTCTTCTCTTTTCCCTGCCCTCAATATGAAAAGGATTCTGGGCAATATTTTGTGCTCAATCTCATTACCACAATTTCTTTTGTAAGTGTATGTGTATATAGGAAGGCTAAATCCTCGTAACATCCCAGTTGGAAGTCAGCTATGTTTAGCTGTTAATTTAATTTGGATGACAGTGCAGACTGTTATTTGAAAGGGGTGGTGGGGAAAGAGAGACTGGGATAGATTACATTTTCATGCTCCAGAATAAGACCCTATCTACTCTATCTTAAATTAGAACAATATGGTTGAGTTTTCTTGTGGCTATTTCATAACATTCCTGCTGACAAAATATGGTGTGCCTTTTGCTCGTTGCTTCACTACTGGTTTTCAAGCATGTGTTTTTGTCTCTGCATCTAGTGCTGGCTCTTGTAGCAGCATGCCATGGGGACATGTCTGGTAGGTCTTTATGTGTATTTGCAAATGATATACAAAGTAGGCCACTCCAGGGAGCTGGTACCAAACTGTAGCCAGCTGGGAGAATCAGATGGCCAGACTACTTAAATAAACACAATTAGAAGTTTTACTTTTTCACAGATAATGTGCCTTAATTCTATATTCACTAAAGGAACATGATGTAATTCTCTGTCAACCTGTATGAAGGGTTTTAAAGCAACTTTTTAGCAGAATAATTAGTAAGATTGCATTGGTAAATGTGCATATTTGAAGAATCTCTGGCACACTGTCCGAAACGCTTCTTGATCCTTTTTTCTGCTTGAGGTCTGAGCACATACTGTTTCCACGCTTTGTCAAGGTTCAGGTGGAACCTTTCTGTTTCATAAACCTCTCCTCATCTGCAGCAGAGCAAATGTGACAGATGAGCATACTTTTCCTTCTTGGAGTGAAGTATGTAACAGAGCCTCCCGCCTGTTTTTTGTGGTTTTTTTTCTTTTTTAAGCCCAAATACATCTAAATTACACCATCTCGCATGGATCAGAGCAAAACCAGTTAGATAAGCTAGTGAGTAGTAGAAGGTGTGTAATGTGGATAACAGGATGCCTGCATACTGGGTTGTATGAACAAAAAGGTAACCAGCAGGTCAAGGGAAGTGACTTCACCCGTGTGAGTCCACATCTGGGACAAAGGAGATGTTGACATGCTGGAGCAAGTGGAGTGGAGGGCCATCAGTACAATTAGGGGATGAGAGTACTTAGTTCCACTTCTACTGCCTACATGGGGACTAAGGAAAAGATGGAGCTGGGCGCTGTCAGAGTTGCACAATGACAGTCACAAGTTGCAGCAAGAAGAATTTTGAGTAGATCTAAGGAAAAACCCATTCACAGCAGGATTGGCTGAGTATTGGAATGGGTTGCCCAGGGAGGCTCTGGAATCTCTGTCGTTGGAAATTTTCAACCCTTCACAGGTCAAGGTGCCAAGGAACCTGATCAAATTTTGAAGCTGGCCCTGCTTTAAGCAGGAGATTGGGCCAAATGACCTCCAGAGGTCCCTTCTGACCTATTTTTTTCCCTGTGATTCTGTGACTCTGAGTATCATTTCTTTCCACAGTAGAATGAAAACTATGCTGTGTTCCCCTGTGCTACAACATACCTTTGATGGAACAGAAGTTACTGGGTTACTGCAGAAAGTATGATGCTCTCCATCATCAACATTTGAAGCAGGCTTATAAGAAGAGTGATTTCTTTCATTGAATTGTTCTCCAAAGTTGTTGCTGTGCTACTACTCTGTGGGGCATACCGTACCATTACACTGCAGCTACTCTACTGTTGCCTTACAAATGCAAAGAAAGCCAGGGTGGGGGTTTTTTTAAAGATGTCAGTAAAATTAAAAAAAAAACCAAAACAACCAAACCCTTCTCAAATTCAAGTGTTTTGCAGAGACAGCTTGACAGTGCTGTAGCAGAACTTCAGCAGAGATTTGGCACGGAAGTTTCAGTAACTACTTGCCAGGTAGGTTTCCTGCCAACTCATTTAACTAAGCCTGCCTGCATATTTCATCATTAGGGAGCCCAGGGCTTACAAGTTATCTACCAGGACAGTGTGCTATAGGGACCTGCCCTGCAATTGAGCTTTCTCTGCTTTTTTGAGTTATTTCACTGTAGGTTTAAAAATATTGAATGCTGGGCAAAACACTGTTATCTTTCCCTGCCCCATTTCGTGGTAGTTCAGCGTGCTCATGACAGTTCACATGATGTGCTGGCTAAAACATTTCAATGCCTGTAGTAAAATGATGGTAAAGAAGCACTCTTTACAAATTAGCTTTTCTAAATCTCATTTTTGTCATCTTCCTGAGTGTATTATAAGAGTAAAAATAATCTTGGAGAGAAATGAAAGAAGAAGGAAAAAAATTTAAGAGGTATTTGAGAAGGAAAGGAAATCTGCTGAGCTTTGAGCTGGGAATTGCATCAGAGACACAGGAAAATAGGTGTGGCAGTAGGACAGTTCAGGCTTTGCCTATATTGCTTTACATAGCAGCAGTTTAACCTGATACTGACCTTAAAACTTAGGAGCTTAAGGGTACAATTATGTAACTGAGATCAGTCAAAGCTAAACTAAACTGGAATAGGCAGATGGGGCCACATGGCCCAGGAAAAGCTAGTACCAAATCGGCTTCTTGAACTAAATGCATCCATGCTGCTATTTAAAAGGAGCACAGGTTGTAGTTTGCTGCTGTTTACAATGCAGTGGTGGGCTTTTTTGAGCTTCTGGAGTATGTTGGTCAACATCTGATCTCCTGTGTCGCTTCTCCTTGCTCTTGAGAAACAATTTTGGCAAGCCTGCATTTAACTGGCAGAGGTTTTGTCAAGCAGTTGCAGCCTCCAACATTGAGTGTGAAATTGGACGGACAGAAGGATCTTGCGCACAGTAAAACAAAGGCTTGATGGCGTGGAGTCATAACCTTTTGGAGTCTCGATAAGTACTTTTTTCCTTGAATGGACAAGAAAGTAAAAAGAGATAAAAGGTGACTGGATTACAGCTGCATGGTTCAAATAAAAGGAGACAAGGAAAGGAAGAAGGCTGAAACAAGGTAAGAAATGAGTAGTGAATTAACACATCATTAGGACTGGAGAACAGGATTGCCACTGATGTGCCACCACTGCTGGAAGAGGACAGCTTTAATTCCTGCTCGGGCATCCCTGCCCCATCTCATTCATGGTGTGACGTCCTGGTTTCCTCCCAGGAGCGCTGTGCCAGAGGTGCTGTCCTGGGGCTGCTCTGCACTTTGCGGCTCTGCCCACCATGCCACGTGGCCCTCAGGGAAGGTTCCACCCATGGTGTGGCTTGGTAAGACGGAAGGTCAGTGTTTCACTGAATAGTCCTCACCATCATCTCTCGCAATGAGATTTTCTGGAGCCCCTGACGCACTTCTGAAGATGAACCTCGAGCTCCTAGATCGTTTAAATAGTTTTTGAAATCTTATTCTCCATCTTTTGTATCCTCATTTTTTTTTAGAGTAATTAGAGCCTCCTTCCTTCCTTCTTCCTTCCCAGAGGAAGAGGTCTGTACTGCTGAGGCCTTCCATGCAGCCGAATACCATTTTTTAGCAGTAAAGAGGTCTCATGTCTTGTCCATATGTTTTCTCGAGCTGTTTCTGATTTCAGTAGCACTTTCAACTTGTCTCTCTAAATATTGCTCATGCTTTATTTGTGCTTCTTTTGTGGTGATTACTATCTTCTTTAGCACGACTTGCTATATTATATTTGCCTTCTACTGTCATTTGTTGTTTTCAGCTTGCAACAGCTTATCTGCTTGTTTTTCAGAAGCAAGTCTTCAGGCTGTATCAATGCATTGTTAAATTCCAAATGTATGCACTTTATTTCTTTAATCCAGTAGCATCCAGCTTATATACTCAGATGGTAAATAGAAATCCTGATTGCTGTAGAGTGTAGGATCCAGCATAAGTGCCAGAATTAAAAGAGAAGAACTGCTACTCTTTGGTAACTCCTTCTATCTCTGTGGTAGCTGGCCTAGAGGGGACACTTGGGGAGTGATGCTACAGTGCTGTATATGTCAGTCAGAGCTTCCTCTCTGGGAGTCTTTTGAAAACAAAGCTCCCTGGTGTTTAAATACTGGGTTTGAGGGCTTAGTTGTTTGGGAATCACTCTGACAAACTGGCTGGAGGCTGGAAGCTTGCTTTCTATGGAAGAATTCCTTCCTGTATCCGGAAGGCTGCTGAAGGATGCAGCCTCAGCAGAGCCAGTGAGGTGTCACTGCAGGAGGAGTGGGTAGAGGTAACAGGGCATGATCCATATTGCCTGTGCTCCAAAAATGCCAGCTTTTACACTGTGCCTTCCGAATCCTGATGGCTGGGGTAGGGAACAGAGGGACCACTCACTGCTTGGTAGGTTGAAGAGCTGTTGCACCCTGAAAATGGAGACACTGGGAAAAGAGATGAGCTTATCTTTGTGGCCATACTAAGTTGTGGTGGCTACACAGTTTTCTATGGCTTCAGGTGGCAAGACAGACACCTTTCCTAGGTGCTTAGAGTTCTTGGAGACCCTTCTTCTGGACCAAGTCCAGCTACTTCGACTTAGCATTAAGCATGAGATTTCAGCTCCTTTGGAGCTGCAGATAGCAGGCTTCAGATGTCACTGGAATTACAGTTGAAAAGAACGAGATTTCTGTAGTGAATTATTTATTTTTGGCTTCCTTACAGTTTTCTGAAATATGCGTCTTTGGTTGAGATAAAGGCATTTAATAACCATATTGCTGTGCTAGAGGGTGACTGGCCTCGTTAATTAAAATAAGACCAAAGCATTTGTAGGAAAGCAGGAGCTCTTCTTGTGCTGGATCTAACTCAGGCAGATGGAGTGAAAGCCAAGGGGAAAAGAGAAATATGGTTGGCAGCATCTGGGTCAAATCAAAACAAAGCTGGAGGGGAGCAATTAGTTGGGATGTTCCCAAGGAGAGTGGGAAAGATTCCTGTAGAAGATAGATAGCAAGGGGAGCTACAGACAGGCTTGCTTGATGACTCCTCTTGAAAGAAAATCCAAGGCTAGAAGAGGCTGAAAGCAGAAAAGCAAAGGGCTGTTTGCTTGGCATGTTCCTTGGAGACAGCAGTAAAGGGCCGGAGGAGCAAGGGAAGGGGTCTCCTTCCAGGTGTGAGGGCTGGGGATAATGGTGCAGCAAAAGCAGCTGCTGAGCTGTTGGAGGACACAGAACAAGCAGCATGCGGAGAGTGTGATGGGACTTCCCATCAAGTCCAAACACTATTTTTAAAATTTGGTTATTTTATAACCCAGCCTTTACAGAGAGACTGAGAAGCCCAGCTGGGAAGGTTTGGGAAATTCTGGGATGGCTGAACAGAGATGTGGTGACCACTGAGCGTAGAGGGAGGTGGACCCGGGGTAGCCATTGCATTGATGCACTCAAAGTACCATATATGCTTGGGATAAGTGGTTGAGTTGCTGTGGCTCGCCTTAGTAGCAAAGATTATTATGTGCAGTGGTGAAGTGCTCTAATTTGCTTTGCAAGCCTTAATGAAGGCTGGAATTGAATCCCTGAGGAGGGAATTTGTGAATTGCTTCTCTATATTGCCACACCTACTGTGAGGGATAGTTGCCCAGGAGAGCCATCCTTTAAGTAGTTGATGAGAAGAAGGGGAAGAGTTTAGGAGCACATTAAGGGAAAAGGAAGTTAGAGGTGCTTTGAAGGGGTTGGTATTATGAACTGCAAGGGAATTACTTAACTTTTGTGGCAAGATATTTTTGCCTGTAAAATATATATATATTTAATACATATATTGTTTCTTTCTAGACTTGCAAATAATGTTTGCTCTGTTACTTTTTGCGTGGAAAAAAAATGTTCTTTGTGTCTGGATCTTTCTCTTCCGTGAAGCATTGAAATGTGGAAAAATGTTAGTTTTGCCATTTCACAACAATCTAAGTACATCTGGAGTCCAAGTTACTAAAAAGCTGCATGTTACGTGTACAAAATTTCAATGTGTAATGCCAAAGAAAAGAAAAATCATGTAAAATGCACTGTTTCTTAGTAATGTACATCTCTGTTGTAAGTCAAGGTTTTATTGTCCATCTCTTTCTTTGTTCTGTCAGGAAACATCTCCCAGCTATGAAATGTGGTTTCCTGGAGATGAGACACTGCAAAGCAGGGTGGGTGAGAGCTGAGGCTGCTCTGACATGTGTTTGAGTGCTCAGTGTGGCGAGCCAGTGGGATACTGCTTTACATTCCAGCATAGCCACTCCACAGTTGCCTATGCCACCACACAAAGGACCGCCTTGCTGGATTCAGATGATATTAGGTGCCCCTACCAAACTCTTCCAAATGCCTTTTACTGAGGAGCTTCCAGAACAAGGAGGCCTGTGAGCTGTTGTGAGATCAAATAGTTGGAGATCACTTGCCTCTGGAGAGAACTGGAGGGCTTCTGCATTTACTTCAGAGTGAGGAATTGGTGATTTATGCTCAACTGGCGCAACATCAATGTGTAGAAAAGGATCTAACATACTGAATTTGGAAGAAATGAAGAATTTTTTTTTTTCCATGCTTTGTATTAGGATAACTGGAAATACTCTGTTTCTGGTTTTGCTTTTGTTCTTCCCAGCTTTTTAGGAAATATTTGAACTAAAAGAGTTGAGGCAGTGATCAAGACCATTGAGGGAGAAATTAATTTACCCAGTCTGGAAAAGGATCAGCTGCATATTTTACTGCAGGGACTAAGAAAGCTTTTGCTCTTTCCTTCTTCCTTTCCTGGTACTATGGAATGAGGTTCATCCACTCTTGAAGAATATATTTTATTTACAGTATTCACAGCTTTGGTGCTTCTTAGCGTATCTTTTGGCTTCCTCCCAAAGAGTGGGACAGAAGCAGTGGGCAAGTGATCACTTGGTCCTTAGAAGCTGCCTGGGGGTGGCTCATTGAAGCACCTGCAAGGGGCAAGGCTCGAAAAATCAGAGCTGCAGATAAGCCTGTGGATTTGATGGCTAATCTATGCAGGAGCATGGGAAGCATCTGCTGAGGGCTAGGTGTCTGTGCCTAATGGCCCTACTGAGTAGGGCAGTGGGGTTAGGTGGGATTTGGCAAGTGCTTCCGGGTGTTTCCCTGATGGGGGAGCAGGATACAGCATTAGTTATTTCTGGAAACTTCACAGCCTAGAGAAATTATATTTAGCTGTTAGATAACTGGTTTAAACTGGGATTATGCCCAAATTAGGGATGACACAGTAAAGTTGAGTGATAACAGTATCTGTTGTTTCTTCCCTGACTGTAGGGGACTGTGGGACAGAAATGGACATCTGACAGCATGAAAACCAGCACAGAATCCAGAGGATTTCTATGGGAAACTCTGAACCACTGGTCACCTTAAGTTGCAGAGGTGGTTATTGCATTACCATAGTGTCATGGTACCCTGTTTTCGGGTTAGGACATCACTGCACAAGATGCTATATAAACACAAGAAACTTTTTTCTTTCTTTGCAGAAATTTTACAGAAGAGACAACAGATAGACACAGTTGCACCAGAAATTGTACAGAGACTGTCAGGATGGGATTAGTTAGGGGGGGATATGTTTAATGTTTCATGCACGCTGAGGTGTAGTGGAACGCTACATAGAGAAAGGTGACATCATCAAAGCCAGATAGTGTTTGCATGCTGGATGAATATAAGCAAAGCAGCATTGTGTTGGAAAGGAAAGAGAATGCCAGAGCCATTGAGAAGATAAAAGTCTGCACAGGATTTCTAGCTGGGTTTTGCACTGAAAAGGCAGTGTATTGACGATTTGTGTATAAATGTAAGTTCTTTTAGATCCTGGCTGGAGGTAGGTGATGGGAAGAATATGGCATATATTGACCTTTGTCATCTTCTTTCCTCCCTTTCCACAGGCATTGGATTTTCCCTGTCTGGAGAGTATGCCTAAATGCATAGTGCAACATAGTGTAAAGATCTCTGGTCTAAGCTGGGTAGCTGATGTGGCGTAGGGCTGCTGCACTCAGTCTGCTAAGGTCCCAGAGTAGTGCAGCTGTGGACACACTGACTAAGCTAAGAAATCTGATAAAACCTAATAACTGTTGAGGAGAGGTGCCAGGTACTGGGAAGCAGCAGAATCAATAAAAATAAATGAATTTAAGTATCAGTCTACTTTTATCTCTATAGCATTGAAGTTTGTTTCATTAGTACATGCTGTGCCTCATTGGGGTATTGGGTCATGCTTGTAGTGTGAAAGGAGTTTGGCACTCTTTACATGTGAGATTACCTGAAGAGGAACCGTAAAACCAAGTTCAGCTATTGCTCCTGTAGTGATACCTCACCACCCCACTTGTCTCCTGTCCTTGTCTGGCTCGCTGACAGCCCCTTGCCTGGGGCAGTTTTACTCCCTTTCCCAAGGGGTGTGTTACGATCTTCTTTCCTAATCCCTGTGAGCAGTGTTGCTGTTACCCCGTCTATCTGCTGAGCATATGGGGACGGTGCACTTTAGTTACGGGACAGCTGTGGTACTTGTGAAGGTACCAGCCTCTGCAGTGTGTTACTGAAGTGGCTGGACAAGAGTGGGATTCTGCCCCTTCAACTGGCAAAGCAGAGGCATTATGGTCAGAAAGAGAGTGGTTATGTGTATGGTTTTAATACACAAATTTAAAGTCTAGGCAAACACACCTTTTTTTTTTTTTTTTTTTTTTTCTCTTTTAGAGCAACAAAAAGAAAGTTTTGGCAAACAATGCCAATAGGCTAAGTAATTCCTTTTGTTTGAAAATTATTCAGTTTATTCCCAGGACCTTTTGCAATGTTTTCTTTGCATGTTAAATGTCTTAACGGAGAGCTGGCATCTTGCTGTGAATTATTAACACTTACCTAACAGATGTTTACATATGTTTGCCTTGAAACTTAGTTCTGTAATTCTGTCTGAAAACACTCAGTTTTTGAGCCTGTGCTTTGATAAAAATGCAAATGAGGTAGGAGAAAGTGGCAGTTGTTTATACGTAACAGTTGTGCTGAGCCTTCTCCTTGTGTTGCTAACCACGAACTTCTAAGTTTCTTACCTGTTTATGACCACATAACTACTTCTGAACTGTTACTTTGTCAGCAGCATTAATTGTAAGCTTCTCTAAATACTTTCTTTTATTATTTCTCTATGAGAAAGGCAAACCAACCTTCAACCATAGGCAGTACTGTGGAGTGCTTCATTGCCTGGAACCCTGTTCCTGCCCAGACCCAGTACAACCAGGGCACAGCTTTTGTCTTCTTTAGCACCTCAGCTCCCTACAAGGAGAGGTGCACCCTGAAGCATGGCGCTATCTTTTGTTTGAATAGGTGTCTTCATGTTCTCCGTTCAATACTTTTTGGAGACAGACTGTCAAGCTTCCACATTGTATAATGGTTAATAATGCCTCACAAGGAAGTTGCTGGGTATTATAGCCAAGGTTGCATGGTACAGTTCCTGGTCCTGATCCTGGTGCCCTCCAGAACTGTATCATCCTCCCCAAACCAGGGATTACTTCTGTGAGAACTACTTCTTGCTTTGATGGAAGGGAAACTCACTTCAGTAAAATTGGTTTTGCAGTGTCCGCTTTTTAGCGCTGGGAATAAAAAAAAAGAGAAAAAAGTGCAACAAAATTGCCAAAAGCGGAAGAGCCATTCTCCACCTAAGAGGCCAGATATCTTACTTGTAAATCCAAGTTCGGGAATGTGGCTTGAATTATTGGTGACCTTGTCACTTGAGAAGAGGAATTGTTATCTTTTGTCTTGGAAGATGAGTATTTCTGTGCCTTGATTAGATCTTTGTATGAGGAGTTGAGAGTGGAACAGGCAACTTCTAATCCAGGGTTTAATATTTCAGCCTTGTTGAGACACCGATGGCTTTCACAGAAGTCCTTGTCCTGGTAGTTAGCCATTACCAAGAGGAATCTAATGATTTACCTTTCTCTGAACAAACATCTCATAAAAAGACAGCACAAAGGATCTGGCAGCAGATGCAGTGAAGCCTGCCCTGGTAGCTCTAAATTTGTAGTGTTGGAGGCAAATACACAGAAATCTTCCTTGTGCAGCAGTTGCAGCTTATGGGGCAGTTCTGCACACCCAAGGCTTAGCCATCACAAGATTGCTCTGCTGTATTGATGGCACTGGCAAGACAGTTGAACATGCGTTGGACATGTCTTTGGGCATGTTCTTGGACACATGGCCCTGGCCGTGTGGGATGCCCTGTGCCCATGGGCTCTCCGAAGGGCCCACATGCACTTCATAGCATAGTGTGCTGTCTCACCTATGGGACCTGGCTTGAAAGTCTCTTTATCAGAGTGTAAGTGACCCAGTTTGCTGCTTCTCCACCTTTTATCTCAGCTGAGTTTAAAAGTGTCCTTCGTGTGGTGTTAAAATCAAGAGGAGGTGGCTGAGCTTTGCTTCTAAAATAGCTTGTTTCACTGGAAGAGTGGAAGTGATCATTTCTGGACAACTAGGAAAATGGTTTGAAATTAGGGAAACAAGAATATGCTTTAAGCAGTAAGACATGTAAAAGCACTCTTCACTCCCCTTCTCGTAAATCCATGCAATGCCATTAATAGGACAAGAGAAACAACACTCTTTGGGGAATGTTTAATGTGTAAGATTTTAAATCTTATATTTTAAAATCTTTCCATCTTAAATGGAAATTACCAAGGTGCATCTTAGAATTAACTATATATATATTTAATCTTAATTGTTGAATCTCTTTACTTGAAAAAATAAGATTTTCAATTTTAAAGGAATAAAGTCGGCTCTCCTTAAAGGCATGTATATCAGCTTTTGGTTGATTTCTGATCCTGGGCTCCAAGTCTGCTCATAGACATAGTAGGAGAGAGCTGGTCACATGCAGAATTAATTAATATTTATGGTGCATTTATCTTGCTAGAATGTGCTAGACTTCAAAGTGCCATGCTTTGATTGTTTTGCAAAAATGCAAGGCACTAGTCTGAAGGAGGCATATTCCTAGCCAGAAAATCAGACCTTTGTAGCCAGTTCTGCTATTTATTTATTTATTTTTAAACAAAGAGATTGGTATGGTCAATGAACATGAAGGTTTATCAAGCAAATTACTGATTTTAATTGGCATGGGTTCTTTACCAGTGGTGATCTTATTCAAAACATGTCTTAACATCCTCTGGAATCAATTAAATATTACTTTGCAGTTGGTATGGTGTTTCAACAGATGTGTAAACACCGTGCTCGTCCTAACAAGAAAAGGTCACATATAAGTCGGCTTTAAAATTAGAGTGGTCGTGTAATGCTCATGAAGGAAATACAGTCTTTTATACTGCAAAAATAGAGGGTATCCTGGTTCCTATTTTGGGATTGAAGCAATATAATTTTTTGTCAGGGAATCACAACACATGGTCAATTGTTAATACATGTGTTTATTTTAATAAAATGAAATGTAATATTCAATCAAATAAGATACAGTGTGATTTTGTCAGTCGGGACTCTACTGTGGTCTCCACTTGACTGTATTTATTTCTGTCTGTGATTGAGGTTTGTTTTTTCAGTTAATTTGCCTTCCCATAGTAGGGAGGACTGTATTTACTAGGTCTTACCATGCCTAATCTAACACGAACACCTGCTGGGAAGCTGTAATACAATGTCAACTGTGGCGGTGAGATAAGGACCTCATTTGTTTTTACTTGACACTGTTTCATATTTACCGTATTTCTTTAAAAAACATTTTGGACATTTGGATTTGGTGTGCATATTTGTTTAAGCTGTCCCATCAATCGCCACTATATTTTACTTCCATATGTCCCTGCATGAATCTCTTGATAATCTTTTGTGTAAGATGGGATCTGCCTCCATCCAGACTTCCTACATCCACAGGCTTATTTAATTTTGATACTTCTTTCACTTCACTGTTCTTCTTTGTTCTGTAGGTGACTCAGTGCTTTGTGGCTTAGATGGAGCTTCACAGAGAGACTTGTTCATGTTGCGAGAGGAGCACGCAATGTTCATTTAGGAAGTGTGTTACTTCTATGACTTAATCAATATAGTGAATGGGAAAGAAATGCTAAATGTGTGTGATTATTGTCATATCTGTTATGCTGTTTGCAACTGGTGAATTAACACATGAATACATCACTCATTTTGATGTTTTTGTATAAATATAATTTCATCTTTATATGCTGAGATCAGAAAAAAATGTGCAGCTGAAAAGGTAAGATTTAAAAGAACTATACCCATACAACATCACAAATATGTTTCTTGCACATGCGTATGTTCCTGTATAGTTTCGTGCATGAATAATTTGTGTACGTTCAAATAAAGGACAGAATGTTTCCCACATTTGGCTATGGGAGGCCAAATGGTATGTGTGAAAACTGGCCAAAAAGAAAGATTCAATATTGGCCTCACATCTGAGGAAGCTCTTGAGCATAATGTTTTTCTCCAAAGTCCTCTTTAAGTTTGTGTTTAGTAAATTAGCTTCAGATCTTCCTATCCAATGCCATTCTAGCATAGGAGGAGGATCTTTTGTTCGCCAAGTACTGACCAGCAAATTGAGACATGCGCGTGGTGCATCTTGACATAAGTGCCACTTTTGGACAGGGGTGTGCTAGGGAGCTGATCCCCATCTGCTAAGTTGCAGAAGCCACGTGAATAGGTTGAATATTGCTTCTCTTGTGCGTAACTCTTCCCTTCACGTAGAAATGAAGAGTCAGGGGAGCAGGAGGAGCAGGTCTGGTGCAAACCCAGGTCCTGCTCCTGGGTGGGGACAAGAACCAGCTGGACCCATGGGCAGAGCCGAGCTGTTGAATCTGTCGGTGAAGATGTACTCCACGGAGGTGATTTAGCTGAAGATTTAGATTGGCTGACTCTCTTAAATCCTTAGGGCTCTTCTGTGTATTAGGAAGAAAGCACCATATAAGTGGTTTTATTATGTGACTTTCACAGGTGCTTTTCATTTTTGCATGTGATTGCATATCCACTGCTTGTTCCAGCAACACCATTAATATGTTCAGAGTTACAGAAGAAAATGTGTAGAGCCTCATGCTAGAGAAAATCTGGGTGACCATGTAATCAATGACTTCTTCCCACTTGAGTTTAGAGTCAAAGTTATATAAGCAACTTTATCATCAAAAGGTTCAGGTCTGAATATTTAAAAGTATATTTACGTTACAGATTTTGTGTTCTTGGTGACCTCTTATATGGGATTGCGCTTATCAACTGTCAAAATGCTAAAACTGAAAGAGAAGGATTTTTTTGGGGGGTTTTTTTTGTTTGTTTTTTGTTTGGGTTTGGTTTTTTTTGGTTTTTTTTGGTTTTGGTTTTTTTTTTTTTTTTTAAATTTAAGCTGGTCCATCCAGGTCAGAATTATGGGAATGCTCCAAAAAATAGCAGTTACTTTGTTACATTTCTGTATATGTGTGGAAATCTGGAATTGTTGCAGTTGCCTTTTTTTTGTTCTTCTTGTTTTATTTGGCTTTGCTAATGGTGAGCTGCAAATGAAATTATTAAACACCCACCCACTTAATGATGATCTGTATAAACATGGGTCTTCAGAACGCCAGAGCTTTTATTTGTAATCTGAAAAATTTTCAGTCTCTGTTCAGTGTCTTCAGTATCTTCTTTCCACTCTGCTTCAGATTATTTGGGTCTATTGGGGTCTGCTCCCAATTTAAAATGGGGCTTTGAGCAGCCTGGTCTAGTGAAAGGTGTCCCAGCCTCTGGCAGGGGGGTTGGAACTAGATGATCTTTAAGATTCTTTCCAACCCAAACCATTCTGGGATTCCGTTATCTGAAAATGCTTCATGGTTCCCTGGCTAATGATAGCAGTAGGTGAGGTGGAGTCTCCTATTCCCTGTCCTCTGTTTCCGTGTTGGCTTTCAGAGCTCAGATGAATTGAGGCTCAGCTATTTTTGTGAAAATGCATTCACCCATAAACTCTTTAAGATGGTGTTAATTTCTTTAGGACAGTATAACTATGGATTGCAAACAGCCTTCAGGAGCAAGGAAAATGTAGCTAATTTTAATTGATTTGGGTCTCTCACCAAAAAGCTTTTGCAAAGCTTTCTTTGAGTAGGTAAACACCCAAACTTTGCCTCATAACGTTGCTAAAATGAATGATAAATGTAGCTGCAGATATGTGCTGTGGTTATTCAGACAAGCAAAATTCCCTTTAACCAAGGAAAAGAGAAGAAAAGAGATCACTGGGAACATCACCAAACCTGTAAAATTTATCTGGAAAATAAAGAGAAAGGTGTGAATCGCATCTGTGATTTCATTGAGTAAATTACAGTATACTAGAAAAAAATAACGTATTCAGTTGTCTTTTCTGCTCAGATGCTTTTGGTGTTCTCAAAGCTTGTTAATTAATTTTTTGTGGGAAATTTTCCAGGTGCTAAAGATGTCATATGCTGTCTCTAGCTGAGTTATAACTCCTTGTTTGCTTCTTGTGTGTCTTCAGTTACATTTTTAAATTTTCTTTCTCATAGTTATTTGTCTTGCAAGATTGATTTGTATTGATTGATAGCTGTTCCATGTGTTGAGTGTCAGTGGCAATATGGCATATGAACAGAACTGCTTTTACATGAAATTAGACTGCAAAATGCACTAGTGTATCTTCAGCCTACATCAGGTATGCTGAATGTTTGAAAAAACAAGCCATGCTTTGCTTCTACAGCTAGGGGATTTACTAACTTGTCAAAAATCCTGGACAGTATATGGAGGTAGTCTGAATGGATTGTCCTTTATTTCCATTTCTTTCAGATTTTAGAGCTGTATCAGCCTCTTCTGCCAAGTTTTTATAGATTTGAGCAGGAAGGAGGGGGAAGATCCTTTCTTCCAATCAGTTCTTCAGTCAGTTCTTTAGCCTTTAAATGAACTAGTTCTTGAACTGGGCCAAACTGAAGAAAATGCTCTTTAATATCAGCAAAATAGTTTATGATTGAGCAAACCGCTTTGCTGGTTTATCACTTTGATGCATCCTACAGGTCCTTAATCAGTTTGCTCTCCAGTTGAGTGGTTTAACTTTCTTGTAAACTTCATCAGCAGATGTGTACTGTTTGAATTTAGTATCAATTGTTTTAATACAAGGAGAAAACTTAAGATTGTAGTACATAAGATTTTCGCATTCTTAAAGCTTGTTTATTTTTTTAGGCTAAAGATGTCATACACTGTAGCTGAGTTATAACCACTTGTCTGCTTGTCTAAACAGATCTATTTAGAAATAAAATAACTAAAGACCATAGTTAGTTATCTTGTCAGTCACTTCTTACATGTCTGCTGTTCAGAATCCTTGGATGCAAACTGTACCTGGTCTTCATTATTTCTGGTCTTTCTCGTCTTCAGCTATCAACAGTACATTTCAGGAAAGAGTAAGTATGGGTGTTATTTTGCTAACGTCCTTCCACTATAAAGATGGACTGCAAAAGACGTAAAGAAATCATGCAGCTTTTGTGTTATTTTCCTTGGTTTTGGGTTGTCCCTTCTTGTACCTGTTTTGCTTGCTTTTATGCCGAAATGTCTCTTCCAGCACATGGCTAGGAGCACTCTAAGCTTAAGGTGTGATCTTAGAGCAAATGAATCACTTTTGTGCTCATACCTGAGCCAGCTGTGAAGTAAGATCAGTGGGAAATGAAATCTTGATGTGCTGCCTCCCAGGGACCAGTTGTGTGAGTATGGGTGTCCTATATGCTCAGAGTGGACTGTGTCCCCTAAGTCCTTCTGAGACAGCCGGCATTGGGCTGGGAAGTGCATCGGTCTCTTTCATGTCCCAAAAATAAAGAAAGGCACTGGGAAGTAAGAAGCGTTCAGTATAGATACAACTTTTGTCTAGATATCCCATAAGACTACAGCCTGTGTGCTCAGAAGGATGCAAGTCAATGAACTCATCATTCCTGTGCTCACCCAGCAAGAGGTCACAGTTGTCTGTATATGCAACAACTGAAAATGAAGGAAAAATTTCTCTTGTTGTTTTTGGACTGATACTGAAAAATGAGAGAAGGCTTTTCTTTGTTTTAAGTGAGAGCTTTGCACAATCTGTGCTTTTGGCTACTAAGGAAAGAGTACTCCTTTTAGTATTTCACTCTTCTAGATAATAAGTGTACTTGAATGATGTGTTTAGCATCGCAGCCCTCTGAATAGGGAGTATGGTCAACTGTTGGTTTATTTTCCGGTGTAGTTTGGTCCCCAGTTTGGCTAGAGCAGCACATTTTCACTGTATGTGCACAGAGTTATGTATTTATTTCTGACAAAATTTTTCTTTGGCATATTATGTGCTGTCATTTGATACTATAATTTTATAACTTTCCTTCCCTTCTCCTCCGCTGCCCCTACTATGGTTTTGATATCTGTCAAAGATGCTCTATGGCTGTTTGCAGTTATTTACCTTTTTCACAACTCTTGTTCAGTATGGTTTATATTTTCTTCCAGATTGTTGCATTATGCTTTCAGGTAATTAATCTCTACATTCCCTTCCCAGGGAGGCCCTGGTGGATCAGACCTTGGAGGTCTCCTGGAATTTTCTTTAGCAGAGTCCAAGGTCATGAGGCTGAATGCATTGTTTGAATATTCATCCAGAAAGACCTTTGTATATGCAGCGACTGAACTCGGCTGAGCACTGCTGCTTGCAGCAGTCATGTACAGCCTTGTTTATTTAACCCAGGCTGTACTTTAAAGAGGTTTTGGTTACAGGCATATTTGGAATCCTATATAGATCGCAGCAGCACTGACATCCTTACATTATCTTGGAGTATCTTTATTGCTGCTGAACGAAAAGGGAGGCTCTTTTCTTTTCACGTAGTTACATAATTAATGAGTTATTCTAAGGGCTTTTAGATCTTATTATTTGGGGAGATTTTGAGTGAAGTTATACAAGGTCAACATTTCAGAAAAAAGTGAGACTACATTTTATAGCTGAGGGACTAGGATACATTACCAGTTCTGGTAGAATTTAAGTGTAGATAAAAATGTCTGTAGTTCTGATTTTGGGAGGAGCTTTCTCCCAAAAATGCTGGATTAAAAACTGTTTTCCAGGTTCTGCCTTTAGACAACTCCAAGGACTTGCCAGCATGTGAACTTTGCCAAACTGCAGACAAGTGATTCTGATAACACTGCAGGCAATTTCCCTGTGGCTATTTTGATCCTTGTGACAGAAAGGAAAATGGTAAAAATCACATGTGTTTTCACTTAAATTTCTTCTGGGATGACATGAGCAGTTATAAAAGCTAGTTCACAAATATTCATGGGGAAAGAGAAATAGAAACAATAACAAACTGCAGCAGGGAACTGGAGGCACAGGATTAGGATAGCTTAATCCTAAACTCAGTGTCTGAGCAGACCCTGGTGTGGAAGGTGGGGCCATCTAGCAAGAGTCAGGGAGGTGGATTTTGGATTTCTCCAGGGAGATTTATTGTAGGATGTATTGGGAATGGTCATTCTACCTTTCATACATTTGAAAAGATTGTTTCTTTAAAACTATACATAAATGGAAGAAATCTGCCAGACCTGCAGTGTTCAGCACTGCATTCTTTTAGGGGCTTTTAAGTAGGTGCTCAGAGCAGGTTTGGTGAATAGTTATAGGCCTTTAGGGTGCAGGGTCTTTGGGTGTAAAGCTGGGATGTTTTGGGATGTCAGAGAAAAAAATAGGGGTTTGCAGCTCACTTGTGATCACATTGTCTTTCCAGCTTGCTGGGATGGAGAAGTCCTCATCCCGGTTGATCATGAGCTGCTCCCACTGGTGTGGCACTGCTTCGAGAAGCCAGCAAAGCTGCTTTTGAGACCCACGTTTAAGTCTCAGTCAGGTTAGCTTCCAGTACTGTGCTCTCTTAACACAGTTATTTCTGCTGAAAAGGTGCCGGAATACTCCTGGGAGCAGGCACACCAGCAGTCCAGGGCAGGCGTTAATCTCCAGTGAAGGGGAGATGACAGGCAGTCAGGGCAGGCTGTGGCCCATAACCTTTGCAGTGCATTCAGCTGGCATTGCAGAGTGGCACACAGCTAAATGCCTTGGCATGGGGGAGGCATTTAATATGCACTGTGCTTTTATTTCTCCTTATATGTACCAAATATGTTATCTTTAAGTTATGAGATGAGAGGTTTTTATGCTAGATATAAAACTCATACTATTGCAGTTCAGTTTGCAATATCCATAAATTCTGCATGTGATGTAGTAGGAATAGTTGCAATGTAACTGTAGTCTCCACTGCAACCATTTGAAACATTTTGAAGGGTTATGGCAGAAAGTATAAAGAAATGCAGTGTTTGGACATCACTATAAGTGAGTGCACACCACTCAAGAAGCTCCTCATTAGTCAGACTGTGTGCCGTGGAGTCAGTCATTCTGGCTCTGGCTGTGGCTAATGTTTAGTGCTGTAGAAGTAGATGAAAAATTCCTAATGCAAATGTATGTGCCTGTGTGAATACAATTACAGAAGGAATTAATATGCAGTGACTTCAGAGACCTCTCTCCAGCAAGCAGAAAATCACAGTTTAGCCGATGGAGTCTTTTGTCCCAAGATGTTTGTCCATGTTGCCTTACAGGGCACAGTTTGTTTTCTTCAGTGTACACAAGTGTAAATGATGCAACCCCTATTTCAGATACTCAGCTAACCGTGACACACAGCCCTGAGAAACACTCATTATTCTTTGGCTTCACTCTTCTTTTTACTTCTTATTTATTCAAACAGATTACATTCCCATTTGGATAGGATTAGCTGTGGTTTGAAAGTATTGCTGCGGTTTGTCCTGTGAACATGAGTGTAGTATTCAGCTGAGCAATGTCTGTTTCATGACCTGAAACATCTTGGATAGAGCAGACAAGACTGTCAGCATTTATATCTAACGAGATTTCCTGTTGTATAAAGACATGAGGCACATTTGGGGACTTCTTATGAACTTTCCCATAGGGAGAACTCAGAATTTGAAGTTGTCTTCATAACTTTTCTAGGAAACAGATGCTTTTTTTTTTCTCCCTCGCTGCTAAGCTTCTGATTAACCAGACCAGGCTAAAATAGTAAGTGCTCAACATTTTGCTGTGGTGGGGCACACGAGAACGTTGTGTGGCATGACCTGCATGCGCGCACATGTCCCCAGCCCATGCCACTGCTTATATGGCCCAATGAAGCCCATATACAGCTGTTTTTTCAACAGTCAGTAAGGTGACTTTGCAGTCAAGCAATTTAACTTCGCTTTTTTAGGATTAAAAATAACTAGGTAAGTGCAAATAGATATGATTTATATTTAATGCTTATTTATATTATTTATATAATGATTTATATTTAATGCCATTTGGTATGGCAAATCCCAGTTTTCCAAAAGAGGCAGGATTATGCAGTTTGGCTTCCAAATTTATTTTTCAAAATGTGAAACAAGGCGTTTCAGCTGCTGTGAATAGCTGTGTTGCTGCTAAGGACGTGAGGTATTTTTCCTAATTTCATTTAACAGTTTTATTTTGGATACAAGTAATTTTGTTAGTATTGGAAACCCATGCGCAATAACATAACTCTGATGTTAAAGAACTGAAACTTTAATTGACTGGCCTTGTGTCTCTAAAGGCAGAGTGCAGTGTAAACAAGAAAACACAAGCCATAAATGGTGAAAAGCTTACTTTTGGATTTTAACCTCCTGAGCTAGATTACTGAAAATTCGTACTGGGAACTGACCTCAGCATGAGTGCACACCATTATTTTAGCGGGAAACATACGGGTTTTTATCCTCTGTAGTGGAGGTATTGTTAAAACATGGTGTAACTGCTTTATGCTATGTATGTGGAGTTTTCTAGCACAAATTAAAATGTTCCTTGATTCAAATTGAAGTAAAATAAAATCTAGTTATATTCAAATTGGCAGAGTTTAAAAATAGGGTGCAAATTAGACTAAGCTCAATAGCAATCTCTTCCTTGCTCATGCACCCCTGGGAAGCACCGTTGCACCTCCCAGGGGAGATTTGTGCCCATCTCAGACCATGTCATTGCTAAGGAGGACTTGCAGTACATGCGCTACTGTTCTGCTGGGCTGGATGGCATATAATGCAGGTTTGTGCCATTAGGCAGGGGGTGAAGCCTATTTCTCACATTTGATTAAGTGGCTTTAATAGAGGACATCAGAGAACCCTTATCTTCGGATAAGACATGACTAGTTATAAGGGGTATGTGTCTGGGGAGAAAAGTTTCTATCCTTGTTCCTGAGCACAGACTCGGGAAGAAAAGGAGGTCTTGTTGCCGCTTCTGTTTTCTGGAGCACCAGCCAAAGATACAAGGGGACAGGTTGTAAATCTGGATTACAGGTGTACGTCTCCAGTCACATAAACTCAGGTAATCTCAGTTCTTTTGCTAACTCTGTTTCCCTAACTTATGTTTCTAAGTTATGTCTAAGACTTCATTCCGTAATACCTGAGTATCTACAGCCTCAAATGTGAGATGTCTGTACCTGTTTACAGTGCTTTATACTGTGCATTAGAAAAAGGGCTACCTCTAAGTAGTCCATGATATTTTCGATGTTACAATTAGGTCTCTCACCTAGGAGTTTTAATTCATGGAACCTGAAGAAACTTATGGCTGGTGTTGAATACAATGATCAGTGCAGAATTCAGCAGCAGGAACATGAAAATGCTGGTATGGTGCCTCCTCTTTGCATTTCTGTGCACTTTGGCCTTTCTGCCATAGCAGAATATCCTTTGCTGTCTTCAGGATTGTGCTTGTGACAGAGACTACTCTGACCTGCTGTATCCCATCAAGTCCTGGACTTCCTGCTGTATAGATGAAAGTCACATTTGATGGTCCTCTGGACATGACATAAAGCTATCAGTAGTCAGAGAGAGACTTCAGTGACCTTTGTGTCAAACCATTTCTCAGGAGCTGGACCTACACCAAAGAACCCCCATTCCCACAAGAAATTAGTACCATCTCAAAACTCTGTTTGCAGCTGACTCCAGCTTCTGTGGTATAGCTTATCTCATCCATGGTAAACACTGAGAACCAAAGCTTATTACTTTTTCAAGATGAACCTAACAGAGGGGAATTTGATCTTTTTTCTATTTTGAGGCTTTCTATTTTTATACTGCAATGAAAAGCACTACCTAGTACTTCACAGTGAACCTCTGATTTCTAAATGCAGTTCACTCTCAGGATCGAGGGACTGGAAACTTGTTATTCATTTTGATTTTTCCTAGACTTTTCCAGTCCTTTTGAGCCGGTGAATAAATTTTCCCTGTGTTTTCTTGCCTATAATATGTTCTAATTGCACTCCACAGCCGAAATTGGTTTCTCAGAGAGCAGGAAACAGTTTTTCCAAATGTGTATTTGTAGTATTTTCTTGATAAGGATGGACTCTTGCACTTTTCCTAGTTACCTATGTATAGATTTTTTTAAAAACTGGAGTTAGTTCAATTCCTTGTTTTATCTATGTTACTCTTTAGCAACATTCAGATATACACAATCAAGGTGGTGAAACTGTTTTTCACAGAATCCAGCATCGAAAGAAGGGTGATTCTGTGATGACTTTCTGAGATACTAAAAAGGGAGTCTGTAAGCGTTTTAGCAGCATAAAGTAAGCCCGTGCCTTTTCATGTTGCAAATTGCTGTGCGAAGACATGTAAAGCCTCCTGTAGTCATTAGGATTCCTCAGCTGGATCCAGGGATATCATGCAGAGCCGCAAAAAGCCTTTTATGATTAAGGCTGCTATCTGGTGATACAGTATTCAGAAGAACTGTTAGATGCTTTCCAGCAACACTTTACATTTTAATCTATACCAATGATTTTTAAAACACGTTTTGAAGGTCTGGTAGCATTTCAAGAGAGTGCGCAGGGTGAGTGGATACAGAATCTGACAACCAAATAGAGGTGAGGCTGCTGCGGCTCTGTGTCCCCAGGTCCAGCATCTATCCCCAATGGATACACATGCTCACTATATATATGTGTGTCTGTGTGCATGTATATACGTGGTTATATATACACATGGATCAACATAGCCAGCGGACACACAGCAGTCACACAAATAAAAGTGGCATAGGTAGCCTAATCCTGTTTTTCCTCTTCAGCTGTTTAAGATGAAAGTCAAACACAGACATCTATATAGCACATCTATCTAGACATATATACAACATATGTATGTGCATACATGTTCTCAGCCCCTGAGCCCACTGCAATTGCAGGTACCCCAACCACATGGACCTCTCTGCCCATAGTCCAGCTCCAGCTGCTGCACTCAGAGCCCTACACACACATGTGCAGGCAGCACAGGCTACCCACAGGGATAATCCCCTCCTGTGATGTTTTGGGGAGTGGTGAATGGGCCTCCCTTGTGTCTGTGGTAATCAATCATTGATTGATTACCCTAATGAGCCACCCTAATGAAGAAGCTCAGCTGCATGTCTTGACCGACATGTTCCAATCCTACTCCAGATAAGGGCCATGAGGATGATCAGGGGGCTAGACCACCTCCCATACAAAGACAGGCTGAGAGAGTTGAGGTTGTTCAGCCTGGAGAAGAGAAGGCTGCGTGGAGACCTCATAGCAGCCTTCCAGTGTCTGAAGGGGGCTTATAAGGATGCTGGGGAGGGGCTCTTCATTAGGGACTGTAGTGATAGGACAAGGGGTAACAGGTTCAAACTTAAACAGGGGAAGTTTAGATTAGATATAAGTAAGAACTTCGTTACTGTGAGGGTGGTGAGGCACTGGAACAGCTTGCCCAAGGAAGTTGTGGCTGCCTCGTCCCTGGCAGTGTTCAAGGCCAGGTTGGGCAGAGCCTTAAGCAATCTGGTTTAGTGGAAGGTGCCCCTGCTCATGGCAGGGGTGTTGGAACTAGATAATCTTAAGGTCCTTTCCAACCCAAGCCATTCTATGATTCTATTTCTCTCCAAACTGGTAGGATAGGCACAAAACCAATTGTACATGGATGAAGTGGTACCTAGAGTTTAGGTGTACAATGTGTTAATTTCCATAAGGACCCTGTTGAATATCTGTTAGAATACTGTTTATCTTTTTTTCCTGGAAAGCTGAGCGTAAATATGATGTCTTTTGGGTATTGAGTTCTGGGATTTTTTCCCGCTGTCTTCATGCTGCTCAGGGGGGCTTGGCTGCAGAGGCAGATAAAGCTATAGCCAAAGCCTAATGCCCCTGTGGCAGATTACTGGGAGGCTTTCAGGAAGGCTTTGAGCTCTTCAGTGGAAAACAAAGAGAGCGACAGGTTTTCCCTGGAAAGATGACTCGGTAGCCTGGAAAGAAGGAGGTGTGTGTCATATTACACTGAGTCAGCTTTATCACACAGAAGATTTAATGATAAAAGCATTTTTACTCAAAATACAGATTTACGGGAATGGAATGAAGTCATTAAAAAAGTTAAAATCACAAAGCCGTATTACTAAGGGTACACTTTAAGCAAATTCTTTTTTCCCGCTTCAGCGTTTTAGGCAGCTTGTAAAGTTAATTAGCTGTTTTGCATCCTGCTCTGTAAATTAGTTAGAATTAAGTGACTAATTATAGGGGTCTGCCTTTTGGATTCCCTGTGGTGGGCCGAGGGGCAGCACGTGATGGTGCTGGATCAAAGTCATTCACACCCACCATCTCACTACCATGCCTTAATGAGCATTTCTACATACCGGTGCTTTAAGTAGGCATTAAGCTACTCTCGTCAGGTTTTGGTACTCTTCATGCAGCACATGGCTGAAAAGTTTTATTTCATGAGAAATAACAATAGTAGACTTCTCCCCCCCTCCCCCATATTGATTGTACTTGCTATATGCTTTGCAGAGAAGCTACCCCAGGTCTATAAACACATGGAAAGAGAAACAGAGTGCCTATGCACTGTGATCTTTTACTATCTAATAGATAAAGGGTAACATCTCCTAGGATCCTGCCAGAGTCTTGTTTCTTACTGAGTTTGTTTTATTTTGCTGCACTGGAAGTGGTCTTTTATGAAATGAAAATATTGACGAGGGAAAGCTTAAAGAAAAGGAAATATGCTTATTAGAAATTTTGAGCTTGGGATCTGGTTTTGGAACTTCAAGCATTCAACATTTGGTTCAAATTAAAGCACAAGCCCCTAGGCTGAATCTCTGACTAAAACTGAAGGAGAGGATAAAAGGTAGGCTGACCTTCTCGTATTAAAAGACATGATTCTTTTTTCATTTAGGGGGAAATTAGAAGGGCCTTCTGTCAAAAATGGAGTGAAGTTAGTTGATCCAAGGTGACCTTTTCAGTTCATTGCACTAGTTGGTTGTCCTGTAGGATGAAACAGCTCTGAGCCAGAATTGTGGAGATTACATCATGAGAAAGGACTGTAGGTTCATGCTTAGTAAGATTGTCCTGAGTTGCAAGCCATTAAACTGCTTATATTCCAGATACCAACGTTTAGCCTGAAACAGTGAGCTAGTCTTAAAATGAGAACAGTTTTCATTCCATAACAATGGGAGTGCTTGCAGATAGGTGAAATGCCAACCACCTGCTGCACTGTCATCTTCAGATTTGATGTAACTAAATACTTTCTGTAGCCTAGATGTGTGAACCTGTGATTATGAATATTGAAGGTTGGTTGAGTCGTGATAGCTGTGGATGTTCACTGTCTTCCTCCGTAGAAGTAAAATAATTCAAGCAGTTTGTTCCACCTGCTGGCTTTTGCTGTAGGTGTTGGCTGGAAGCAATACACTGACACCAGAAGAATCGCTGTTAGAGAGGGGAGAATTATGTCTCTTGGCTTCACTGCTCGCTTGACTGACTTTTCTTAACCATTCTTTTCCTTGTCTTTGAGAACCATCTTATATGAGCCTTAGCTGAAACTTAAAGCTCTGATGTCCTTGGTGGGACTCTCAGGCCTGTTCAGATTTTCTTTTAAATTGCAAGGAGGCTTCCCAGTGACTACTGTGTTGATAGCATTTTTTGAAAACCTGTAAGGATTTATTAATTTCTTACTGTAGAAAACGCTGGATTGAAATGAAGAAGCAGGAACTTGGCCTTTTTTAAAGGCCAAATTCTGATTTTTTTTCCCTATTGATAAATGGGCTGTGGCAGTTAATAATCAATATTTATGACCTTTTGAGTATTTGTGGGATGCTTCACTAGGTACAGAACAATTAATCGTTTCTAGCATTGGTACTTGCTTCATCATTTTTGATGGCAGCTGGAGAGGAATATGGATGTTCTCCTGGGTAACAATTAAGCTCCATGGATCTTTCAAATCTGGTAAGACTCCAAAAATGTGTAAAAACTCTGTTTTGTATATTAAGATCAGAAACTATAATTAGGTGTTGTTTGTAGTTCAAACATGATGTCATATTTGGCATATTGATACAGCAAAACTCCCGGCTCATGGCTCGGATCTGTTCTTTCTCAACTCGGTGTCTTCAGTGTCTGCTCTTGCGGCCGCCTGTTTCTCCTAAAGAGGAATGGTTCATGTGATAACCAGCTTTTTAGAAGCTGATTCAGTGTTATCACCCTCCTGGGAAGAGGGGCAGGAGGTGCTGCTTGGAACTGGTCATGACTGCATGATTTCCAGCCACCTTATCCTTACATAATTCTGATTAAACAGCTTTAACTTTTTATGCTGGCATAAAATCCTCTAAGGCCATTCCAGCTTGACAGCCCTGGTCTTCATGGAAGAGGCACAGAGAACTTGCTCCAGCATTTTTTGGTGTTTTTTCCCATCCTTCTATTTATACTGCTAAATAACTGTAGTAATTTGGGGTTAAAAAAAGGCTTGAGAAAGAATAATATCACAACAAAAACATATGTTTGGAACTGTAAAGCATCACAGGAAACAATGTTCTTCCAGCTTTCATGAAGTTGCAGTGTGTTAACAGCCCTTTTGTAACATCTTTTCCAGTCTTGCCTTTTCACACAGTAAGGATGGGAGCTGCTGAATTTTGGAGCAATTAACTAAACTTCATTAACTAAAAGTCACTGTAATTGTGGAGGAATAATTTGATTTGTAGTAAGTCTCTTTTCAGTTACCTGAAGCTTTCCTGAATATTTATTTGGATAAAGTTTTGAATCTGTCGAAAGCTTGAAAGCCTCCTGTATGTTGTGACTATTTAAATTTAATTTACTTTTGCTGCAATCAGATACAAGCAAATCTGTTCATTGGAAAGGCAAGTATAAGGAAAGAGGAATTCCATTCTTCATAAAGTTAAAGAAGCACCCTTGTGAACCAGACATGTCATCGGTTCATGAGGACAATCTTACTAATTTTGTTAAATTGTTTCCCTGTTTCGGAGTTCTTTGGCCAAGTATGCATAAATGCTTAATGAGAATACTGCAGGGTTTGCAGTTAAAGGTAGAATACATCTTTGTCATGACTTTATTTTTTAATGTTCTGTTTGCTACCTGAAACATCCTCCTTACCCTTTGTCCATAGAAATGTTTTCTTTTTGCAAATGTGGACTTTTATTCACTTACAAGGTTGAAAAGGATGCAGTAGCTCGAGGGGCAGAACAGACAATATACAGTATTGGAATAATAGCAGATTTAAAGCCTGGTAACTTGTGCATTAATAGGACTGTAAAAGAAAAGCTCATAATACTAGAAAATAAGCACTCCCCCATTCCCAGAGTAGTTCTACAGCATATTTATAGACCTGATGTATTCTGAGAGAAGGCATTTCACACCATTATTGTATGAAGCACAGCAGAAGAAACACTAAAGTAGATACTGAAGAGATAAATAGAAAGTTAGATATTACAGAAGTGGAATTTATATTTACAAACATCCATTCTCTATATTAAAGCCAGATTTCATGAATGAAGATGCATAGCTCTATAGGCAGGTGAACAGAAAAGGCAGCCCAATGAATTGCTCCCTTACCTTCATTACAGCAGTGAGGGGCCAGGATATTGTCAATACATAGACAATATATAGGCAATATGGCTGATGCTGTTGTGTCTTAACCTGAGATGGCTCCTGCAAGACCAGCTCGATTGTCCCTCATGCGTGCTTTGCAGCATTCCCAGGCTGAGAAGCACTATGCCAAGAACTTCGACAAACCCTTTGGGCTGCACAAGTTATATGTGGACCTTTGTCTTGCTGATGCCCACTGCAGATTGGATGTTCTGGCTGGAGATCTGACTACAGAGATAAATACAAACCTTCCCCAAACAGTATGATTTACAGAAAACACTTGACAGCCTAGTTTTATGGAAGGTTTTTATTGACATTACTTAAGATAAACAACATCATTCCTTTGTGGTTTTGCAACTCATAAGTAATGGCATGGTGTTGGGCTATTCTGCTTAAAGCCTTTAGACCATAATGGCAGAGTATGTGTTGTGTGTGTAGTGTTGTTTTGTGTGGGTTTGTCAAAACTCTAACAGGTGTCTTAAAGGCAGTTACACTTCCAGAGCATTATTCCCTGTTTTCTAGAAATCATTACTGTATTGTAGTATGCCATATATAGTGGAAGTGAAACAAATGTTTATCTCCTGAGTGCCTGTAAATGTTCTGTCTCAAATATTCAGCTTAGCCTGGTGAATAGTCCTTATGTGACTTTTCTCTCTTGCTATATGTTCTACTTTATTGCACTTGAGGTGAAGCACTTGGTTAACTCTTTCTGTGAAATCTAATCTAATCTTAAAATGTCCAGTTTTCAGAGCTATGCAGAAAGGAACAGCACATGAAGTCCTACTCCACCTCTCAGCATCAGTAGCTCTACCCTGGACGGTAAGCATTGTATAATGTTGGAAGGAATGCACCAAGACAGCTAACAAATGTCACCACTTCATGTAAACAAATGTGTTTTATAAATAAATAATCAGATTTTAAAAGTACACTAGTTGTTACTTTAAAAAACAAAAAACTTTCCCTATAAAAACTTTTGAAGCTAAACATGAGGAGAGGTGAGAAATATTCTTTGTAGAATTGTGCTCACACTAACATTATGGTATTTGAAAGATGGCTTTCCAAAGACAACAGCTGGTTTGGTGTGTGTAAATGGTCCTGGTTTCTAAATATGTAGATACTTCAGTAGAGAAAATGAAATATGAAAACTGTAATGTAAATATTTTAAATCTCAAAAGCATATTGCTCCTGCTATCTATCTAATGTAATACTACATATACATGTATATATACATTCCTGGATGTGCTGTCAGGTGCTATAAGGCTAACGTTTCCTGAGACTTTGTGAGACAGAGGAGCTGGCAGCTGTCTGAGCCTGCTCAGTGCTCTGCTTCACGTCCTTCCAGATCAGAAGGCGTTGGGATTTATTTTGCTCTGCCTTCCCCAAGCACTAAGGCAGCAAAGAAAGGACAGAAAGTGGCAATGCTGAAGGACACTCATGCATTGAAATTCCTGCAGTAATTAATGAATCTGCTGGGGATTAATCACATTTGTTAGTATTAAATAAACCCAGACATTTACAGTGGATGTTAAGAAACCATTTGTCTTGTGATCCGGCAGGAACTTTGTTTCGTTGCTCTCCTACCAAATAGCCAATAAGGTGATCAAGAAAATGGTTCCTGGGTCTCTGCTGACTTTTAATCACATTATTGTTCATAATAGTTGGAAGCAGCTTTGTGTTTGTTACTAACATCTGCTTAGTCCAAAATAATTGTGAAACTCAGTAGCCTACAGAACATGTTACCAGCTTTAAAAGACAACTCACCACCTCCAGATTGAATATCTACAGAAGGCATTTTGTGAAATTCACTGTCTTAACTTCTTACTTAAGCAGCCTTATAAAGGAACCCCAAATATGCCAATTTGTTACAGAATGCTTACCACAGGCTGACAAAGCTTTCAATTTTGCCAGCTTCCCAAGAGAATATTATGTCAGAAGTATATCTTTCTCCCTTTTCTTCCTGTTTTTCTTAGCAGAGGTGCTGTAGCTTCATTTGAAGTAGAAGATGCCTAAGTCATTTTCATAGTGCTTCAGGCAAATAATCGAGTAGTCCAAGTTTCAGTAGTTTATAATAAATAATTAAATAAAAAAATCTAGAAATGTGGTGCTTACAGGTTAATTTTCCTCCTGAACTATGCTGCTTATATGCTTGTGATAGCGGATTTATATAAAGTAGTTAAAAAATGACAGTAGCATCTCCTCACCTTATTCCTGGTGCATTTGTTTCTGGTAGTATCTGCTGGCCTTTGCTATTGAAGGAAGTTTGAGCTGCCCTTGGTTTTTTGTGCCAGCATTGTAGAATCAGCTGATATAAACCAGGGAATTGAATTTATTTAATGTCACACAATGGTGAACTGAAGTTTTCGTAGTTTGCCTTAATCTTCACAGTGTTCAGTGTGTTCCCATTTTCTAAAAACTTTTGGATAGCTATTCTTTACTGGCATTTCATAGTATGTATTGTGGAGCAGAAGGGGTCTGTTTTCCTGCTCCACTGCCTCCCACGATATCATTTGCATAACATGAAGAAGAAAGTTGCCTATGAAGGACTATCCAAGTGCTAGAGATATCCTCACTGGACTACAAACTTTGTAACTGCATCACCTGGAAAGCACTTTTGGTTTTCTAACTCAGGGTGGTTTAACTGAACTTGACATTTCTTTGGGTAATTAAATATATGATGGAGGAAACCTGTAGTGATTATTGCATGATAGATACAAGGGAAAACTTTTTATGTTAGATGAGAGCAGTTAATTTGGTGAAATGCAATCTCCATTGCCACCCTTCTCTCACCTTGTTTGCTGCATCTGAACATATATCTAGGTGTTAAAGCTTTGCTCCTCCACATCTTTCAACGTTGACTCTGGAGTGGCAGGAAATCCAGCTGAGGCACTGTTGTTATTTTTGTTCATCATACAGAGTTTATATTTAAAAAATAAATAAAGCTATTTTTACAAAAGGGCAACAACGTGTGTGAACATAACATAGAAAAATCACAGAGGAGACATCAAATCCTTAAATGTTAAATAATCTACTTTACAAATTAGAAGAGTTATGCCAATTCCCATCCTATCTGGGAGCTTTCTGCAGTGAGACTTTTGAAGACTAAGATGAGTGTTTCACAATAGACTGGCAATAGTCAACAGTATATATTTCTGTTTTAGCATTTTTACTTTTTTCAAACGCAGATACAGAGGAAACTTTCCCTGTGTGTTTTTCATGTTAATTTCTACTCTATTCCAGAATAATGTGTTAGACCTTAAGGCAAGAACAGAACATGATGATCCATGCTGGCCTCCAGTAAGGCCAACCATTCTACCCCAGCATCTACTGGCTGAAATAAAACAACTTGTGATTTATTCTCTTTGTGCATTAAGTGCATTAAAAGCAAATGAACACTTACAGTAATTTGTTAAGATATGTTGGCTCCAGATGTCAGATAAAAAAAACATTTGAAAATTTGATTCCTTTTTTCCCCTTAACTTTTTCATACTGAATAGTAAATGTGTTACTGTGGACTGGATGAAACCGTAAGTAAATGTTTGACAGATCTTATTCATAGTAAAAGTAAGAAGGGCATTATAAGAACAGCTGAAAGCCTGAGAACCTCTGCTCCGCAAAATCCTGTCCTTTGGCCTGGCATAGAGGTTTAACTTTGAGGCAGAAGAGGTATTCCCTGTTGTCTGATAACCATTCCTGGGATGGGAAGGTGGTATGTTGAAAACAGGAGTGGTCAAAGGAAAAGCATTAGAAAACCAAGCACAAAATCAGAACAAGTACTAGGAACAAGATTAGTGGAGAAAAATTGTGGCCGAGGAGTTGTTCAGGCCAAGTGTTGGCAAGATAGGGCTAGGAACCATTACCAAAGAAACTATCTTTTCTTTGATTCTATTGTGTAGAAGGGAAAAAGTCATTGCATGCTTTTTGTAAGACAGTTGGGCTTTATCAGTCAAATGCTCAACTCCATTGTGGTTTCCTTTTCTGACACAATCTGCAAAAGCAGAATTTTTGCCTTATGGGTCAGAAATGCATAAATGCTTGTATGTACTATATACACATCTGTGAGCATGCGTGTAATTTACATTCTTGGTATGGCAAATTAAGTAGATGGAGTTAGTAGTGAAGGTCAAAATCTAAAAAGGTTATCTGCTTCAGCATAAGGTGTTTCATTTCAATACTAAAATGGTAAAGCAAGGCTAGGCTTCCAAGCCAATACACATGAAAAAATAATGAATATGTTTTGTACTGATTGGCCGAGTTCATCTTCCTCAAATTTCCTTGGCTCCAAAAATAAAATAACTATTGACCTAGTTCTAAAAATATATGAGATCAGGTAATACCTTAATTCTGATTTCTTTTGTACTGTCATGGTTGCAGCTGGGATAGAGTTATTTTTCTTCCCAGTAGCTGTGTTTTGGATTTAGTATGACATTAATGATGATAACACACCGATGTTTTAGTTGTTGCTCAGTAGCACTTACCCTGATCAAGGACTTTTCAGTCTCTCATACTCTGACAGTGAAGAGGGGCACAAGAAGCTGGGAGGGAGCAGAGACAGGACACCTGACCCAAACTAGCCAAACAGGTATTCCATACCACAGCACATCATGCCCAGCGTATAAACTGGGGAAGGTACTCAGAAGGGACCGATTGCTGCTAGGGTTGGGCTGGGTATTGGTCAGGGGGTGGTGAGCAATTGTGTTGTGCATCACTTCTCTGTCTTGGGGTTTATTCCTCGCTTTCTTTTTCATTTTATTGGCTTTCCCCCCCTTTTTTTTTTTCTTAAATTCAAATATTAAACTGTTTTTATCTCAACCCATAGGTTTTACTTGATTCCAATTCTCCTCCCATCCCACTGTGACCGGGAGAGAAGGGGATTGAGGGAGTGGCTGCATGGTACTTAGTTGTCGGCTGGGGTTAAACCATGACATGTTCAAACTTTGAAACGCTATCACTTGCAGCTGGCAAATATATACTGGCAGGGAACGGTGCCATTGTGAAATGCTGCAGACTGAAAAAAATCACCTGCTTGTCCTAGGATGAGTGCCGTTGTTGCCTGACAGAAATGTCAGGCTGGTCTCCCAGCCTCTGAATAAGATGCAGATATTTCCAATGGGAAAGGAATTTACCTATATAGCATAGGGGATGATGTAGCAAGAGGTGACACTTAGTGTTTTGCATGTGACTTCTTGTATTCAAATATAGGACTTTTTTTTTTTCTTTTCTCTAAAGGCAAATCCACAATCTGGTAAATATTAGAAGAAGATTGCTCATGTACTGGAAAAGATTCAGGGCAGCTGTTTGTTTTGGCTGATTCAATTTTAAAATAAATGTTCCTAACAAAATAATAGAAAAATATATGTAAAATATTGCACCTTTGGTTTATATTTATGGTACAGTGCACTAAGTTCTCATTAAAGTTATCATCATCATTTTTACATAATAGTTGAGCATCTAGTCAGAACAATGTATGTTTACGAATAACTAGTCTTGTGCCTGGAATATTTAAGCAATATACGACATTGGCTTTCCTTACTGCCCTTGCTTTGCTCCTTTTTTTTTGCTTGGGCATTAGCTTTGTGAGCTGGGTTCAATATTTGAATCCAATTGTTGGATTATTTCTTTCCCAGTTATTGCCCCCCGTCTTTTCTGCACTGTCCTTTGATGCCTATATTGAAACTGGGCTGCAGTTAATCTTCCAGGATGGATTTACTGAAAAGGGAAATTGAGCAGATTGATGTTTTCCATTTTTTAGTCTTTACATCCTTTTGGATCCCAGCTTGAAGGTGAGAGAGAAAAAGCAAAATACGCATTCGTTTATTATAAACATGGTCCTCATGAAATGAAATACTGCAGCCTGTAGAGGAGAGGTAGAGGTATCAATCTCTTGCAGTCTCTAAATGTCTTTGCCTTGCTTCAGCAAGCTGCTACCAATAGCCAGTTTGTTCTACAGGGTATTGCTAGATGCTTTTTATTCCCTCTGTTGACAACCAGTTCCTACCCTCCATGAGTATAAGAAGGTTTATGGGCCCTGCCCTGTCACCTTGCCTCCCATTTGAACTTGGCTCCTCAGATGAAACCTGGACCTTCTTGTAGACCTCATTCCTTGCATATTTGTTTAATTTCATGCTGAATTTACTGTCTTCCTGCTCTGGGTTTTGCTTTGATGTTTCTCATAATTCCTCAATTTAGTACATTTTAATGCATCTATCCATGTTTCTTTCCTGTGTATAGGATGATACAAAGAAAAGCTTTATCAGCATTAGCACAGGGACAGTTCTGTTATTTCTGGGCAAAGGCGACAAATGAGTTATTCAAGGCATGATAAATGAAGGGGAGACTGTCATAAGAAACTTCTCTATCATGCATAACCCACATAAATCACTGTGTGGACAGAGGAATACTTCCAAGAATTTTGATTTCTTATTGTGACTAGAATGAATTAAAAATATAAATGTAAGTTTATTAGAACAATGAAATCGATTTAACGAGTTGGTGTTTTTTAGAGTGGTTTAGGTGTGATGAAGTCTTACCAAAGCAAGATAGGCTCTGGGAGGTGCTTGACTAGATGGGATTGCTGACCAACTCCTTTGCGCAGCACATCTCCAGCTCCAGTACAGTTTGTCTGTTGTGAAGCCATCAACTCCAGAGTCCTCAGACCTGAGGCAGGAGGTGCTCTAATTAGGACTACCCTGAAGTCAGGAGTTTCTGGCCCCTTTCTCACTTGTCTTCTCATTCCCCACCTTTGTCCTGGCACTCTTAGTGCAACCTGATTAGGCGTACTGTCAGTGCATCTATAGTGGCAGTGTTTATTTTGCTGAGCAGATGCAAGAAGAATCAAAGAGCTTACGTATATTTGGCAGAACAACATTTCTAGGTCAGGGTTGAATTATAATGTCTTTTATGAGGGTCCAGTTTGGTCAAGAAACAAAATAAATGCACTTGAAGCAAGCTGGCAAGACTCACAAAGGCTTGATGAGCCAGTACACATGATTTTTGTCAGCTCTAACAGGGCCTTTTTCATGTTGTTCAGCCTGGATCACTGGCATACGTTGCCCCTTTGCTCCAGGGTCCCCTGGGAGCTGTGATCAACCATACATGTTGCCCCTGCCTTGAGTGCCTACTCTTTCCAAGACTAATTATTTAGCCTGAGGCAGTTTGAGCTTGGAAAACTTCTCCAGTAGCATAAAGGACCACATTTCAGTCCTGCAGAGATGCCAGCAGTCGGACTTAACTTGGTGATGAACTTGTTCTTAAGAGAATAATTACTCTTCCCACTTTTCAGCACACTAAGTCTGGTTTGTCCAATGCCTCCAACCATAAAATTTTTGTTCTGTGAAGTGGAGGAAAATAACATCTCTTTCTGAGATACTGATTCAAAATGAGCAGCTCATTTGAAGCTGCCTGGTAATCTGCAATGTTGAGAGAAAATCTGATGGAGGGATTAATTGTAGTTGTGAGAATAGGATATATTTGACTGTGATTGTGACCTAATCCTTAAAAGAAAAAGCTGTGCACCATTCCTATTTCTAATGTCTAATTTTTCACTCCTAATAGTGGGTCTAAGTAGTCTGTTGCACTTCAGGACTAAAATCTTGGGTTTATAGCAGCTAATTATGTAATTCAGTAGCTGTCAAAATACAAATAAATCTTTAGAAATTAGAGAAGGAATAAAGAACAAAACAGAAACAGAGCTTTTGGAGCAGTTGTCTGATACATCCTTGCCTCCTCTGCTTTGGTTTGCCCAGGAGCAGTCTCAGGGACCACAAGCTGGATTAATTTTAGGTGAAACTTGTGCAGAAAATGCACTTCAGAAGCACCAAGAAGAATGTGGTGAGGTTGAGCTCCTCTCCAGTGTCTCCAGGTATTGGGGACCTGATACTGGGCCAGGCTAGACCTTTGGTCTGTTCTGGTAGTGTGAAGGATATCAGGATCTTAATTTTAATGGAGACATTAATAGAGATATTATTGTAAAAGAGTTACTGAAAAATAAGAATGGCATATTATTTTTCCTTTTGAGTCATTTGAGAACTAAGTACCTTACCAGGAACTATCGTTGCATCCCTTTCTGAATGTAAGAAAACAGAACATCCATCCTGTTGCTATAACAGTTCACATCCTATATTAAGAACAAGCTTATTTCTCTCACGAAAATTAGATTTACTGTTGCTGTTAGTGAAGGCCTGAGAATGAGATCCTCTGGCTGAGTTCCTCTCCAACTAGGTCCATCCTTGAAATTCCACCTCTGTAGTCTTTTCATTTCAGAGAGTGTTTTCTGCTTCCTGGTGATGCTCCGTCTTAATTCATTCTATACAACATAACTTGAATATACTGTCATAGCTAATTGCCACCATCTGTATGTAAACCACAACATTTTTTTCTTCCACATGTCACAACAGCAACTGAATTCTGGCTACTTGAAATCTGTCGAAGAGCAGACACCTAACTCAGACTCTTCGAGTTACTTTCTGGAAGTCCCTATCTCTCTCCACCAACTCCACAAGCTACTTAGAATCACAGGATTACACAGTGGTTTCGGTTGGAAGGACCTTCAGAGATTATCTAGTTCCAACGCCCCTGCCATGGGCAGGGACACCTTCCACTAGAGCAGGTTGCTCAAAGTCCTGTCCAACCTGGCCTTGAACACTGCCAGGGATGGAGCATCATCCAAAGCTTGTCTGTGCAACCTGTTCCAGTGTCTCACCACCCTCATCATAAAAAAAATTCTTCTTTATATCAAATCTAAACCTACCCTCCTTCCATTTAAAAATGTTGGCACTTGTCCTGCTGCTACAGGCCTTGGCAAAATGCCTCTCTCCATCTTTCTTAGAAGCCCCCTACATATAAAGGCTGCAACAAGATCTCCCTTGAGCCTTCTCTGTTGTTCTCGGGCTGAACAAGTCCAACTCTCTCAGCTTGTCTTCACAGGAGAGGTGCTCCAGCCCTCTGACCATTTCTATGGCCCTCTTCTGGACCTGTTCCAACAGGTTCATGTCTTTCTTATGCTGGGGACCCTCTGGGTACTGCTGAGTGCAGTACTCCAGGTGGGGCCTCGTAAGAATAGAGTACAGTGGAAGAGCAGAGTAGAGTGGTAAACTTGTCTGTATGAGAACTAGCCTGGAGCGGAGTGTGTACATCTTACGTTTTCTAGGCCATAAACTTGCCTGAAGTGCCTGGAGAGCCTGGAGAGCGATCCTTGAGGACAGTTAATAATGGAAGCATTTCAAGTTGCTGGCAATTTCTTGATGCATAACAGCTTTTCAGTTCAAGGCATCTTTTTGGTGCAGTGCCCAAACCATGTGCTATGAGCCTGAAGGAGGGTGTCAGCAGCAGAAGGGGGGCAACAGTTTGAAATGTAAAAGAGTAGGCACAGACTCACAGAATATTTGGGTAGCCCTGATTGCTTCAGTAATCAAAGAAGTGGACATTTTAAAACAGGACACTATGCAGAAGTAGAGAAAGACTTAAGAGAGGCCTTTGGCTCCATGTTCTCAAGCAGTCTTTATTTCCCATCCAGGGCCTGCAATGGCCCTGCCTACATGAGCAGTGAGGTTTCTCAGGTGCTGGTCCTATTCATCTCAAGATCATAAGCTCTAGTTCACTAGTGAGTCAGACTTGATTTTTTTAATATAAAAATTTTATTGAACATTGATGATAGTAACTAACGTTCATATGCCTGTGTAGAAGGAAGGACACTGGTTGAGTGGTGAGCTGTCACTTGTCTTACTCCTCCTTCTCTCTCTTTACTGCTCTCATTTACGTTCAGGCTTTGGCTGCAGTCCCTGGAACCAGCTGCTATCAGACTGTGGAAGATCATCTTCTGATGCCAGCAGCAGCATCTGGATGCCTGGCACAGCTTTTCAAACAGTTGTCTTGATTTCTATTGCGGTCAGCAGCAGCTGGAATTTTTTATCCTGCCTGGATGTTATTTCTCTTTGGCTCACCTTGGAATTTAAATGTTTCCATCCCATGGGGGAAACGGTACTCCTTGCAGTTACTTCTCAGTACTTGTGCAGAGGATCCTTGCAGCTGAAATACAGGGAGAATTCCCTTCTGCCTTTGTGTTTGGATGTGCATCTTATAGGAGAAGCACACTAAAACTGAATTCTCACTCTGAAGCTGTTGCACACTTGCAGAATAAATGCTGGGACTGTGAGTACAAAAGGAGATGCTTTTGCAGAGGTGGTGGCAAATGTTTTAAAAATAAATTTTGTATCAAAAAATTCTAGTTTATCCAAGAAGAAACTTTTTGTAATGTTATTTTTTTTAATGGGGCTTCAGCAAGTATCTTTATTGGATCTAAAGTAGGATTTCTGCTAGCGAATAGAGATATGAAAGCAAAATAACCAAAGCCATGAACTACTAGTAACAGACCTCTCCCTCCTCTTCACGTGGGTAAGAGTGAGCCAGGTTCAGGTTCCTGCTCTACCAGATTTAGTGCTGTGACAACGTGGCTGCAAATCTGGGGTGTTTTCCATTACAGCCTTTTAGTAGGCCAGCTGAGGTGTTAGTCCCATAGCCTGCTGGCTAACATGTGTGCTTGAGAGACAAGGAACTAAAGGCTGAGTACTACAGACTGAGTACTACAGACTGAATACTACAGCACTGAACTACAGGGCTTCCGTGAACCAGGGATGAATTCAGGAGAGGGAGGAGGAGGTGTCTGTCCCCAGGATGTTAGAAAGAACTATGTCACGCTGTGGGGCAAAACTAGGTATCATTGCTGCATTTATTATTTTTTTAAGCAAGTGTCTTGTTTGTGGTCTGAGCTGTACCTAACCACTCATTCTCTTTTCGTGCTTGCTTACTCATCTACTGTGCATGGGTGCGAGACATCTAGCATGCAGGTTTCATCATCCTTGGAGTACACCTGTGCTGCCCCTTGCTGTGCTGTGACAGATCCTTCCTTGCCTGGCATCTGTTTCCTCAGGCTGCAAGCAAACATACACCCCACTGCAGGAGAAGCCAGAGGATTGCTACCAAATTAGGAGATGGGGTTTCTGCCTGGGTCAGCAGAGATACTGTGGAGATGCAAAAGACAGCTTTCAGACCTGCCAGCTGTTCGTTTCTGGAGCAACAGCTATTTTGGGGGATGCAGTAAAAGCTAGTAAATGTTTTGGGGTTGGCTGGGGCTTCCTTTTCTTAGGCTGGGTGGTTGTCACTTTTGGTGCCTTCAGACAACTTTTTTTAGGAGGAAAACCTGCATTTCATGGTGTCCAAAAATGTGGTCCCCAAACTGCATCAGGAGAGTCCTTTATGGAAAAGCACAAAGCATCATGTTGGCACTTGCAGTGTGGCCATTGCTGAACTTATGGGCCACAGTGTGAGCTGGGGTTCAGCAGTCCTTATGCTTGCCCAGTTTGGCTGGTCTCCTGCTGTAACAGGTGGAAGGGAGGGAGAAGGGGCTTTGGCTTCCTCAAACTCGTGTTGCTTTATGGAAGTGGACAAAAGAGCTGAGTGGAGCTATTCTTGCCCAGGAAAGCCTTTTACAGGTGATAGCTTTGTATCCTCACCACCCTGAGTCATTTGAGAGAAGGAAATGAGAAGGTGAGGGTGAGCAGCTAGGGACAGCTGCTTGACCTGGCTCCCGCTGAGGATGGATGCGCTGGGGACTGCGTTCACTTGTCCACACTGGTCTCTGTCACTCAAGGTCCATCCCACGCAGCAGTAATCCCCATGACTGTGCTCCTGGGGGCTGGGAGGAAGAAGTAGGGGAGAGCTGGACCCTCTCAGGTGATTTTAGGGTGCAGAGTGAAATAGGACAGAAGTCTTGTTGGCAGGTGTTCATTACAGCTCCAATCTCTTCAAAATAATAGGTTTTATTTGGCTTTTAAACCAAAAAGTTTGGGACATCATTAGTTTATTTTGTGCTAACAGCAAGTCAGCAGCGTTACTCCCAGGACTTCATGTGATCTTTCCTACCTGAGCTAGCTTAGTGTTTCTCTCTCTTGGCAGACACGTTGACTGAAATAGTAAGGGAAGATGTGACTGCGGTTACACATGGTGCTTGGCAAGGACTCTTTGTCCTGTACATTAGCCACAATTTATCCTTCTGCTATGTGTACCATCAGTTTTTCATTTCCTCCCTTTATTCGGTATTTGAATTTCCCTGCTTTTTTCTTCATTATCTTTTGCCTTTGCCCAGCCTTGTTTCTCTCTCTGCTTCAGTGACTGCCATCTTTTACCTTGGATCTTTCCCTCAGTGTCAGCGAGAGAAGAGAGCGTACACACATACCATGTACAGACATCTCTTACATACACGTGCCTCAGGATCCCTGCCAATGCAGGCATGTGTGTTGCGCAAGTGTGTTCTGCTTGGTTTTGCACCAGTATTTTAACCTCAGCCAACTAGCTTTTATTAAATCCACAACTGTCAGATTGGGCATAGGCAAGAACTGTAAACCATGTGTTTCTTCTGTTTCACCACATGCTCTTCTGACTACATCTTATAAGTAATATGCATATGCCTCTAGTGAAGTTATGGCAAGGGGGGTTGTTTGCTAAAGACAGTCTTTGGATTTGTAGTTTGGACTGATCACAGCACAGATAAAAATCTGTAGATCTGTTCTATGCATTTCAATAATCATTATTACCAGCTTTTAATTTTTTTTTTTTTTTTTTTTTTTTTTTAACAGGGAAGGAGTAACTTTAGAGCAATTTGTAATACATTGCTCATAACTTAAAAGCCGGGTATCTGAAACATGTAGCTGTGATCTAATTCCAGCTCCACCCTAGAAAATACACATTTAGTCGAAGAGGGGACTTTAGATTCCTGGACTTTAACCAGAGTTCAGTCCAATGGCACTTTAAACATAGGCAGGAAATGGAACAATTTCAGTCCTTTTCCTCTCTTTCTAGTAGGCTGAGAAAATACAGAAGATTCTCCTTTATTTTCATGGTAGATTTGCACTGTTGCATACTTAACTGGCTGTACTGAAGTTACATAGCTAATGTAAAAAACCCCTTAATTTATAAACTGTTTATATTGGAGAATATCTTTCTTCAAAACTGTGTTGCTATTTTTAGCTGTGTTGGTGTATGGAGCATGACTAATGAGAACTGAACATGAGCAATGATCTTAGGCTGCTGCAGTGTATAGCAATTCCTACATGAAACATCCTTAAAAACATGCTGTTTGGGGACTTAGTAACATGTTAACAGTGGTGTGTTAAAGAGCATTAGGCCCCACTGACTTTTGTTGAAAAGAGCGATAAAACTGGAACAATCTGCTTTAGCAAAAATGGAGAAAACTCTTTTCCCTTGCATAAACCTGAATGAACACAGAAGGAGGGTGAATGTCTATGGTAGATCCTCCCCTTTCCTCCCACTTGTTGGTCAAATCTTTGTTTCCTTAATTTTGCCTCTTTCTGAAATGTGAATTTCCATTTGTTTTCTGACTGAGCAGATCCAATCTCATAAGGTATTTACAAAGTGCAGTCTGGACTAGTTATGGGAAATGCAGACAGTGTACTGAACACCTTTGTAATTTTTCTGAAGGCAAGACCACTCCTTGGTTAGCAAGTTCTCTTTCTAAATGAGTCACTGTTGCAAGATTTGTTTTCCTAAATGAAAGGTCAGCCACAAACCCATCTAACTTCTGGTTATCAGATCAGAAATGCCACAGCCATGTGGAGCAAAGAACTCATCCAGTGTTGACTTCTGCTCTTTCAAAATTTTGGGATTAACCTTCTGCCAACAAGATTTTTGTGAGTCAGGCATTGTTCTGGCCTTCTACAGCCCACATAAAATCAGAATGATTTGGCTTATTTAACAAAAATGTAATTGTGGGTCTCTTCCTGGTCTGGATCAAATTTCTAGCTCTGGCTTATCCAGCAGTGTGCAGGACGGATATCATGGCGTATGGAAGTGTGACCAAAGGCTCTTCCTGGGTGTATTTTCGTAGTTGTTTTCATGACTGGATTAGGAATTAAAGGGTCCATAGTTAAATGCATATCATCACTAGCAAATTTCAGAGTGTATCTGTTAAAATCTATGTCATTCACACTTTCTTGAGCACTTACAGGGTTAGGCAGGCAACCTCAGAGACTTCAGTGATAAACCCCTACGTGTTCGTGTTTGCTTGGCTTAGAGAGTTGATGTTTCATGCCATGTGAGCTGGCTGTGTGCTGCATTTCTGCATTTGACAGATATTTTCAGCTACCACAAACAGAATTTAAGAGAAAATATCAATGATCTTAATGTATCATCTCACGTTATTGCAAGTGAGAAATGGAAGAGTAATATTGTTTTCGTAATAATTCAGGCATGCTACTTGATCACTGTATTACTACTTAATCATGAATGGTGTTGTTTAGGAATTTCAAAAGGGAAATACAATAAAATGAGAGCACTATGAGTTTTAAAAATATTTGTCTTGCTGTATCCCTTTAGCCCGAAGTAGAATACTGAGCAATCCTGTATTTTAAAGCATAACATTTTTTCTTTCAGTGGTGCTATATAATCGAACTGCCAATCTACCTTGTTTTATTTCCTTCATACTTTTGTCACTGTTTCTAAAGAAGAAGCACAAAATATTCTTTTTCTCTGCTGTGATTAAGATTCATCATCTCATGAAGATTTAATTTTCCCTTCAATTTCTACTTCTGTGGTAAAGCAGTGACCGATCAAAATCAAATCGTTGTATACCAGCTAAAAAGGTCTAAATTAGGACAAAAAGAATCAGTCCTAAAAGAGAAGACATCTTTGCCATAACATCTGTTTCTTTGAAGGAAGGAATAGTTTCATTTGGGATGGAAAATATGTATTTATAGATATGAAATTGTTCTTCTGTGATGCTTTGGTGCAATTGCTACATTCCAGCACTGCATTTTATGTTAGTAAAGGCAGTTCAATGCCAGAAAAGACCTGCTTGTGCTAGCTGGTAGATTATTAACCTTCATAATGCATTTCATACCCCCTAGAATTTCTCACTGTAGTATATTGCTTCACTAATCCCTTTTTGTTACTTGAACACCAGTGTTGTTCAAAATGGGTGGATAGAAAATTGCTTTAAGCAGTAAATTCAGGGAGAAAAGCTCTGGAAATGGCAATGGTCAAAGAACATTTGTCCAGCCTGTGGGAAGCTCTGACGAATGGGTTTGGAGACCTTTGGTGACATTACTGAATTGTTACAGCCACAAACCAATCTTCTCAGGAGGAGAGGTGGCCATAAAAGTATCTGAGGTTTGGTTTTGAGCAGAGAAGACTATTGCTGGTTGGACCATTATGGAGAAAGACTTCAGAGCACTGGTAAGTAAAGCATGGCAAGTTTGGCAGACATAAGCTTCACGATACTGATTGACAGCATTGCCCGGGGCCTGAGCATGTGTTGATGCCCATGGATGACATATTGTATGGTCAGAAGAGGCCAGATGAGGAGACAGAGGCAGAAGATCAGACAGAACTACACTGTTAGCCTGGTGAGCTAGCTGGGGCCTGGGAGAACAACAGAGCAGAAAAGCCATGTTGGCACTTCCATGAAGACTAAGGTGAAGTGTGTAACTAACAGAAACTGTGTATTGCCAGTGGGAGGCTGACATACATATGTTTATTTAAAAGACCTGGCTATGCTCAATTTTTAATGCATTGATCTTTTTTCTTCTTTCCACTGTTTCCATTTATCTAATAATAGCTTCTTGGGTGGTAAACCCAGGCAAAATAACTCTCGAGCCATGTAATTACTGATTTTTTTATGTGGCAGATAGATAGAGAAGGATTTACGCTGTTCTTGTTGGAACGGTCTTAACGGAAAGGCAGCAAATTCTAGACATGGACAGATCAACAAAAAAAAAAAAGAAAATTTATTACACTTGGCTGCATTTGTTGTTGCAGCAAGTGGGTGTGAGAGAAATATTTTCATGATTAGCATCAGATTCAGGGCACAGCACTGTATCAGATGGTTAGTAATAATGTCTATCTTGTCTCCAGTTACTATGCTTACAACATCAGTTGACTACAATTAATAACTTGTTCCAAGGCATAAAACTTCATTGTTTCCATTTCTATTTTGTTTCAAGTCCTTGCTTCATTGTGATCAAGTCACTCACTTGTGGCAGAACTCTTAACAAGGAGCTGGGACCATGCGTCCATGAGTTTTGTGTGCTGGATTCATGGAGAGGGACAGGTTGCTTTTCCTACTGAGAAATCCTCATGGATGGCAGCAGGGAGGTCAGGGCAGCAATGGGGAAGCAGGAAGACTGTGACGAAGGGAGGAGGAAGGCACCGATCTCCTGTCCTGCTCTGCAGCCAGGTCCCAGATAAATGGTGACACTGGCCAGCTATCTGTTTTCAGCATTGTCCCTCCTCCACGAGGCCTCTGGGTCTCCTCTGTGAATACTTTCCTGAGTATTTAAGTCTCCTGGGTGATGAAAGTTGGCTCAAAGGCATTAGGTTGCAGGAAGGGATGTACAGTGGTTCTGTTTTGCATTTCTGTGATGCCATGGGATTCACCAAGAACCCCATCCATTTTCAGGTGAAGGAGCTGTCAGCTTTTGTAAGTAAAGGAAGGAAATCCTTTTTGAGGGAAAAGAACTTCAGAGACAAGCGCTAGTAGAGTTTCTTGCTCTTTTTTTTTTTTCTTTTTACAGAGATTAGTGAAACAAAAATACATTTGTAAGAAGATAGCTCTAGGATTTTGTAGCATACATCTGTAAAACTCCGGAAGATGGTAGTGATATGCATCACACATACATCATCCACCATTGGAAAGATTGAAGAAAAATCTTGATATTATTGGAATGATAGAAACTTACTGCCATAACTCTGTCATGCAAAGATATGTGGAGAAATTCTATTCAAGAGATTATGGGAATTCATCAAGCACAAACAGCTATGAAGGCGGCCTTAAATGTTGAGATTGATGGAATTTTTGCAATACAGAACATTTTAATTACTTAATTCAAATGCTGGTGTATTTCTTCTGACAGCGTGTTTACTTTTTGCACTGGTGTTACAGTGTTTAAATACACTGCATCATATATGGAAGTAGCAATTGCCCATGCACGCCCACTGTAAAATGCCCTTGGTGGACTAGAACATTTCAGTTGTTTATCACATACAATAGTGTTATGACAGGCTGGCTAAATACAGTAAAACAGGAGAAGTATGTGGACCCATAGCTTTCATTTTTCTGAATTGCATAACTGCTTCATAAAAGTAATCTCTTTGACAGAGGATCAAATTCTCATCTCTCAGAATGGCTGGAGTTACCCCAGCAAATCTGGAATGACTCAGGAGACTCTCAGTCCCTCAAATCCTCGATCTTTGCGTAAGCTTCCATAGTGTGAGCCTCCTGCCATGGTGGAAGCTGTCAAGCTTCAGGGATAGGAATGAGGAGCAAGAGGACTGCATCCTTTAGCAGAGCCTTGCTCAAACTTCTCCAGAGGAAGAAGTGCTGGTGTGTCTCTCACACTGAGTGCTCAGTTGCTAGGTGGAATGGCCAGAAAGACCAAAAACTTTCAGAGTAGCAGAAACAGTGAGATCAAAGTGAATTAACTTAAGTGTCTCTTTAGATCTACTTTTATTATTAATTTTCTTGTCTTTTAATCCTTTCTCCCATTTAGCTGGATATAGATTATAAATTATTTATTTTCTGGCATGTATGTGTCCCAGCAGTGAACCTCCTTAAACGTTTATGTCAAGCTAAACTGAGTAACTATTGCTGATTGCATCTGTTTTGACTAAATCACGTGGCAAAATATTCAGTAAGGAAATTGTACGTACTGGTAAGCAGCAGTAGCAACAAGAAGATAAAAACAGATAAGCGGAACTGAAAATATCAGAGAGGAAAATCTCCTCTCCAGCGGTCATAGTACCTGCTCAATCCTTGCCCTCTCTCCACACCAGGGACCAGTGCTTGCTAGCAGGAGCAAAAGGCATCCTCGTGAAGCAAACCCCAGCACTTCCATCAGCAAGCAGTCTTAAGGGTGCCTGCAGACTCTGCAGGACCAAGGTATGATTGTGCTTGTTATCCCATGGACAAAACTCTTTTCTGAATGAAGCTTGTGTGGTGCTGAGCAAGAGAGAGCCGTTTGCCCTGGGCCAGGCGCTGTGAAGGGCACTTTCATACATGGAACGTGGCACACCAGTAAAGCTGTGGGCATGGCTTTCACCAAGTGCCAGTTAGACAGGTGCTGACACTTTGTCTTGGCTTGAAATGCTGTCTAGGATGCCTGACAGCCTGCCTTGTGATCTGCTCGTAAATTATCCTTCATCTATTCCATTTCAACCTATTTCCTTGGACAGAGAGTTCCTGCATCATAAGCTTGTTAAAGAATTCATTTTACCATAGTGGTATTGATCTGCTTCAGCCTCTTTTAGTAAAGTCCTTGAAAGTCCATACTTTCCTTTCAAAGAAAGGAAGCAAGCAGTGTTATTCTAAATTTTGCCTTAGCTCATCAAACATTTTACGAGCAGGTGGGTCATCTGCACTGTAACGACTTTCTTCCAGGAACATTCCTTTTGTTATGTTCAGATGAATTTTTATAAAGGATTTGTTTTTCATATAGCTTTCAGTAATGCTCCTTTATGAAACTTCCACCCACGTGTAAGTCAAATTGTGTAAATCTTGTAACAGTATTCATATAAATGACTTATTAAGTGAAGAAAATTTAAAATGGAGAAACATTTTGCTGTTTTAACTTTCCTAAACAACAAGTTTTCTGTAGTATTTCTCTTGCCCCACAAAATAACAGTGCTGAACGCTGATTCTCGAGGCTTTATATCTGTGAGTGCCAGTGTGGAAAATATGTTTAAGATCATAGAAGCTATTTTAGCTGGATATTGTATAACATTTCCAAACAAACAGCGAACTAGATATTATAATGTCAGAATTTTTTTTGTCATCTGGTTATTCCAGTGTTGATCTTGCATCTTCTAGTACTATTACGTAAGAAATACAAAATTTGCTGCCAATCTTGATAAAAAACTGGTCTTTTGAGATACGAAGAAAAATACTCTGTTTCTGGTTTCACAGATGTGTGTTGCAGCTGGTTGCCTTGTAACTTGCCTTTGATTCAACTCAGCAACTTCAATGTGATTATTAATTAGATAGTAGTAAGACATGACTAAAGAAAGTTTCCTTGAAGTAGAGCTTATAGTAAACAACATACTTTTCCATTTCTTATCTACATAATAACAGTGCCTTGAAAAAACACCAGTACTTTATAGCCTTGTTGCAGCACTCCAGCCTTTAGCTGTTTTGCAAGTAGAACTAGAGTGAGTTTTAATGTTGGGTTGGCATCATGGTCTTTGCAGGATACTGCTGTGGGGAACTCTTCTCAGCCACCAGTGCCCAGCATGGAGCTACCCTGTCTCTCCACTTTTGGGCTGGCCTCACAGGTTGCTGGGGTGCATGCTAACTGCAATGGTAGTTTGTATATAAAGTGAGTAGATCAGCTAGTAAGGAGAGGATCATAGCATGGTTTGAGTTGGAATGAACCTTGAAAGATCATCTAGTCCAATGCCCCTGCCATGGGCAGTGACATTAGGATGCATGGCTGAAGTCAAGGTTGAATCAAAGGTATGGGAACTACACTGCTTACCTGCTTAAGGGAATAAATAAGGTGTAAATTTTTATGTTAGCCAGAGCTGTGGAGGCCTTTGAAGACCCTGGTAGTGTTGCTGTGATGTTGTCCTTTCAGCTTTTGGTTTCTGATATCTGGTTCTCATTCCCCAGTTGCAGCTTTGCAGCCTGCACTTCAGTTGCAGTTGGAGAATCCCACAGATTGGATTTTGTCTGCTGCTTCTGTTCTGCAACCTGTGATCTAGGCTCTCCCTCTACTCCCCAAAACACTGGTATATGAAGTGGATTTTTTCCAAATGTAATTTTTAGCTTCTTTCTCTCTTGTTAATGATTGAAATAGTGGAAAAGATAATTGTTGTCACCACCATTTCTCTCAATTCTTATTTTTCTTACTCTTGATTCTGTCTTTTTTTTTTGAGGAATAATATTTTATTATTCTTTAATAATTAATTTCAGAACTGGAAATGGTCCCAGAGATCTCTCATCTAAGGAGAAAGAAAGATGATCACACCATAAGCAGATCAGGGGCTCAGATCCCCATGTAAATGTCAGCTCGTGGGCATGGAGGTTTCTACTTCTGCTTATGTGATGCTCGTTTTCGGCTTTGCCTTCAACATAGCCTTCATCTCTGAGCTGGTACGCACTGTGGTAGCCCAGACCCCCCTCAAGGCTGTCTTTCGTCCAAACAAACTACAGGTGATAGTCTGGAGATACCTGTTGTGTCAGCATGATGATCAAAGGCAGTGAAGCTAGCTTGATTTAAAATACTCTTTTTGGCCATGAATGGGGGGGAATAACTAACCAAACCTGTACCCAATGTCTTTAAACATCTGTTCTAGTGCTGTCTGGGGCCCTATGAACCATTTATAACCTGAGGAGGTTTAAGTCCATAGTTACTCTTTTGGTGTCTTTCCTATACATTTTTGTAGCAATGCTTGGTATTTTTCTTTCCAGTTTACACTCGAATTTGATTTTTTATGAGTAATAGTAGTTGTTTCTGAGGAAATTAAAAGATGCCTATATTTCTGTTCATAAATTACTTATAATGAGTAAGTTATCTTGATTAATATCTTAATATAATCTTAATTCTAGTTTAGCATAGCATTTAGCTAGAAAATTTACTGTGTCGTTTTCAAGGAATAGTTCAGATTTAGGTAATTCAAAAATATGAATGGCTTTTATTGTATCATCAGAAAAGAAAAAGAAAGCAACAAATATTAATGTGCCTGAGTCACTCTGACTGTCTCGTCTATCCTATATAGAATATATGATATCATATAAAAGGAATATCCTTTTAATTGAATGGGAAAAAAATAAATTTCCATCCCCTATGAAGCAACTATTTTTCTTTCAAGCTTCCTGTCTAGACTTGTAGTCAGTAAAAATCTCCAGGAACTGGCTCTTCCTTTGCTGTCTCTAGTTCTGGACCCTGGTCATTTGAGCTGGGTGATAGGCAGCTCCGCTCAGTCCGTTCTGCAGCATCTCCTGCCTCCACGTGAAGACTCCTAGGAAATTATTACCATTTTTAATCAGATTTTCTTAGGATCCGTGGGGAAAAAATGATGATTTCCTATCTCTGGAGATGTCCCTATAGAGTTTACTTGATTGAAGAAGAAAAGCGGATGACAGCAGTTGGTCCTAATGAAGATGCTGCAATGGTATGTGGGTTTATGATAACCCTTATGTGAAGATCCCAAAGGGCCTCTCATTATGTTGGTGGTTGCTTTTTGGTCTGGGTTTGGGTTTTGTTTTGTTTTTTATTTATGAAGATTTTTTGGGGTTTTTGCTTAAATTATTGAGGGTAAAATCCTGGCATCCTGCTACAATCGGTGGGAGATTTGCCAACGAGTTTAATGGAATTCTGTAAATGTAAAAAGATTTTATTCTGAAATGTGACATTTTATGTTTGTTTTTAAAAGAAGTCCTCCCACTTGCAGAGCTTTGACCAGCAGCTTGGGTTTTGGCAGTGCTCCCTGCCCACTGGGGCTGCTCTAGGGGCTGTGCCAGCTAGCTTGGTTCCCGTGCTGCTCAGCACTAGCTTACAAGGAAGGCTGTGCTGGGCTGGCTTCTGCACTAGCCAGTGACCAAATGTGGACTAAGGGAAGGTGGACTGTCATATTGCACCACTAGCTAAATAGAGCTGGATGGGCTCTACAGCCTGGTGAGAAGTCTGCAAGCAAGCAGGGCCACTGGCTTACAAATGTAAGAGCTGGGAAAGCCAAACAGGTTGGCATAGCTCCTGCCTGCACTTCCAGGTTGTTTGGCTCCCCTGTATCCAGTCATTGCTGCTCAAAAATTCAGAGTCTAAGTAGCATACTGGCTAAACCCATACATAACACAGGTCCTTGCCTTGAGAAGAGCTCATCCATTCATTTTACATTTGAGTTTCCTTCATGTGTGTACTTCAGAAAATAGCAGAAGGTATTGCTGTCATCCCTTGCATTGTGGAGACCCTAGTCAGGACCACGTCTGACCCCATGGATCAGTACTTGTTTAAGCTCTGCTGCTGATCTTTAGCCCCAGACCTAGTTAGAAAACATCACCCTGTTCCCTTTGCAGCTCCTGATGGAGACTGAGGTGTTGGCTGCTTTCAGGGAGGTGCGGATATGCCTTCAGCTCTCCCTTGGGCAGCCTGAAGTGCAGCATTACCTCAAGGAGAGTAGCTGTGGATTTGCAGGCAAAGCTAATGCTTTAGGAGGCAGAGCTTTTAAGTTCTCATTTTTTTCCAATACGCAGCTGATGGAGTGGGCTTGGGTAAGTTGTTTTGACATCCTAGAGGAGCAAGGAATCAAGCGGCTTATTTTCTTTCTTCTGTACCAAAGGACTGGGAAGAAACTATCTGAAGTTTGTAGTAGTGGGAATAAGGTGGGGTTTTATCTGTTACAGACAGATACTGAGACACCATGTCGGGCAGCAAAGTGCAGCAAGTGGGGTTTAAGTACTTTGGGACTGGAAATGCCCCAGCAAATGGGGCTCCTGCTACACAGCCCATCTATTTTCTTGCACCCCAAATCTGATTTTAGGGTATATTATCTGTGGTGTAATAGTTTGGTGTTTCTTTAATTCTTTGCAGAGATGTCATGAAGGAACACCATGCTTATATAATGTTCAACTGCTCAGTGGCAGGGGGTGCAGTGATTTTGAAGGCCATACCCCAGCAGCATCCTGAGGGATGTAGCACATTAGGCAATGACTAGAGTTAATCTGTAAACAGAAATCTGAGATAGCACAGGCAGGCAAAGCAGGTAGGAAATAATCAGGTGCACCCCAGAGCTCCTTGGGATAACCACAAAACAGAAAAGAGAAGAAAAGAAGAGCTTCAAAAAAAGAAAATGTAATTGGACTGCTGTGAGGCAATGCAAAAGTCCAATGGGGAGAAAGTGAGTTTGAAGTGAGTTTGTGTCCAAATGTGCATATGCAGTGATTTTTCCTTTCATGTGTTTTGCTCCAGAGCTTTTATTTGTGTGCAATGTTCTTGTCCATAGTAGTCTATCCTGCTTTTGGAAAGGGAGGAAGGAGGATTTGGTCAGCAACAATGATAGTTGTTATTAAACTATTGTTGAGCTTACAAGGGATGAGGTACACTGGAAATTAAAGGCTGTTTTGAAAGGGAGAATTATAGCTGAGTCTTGGAATAGTGCATTAATGCTGAGCCAGATGATTATGAAGTTCACGGATTCGGTGTTTATGGTAGTATGAGTATGAAAGTATTCCATTCTTGCATTTCCCGTCAATGCCAACTGGAGAAAATAATTCTTCCACATGTATTGTAAAAGTAAATTTGTTGCTTTTCATAATGATGCTATTATAGCGTGATCATAGAAAATCAAGGCAAAGCTGCAGTTCCTGGTAAAAGGGAATTTAAAGCAGACTTCTAACTGAGAGAAACTGATTTCATCTTCTTTGTAGCCTTTGTGTGTGGCTCCCATCCTTGCAGCTTCTTGCATAACTCTTGCATGCTCTTATTACATTTTTTTTTCTACAATGTTTATTTCCCAAAAAACTCCTTTTGTCTCTTTTCATGCCAGGCTTTGCTTCTGAACAAACGCTGTTGCAGACTGGCTCCTTATAGCCCAAGCCCTGTTGCAGTAGTGTTTGCTATGGAGAAATATTTCTGAGAACCTGGAGAGCACTCGGCTCCAGCAGGCTTCAGGATACAGGGAAAACAAAGTGTTCAAGCCATTTTAATATGGTAGTAGTGTATTGAGAACATCTATTTTGGGTCCAGCATCCTATTTCATGTGAAGCTTCCTTTCTTTACACTTCTGAGAAGAAACGTAGTGGCGTTGTCCCATGGCACTCCTGGGAACTGGCCAAATCAGGAGGCAGGGCTACAGGCAGGATGGAGGCAGGGGGAGATGCTTGCTTCAGGTAGGGCCAGGAAACCCATGCAGTTCAATTTTTTACAATGTATATCAGAGAGAAGGATAAGAGGAAGGAAGTTAAAAGGAGTTTGTTGGAAAAAGGCTAAACAGTAAACTCTTCCCCTTTTGAAATCTGAAGGATATTGAGGTTGTGACTTGACCCATGATGCCAGAGAGGACTCAAGATTTTTTTCTTTTTCCTTCTTGTGAGGTCTTGCATGCTGATTATGAAGAGGAAATGTAGATTTCTTCATTAAGAAATCGCATGCTGATTCTAGGGCTTCCCAAGAAATTGGTCAAGTTATTTTATTGGGTCCTCGTTGGAAGTGTTGTGCAGAGGGCACAAGAGCTCTCGTAGCTGCTGGAAGCCTGTAACATGTTCCAGTCTGAAGTGGAATGAAGTTTAGCAATTATTTCCAGTGTCCTCTTGACTTCCTGAGTGAGAAAGGGGCTTGGAGCAGTGCCCTGATTTTGCTCAGGGCAATAAGCCTTGTCTGCTGGCATGGTGGACACCGTGGTTTCCACCTCTCCTTCCAGCAGCGGTTCCTGCCAGAGTAGCTGGGGCATATTCCCTGGGCATTAATGGTGCAAGTAGAAATATTGGTAGAGTGCCTATAGCTGTACCATGATGGTGTTGTTTTGTATTGGGAATGTGAGGGGCAATGGCATTTGCACCAGCAGGTGTCTGGATGAGGGATGTTGGACTGGTGCTGGGTTGCTGTGTTGGAGCACAGTGTCTGGGTGTCCTGGAGAAACTGATGCCCCATGCTACCAGGACGTATGTGCTGCTGGGATGTATGTGATGTTGTCACTGCATCCTGCTGGGACTGGACCTGGACCTGGTCACCACCATGGCAGCTCCCAGAGGGGCAGGCTGCAGGGTCATGGATGAGTATTGTGGAGCTATTGGCGTATGGTCTCTGCTGCGTGTCTCTGGTGCTTCCTCCTTCCTGTCCCTTGTATGTGAAGATCAGCCACAGCTGCTGAACAGTGCCCTGATAGTCTTCATCTCTGACTTTCCACCTTTCAAATGTGTAATTATGTTTTCCAAATGGTGGTAGTATGTTTTGCTGTTTCCTCCGTTGTGCAGCCCAGCTGCTCTCTTTGCCTTCGCTGAAGGTGTAGGTTTCAGGCCAGGCAGCAGAGTTCATAATTTTCCTTCTCCTGCAGCTTTTCTTTCATTTCAGGCGTTTTATCTTGTAGGACATCGAGGTCAGCATTACTATTATTAGAGCATTTTCCAAGCTCTCCTTTAACAGACCTTCAAAATTAGACAAATAAAGGATATATAATGAGTCAATCAAGCCATCACTGAATTCTTGATAAATGGGCAGTAGCTCAGTACAACCAAACACGAACACTCTAGAAACTCAGGAAATGCTACCTCTCTTCATAGATATATTTTCAGATATTTCAAAATTATTTCTTTTCCTTTAGGATTTTTTTTAGTGTGAGGACCAGGACGATTCTGAGCTGAAATCCACTCAAACCCCATAAAAATACTTGTCCATACACGCAATGAACTGGTCTCTGCTTTCAGCCTTCCATTTTGTTTATATTTTGTAATTATTTGTGGACCAGCTGCTATTGCTCTGTATAAGTAAGAAACTAGTGAAATATAATGGAATTTCTCATCAGATACCCTCCAGAATGTGTTTGGTTATTCTTGCATGTGCCGTCTGTTTTTAACAAGAAGGGCTTGGATTAATCAACCATAACAACTGGTTTAGCAATAATATATTTTCTACATAGATTGGTATGATAAGTATGATTATGTTTGGCATGAAAAGCTGGTAGATCTTATTCCTGTATGTAGCTTTTTGTTTTCTCCAAAGGGGGGCAATACTTTTTCCTCTGAAAAATGGCACTGTTGCTGGAGAAATGTACTAAAAAGGTGAATCATATTTCATCAGGCTTCCTAAAAATCTCAGACTCCTATCAATCAAGGCAACTGTTAGCCATTCCTGTTAGAGTTTCTAGAGCAGACATCATTTAATTCCTGTAACATGTAATGAATATACAAATTATCACATAATTGTTTACATATCTTTAGAGTTTCTGGTTGGACATTGCTCTTTTCCAGTATTTCATGTTTTATTATTGCCCTCCCTCAGCTTTCAAAGATGATGTTAATTTATTTACACTCTTCCTAAACTCAGCTTGAAGCAGATGAGACCCATATGTGAGCTAATAATTCCAAATACAGGGCATGGATGAGATCTGAATGCTTGTTTCTCTTTTCTCATTCTCCTACAAGCCCACATTGAGTATGTTTGCAAGATTCATCATATTAAATAAAATAACCAATTCACTAAGAAGTAGCAGATATATGTTAGAGAATTTGGTTGAACATGTAATAAAAATGAGATAGATCTTCAGTGAATAATTGCAGCTGGAAAAACAAAGAGACACATTGAAAAGTCAAAGCATTTGGCATCTTAGACATGAAATGTTTCCTTTTTTGTGTTGTGAAATGGCACTTGACACTGAATGTAAATACACTTTAATTTTAAAAAGAGTGAAAAGTAGCCCCTAACCTCCTAGAAGAAGGAATGGGAAGTATGAGTTGATTAACTGTTTGTTTTAATTTATAGTGATATTGACAATGGACAGTCATATCAGGAAGAAAACGAAACCAGTTTCTGTACAAGACAATTGTATTTTCTGCAATTTTCCATTTTTCACATCGATTCAGAAAAAAACAGTTTGTGGCATGATATAAGAATACATGTTGTGTCTTAATGCCATAGGGTATCAGAATCATATTGCTTTTACCACTTTAAGTATGTATGTGTAATAAATAATACATATATAGATCGAAACTGTTTAATATGTAGAATACTTAGTTGTTTAATGTGAAAGTATCAGTTTCTTTTGTAAGCTCGGGCACAGCCACTCAGTAGCTTGCTTGCTTTTATGCACAGAGGGACATCATACACTTCTGGTGGGCACACCTGCAAGGCACAACAGTAATGGAATATACAATTTTTTGTATACATCCACTATGCATTCTGGATATTTATATCGCTGTTCCTGCTTGTGATTTCTGATGGTTGAAGAGTCTTATCAGATTGTTCTGATTTGATAGACACCATTGAAATTTTAAATACAATGTTACAGTAGATATTGAGTTAATTATGGAAACAAATGTTTAGGGTTGGATAAGTACATCTATGGTAAAATGTATTTAAATTTGACAGTATTTTGTAGTTTAATAGTATTTTATTATTATGGCTTCTTATGATATCATTTTAGATGTAAATTGTAGTACAAATATATCAAGTCAGCTGTTGAATGATCTGGGGTTTGAGGTCCTGTTCGAATCTAGTCAGGGTGTAGTAGTTTACAGTACATATAAAATGAAAAGTGCATTTGCTTGGTGATCTGCATATAAATGGCTTATTGCAATCAGTACAGCTTCATGGATGTGCTATTTGCAGGATGCCCTCCATGTACTGAAATGTGGAAGTCCTGGGAAAAATGTGTTTACACAGGACAGAAATAGAAAAGGAGTGTATTCATAGCTTGTGCTCGAGAGAAAAAACAAACCATTTGTGTACTGGTGAAAGGGCTAGATCATATGATTCACATTTTGGAGGGGAAAGAAATCAGATAACAAACAATAATCTCTGTTTCAAATCTCATTGCATTCAAAATGCACCCAGGTTAATTTTCTGTTAACTTTAACATGTAGTGTTAAAGTGATGATTTCTGTTAAGGATGAGAAAAAATGACCCTAATCTTACTACAGCAAATCAGCATACCTTATATACATATATCCACTCCCCCATATGCATACGTACATATACACATACACATACTTCACCTTGGAAAATACTGGAAATCCTGTTGAAGTTAATGTTGCTGACTACTGAGGTAGCCTAGAATCAGCATTATCATGATATTTCATTACTTGAGAAACAGTATGGGATTGCTCAAAATCCACCTGGAGACTCCAAGTGGGAAAAGGAATACAGTTCTCACTCTACCATTTCCATATTGTTGAGTGCTTTGTTTTGCAACCTTAAATTTCTCTTCTTAGGTTTTTTTAAAAGGAAATAAAAACAAGTTTTAAAACAAAATCTTTAATCCTTGTGGTAAGAATGAAGTTAAATCTAAACAATAAATTCAGAGCCATATTCATTTTAATGTTTCAGCATTTCTGACAAGCTGTGGAGAAATGAACGTCCTGCCTTTGCAAGTTACACACTGTTGAAAGCTATTCTGTAGTAAAAGGCACAGTCAGTATTTTAAAACCAGCAAATCACATGGAGCACAAAAAGACAGATTTTTCACCTTTATCCTTTTCTCATACTTGCTAAAGGCTTTTCAGAGATGAAGCAGCCAAATCAACTTGTAACAGGGTGAATTTATCTTCACATCAGCCACTTCTGAAGCGTGACTAATTGCTCCTCCTCTAAAACTCCAGCAGCAGCTGGAGAGAGGGGAACTGAACTGTGTGTCAGTAGCCAAGGTGGAGCACTGACAGCAGCCGTGTTGCTATCTGAAACGAGAAGTTCACAACAGAGCCCCTGGGGCAAGGTGACACAGCTACTTCTGAGCTGCAAGTTTACTTCTTGTTTGCAAAGGCTCATCTCCAGGTGATGTGCTGTGCTAGTGCCCCTTCCATCCCAGCCCTGGGGCTGCCTGCCTCTGTGCTTGTGCCTCATGCCTGCCTGCACCTGGGGCAGTGCTACTATTGGTTGGAAGAAGCAAAGATTTATGATGCTTCATTCATCGTTTTTCTCTGTGGATTGTTATACTGATCTCCCATGAACTGATCTGGTTTGTCCCACTTCAGTTCTTGGGGGAATACATGTCTTTCAGACGTGTTTAAAGGTGAATCTTCACTCTGGTGCCTTTTCTAGTTCATTTTCATATTACTCAGGAACCAGTACGTGCTGCCAGTTTGCTTATTTGCCTGTTTTGGTGGAGCTAATGCCCTTCTGTTATTGTTCTCTGTGGGCAAGGAGAGTTCAAGTGATTTCTCCCCTGGCAATGCTAGAGGGTGGTTAGGTGTGTACGAAGGGGCTGCCAGCCCGACTCACTCTCCTTCCTGCTGGCCAAGGTGGAGGTCTGTACCATAGGCTGCTTACAGATGCATTTTGACTCTGAGCTTTGTTGAATTTGAAGCAAGAGCTTCTAAAATCAATTACCTAAGTATTTTGACGATGCTCATATGTTGTTGCATTCAGTGTACCATTGATAAGATGGTATAAAGTGGGTGGGATCTCTTCTTCCGTAAGTACAAGGGAAGCTACCTAAGAAACAAAACTGCCAGTTGTGTTTCTCTTGAGGAGCTGTCATGCTGACAGAAAAGGAGTGTATCATAGTCTGTTTGGCATTCGTTACTTCCATATTTTAAGCTCCTGCTTTCATTAATTTAGATATTTTCTACTTTGCCACTGATTATGCTCTATTTTTGTGCCTACTTTTTAATGTCAGTTCTTGTCCTTAAATATTTGACACATGATTATCCATTTTCAAAGAGAACTTCCCATTGCTGTCCCAAAAGGAAATGTGTTGGCTGTGTACATCAGGAGGCTTGACAGGTTAGTAATTGTGAATATCAAAGATCCTCACATATCTGGAGAGCTCTACAGCAAATTGAGTGTTCCTTGGAGATTCTGCTATTTTTGCTTAGTATTTGGCATCAGCCTGTTAATATCATGCTCTATTTACATAGATTGTTGTCTTTCCTTTCTGCATATAAGCAACTTCCTTTCTGTCTCATCTGTTTCCACCATCACCATCTCTGGGGCAGAAATAAATTTCATCAAGGCTGTGAATAATAAGGAGATGAGTAAGTAAGCCACCAAAGTATGGGGAAATGTGCCAAGCAGTCTGACCCTTATGCCCTGGTGGGGTTGGGTAATGGAGGAGAGCGGCTGGGGAGAAGGTGACAGCAGAGGCAGCTCTGCGAGATACCGCTGCCTATGGAGCAGCTCTTTCCACCTCCGCAGGCGCTTAGTTCAGCTGCTAATGGCATATGGGTTCATTTGTCACCGTGCTGTTTATGGGGTTGTAACAGGCTGTAACAGGAGTTAATGTATGGGTACAGGCACGGGCACCGTGGCTGGGAGGTGTTAATGTGGGTGGCAGGCTCCCTGTCCGAATGTAAAACATGACCCCCAGGTCTCTCGATCCATGGTTAGCATGAGCAGGTCCTGCACCATTATCCAGGGGCTTTCCATCCCAGTAGGACAATTGTGACCTACTTTAGAGCAAAACAAGGAAAATGTCTCTACTCTTGCACTGTTTGCAGTGAAGTATTTAAGTCTCTGAAGTTATTCTTCACATAAATTGTAAATCACTCAGTTAGAGGCCATGTGAGGTAGTCCTACGAGCCTCAGTGGTTTATAAATCATCCTTTGAGGAGGTGAGCTTTTCTTGACCTAAGCAAAACTGTCTTTTCCCCAGGAAGAGTGCAGCTTGGAGGATGCTTGCTCCTCTTCATATACCTCTCTCATGAAGTACTTCTCTTTGGAAGTTCTGCTTCCAAAGAAGAACCAGCATGGGCAGGGTCAGGATCTGCAACCATCAGGGCGGCAACACACGTCATGGACTTCAAAAATTTGCCTAGCTTCCCAAGATAGAAAAGGATGCATGACTGGTCTTGCATGCTGACTAACATCTTGAATAGAGTAGTTTCACTGAAGCCAGTGGCATATCAAAACCCTGGTGTTTTTCTGCTAAGTCTTTGCAGGCTTTGGGACTGTTTCTGTACCATTGCTTTCTTGCCCAGACACACATGTGCTGCACATGTCCTCGTGGTTTGATAGGCAGTCCCATGTGATGAAAAGCAATGTAGTGTTACCAGCCCAGGTTAGCATTGTTCTTCTGTAAGAACTGACTTCGTTGAAATTAGGGGCTGCAGTTGAGTACAGGCAGCCTCACTTTGTGTTGCTCAGTCTCCAGATGTGCTGTGTTGTAATGACACTCTAAATGGCAATAATTTACACTGGAAGAAGGGTGCGGAAAAGTATTTTCTAAAGGGTGTTTCAAATTTTGAAGGCAGTGCTCCCACAGGAAGAATTTTGAATAATTACAGCAGTGGCATATGTCAAGTTCTAAATAGAAATCAGTGGGACTCCTTAAGCTATCATGAGATCTGGGAGCCTGGGTTTCGGTCTCCCATGTGCACAGTTGGCCTGCCAGCCTAGGGTCTGTCCATGAGGTAAGAGGACCTTGGGAAAATAGGCTGATTTCTTCTGAAAGAGAATGGGTTTGACAACTTCTGGTGAAATGTTTCATGCTGGAAGAACTGTCATGTGCCAAGAAGAAAACATTTTGCTCTAGCAATGGTGGTGGTCGGGTTTTGGTGCTTTGTTTTTTGGGGCATTTTCTTTGTTTCTACATGTGTGTTAGCAAGACGTAGGTGAAAACATAGCTAAGAATAGAAGGTATACTATTGCTTTATTGTGCTATTCCTCTTTTTCCCATTTCTCTGACAGTGTTCAAAGACTATAACACATAAGGGATACAACATTTTGGTTGCTTCCCTACCAAGTGAAAAAGTTTAGGGCTAGGTTATGTTTGTGGACTGTTCAAAGCACCTGCAATGTTTGTGAATTTGGTCAACAGACTTAATATTGCCTACATACCACAAAGACAGATGCACCAGAAAAAGTGGGGAGACGTGTGTCAGCCCTTGCCCCTGCAGGTTCAGTGTATGGAGATGGGCAGTTTATTTTCCAGTATGTTTATTCAGTTGCTTGTTCATCATCTGAGGTTGCTTTATTTCAGCTTTAAAGTTTGAAAAAAAAACCCACTATGAAAGAGGCAAGTTAGGAAAATACGGCTTGGTTCAGGGGAAAGGTGTTGAACAGGTGACTGACATTACTAAGCTGTGGCATTGCCTCTGTCTGTCCCTTCCTCCTTTCTTGTCTTCAGATGGTGACAAATTTGGAGAGACACCACCAGTCAGACCTCCATGGTATTTCAGTGTTGCTGTGATCCTATTTTCAAACCTATTTCAAGTCCTTATTTCGGTCGGTGTGTTCCAGTGCTCTGTTCATTTTTCTGCTCTTGTGTATATTGAACAGTGACCTTCATGCTAAGTCATGCTTCGTTTTCGTTAACCTGAGTACACCAAAGCAACAAAATGAAGCCATTTATTTTCACATTCAGGTTTCCCTGAACACAGTGTTTATGAGAGAAATAAGCACCTTTGCAACTGAGGAAAAAATGAGAATAATTTTCATCCACATTGAACAAGAAAGTGCTATTTTGTACTTATGTAGAACTTTTGACTGCTGTCATAACACAATGTAATAATAAATGGTTGAGAGAATAGTACATCAATCAGAAAATAATCAGTATATCAGTCTGTACTCATAGTTTCTAGGTTCGGCTGATAAAACTTTCATCTTGTTTTTGTCTTTATGCTCTGTCACATTAATTTGTTGCATATTGCTTTTATGGTATATAGTAGCTATGTTTAAATTTGTATATATCTTGTTTTGCTTACTTTCTTTGTCTGTATGCAAACCTACTGTTTTTGAACTTGGATAAAATCAGTTGCTCCACATGCCTTGGCATCTCATATGAGAATTCGCTCCTTATCGCTGTGCAGTAGAAAGCTTTAGGACTTTAACTTATTCATAAATATCTCAAAGGTCTTTGCTCTCCTTGTTATCCATTTAGTTTATATAGATAAAATGCCTAAAATGAAACATTTGGCTGCTGTGAGAATAGGGGCTTATTTGGAAACCCTCTGGAGAGAGACTGACTTCCCATGGACATGGAAATACGCTGGGGGCTCCTGACAGCTGTCGCTGCCGTGGGGGTCCTCTTTGGTCGGGGAACAGCTATAATTAAAACTGAAATGCAGTGAAGTGAACACAGTGAAGAGGGAGAGAGGCTTTGGGTTGTTAGGTAGTTTTCTCAACCACACGTGACAGAGGAAGGCTGTTGCTGAGCAAGTGCTGCCCTGCAAAGCAGGTACTCAGGAGGGTTTTGCTTTGTAGGAGAAATAACGCTTTCTAGATCGGTGCTTTAGAGACTAAAAATAGAATAGGGACAGTGTCTGCTGATAGGATACAAGGTTTGGCAGCTTGGGTGGGGAGCTTGTGCCACTGCAGGTGTGGAAGAGTCAGCAGATGCTTCGCTTTCATGAGTGCATCCAGCCCACCGCCCCTGGGTGTTTGTCTGTCTCTCTGGCTCACAGGCACACACAGCCACGCTCTTTTACTGCCACGCATCTGGTGAGACTGGGCATTGCTGGCACCAGCATGATGCTCCTTGGGGGTGCATACATATGCCCACACCCATGTTCTTTTAATAGCTGTGATTTTGTTTCTTAATTGGCTGTTCACAGCCTGCAGAGCTGTGGGGACAAAGACTAAAAGAGCAGGGCTTTGCTGTATTTCACGTATTTTATATATATACTATTTATAGATAATAAAATAACAGACTGTCCCACAAGGAAAGAACTAATAAACTCTGTTGCTTCTTAAGTTACACCCTCCTCCTCAGCTCCTTCACTTCATCCACTGACATTTCTCATAGTCCTCCTCCCCTGTGAGGGTACCATACTGCTGGCATTGTCCTCGGCCAGGCAGCAAACAGGCAGTGTATCCGACAGGTCCCTGTTTGATCACCTGTCTGGCACATGTATGGTGATGGGCGAAGCCCAGCGGGTTGAACGGGCTTGTGCTGCACTTGCTTGGTGGTTTTTCGCTCTGGGAAACCCTCTGGGCTTGTATTTGCCAGCCAGGGATGTTACAGAGTCTGCGATTTTATCCAATTAAAACATTTAAAATTACCATTTCAGCAAGTTAAATAGAGTTTCTTTAGGAGAAAAGATCCATAGCAGCACACATTGACCAACACAGTCCATGTCACTGCCGCACAGAGACCTAGGTTTTGTGGAAACTTTTGTTACAGAATAACCCTGATGCTTTCTTTTTTGAAATCTTTAAAAATAATAGCACGCCATTGTGCTTGAAAGGATACTGTTTTGATGAAAATCTGCAGAGAAAGACTTCTTTTCCTATTACTTTTCAACTCTTGGCACAACCTCTGAAGGAAACTAAAAGTAACCATATTTGCTTGATATAGGGAGGGGGGCAGAGGTGGAAGAGAAAGCTTTGAGTTGCAAGTAATATGTTTTGCCATGTTAATCAGTTAGGATTTTCTCACTTGAGAATGAGGCATCCGGATGTTATTCCAAACATACTGTCTTAAACATACCCAGTGGTAGGGACAAATGGATGTACTTATGTGCATCTATCATCAAACATATATATTACGTGACCTTGCTTCAGCAAAATATTTTGCTGCTTCGTTGTGCTGAAGGAAAAAGAGGTGGTTTGGAACTGCAGCATCAAAATTGTCAAGTGCTGAAGATAAAAATGTAATTCTGTGGTTTTGTTCACAAAACTTATTTTTAGATTGGCCTGTCTTCTCCTCACTGGAGAAATAAATCACAAGTCATTTACAAACAACAGATAAAGAATTGCAAAACTTCAGGCTGGATGCTCTTAGTACAGGCTGGTGGATTCTCCTCAAAGTGTTAGAAATTGCCCGATTTTTGCTGAGGAGTAGAGAGCCTGGCTTTAGCTGCAAATGCATTCATAGAATCATAGAATCGTAGAATCGTAGAATCATAGAATCATAGAATGGTAGAATCATAGAATGGTTTGTGTTGGAAGGGACCTTAAAGATCATTTAGTTCCAATCCCCTGCCATGGGCAGGAGCACCTCCCTCTAGACTGGGCTGCTCAAAGCCCCGTCCAACTTGGCTTTGAACACTGCCAAGGATGGGGCAGCCACAGCTTCTCTGGGCAACCTGTTCCAGTGTCTCACCACCCTCACAGTAAAGAACTTCTTCCAAATATCTGATCTGAATCTGTCCTTTTTCAGTTTAAAGCCATTCCTTCTTTGTCCTGTCACTTGTAGGCCCCTTTAGGTACTGGAAGACAGTTACAAGGTCTCCCCTGAGCCTTCTCTTCTCCAGGCTGAACAAGCCCTGCTCTCAGCCTGAAATCTGCACTTCCATCGCATGAATGGAAAACAAGCTCCAGTACACAAGCTTGGAGTTCTTAGTTGACAATAATTTCTTGCAATATGTTTGATTCAGCTTCATGGGTTTTTTTTCCTATTTCAACTATTTGGTAATGTATTTTTTCCCCTTTCGGGGGGATGATGCTTCTTAACTCAAGTGAAAATGTTCATGTACCCCAGCCTTTCTTACGCATTCAGATCTGAAGCTACATAGTATAAGTGTCAGTCTTGTGCTGGTGGCGCTTCCCCCGCTGTGCCTGTGGCCTTACCAGCATGTTCGCTCCCCATCAGGAGCTGCTGGAAAAGGCCTTTCCATGGTGCAGTGAGGTCCTCTCTTGTCCACCCTCATTGCCACCTACTGTGAAGTCTCAGGGACTCTTGCCCTGTTCCTCGCATGCCCTAAGCTTATGCTTATGGGGGACATATGCACATGAGGATTGCAGCTGTCATCTAAAATGAAAAAAATAGTGTGTTGGGGCTTGCAGAACTCTATTTTGAAAGCTAAGGGTGAGTAGAAACTACCCGAAGATATTTATTTTTAGCTTGTTTTGCTGTGAATGAGTCTCATACAATTATTCTGTCCCCCATAAATAATTTCTGATTTTGTGCACTCGTGCCAGGCTTGGGAGAGATGGAGAAGTTCCCACCAGTCTTTTAGAAGTCAACCTCAGACAGAAGAGAGGTGTGGACGAGCGTGGCCATGCAGGCAGGCAGTCCTCCTCTGCTTCTGGTGCACCTCAGCAGGCGGCAGCTGGCTGCCCTGAGATTCCTCATGGGCTTTTCTCTTCGTGTCAAAGTCTTGTGGTCCTAAGCCACATTTTGGAGCGCTGTGCCTACCTAGAGGAACACCCCAAATGCACCCTGGCTAGAAGTGTCTCCAGACCTGGTGTCCCTGCTGGCAGTGTGCAGCAAGAGGGATGTGAGGGGCTCAGCCCGCTGGGGGGTGCTCAGGGGATTCCCGCCAAGCAGGCACTGCTTTTAGCAGCTGGGAGCTTATCAGAGACAGGATGTGACAGTTGCATCTGTTTAGCCATATGTCTTCCTGGATCCTGTTTTCGAACTGGGAAGAGTCATTAAATGATCAGTTTAATCTCAAAATTTAGTTATAATTATAAAATAAAAAAATATTTCCCCAACCTTCTCATCTTCCTCCCCCTCCACTGATAGTCCTCATTAAGGGATGTCGTTTTCCTGTAAGCCAAGTGACATACAGGACAACCTCAGAGTGGATCCAGTTACTAAGCAGGCATTTGCCATTGTGAGGCTGGCTTTTGCATGCTTTGCGAGTTTTACTGAATGTATTTAGTAACTCCAATTGTTTCTGATAGTGATTTTTTGTAAACACCATTGGGAATGCTTGTAAGCGTAGCTGTGCTGTTTTTAACATCCTAGCACCTCTAGCTCATGCTGACAGCAATGGAAATTGATAGTGTTGAATGTGAACCTGGGATGTTCCTGGTTTGCCGGCATGTCCAGAAACTCTTATAAAATCCTTTGGGGTCAAGTCCTCAAAATTATTTCAGTGGATCGTGGATGATAATTAACAACTGCATTTATTTTAGGCTGAATGAGAAGATTAATTTCAAGGGGAGTTGTGAGTTTTTTGCCTTTCAAGTATTTTTGCCCTTTATGCAAAGAACATTTTGAAACTAAAGCATTGAGTTGAGGAAACACACTGTTTCATTTTGATAATTTTGGGGCACACCAGCTCCAAAACATCAGCTGTGTTGGAACTACTTGTGCATCAACGCAAGTGTTTCAGCAGTGTGAAAATGAACAGGCAAAATATTGTGATGCTGCGACTACATTTGTGCATGTGTGACATGAACTAGAAAGCCTTGAGGGAGCAGTTTCACCCTGTTGTACCCAGGCTTGGCCCCACCGGTATGGAAGTCCAGCCTTGCAGATCCCTGGGTGTTGACTGGGAAAAAGCCACAGGGTGGCACGGGTAGATAGGTAGCCTGAATTTAAAAGGGTCCCAAAGGTCCCACATCAGTAGCTGAAGAACGAGGTGCTGAAGCATTAACTCCCTTCTGAAGATGCGCCCAGTGTTCCTGGTGCAGACAGCTAGACTAAAAAAGGGTGTTTGGTTGCTTGTGAGAGCACAGAGCTGCTTCCAGACTCCTGCAAGGACATCATCCATGGAGAATGAGGCTTCTGCTACCTGTGACTTTGATGAGCAGCACGGGTCTTCCCAGATACACCCAGACCAGAATTAGAGATAGTTTTTGCCTTCTCAAGAACAGATTGATAGGTGTTGCCTCGTGCTGCTCTGTACCTGGTCAAGAGAATATTGATTAACTGACTTTTAGGCAGAAGATGCATCTGTTTGATGCAAAGGGGGTTTCCTAAGGGAAACGTCACATTGTGTCTCAAAGAAATAATGGTGGGAATTGCAGAAAATACTCTACCAATTGAAAAAGAGAGCAGCATCAGTCTCTCCCCGAAGGCTTGTCTCCCCACCCTTCACCACCCAGGAAAGATGCATCAGAGGAAACCAGCACCAGCATGGCTGATTGCCGCAGTGTGGAAGAATCAGTGTGGAGGAATTGCTCCGTTTCATCTACATCTGCCCACTTCACTTGGTACTTTTCTCCTGTTCCTCATATTGCCTCCTTTGCTGTCTTAATTGAGCTGGAAAAGGTAATTTCAGATGTTATTTAAGGAAAGAATTTAATCTAACACAGGCAGGACTGAGTAAATGAAATTTCTGTTTGAAACTGGCTGTTAGCACTGTTTCCTGTCAACTTCATTTTATCCCCTATTACTTACTATTAGAACACGGCATAAGATATGCTTCTTAGAAAATTCAACTAATGCATTTGCTTCTTAGTCATTATTATACATTATTCTTTAACACAGCAGTCCCTTTATTGTTTTACTCTGTACATTTGATTTCTTAACAGAAAGTTACCATTGGACTGCGCATCGAGACCTGTGCACAGCTTGTACTGAAAATGATTCATGTAGTCACCGTGACAAGCTGGTCGGTGTTTTGCATGGTGATGTTGGAAGTAGAAAACTCCATTAAAGCTAGGTATCCATAAACATTTGCTGTGAGTTTAGTCATTAACAGCAGCATCGGCTTCCAGTTGATGGGCTCAAAAGCCCAGTGGCAGAGCAAGCTGCAGTGTCACCTTCCAGGCAAGCCAGGAGCAGCAGCAGTCCTGTCTCCTTGGAAGAGCCCTGTCCTTCAGGGTGCCACTGGAGTTCTCCTTTTTTGTCTCCATCTTACTGAACAGTTTCATAATGATGCTCATAGATAAACTTTAGCTCATGAGGTATTTCTCCACCAGCTGCTCTTTGCTAAAAGGGTGCAGGTTTAGACCTGCCAAAGGTAGATTTTTGTTCTTAAAGTGCCTTTTCCAGTTTGGTAGAGAAAAATGCATATTCATGTTCTGGGAATTCAGATTCATTTCTTGGGTGACCCTGGCACTGAGGGGGCAGTTGGGGTTCATAGGTGTTTGGTGCCAGCTGAGGTGACCTTGGCTGTCCCATCAGTTGGCGGTCCAGCATAGGGTCTGTGTCACTCTGCTAGCTCCCTGGGAAGTCTCAGATATCCTAAAGTGCATTTGAAGTGGCACTAGATGCTTATGCTTAGGTCCCTGGGTCATTCCCAAAATATATGCATACTCCCCAGTGAGCTGAGTGTTTCAGTGCCTCTGATTCCCCTGAGATCATCCTGTTACTAGGGAGGAAGAAGACTAAAATCAGATAGGATTATTCTAGAAAATTTAGATTCTTGATTACAAAAGCAGAAGCACTCTCACTGCACAAGAAAACAGAATTCAGTTCTGGATGATATTTGACTGTAAACCTCATCAGCGGTTGCTCTGATGCTCAGCTGGCATAGAGGACTGCCTCATCCCATCTCAGAGACCTTTGTAGAACTGTCATGTCTCCATTCTTTTGGTACAGATGGAGATCTCAGCTGCTCTCCAGAGGCACTGTAATCTCCTCTTGATTAAGAAAGCTGCTCTCTTCTACTTCTTATCACACCACTTTTCCTGCTTCTTTCCTGCCCTACTGTCCATGGATTCCCATCATCTTGGAATGTTCTTCCCTGTTGCTTGGAACTGGCTTCCAAAACCACAAGATAAGGACAGCTTCTAGGGTTTTGGTCTAAAGTGAAGGTGGCAGAAGAGAGAACAGTTATGAAAAATTGCCTGTTTTGTGACATTCCCTGCTTTTGAGGGCATTTGCTTTAGATTGTACTATTTAGTGTCATTCTAAAGCTGCAAACTAAACACCAAGATACTCACTATCAGCTGCACACAGCCAGGATGGTATAGCCTAGCCCACCACATGAAGCTTAACCTTGGCCTTTGTAGCCTATGGATTAGAGGGACCCTTGGGTTGTGGGGTCCAGCTTCCCACCTCTGCTGGCAATCATAATGGATGGTTGGTCCAGTGGGTTCTGCACATGTCTCCCTTATGGCTCAGGGTGAAGAGTTTTTTCAGTATCCAAGAGCAAACTGAAGAGGTTTAATATTTGAGATCATTGCTTGTATTGAAGTTATTGATACCTGTGCATGCAAGGGTAAAGAGGGCTTGTGCAGGCGGAGGGCTTACCCAAAGCCAGCATATATGTTCAGGAATACCCATGCAACAGCTGCCTGTCCCAGCAAGACACGGAGTGGTGAGACTCTTCAGGTCCTCACAGAAACATGGTTTGGCATGCAGAAAGCACACTGCCAGCTTACATGTGCTTTGGCAGGAGTGGTGTGCCCCAAATCAGGCCTGGTGGGCGTGGGACAGCCCCTCAGGCTGCCCCAGGAGTATGAGTGGTCAGTCCTGTGGAGTGGTTGGACCTTTCCCCCCGGCATGGGTTCCCTGTGCCGCTGGTCTCCAGCCTGGCCCCCAGCAGCATCCTCCTGGGCACAGGGGGATTTTAGCAGCCAAGAACTTCTCTTGTCTGTTAGCAGGATCACTTGCAAGAAGGGTGGATCAAAGGACCTTAGTAGCTCCAGATGAATTGCCACACACCTCGTTAATCAACTAGTAAAATGCAATGAAAAGCCTGCACTTGGAAAGCCAAGTGAGAGGCCTCACAGTCGCTTATACTGTGAATTTCCTGTGTTGTCCTCGTTTAACCTTGCTGTGCAGTGATTTTTCTTTTTTTTTCATTGCATTATTTATAGAGTGGATATTAGTGCAATCCTTTCTTCTTCAGCAGTTGGTAGCATCCTCTAAAACAACAATCGAGTGAAAATAAAAAACCAGAGGCCCATATATTTTTGGAGTTTATTTTGCAAGCCTATTTGTAATGGCTAGAGAAGAAAACACAATTAATAAGGAAGCAGGGAGTGGAAGCTGTATTCTTTTATCTGAATATTTGTTTTGGCAGTGATCTGGAGTTCTCTGAAACACTGGCTTAATTGTCTCTCAAGTTTGCCAACTGTAATTTTCTCTCCTATTATTAGAAATAAAGGCATTTTTTGGTTCACTCAAAGAGATCTATTTTCATAGCAAATGCATCATGCGTATCCTGTTGATGTAAAAATCTAACTTTTTGTTAACATCTTGCATTTAAGTTTACTTTATGGACCCAAGCTCTGAGATTTAACTCTAAGAAGCATTAATGCATCCTGAATCAGACCATGTGTGAGGGACTGCTTCCTGCCAAGTGATTCCCCCTGTGAACACATACACAGCCCTGACAGTGTGTAGGCTTTAAGAGAAGGAAGCATACTCAGACCCTTCTGACCCTTCTGAGCATCAGCATTTTCCTCTGGTGGAGCAAGAGCTACATAGGCAACCTCTGTATCCAATAAGCTCCTGGCTTGAAGTGTGCAAGTGTTTCGGCTTACGTTCTTAGCAGCCCTGTGTACTTTACAATTGTGCATTAGACTTTTAAGAGTGAAATCTAAAAGCAAGGAAGGAAAGCATTTATTTTACTTTTGATAGGAACTGATAGCTTTTTTTTTTTTTTTTTTTGTATTTTCGCTGAAGTTGCTGACATAGAACTTTTTCCATAATGGAACATCAGCCCCGATACTAACACTACAACCAGTTAACACTATACCACCATCTATTGCCTGAGTAGTGGTAATATTATGAATGTTGGTGAGATGATTGCCTTTGCAGAAAGACTTCATGGGAGTAATAACTCTGATGATGATATTTCATGTAGAATGTGAAATAAGAAATCTGCAACACCTGCCAGAGAGGGCATCTTTGCTGTGCAGTTTGGACTCTTGAGAATCACAGTATCATAGAATGGCTTGGGTTGGAAGGGACCTTAAAGATCATCTAGGCACAGGCAGGGACACCTCCCACGAGACCAGGTTGCTCAAAGCCCCATCCAAGCTGGTGTTGAACACTGCCAGGGATGCGGCAGCCACAGCTTCTCTGGGCAACCTGTTTCAATGCCTCAGCACCCTCATAGTGATGGATTTTTTCCTAATATCTAATCTAAATCTACCCTGTTTCATCTGAAGGAATCATTAGCACTGGCAAACTTTACAAACTATTTATGTTTGTGTATGAAAATTCACAAATGAGCAAATAAAGTAACATCCATGTGTGTTTTACCCAGTCTTTTTTGAGCTACTTCAAAGCAGAAGGCTTTCTCTGTTCCTCAAGACCTGTTCTGCTTCTGACTGCCATGCTGCAGTGTATGCAAGGGCTGTTTTTTATAAATGTTCCTTATCCATCGGAAAAGAAAATACTCAATTTTGTTAGCTAGAGAGTCCAGTCTTTAAAAATGTCTTTTAATTTATTCTGTTTGTTATTCTGGCAATTCCCTATGACCATTTTGCTTTAATAATTTCAACATGTTCCCTTTTCTTTTTCATTCCATCTTTTCCTATGTTGTTACCTGCTTAGAAGAAAAATTTAAACCCTCCTTAGTGATTTTTGTCCAAATAGAGGCATTTGCATGAGTGAAGTTAGAATAACTCGGATCTGTCACAAGACTAACATTCTCCCTAAAAACAGGTTATGAATCAAATTAGCATTTAGCAGGTTTTGTCGTGATCTGGTTGATATAAGTAAGTTGCAACCAGTTTTGTAATGAAATTTCCATATTTATCTTACTAACTGAAATTTTTCCTGGGGACTTTGTATCTTTTGTAATGTTAAATGCTCTTCCTTAATAGGAAAAGGAAGGAACAAATAGGAAAGGAAAGGACAAATTTTATTAAACTCCAGTGAAATTTTGTAGTATATCTTGTATGGGGATATAGATATATATTAAAGGATGAGAAATAAATTGCAAGAGAATTACAGCTTTTAAATATTACATTTACAGTCCAGAGAAACAGCTAAAACTTAATGAAATGGTGAGTTTGGGAGTGTTGCAGTGGATAGGGTGGATGTCAGTTGCGTAATCATATTACTACTGCTTAGCGAGCGCACTGTATTTTAGTAAAGAAGCTGTTTGTAATAGTCTGTACACGTTTCTTGCCCATGGCAAATACTAAGTCATTCAATTTAGTTTAGATTGCAGTGAAAGTACGATAATTTAAGTCATATTATTTGCATTTATCTAGGCCCAAGCATATGTATGAAGAGGTTACCACACATCAGCTGACACACAGTAACATGTTAACTCTTGTAATGAACCATGTGCTGGAGCCCTTAATTCTGCCTAGGAAGGGAATCCCTAAAAAATATTCAAAAACTTTAACTATGTTAAATTCCTTGGTCATTTTGTTTTATCTTCGTAAGGAGTAGAATACCTTACATTTAATCTGAAAGTGGGTTTTAGAGTCTTTAACATTCTTTGTGATGGATCCACGTAAACCATCAAAAATGTACTTTTCAGTTTACAGAAGATACTGAAACCAGCCATTCCAACTTTCCATTAAGAACAGAGTTGAATTTATTTTTTTCTTGAAAATAGTTTGCCAAAAACCAAAAAAGTGATTTCTGTGATCCTGAAACTCTTTGGAAATTTGTGATGATTGGCTGAACAGGTTTGGATGGAAAAAGGTTTCAGGCTATAGTGGTAATTCCTCAGCTTTTACCAATTACCCTATGATTAAGAGATGATAATGAAGAAAGGGTTCAAGGGCAAAAGGACTTGAAACCGTATCAGTCATCTGTTTGAGAGAGTAATGTGACCTGCAAAATAAAGGCTATTTGAGGGTATATTACTCCTTATCTCTCCTTTTGATCCTGTTCCTTTAAAAACAATAAAATAAAAGACTTACATATTTGTTGAGCTGCAAGAATAAACGGTGAGAGTCCCAGCACGCTGGTGTTAAGGCACTTGCCCTGGACCCAGACCTGGCTCAGACCTGTTATTTATGTGCTTATAACAGCTTGTATTTTATAATAGCTTAGCACTTTGCCCCACCACAGCTGCTGCCCTCTCTTTCCTATGCTGTTAGAAAACATGCCCAGGGAATAGCCATTTCAGTGCAAATTTAATTTGTTTTTTTTTTTATTTGCAGTAAAACTACGTGTCATTTCCCTTTTTTACTTCATTGGGAAAAGTTTGAAGTATTTTTTTAAAAACAAGCCTAAATTTTTCTTTCCTTCAAGCAAGCAGGTACTCCCACAGTCGCAATTCATAGAATCATAAAACCATTTAGGGTGGGCAAGACCCTTAAGATCATTGAGTCCAACTGTTCACCAAACACTACCAAGTCCTCCACTGAAGATCCATTTTGCCACCAAATCAGGTATCTCCAGGTGGGTCCAGTTCTCTGTAGCTTTGACCCAAGTGTGGTCATCTCTTTCATCTTACATATGTGGTGATCTTGCAGTTTTTGTATGACACTGCTTCATGCTTGCTCTGGATAGGTAGACTACCCTAGACTAGATGGCTACTCTGTGTAGCAAATCTTGTATTGCGATAGGCTTTTGAAGCTTAACTACGAAAGTAAATTCTAGAGAGTTAGAGTAATAGATTGGAAATACTGATGGCAATATGGACAGACTGCTCTGTGCCCATTTAATCCTCTGCTTTGTGGTATCTCCTTGTTTGCATTGTTACTCTGGCCAGTAAGAGACTGAACCCGCTGCTGTGATTGCATCTTTGCATATGGTTAGAGAGAAGATCTCTGATTGATAGACTTTTAACTTCTCTGGAAAAAAGTATAATGAATTAATTTACTGGAAGCTGGAAAACTTTATATGAGGGGTAGGGAGCAAATTTTCAGTACGGATGTACATGTTTTAGTGTCTTATGAAAGGATGCAGTGGGATGCCTGTAACTTGGTGTTTTTAAAACAGGGTTGGCTTTCCAGCTGCCAGAAATTTGAAATGTACTTTCTGTAGCACTTCTTGTCATTTAAGGGCTATGCAACATTAAAAGTTCAAAATTTCAAGAGAAAATACATTTTTAACTGTGTTTTGATAAAACCATTTTGATACAGGCAAATCATAGTATATTTTAAGCTTTTTGTTTATTACTGTATAACTGTGGAATATTTTTATTTGTCAGATAATCTCTTTCTAACAGGCAAGCTTTCCAGTGAAGATACATTATCTATTCATGGGACGATGGTCCTATAGTACCTGTAGCCCAGAAACAGTGCAGATGAACATTATGAACCTACTGAAATTCAAAACCTCTGATGAAAAATTTTTTTCAACTGATTTATTTTTGTAGAACTAAGTTGTCAAAATATGAGTTCCAGAAGGATAAAATGGTTTTCATTGTTCAGTGTTGGCTTATGGCATTAAAAGAATGCATGACATTTTAAAGAGAACAGCAGGTTCCTTTTAAAAATAGTACTTAATTCAGGAATAACGCTGTCCAGTGAAAGATCACGAGAACAGTAGCAAAGGGCATACTAATGCTCATTTGAATTTATAAACTGTATATTTTAGCCTCTTTCCTAATAAACACGGAACAGACGGAGACAAGATACTGGTTGTATTTTATATTTCGTAGACTCTGAGGTTACAAGCCGCTGTAGAAAACACTGTTCTTTTTTAAAAGAGAATCCCGCAAAAATCAGGGGATATTTGCAGTGTAATGCAACATGTAATAACCTGTACTCATGGCTGTCATCAGCATGAAGCATGGCTTTGTGAATAGCAAAGAGAACTCTAAAAGGAGCTCTTGGAGAAAGCCAGCCTTCTGCTTTCTTTTTTGGTTCCCCATCCTGTGGGGAAGGCAAAGGCCTGCACAGTCACAGCCTAGGAAACAAAAGAGAAATCTGTAAATGTCTCTCAGAACTAAAACATGTGGAAAAAATTAGAAATATATCTTTAAAAGTCTCGTTCAGTTTGGAAACATCAGCTTTTTCCTGGCCTACATGGAATCTGAACTGCCTTTAGTTTTGTCTTTTATTGGAGAAATAGTGATACTGCTGCTTACCATGTATCATAGATCTAGAAGGGTGTTTTGTGTGGTGGGAGGTCACCCTTCCAGCTATCCTCATGCTCTGAGGTGTCTCCTTGGAGGCAACCATGGCATCAGGGACCCTTGCTGTTTTTGATAACCTTCTGCCAAATGCTGCAGGGCACTGGGAAAAGTTCTTGAGAAAATGAAGGCATTTTTTAAGAAAAATGAGATTTTTCTGAGCTTTTCCATTTGCAAAACCCATGCTTTTAGGCTAATGCAACTTGTCTTTTGAAGGTTTTATTTTGAATTGGTTTGTTTGGGTTTTTTTTCATTTGGAGTGAATGCAACTACTTCTGTTCTAGAGATTGCAACCCGGTTTCAATAGAGATGCCAGTTTCTAGCTTTCCAGCAACCCTGGCTGTAAGAGTTCTTGGGATTTTTTCCTCTCTCTCTTCAGACTGAGGTAGCAATGACACCAGTGAAGAGCTCTGTCTCAGTCAGAGGTAGAGGAAGGTAATTTTGGCAGGATTGCAGAGCACAGAGGTGCTGTGTGCTCAGTCCTAAGGTGCCTCCCTGGTGAGGGCATTCAAGTAGATACACTCTGTGGGGGAAGCAAATTGCTCTATTAATAGTAGGATGCCTACAAAAAAATCCCTTAGAGTGCATCAGTGACCATATCCAGTGTGATCCTAGAAAGCTAGAAAGCAAGGCAGTGATAAGCTTAAGTGGGATGAACAACAGAGGCATAGCTTGGCTTTAACCTGAATAGACCACTGCAGTGGGTTGACACTCAGTGTGCTCTTGGGGAATGTCTCTCTCCTCTTTTTTGTTTCTAACTTGCATATTTTGTGTTTTGACTTCTGTAAATGCCACTGTTAAGGTCCAGCGCTGAAAGCTCATGTGTTATTAAAGAGGTGCCAGCCTTTGAGATTGCAAAAAGCTTGTGTGACAGAGAAGGGAAGAAACAGTGGACTATGGTGAGCGTAAAATCTCCCAGTATATGTTTGGGACCTGAGGGAAAACAGCACAAACAACACCTCTGGCAGAAGCCACCACAGCTGTGTGTCCTTCTGCCCTAGTGCTAACTGTCCATCTGGAAATAAAACCAACCATGAAATGCACATCAGCGCAGTGATTGTAGGACTTCCCTCTTCGGGTGCTTCTGTGCAGCAGACATCTGCCGCTGTCCCAGATGTAGCCACAGCTCTCGCTGCTGGTGGCGATAGGTGCGGGAGATGCTGTCCCACGCTGAGCGAGCCCTGTGAGCGCTCATCCCTGCTGCAGCTGTGCATGCTGCCAGCCCAGCCTTGCCGCCCTGTGAGGTGCCTCTGCCACAAGGCCAGGGCTGGGAGCAATTACGTGATTTTGCTGAGTGTTTAAACCAGTTAAAAATAAACATGCTGGGAAAAAAACAAATACACTTACAAAAGACCGTAACTACAAAGAAATTCCCACTCCTCCCTGCTTTTCTGTTTAAGTACTGATAGTTTATCTGTTTGGGGGGTGGAAGAAGAAGAACAAGGGTGAAGAGTGAACAAAGCAAATTACTCCTGAGTTCAAGACTTAGAAGAAATCTAAGCTTCTCACACCATCTTCTTATAGTCTTTCCTCCCAGAAAAACACCAGGACTGTAAAAAAAAAGATGGTGTCAACAAGAACTGTATTTTGTTAGAGGGACATGGAGCAGAGCAAGTCAAATTACTTGCAATGTATTTTTCATCAGACAGGGTTTCTGCTTTTGCAAAATGCCTGCAGAGATGAAGCTTTTGGAATAGCTTTTAGAAAGGACTTTCTTACTGGCCTCATGCATGGTTCTGACTTTATTTCAGTGTTGCTTTATTTTCTTCCCAATTTCTGGTGAAAAATAGATGCATGTAACTTTTTTTAAACATTATCTTAGTTCTGCTGCATTGTGAAAGCTGCCGTTGCTTAGTCCTGTGGGTCTCTGAACTTCTTCGGCATAATCAGGGTGAATGGTGGATGCCTTTTGGTCTCCCTGTCTTCTTGGCAGACAGCTACAAAATTGAGTGGGAAAAATTCAGTTGCTAACATTATTGGGGAGAGTAGGAAGGTGGGCTTGGGTATGGGAGACAGTGTGTTGTTTTTTTTACTATTGTCCAGGGGCATCCATGCCACAGGGGCTCATGTAACACGCTCCATTAGCCACTGCTGCCACTGTGGCATTTGGCAGTATGGTATTCAGTGATGTTTTGGTGGGTGGCAGATGGCTCTTGTGTGTGCAGTGAGATGGGTTTACAAGCAGTTCTGAGTCCCACAGCAGTCTGTCCTTCCTTTGCCATCAGGCTTGGTGGATGCTCTGAGTGTTTGCTAGGGTTTTTGTTGGAGAGCAGTAAGTTATTGCCTGGCATGCCATAATAGGTGTAGCCACTACCTCTGCCTTGCACATCATGACTGTGACTTGCTCAGCTGGGTCTCCTGTTGCCTTTGTGCCTCAGAGGTGGAGCCAGGCTGCTGGCAGTATGTCCCCTCATGGGCATGCAGACCCACTCCTCACTTACACCTATCAGGCAGCAAATCTCAGCACCAGCCATCCTTCAGCATGCTGTTGCCATCACTGGTCCACTTGGATTGTGCTGCTTATGTTATATCTGATAAATTTAGGACTTTTAGAGTTTGCTCTGCATGTGTATGTCTGTATCAGTAGGCATATGCATGCATGGGTATTTAAGCTGTTATATTTTATCAACTCTGAAAATACTGTAGTGTATTGTGTTTTTAGCAATATGGAACTGAATGTCACTTTTAAATGGGCATTAAACAAGTTTGCTGATTCTAGTTTAATTACTGAAATCCTTGCTGGAATGAAACCAGCTGTCTCACTCTTGAAACATACATATAATAAACTTCAAGTAGACGTGTGCATGAGAGCAATCCTGTTACTTTTGAAGGGAAAAATTAGGAGCACAAACAAACAATTGCCTACCTGTCTGTAGAATCAGAGCTGTGAAGCATCCGCTGCACTAAAAATAAACGACAGCCAAAGCCTTTACTAAGAATTTCCTGAAACTTCTTACTGTTTGAACTAATTTTTACCCTGAGAAGTAAAAGCTAAAATTATGCAAAGCTTCTCACCTGAAGCTTTTAATCAGCAGAGCCATTCAGGAAGGTCAGTATGATGTGGTGCATCTCTTCAGATTCATGGCTCAGAGCTATATGTGTTGTTACCTAAGGAAGCAGAGATACTGGTGTAGCTGGATGTCAACTAGCAAAATCTGTCCTCCTGGAAAACTTGATCTTAATTGCTCTACAATTCTTTCATAATTTGATCCTCATTGTCCTTCACACTCCCCAGAGCTGGTTGTCTGTCTTAAATGATTCTTCTAGAAGCAGCTTTCCATCCACCGAAGAGAGTAGAGGTGCAGAGTCATGGGAAGCAGGTGCCTGGTTTTTTGGAATCGTCAGGAGCACAGCCACCAGCACCTCTCAGACCGTCAAGTGCCCTTCTGAGTAGAGCAGAAGTTGAAAGACCTGGAGACCTCAGGCAGCCACGTTGTTAGTGGGCTGTTAGTTTTTTAGATGATCATATTTACAACTTAAGAGCAGTATAGTGGCATATGAATACCACAGTCTTAAAACTAATCCTTCCAAGTCTTAGATACGCACCTGAAGGGCCTCTAGACTTATCAGCTCCCTTCTTTATATTTTGATGGAGTTTTGATTTTTCCTCATGGGTTTGGAAAAGTTATATTATTCTGTAGCTGGCAGAAGAAAAGCCAGGGCAAGCTCTCTGCAGAGTGCCATGGGGGACACTTCACAGCACTGCAGAGGTTGGTAAAATGAGTTAAAATACAGTCGACGGAACGTGGAGTCCATGGAATTTCTAGTCCATAGAAAATGGGTGAATTTTATTGTGAGCAAAAGCCAAAGTCTCCTGTAAAGGCCGGATTGAGGTGCTTCAGGTGGACCTCCATTGTGCAGTCTGATCTACCTGCAATACACCCATAGGGACACTGACGGGGATGTGGTCACTCCAGTAGGTTTTCAGAACTTGCTGCAGCAAAATAGTGAGGAAGCATTGTCTTTAATTCAAGCAGCAGCAGCATAGCGGGTTTTTAGATGTTATCTCACCTTGGTCAATATCTGGAGTATTTCTGTATGTGGTGAGATATCTCTATCTAATGCATATTATGCTGTTATAAAGTTATTAAATAATACATTTGCCAAATATTGAATACATTGAGAAAGGGTCTGAATTCTCTTTGTATGCTATAATAATGCTCATTAAAAGTGAAAAAATATGCTCTTGCTGGCACTGTTGTAAATGCAGGCTATAACAATTTGTTACGATTATACAAAAGTTGGGTTACTTGTTTATGAATTATGTCACATGCCTGCACCAATTCTTACTAAACCCATGCACCACCTTCTTATGCCCTATGCACTTTCCTTCATTTGTGGCTACAGCAGTAACTCCCATCATGAAAACAATCAATCATCTTACTTTGCAATGTTTCATATGTTAAATAGCAGAAGTTACAGTGAAGGCTCAGAACTTGGCTAGCAATGGCATTAAGCTTTGTCCTTTTTTCTCCAGACAAGCTCTGGGTACCAAAGGTGAGTCACTGTTTTTTACTTTATTACGTCTGTGGGGTATTTTATCTCATCTCCCATTTTTGGATCTCATCAACACTAGTGCTGAATGGGAGGATACCCTAAAAGTGTCACTTTATTAGTGCTCGTAAATTATAAATTGACTATTATCAACTTTCTGAAGCAGACAACAGAATATTCCTCACGTGTATTGCATTTTAATAGCAGGAAGAAAGAAGGATGACTTGAGTTTAGCTGTCATGTATTGCTGAATGCTTTGTTACAGCTGCTTACAACTGTGGTGGCCCTTTTTTTTAGTTCTGTAGTAACTATAAAATGCTGTGATTGGTGTGGGTTTGATTTTGCTTTTTGTTAGCCCTAAAACAGAGGAAGCCTGTTTTAGAAGCATGTAACTTATGCCTTTGAGATTCCATGTTCATTAGGATGAACAGTCCTAGATTTACATCTCTCTTTGCAGATTGCTATTATCTGTTTTAATGACTTTTCTGTATTAAAGAAAAATAATGGAAATCTTACAGCACTGTTAAAATGTTTCTAATCTTCCTTAATTTGGAGGAAGATAGCAGCAGAAATCAGTAAAGGATGAGAGGGAAAAAATGGAGCATCCAGATAAACTTTCCTGGCTAAAGAAATGCATAAAAAGATAGAAGTTTTCACCACCCAGATACAGAAAGGACCAGAGGACATTCATTCTTGGTAATGGGAGTGTAGCACGCCAATACTAGTCATTTCTGGTCCTCTAAACATTACTGAAGTCAAGAAAGCTTGCTTGGAAGTGATAGATATTTGGGATCTGCAACATGAGAAGTGGGCTTTTTCATTAAAGGGTTCATACTGCAAACAGTGCACTGATCTGTGTCTTACAGGATGGGGACTGTCTTTTCTCTTGATGTTTGTTTAATGCTGCTCAGGTTTTATTTTATGAAGTTATTTGAGCGGGTGTAGGGGGAAGAGAGCTTTTACCCTTTGGTGCTGCCACCCTGCAGAGGTCACTCTCCACTGAGGACAGGCTGATGTTAGTTCCCCCCTTAATTCTTAGGCTCTTTTAGGAGTCCTGAAGATTTAAGTACAGGCATTTTCAATCAGCTTAAAGCCAAATAATCACTTGACAGGATGAATTTTGTGGAGGGGGGAGCTAGAAAGTGGGGGTTAGTTACATCTGCTCAGCAATATTTACAGCAACCCCTATTGCCATGCAGATGGAGAACTGGAAGAACAGGAAAGTATTTCATGGAAATGTTTGAAGAACAAAAACATGTCACATTTTGAAGCTGAATTAACTCTGTGATTTGAACATTTTTACCCAATTCTACAGAGCATATGCTGAAAACTGAAGTCCCCAACAGCCCACCTTTATGCCTTGCATCCTCAGGATTTCACCCAGCAGCTGTGCGCAGCTCTCTTTCCAGTAACAGCTTCGTTTTTTGTTCCCAGGGGAGTTTAATTTCACTCTGTCTCCAGGCATGAATGGTGATTATTTTATCGTTTTTAAGAGCTGGTTAATCCTGAGTATAACTGTAAAGCTACCTCACCAGTAAAAAAAGGTACCGCTACCTGGTGTTCGATTGTACTGCTGAAGCAGGGCAGAGCTGAAAGTGAATGTACATATCGATGCTAGATTCAGCATCACCTTATTCTTGCCTGCACTGCCACAAGGAAGGTGAAAAGAAGGACAGCAGAGAGAGGGCTGCTTGGAAGGGCTTCTGCAGCAATGGCCTGTCAGAAGGGTCTACCCAGGTGTGTGGAACAGACGGCAGAGCTGGTTTGGGTCAGTATTTATTAACGTACTATTTCCTCTGCCAGTGTCAGCAGGGAGGGCTCCTTGTGCAATGGCTTCAAGTGCTTCCCCAAGGACAGCTTAAGGGAAGAGAGTGGGGAGAAGTTCAGTATCATAGGTGTAAAATATTTGTTATGTCTCTTGCATTTAATATTTTGGGGTTTAACTCCATTTCACAAACACTCCTAAATTTTAATTTCATTAGATGACATGCTCTTCAATTATCTCTCTTGTGTCTGTTCTCCTCCTTTAGTGTTACAAATTTCTAAAATACTATTAAAGTATTATTTTGGAGTTCTTTTATGTTATCAGAGTTTTGGTCAGTGGCAATAAGAAGTAGTCATTTGATTGAACTGAATTCATCATTCCCTGCATAACTTAATAATAATGACTATGCTAAATTTGTTATGTAAAACCCACAGCATGAAATTAGGAACTAACAAGAAGATGATGCAAAAACGCTGATCCTCCCAGGGAGATGCTGGTGTTACATATTATTGTTCTGCTTCCTTTTTTCCCGTCATGTGAGGAACCCTGTTTTTCTTGAGCTTCAAATCCTTTCCAGAGTCCAACAGAAACTTAACAATGTTGATTTATTTGGCTTCTCAGGCCCTTTTTAGGCAAACAAAATATTTGGACCTGGGCAACAGATAAGCACTGACACTGTGTTTTTGAAACACTGTATTCAGAATTGGGTAACAGGGTAATTTTAAGACCTTTGGTAGGATGAGGGCAATAAGAGCTTTTTTTAAAATGGTGTCTGCTAATATTTTCCTGTAGCTACTTGTAATTATAAGAACAATCATGTCTTGTGCTTGTCTTAAATTTCAAATAGTTCTCATTGCTGTTCAGATTGCTGGTGACGCATTGTGGTTTTCTGAATTGTGTCAGGATAGGTAAAGCAAGTGATGACACAACTGAACTGAACTGCCTTATAATGAGTTGTAGCAGCATAAGGAAGAAGGCAGGCTCTAGAGCTTGTCTCATGGCCAGTTTTTTTTTCGTTATGATTAAATGCCTGTAAAAATAAGCCAGTGATTGAATCCAGTCCTTAATTTGAGAGGGACAAAATGAACTGGGAGTAGGAAATGTCACACCTGAATCCCTTAATCACTGAAAATCAAAGCTTTTTATGGTGTCCCTTGCTGAACCTTTTCTCCTTGCTGGAAGCTTGTGTCTCTAAGATAAGGCTGTAGGGAGATGTTTTAGAGTAACCTGCTTGGAGGGTCAGAGCAAAATCTTTTGTTTCCATGGAAAAGGGCAAAGTGTTCTGCCACATGGGAGAGGACAGCCAATACTTGGTCTTTTGGTGGGAATGAAGTGATAATTTTAGCACTGTCAAGCCAAACGAGTATAGCTGTAATGTCATGGGCTGGAGGCAACCGCCATGGTGGTGTGCCTACTATTCTAGTTCCAGCTGCATGTATTGGCATTGTTGCGGGAAGAGCCATGTAAATCTGTTTCTTGGAAAACAGCTCGTCCCCAGGGCTTTCTCTGCAGCATGGTCTGTTACTACCTTTCTTGTCCCAAGCCCTTCTTTCTTCCCTTCTTCTTGACATGGGTGAATAGAGATTCGTCTAGTCTAACTGTAGATGTCTGCAATGAACATGTCTGCATGAACGTTATCCACCCTGATGGCTCTTTGCAGTCGGTCCAATGGAGGGAAGCAGCCTGTTAAAGAATGAGATGATCAGTACCCTGGGAGTGCTGACTTTGCCTAAAAAAAGCATCTAGATGAGCAGCTGAGATTTGCGACGTTGAGTCCTACCCATGTGTCAGTCCTCTGATGAGAACTTCTTTAAAATGGCAAAAAAAACCCTCCAACCAAAAACCCAAACAACTGAAAGGTTCACCTGGATACATATTCCAATAATACTTTATGTAAATATCATGTATTTAACTTTTGGTTGTTCCCAGTACTAGAGTTTCAGAAATGAATGGAAGTGAAGAAGGGCCAATTCTTGCAATCTGCCAGGAAGACTTCATGCTTGCTGTCATCTCTCAGGAAGCCTTCTGGTTGACCTATAAACTGGTGTAAGAAAACATTTCCATTGCAGGGATGGTCTTTAGATGCCTTATAGTCTAGGAAATGGTCATGCTTTCCCTTCAAGAAAGTATTATGGCTTTTTTTTGTTCTTTAATTTAGAAATTCTTTGTGCTTTTTTGTTGTCACAGCTAAGTGTGCACTACGTCTTAAATGAGCTATGTATAGATGCTAGTCATAACATTTGCTTGAATATTAAAGACCTAATTACAGATCTGTGAGGTCTCATTTGTTTTGGCTGTCACTTGCTCAGCAGCCCACATCCCATTGTCAATGTGCCACAGTGTCTGCAGTTCTGGCCACAACATGGGTTGTGCTACCATTGGGCTTTTCCCACGAAGGAATTTGTTCTGCAGCTCCAGATTTTTATAAAGGGAAACGAGTTACAGTGCTGTCATCCTGTGTTCTTTGGTTTTCTTTGGAGCTGTGTCCCAGGAAGCTTCAGGACACCTGGCAGGAAAGGAGTTAATGCATTGGAAAGGGATCACTGCAGACTGGGTGGGTTTGTTTCCCCCCCTCTTTAATCTTTAATATTGCATAAACCTCTCTCCTTGACTTAGAAATTTTAAGCTAGTCCCCTGGCTTTAGGATAATAAAACAAACTCTTCCTGGAGAGTGGCATAAATAAATAAAGTGTGTCCTTTGCTTTTGGCATATGTACAGAACAGTCACTTTTCTTCAAGAAAATATCAACAAAGCCAGTTCACAGTCCAGCCAGGATTAATATTAATAATCCATTTCACCTCTGGCAGGGTCAGGTTGTGCTCTGGCCCTTGGATTTTGGCCTTGTGCTTTGAATCCTCTCCGTGCTGCTCCAGAGAGACACTGCTCTTTCCTTGGACAAATGTTGTGTTACAGCCTTGCTTTTGTGGGTTTTTATGAGTCTCACTCTCAGGGCCATTCTTCCAAGCCGATCCCTGTAGGAGGCTGGTGCTAAGAGAAGGCAAAAACATCTTTTGCCCTCTTCAAGAGAAAGATTAGAGCCTGAGTCAGTCTTGGTGTTTGGCAGTGGTGTTTCACCTCTGCTAGAAGCATTTAGTGAGCACAGAATGAAAGCATGAGCACTAAGATAACACTGTATCTTTGGGGACTCTCTAGGGAGCTTTCTCTGCTCTGAATTTCATTAAGAAACAACAGAAAAAGGGATATCACATCCTGTCCTTGCATTTTTAGGAAGCAAAAAGTTGACTGGTTTAAGAGCAGCTCTTTCATCATGGTATATTTTAGTTCAGTCACTTACGAGAAGAACTTGTGTGTCATTAAACAGATATTATTGTTAGTGATAGCAGGATGCTGGCAAGAAGATTACCAAATGTTAAATTAATGGTAATTGTGGTTAAATCTCCTTGATCCACTGTGGAAGTCTCTTTAGGTTGCTGGTAAGTACTTTTACCCATTAGTATGGAAGTAGATCTTTTGTGTGTATGTGTGGGTGTTTTTATTAAATTGAGACACTGAAAGGATACAAAAGGGACACACTTGGAAATTTTCCAGACTTAGTCTCATCCTCTTCTTTTCACAGAGATTATTTGTGAGACTTGAAAGCACACATTTATCGTATAATCAAGAGTGGAAAATTATTCAAGACTCCTTGCTATCACCCCTTTTCTTTACCGTGTTATCTCCCCGAACTTACTATGAAGAAGCTCTGGTTCTAATTTTGACTCTGAGTTTTGATGATAAACAAGTTAGTGCTAAAATTGCGCTCCTTGTGGCTACTCTTTGTAGCAGCTTTCTAGTAATCCCTCATGTTTGCAGGTGAGCTATAGCGACAATCCCTGAGTTTCTGAAACCAATGGATGTTTTCTCATACAGTATTTATCACATTTTAAAGTCTTGCAGCTTTCTACAAAATGGGCTGCCATCAAGAGAAGAGAGAGGAAGCTTGAATGTAAACACTGATTTGCTCATGGAAAATATAAACGCATTTGAGGTCATTTGGGAGAAGAATTAACCACAAAATGATCCCATGCTAGAAGGATCCATCTGTTAAGTTCATGCTTGGTTCCATACTGGAAACATTGCGTAAGAAACAGATGCACTTCTTTAACAGATTGTCCATCATAGTTTCCATAGTACTTATGATTCCAGGGGGAACTGTGAGCCAAACATCAGAGGATAAATTGCTTAAGAGTTTATTGCCCCAATAAATAACTTTTGAATGTGAGATGTGTACCAAAGCATCTTTAGCTGTTGCAGTGATACTAGTTTCTCCCTGGCGTGAGGGTCCACGTGTTTTACTTCAGTGACTGGCTGTGGCTGTAGGGCTTGGCTTGCAAGTTGCCTGATGCTTTGGGAAAAAAAAATCCTCTTCAGATAGCTGACATGACAGCTTTTACCCCGTTGTTGAAAGAATCAAATGCCATGCTTTGAGGGAACATCGTCCATATGCAAGCATCTCATCTTCATTTTAGCTTTTTAGCTTTTTTGTGTTATTTTCAGAATACCTATGGGGTTTGCGCATGAGTAGGAAAAGTTGAAAAGAGTGTACTCTTCAACAAGCTCTATGGAAAAGGTGACTTCTGGGTAAAGCAGTATTTATTGGCACTTATTGCATTCCTTCTGCTCTGGGAGGAGGTGGCCACAGTGCCCAGTCATGTTTGGCGGAAGTCTTGTCTGCAATCTAATATGAAACATTGAGATCTTGTTTTACATGCTGGAGAGACCAGGCTTTTGCTAGATGGGAGACTGCTGTTTCGTCTCAGGTCAGTAAATGACTTTGTAAGTGGTTTTGTCTTTGGGCATATGTAGCTGTGGGCGACTTACTGTCCTGAGAAGAAGGTGTAGCCCTGCCCTGTATCATCTACTCAGCGGAGGCAGGTGGGAACATGAAATACCTGTAGTCCACAAGCCTGTATTTTTTCAGTTGTTTTGGTGCTGATCAGTGAAACACTTGTTCAGTCTGAACTGCCTAGAAGTCTTTTTGGTTATTCACAGTTTCTGAGGGCAGCTATGTAGTAAAACATGAATGTAGCAAAACATGAATATGTGCTGTATAGAATAGAGATAGTAAATATTAGGCATCTAAGAAGAAAACTTTCAATGGTGCAGGTCAGAAGGCACGATAAGGGAGTTTACTGTATATATCCTGCAGATAACATCTAGGACAGCTCTCCTGTGCTGGTCAGAGTGTGACCCCTCCAAAGAGTGTGTCCTACCAGATACACACCAGTAAACTACTCCACCCAAAATGATCCTAGCATGTGGAAAGCTTTGAAAGACAGCTCTGCGAAAAGCAAATTGCATTGAACACACACTAGAGGACTTCCCCCAACAGCTGCCATAGGAACCAAGTGTTTATGGGACAGAAAACAAACATGAAGTCATATTAAATGCTAAGAAAAATTACATTAAAAATATCAGAGGCTGGGGATTATGGATTTACAACGCACTGACCCAGAGGATGATGACAGTAAGAACACTTGTTTTCTGCTCCTCAGCAGCAGGATCCTTTGCCAATAACACCAATTTTAGGATACTTCTATTTAAAAGTGAAGTACATTTTTTCAAGGATGCAAGCTCTGTAAGTGATGAGTTTGCAACTGATTTTTTTAAGAATTATCTTTCTTTTCTCAGGCTTTTTTGTTCAACTGATACAACATTTCAGTAAGTTGTAGCACCATTTTTAGAAATTATCCACCAGTGATGATGTTCAATAAATAAAGGACTCTATACATAAAAAGTCTTTGCTTTTTTGTATGCACCCCTTCATCTTGTCATTTTGTGAAACAGATATCAAAACATAGAAAAATACTCCAGGGATCTGTGACTCTTCAGTATGAAACGACCCTTTTGTGAAGCTTTTATCATATAGAGTATCTCTGTTTCAAGAAAATGTTCATTTCCTACTCAGAGGCCAGTTCTTGTCATCATTTTATAAAGATGGATTTTGCAGCTCTTTCAAAGCCAGATTTTCCTCTCTGCACTCTTCTAAATTAAGCTAGTACTCCTAGATGTTATCTGCAGGATATATACAGTAAACTCCCTTATCGTGCCTTCTGACCTGCACCATTGAAAGTTTTCTTCTTAGATGCCTAATATTTATTTACTGTCTCTATTCTATACAGCACATATTCATGTTTTGCTACATTCATGTTTTACTACATAGCTGCCCTCAGAAACTGTGAATAACCAAAAAGACTTCTAGGCAGTTCAGACTGAACAAGTGTTTCACTGATCAGCACCAAAACAACTGAAAAAATACAGGCTTGTGGACTACAGGTATTTTATGTTCCCACCTGCCTCCGCTGAGTAGATGATACAGGGCAGGGCTACACCTTCTTCTCAGGACAGTAAGTCTCCTGATGTGGCTGTTGTCATGAGCATCTCTCTGGATACACTCGGTGGATCTGTGAACTGACTCATGTTGCTGTTCCCTGGTGGTGTCGTCACTGTGGGCTGGTGTGAGTGCTGGGTGCAGGCAATTGGAGGTTTTCCTGCTGGCTGGAGGTGAAGGGGTTAATGTAAAGGCAAAGTCGTGGAAACACTGCCTTATACCTTCGCTCAAGATTCTGTGCCTTTGTGTCAATTTTTTTTACTTAGAAAATAAGCACAACATTAGCCAGAAAGGTTAGAGCAGTCAGCTGTTATCCCAAAATGGATATTTCTGCTTTGTACTTTCTTACAGAGATATTCAGAAGTTACTCTTTGGAGAAGAACACATTCTGAGGGTAAAAGAACTGATATCAATGCTAATTTCTCCTTTGCTTTTGCCATTTTGGTGGTGGGACACTGTCTCATTTCCTGGACTGAGTTTGAGCAAGGCAAGAGACAGAAAGCTATTTGCATGGCTCTCGAAGGAAAACTGTCAGTGTATCATCTGAAAGGTAGGGCAAAAAAGCCAGTTAAGTGGAATAGCAAAAAGGACACTTGGGCTTGCACAGGTTCATGGAGATGAGCCCAGGGAGACTCTTCGGTCTCTCAGTCCCTCTGCCAGAAAGTCCCTGTGGCTGGTACTATTCAGTCGGCATTGCTGGGCTGCTGGCACTTGTTATCACGGCAGGTACAGGATAGGAACAAGCGCTGTTTAGACACATTGAACAGTGACATTTAAATATTCCTAGATGTAAAAGGCTCTCACAAAATAACCAATGAACCTTTTAATACTGTTTTTATGTGAGGTTTTATTTTATGTGAATAGTGATAACATTACAGAGGAAGTGATATTTCAAACTGTGGAGAAATGCTTACAGAGAAGCCCACTCAGTCTAGTCAAAGAAAGAACTTTTCGAGGTAGTCAGAAACAAGCAGTGAGTTTTGCCACAAAGAATAGAAGGAAAAAAAAAAAGTACCAGTAAAGAAATGTTTAAAAGTCAGAAACACAGACCCATAGTAAAACCCTACGAGTCCAGCTTAGCTACCATACAAAAAAATGTGTCAATAGTAAAAGTTCTTTATCTATTCATAAAGTAAGGGATTGCATTTGCTCTGCAGAGATAGCAGAGCAGAGAACCAAAATGATCAAATGAAAAATGTGCTTCAGCTTTCATTGATGTCCATGGAAGGAAAGAGAACTAATGGAAATGAGGCTTGAAAGTAGAAAATAGCACAACCAAGAGGAGGACAACTCAACTGAGTGATTCAGAGTGTGTTTCTCTGATAATTGCTAGGTTCTTAACATAAATGGAACTGAAGATCTGGCAGAAAGGGTTTTTAATGAATATCAAATCAGACAAGTTGGTCATTGTCCCTAGAGGGACACAGGGCAGGAAATGTAGTACTCAAATTTGAGACCAGGTAGAAGAATGTGGTCTAGGCAATATGGACTCATTAATTGAGTTTCTTTATGACCTGAGGGATTTGAACATGCATTGCAGTAAAGACTAATTAAAAACATGTAAGGAAATGGAAAATAACCTAACGCTTTTTTTGAAAAGAGCTCATTTTCAAGAAAGGGAAATGTAGTAGGTCTGATGTTTATTTTAATATTTCCTTGAAAATCACAGGAAGTGTGGGAGATTGGTTTACCATAACCATGGTAAACTGCCTGTCTGTGCAGGCAGTAATGGGAATTTTATAGTGAGCAAGAGGTCATTCCTATATACTGAGCCAGATGTCTCTCATGGTCCAAAATAAAATAACGTTTTTATTAATGACTTGGAAAGTGGCGTAGAGACTTAAGTTTATTCACTATGCAACCTGTGCCAAACTGAGACAGGAGCTGCTCTGCAAACATTGAAGAATAGAATTAAAATTACAAATAAGACACCTAAAAATAAAGTGAAAGGGAGACATGTAAACATCAGTATTTATCTGATGATAAAGATAGTGAAGCACTAAAATCGATTGCCTAACCTGTACTTGCCTTCCAGGGAGAGCGATTTTATAGCTTTGCTAGGTAGCTGCGTCCTGGAATAGCTCAGCTGTAGCTGATCCTGGCTATCAGGTTTTCCAACTATGTCTTCAGTCACTCTTAAGTTCATTTACAGCTGAGCAGAAGGGTTTGGGTTTATGCTTCATTAAGAAACAAATAGAGAGGTTGTCAATGTTTTGTTCTAGGAAGAGGAAGATCATGCACATGGATAATGGCTAGAGAGTTTATTGGTCATGAATTCTGCTGCAAAGGGAAATACAACTCCTGTACTTTTTAAATCACTCAAAAACGCATGGCAGAATTTGCCATAAAATGGCAAAAAAAAAAAAATCAAAGACTCTGTTATATCCTGTGTTGCCAGTGTACTTCACATAGAAAATACAGTGATTAATAGCAGTGCAAATTCTCTTGTGTGTACATAGTCCACGTACACAACAGAGACCTGAGAGATCTGTAGGATTATTTGCAAATCCCTCATGTGAGTAAAAGGTAACTTGGAACTACTGGCCTGAGTACGTCTTAAACCCAGCCTTTCTCGAAGATGACAAGCTGTTTGTTGGACAAAGTAGCTGCAACTGTAAACGAGTTAGTCAGTCTAGCTGTTGTAGCAAGACATTTTTTCTGCTTGCTAATTCGTACATGATGTGGCACATGGAGCTGAAAATTGCTTATTCTGTATACTCATTAAGATAATGAGCAACATCCTTGCAAGCATGGTGGGTATCATCGTTTGCATCAGCGTGATCAGAAATGCAGTTCTGGCACCCACAGTATGTGCCAGACAGTACCGGCTCCAGCTCCTGGCAGCGCAGTCCCGCAGCAGGGCTCTAGCCCAAGCTGTTGGGAGTGAGAACCAAGAAGGAGAAACTTTCTCTGCATTTACTGTATGGTTATGGTCAAGGTCTTTAGCTGACATTGCTTCTTTGGTGTGGTTGATATGGTAAGAAGCAGGAAGACATGTTTGTTGGCCAAACCAATGCCCAAATACATGAATGGACATGAACTTAAAGGAAGTATCTTCATAAGGCCTGATCCAAAACTTATTTGAGTAAAATAGGTTCTTCTGTTGGTGACAGATTTGGCTTTCCCACTACTTATTTTCTTTCAAATTTGTGAAATGAGCTTTTTTTTTTTTTTTTATGGACTGCAAAAAGTGTATGTCTGGAAACCAGTTGGTATTAGATTTTCTTTCTTTTATTTATTCCTTCCTCCACCCCTTTTTTTTTATAATTTGGATCACTTGACAAAGCTGGGTTAGAATAAGGCTGGATGAACAGTTAAATTAGCAGAGCTGAGAAGATGGTGACTTTAGGTAGGAGGGGTGTATGAACTATTGGAAATAGTAAGTGGATAAACTGGATTTGGCAGTAATAGAGTAATTCATGTATTATTCTAGTCACTTTTGAATAACAATCACGTTATAAAAATAACTTTGTCCTTAGTGAAGGACAAAGTGAAGGACTTTCTTCATAAAGAACGTCTGTAACTTGCTGTTATTGAAAGGAGCGATCATTACTGAAAAAACTCCTATTCCAGCCTCCTGTTCGAGGACAAAGACCACAATTTACAGAAGCTAGCCCACAGGTGGATAGAAACAAAAATCATGAAGCCTGTGGAAATGACAAAATTAGGTTCAATGTGGCTGCTGAAAGGAAACAAAAGGAGAAGGAAGGACTCCACCCTTGTTTCTGTAGGGAGGTTTTAATACCAGAGCAAAGGAAGTAGTGGGTAGAGAGGTTTCTCTTTTTCTAAATGTTTGCATTAATTCAGCAGTGTAGCAACCCACTGTGCTCTGTGTCTTGAGCTTCCCTCTGCGCGTGCATAAGCATGAGTGTGGGCAGCCCTGCCCATCGTGCGTGCAAAGGCAGTGCTGGACAGGAATGTGCAGCTGCCCATTGTTGTGTGGGAGCCAGCATGGGCACACTCAGGCCTCTTAGTCTTTGACTATAAATGCTTTCAAATGGATTTTGCTGGAATAAAACCACAAGAAGCAAGAAGCAGGGTGCTGTGCAACCGAAGTGACCCTATCCTTGGGGAAGTATCATTCTCATTGCCTGTAGAGGGCACTACTGGAGATGTTAGACAGTTCGGGGTTTTTTATATTTTGAGGGAGTGGAGGTAGAAATAGGAAGGTTTGGGTTTTGTTTTGGTTTTGTTTTCCTAGAAGGTTCAGTCAGGACAGATTCCTGTGTGCTCCCGCAAAATAAAAAAATCCCCTAGGATAGGATAGCCAGACAAATAGAACTCAGGGATCATGGTTTAAGACTTACGATAAAACCAGATTAAAATGAAACTCTTAACAACATCAGAAAATATTGTTAGTTTGTTATCCTGTCACCTAACCCTCTACCTGTTAATATTTACTTGTGTGGATTCTCACATAACAACTGGATTCATCTTTTTATTTCTGACCCCCTACTTTTCAACACTGTAAAAGGGGGGAAGGGGGGGAAGAGAGATCGTTGAGAGTTGTTCCTGTTCCTCACATATTTCCTAGCAGTGCTAAGTTGCTTTCTAAACTGTGGGCCAAAATACTTCCAAACCCAGTGTTTGTGTGTCCACACTGCCTACATCCTTCCTGCCAATTGAAATGCAACTTAGATTTGTAGCTTCTTTCTTCACGCCCTGCACTTTGGTTTTACTGGAAGGGCAGAATGGTCATGGTACATGGATGGGAAGATTTAGAAGTTGTGAGTTATTTTATATGTAATTTTATTCTTTTTTTTTTTTCTGTTTCACAGATAATGACTATGTGTTTTTACTACATTAGTCCATCCCTTTGAATTTCATCTTTGCAAGAGATGTAAATGATTAACATCACTAAACCTGGTAGAATTAATTAAATTAAGCTGAAAGATCTAGTTATTTTACAGATCCTCACTCTGAAACTATCATACAAGACTATTATCTGGCTAAGAAGGGGCAGTTTTGCACATCAGCAGACTAGTTTAGATGGCTGTTTCAGGAAACTGGTTTAATTTTATAGATTCAGATCGATAAGGTATGCGAGACGTTTATTTCATTTAACAACTTGATGTAGCCATCAAATACTACATCTCTAGGTAGTAATGCCACCCAGTGGAGAAGAGGAATATGGTCACCTTCTGACAGAGACCAAAATAAAATTTTGGCAACTAAGAATTTCTTACCAGTAACGATGTAAAAACACTCATTTTGAGAAGAAATTAAGATTTTCGTCACTTTATTAATTGTCTTACTGTTTTGTTATTTCTAACTTTTTACAAAGATACCTGAAATTTTCATGTTTTTTGCTAGTAATTTTGTTTTCTTCTTATTAAACTAATATTGGTATGTTAAAACTACACAAAAATTGTGCTGAAAATTGAGTTTATATACTGTACGAGATGCCATTATTTCAAAACTTTTCTTTTTCTTTGAATTAGAATAAAAATTAAGATATTTCAATCTTTTAGAAAGAAAACTGTTGGAAAAAATATTACAAGCAATCAAAATGTTTTGCCTTATGTTGAGGTGGTTTTTATATACTTCATGATTTCTTATATACAAAAGAAAAAATGAAACAGATGATTGAAAAGTTTTAGTTCAATTTTATTATTTATAATACATTTTTCCCAGGATAAAAAGCTCAATTCCTACATACTTAAACTACAGGAAATGTTTTCTAGTGGAAAACTAGAAAATATGAGAGCATTTTTTTCCTTTACCAATTTTTGAGATCCTGAGATCTTATCAGGAATTAATTTGTTGTAAAATGACTGATACAATATAATTAGGAACTTGCAGTCAGATATGTTTGTTTAGGCACGGTCACATAATATGGCATCATTCCTGAAATTCTCAGGCAACCCAGAGTTAAAAATACTCACAAAGGAAGAAGTTTGGTAAGTTGCAGCTCACAGAGGTGTAAAGAACTCTGCATGTTGCCTGCCAGCTTACTAATTGTTACCAAACTGTACTCGGTATTACTTGCTATTACAAAGGCTGCCAAGGCTGCTGCAGTGCCAGGGGGTTGCTGCACACTGGTTGCTGAAGGCAGTGAAGGCATCATAGGAGGAGCATGGGTGTGCTGAAGACAGCACTTAGGTCACATAACTTTGATTCACGCTTCACTGTTGTCTTTGTCTGAAAGGGTGGGATTTTAGCTTAATGGTGCCTGTCTGGTTTGCTACTGAAGTCGCTCAAGCTGTGAGCCCTGGTTGAACTCAAGTAGAGCAGCCCACCCTGACATTGTTACTGTCCCATTGTTATTGTCCCATCCCAAAGTGCTGTCTTTGTCCACTGCTCGGTCTCTTGGTGAGAGTTTGTTCAGATCTGCTCATGAGCTGCTGCAAAACAAGTTAATTTTTCAAGAAATTGATTGCTTGGCAGGTGAAAAGAGATCAAATCACTTTCACTTAATCTTTCTTGGCAATATTACTGTTTCTGTTGTGTTGTGAGGGAGACAGCATCCATCGTGGCTTGCAGCCGCACTGTTAGTCATATGGATCAACGCTGCCCAGATTTTGAGAAACTGAATCCTCACAGGGAAACTGCAGCCTTTGCCAACCCAGCCAGCTGATGCTGAGGAGCCACTCAACTTGATAGCTGTTTATACCTGGCTCGTTTGGAGCTGTAATTGCAGGCTCATGAAACATCCCCCCATAGCATGAGCATTTTGCCAGTCCTTCGGCAACAGTTTGGATTTTTCCACCACTGTTTTCCCAAGTTCCAGGTTTGATGTCTTCAACCCCATTGCAAGTCTGTGGTCCCTCCTGGCATGGGCGATGGGGTGCTCAAGGCTGGAGTAGTGAGAGGCTGCCCTGCCACCAGGAGGCAGGCATGGGCATGGCCAGAAGGAAGCAGGCATGGACTTCAATGCGACATCTCTTGCTTCGTCATTGGTGTTTCAGCTAGCAAATAACTTCCTGACCAGACCCTAGGCCTGATGATTTTTTTGGTGACCTTTACTCAGAAAGTTTTCAGCTTTTTGAGCTCCTTTGGTTCCATTGCTTACTTTTTCATATTGCCTGTGGCCTCGTAATCATGACATAGCCAGCAGCTTTGCTTTTAAAGCTGCTTCCCTGAAGTTCGCAGGTGCATGTGAGTGAGGTTTTTTTAATACAAAAAAACTATTTGCTATATGATTTTTTTTTTTTACATGTGAGATATGGGACTAGGGAGAGAAGTGATGATTGGGAGTGAGAAAAATAAACTGCTTTCCTCTGAAGGTTGTCACTGTTCTTTGTGGTAAAATAATGACCAATTTTTCGAAAATGATTCATTAAAAGGAACTCTGCTGGGTAATTTTTCTTATTTCCTGCGGACTTGTGCATAGCATTTGCTATGACTGTGAATGGAACAGCAAGACATGATTAGAGCATGTACCGACAGACGTGTTAATGTCAGCTGACCAAAAAACTGAGGTCTGTGCATTAGGAAGTGTCTTTTATAGAATATTTGCTGCTAATGTAGGGGTCATCTGTCTGAAAATATTTTGTTTCACCACTGTTGAAGCTGGAGTTTTCAAGAAAGCTGATGATACAGATATTAACCTTACTGGACCCAGATTAGAAGAGCGTGTGCATGCAGCTATGTAAAATAAAAGGAAACATCATTCTTGTTTGTTTACGTACAAGTGTACCAAGTTTATGCGTCTTTAACTATAGTAGTTACTCTGGGTTCTCCACAGGATGTCTGTGATGCAAAAAGTGTTCAGTGATTCACTGATACAGAACATGAGGACACGTGTGATGACTCACTTTTTCCCTCCTGCTTTCTTTTCCCATTAATCTGAAGCAAAGCTTAACAACTTTTACCAGAATTTAGGGAAAGATTCATAGAGGCTCTAATAGTTGGAGAGTGAAATGTATTTGATGATTGTAAATTAAGTTTCCCTTGAGATTCCCTTAAGGGAAATAAGATTCCCTTATTTGCTTAGATAAAGAAAATTGAACTAGACAAAACACTAGAGAATTGCTGTAAGAATTAAGTTTACAGCAGTGCCAATTTCTGATACCCAGCTACAGCAAAGTTTGCTAGTTTTGGGGGAAAAAAAGATGACATTAATATGAAGAAAGCTCTTCTAAACTGTAGTTTTTCTTCTCCTATTTACAGATATAAACAGATGTTTCTATTTTACTATCTCAGAGTTCTCCCATAACAATCAAAATTTAAAAAAAATATTCTTTTGGAAGAATAAAGTAAAAAAAAGTTGGAAGCCACCTTTGGGGAGGAAAAACTGGGCACCTGTTGTGCTATTCAGTGGTTTAGTAAATGTTTTTAATGGGCTAGTCCCTCTACTAGGGTTTAGATTCTTCAGTCATTATTTTCGCGTACCCCTCATTTTTGTATCCATTTGGCTAAAAAGGATTGAGTTTTGCTTATCATTGCTTTTTCCTGGTGATCCTGATCCAGCTTTTCGGGAAGGAAGAACTGTATTTCACAGACCACAGGAGGGAGCGTTGTCCTGCCTGGCTGGCTGCAAGCATCTCTCTTGCTAGTACTGGGCGCTTCAGCTCCTTGGTTTCACTCTGTTAAAGGAAAACGTTTTCTTTAGCAGTTCTCAACTTTTTCCAGGCTGAAGTAGTTTCTCAATAACCCAAGCCCTTTTTTTCTAGTGGATAGTATTGGGAATTTATTGCTTAATAGGAGCAGATACTGAGAGCTGGCTCTGCAGCTGACCTTGACTTTTCACTGCGTTCACCAGCTGTGCTTGGAGCGTGTGCTTTGTGGGAGGGCAAGTCGGGTTGGGTTGGTTGATGGACTTTCTGCTTCTCTCTTTCCTGCCTGTAGAAGCAGAAGCTCAGTTAGATCTTACCTGCAAAGATTCCTTCTATCACACTACCTCTAGTTCACTAGTTCACATTACGGTGTCCGCGGCATTGGAAGGGTTTGTCAAACACCGTTTACTATTTATTTTGTACTTTAGATTTCAATAAGTAATCTTCTCAGAGCATCACCCTTTCTGCTTTACAGAAGGGTGGTTTGCTTCAAAGCTTGCACAGATAAATTCTTGGCAGCTGCATTGTTGGCAGCCCTCAAACTGGCATCCTAGATGAACTCAATCTGGGTGCTTGCTAGCTGCATGCTCATGAGCTGCTTGGCTCTTTTCTAGTGCTTGAGGCAGCCAGGACAGCCCTTTCCCTTGCAGCAGCAAGCGGTGTGGTCTCAAGTCCTGTGACATCAAGTCAGGGCTGAAGCTGATGGCCATGCTTACATGTCCCGTAGGACAGGTGGCTGCTGGATACTGCCAGGGCTTGTAAATGTTCAGGTGTTAAAATGAAGTCTCTGGGGTAGGTGCACCCAGAGCAAGACTTTGGGTAATTAATGCAGTATCTGCTTTCTCCTTAAAGAACTAGAACTTTTTTTTTTGAGGAAATGGTACCATACATAGAAAGAGAAATGTGAAAAGCCCTGCAAAGACTGTGGCAGTCACTTGCCAATCAATCTGGAGAGAAACATTATCTGTGAGTCATGTGGTACCACACATAGAAAGAGAAATGTGAAAAGCCCTGCAAAGACTGTGGCAGTCACTTGCCAATCAATCTGGAGAGGAACATTATCTGTGAGTCATGCTACGGGAGACCCTTGAGCAGACAGTCCTTTCAAAAGCACTATTTTGTGTATCTCTACAGTAGTGATCTCTCCCTGCAGTGTAATTCAACAGGTGTGTTTCAGCTACTTTTCCTAGCTACAGACAGCCTAGCACTTTGTTGAGTAGAAGAAGGTACGTCTCTAGTGATGGGTGGCTTTTAGCCTCCTGCTGTCAGCTTTTCCCAAGTGGCCTTGATGCCAGACGTGGAAATCTTTTATTTCTTGCAGTATCTTGTCCATACATTCTTCTTTAATGAAACGTCAGAGGTCATGGTTCAGAGGCTTTAAGCATGACTGTAAGGAGTTCAAAATCCTTATGTACTTAAGGCACCGTCATGTGTAGTGGTCATACAGAAATCTGTCAATCTGGCAATGCACTTTAGTTTGGTCTGTGGGAGTTAAGGTAAAGAAAATATTCTGTTTGTCAAGAGTAAATGATCGAGTTTGTCAAGTAAATGATCAAGTAACTTTCTCAGCACTCCCTAAATAGTTCTAAATAGTTCCAGGAAATATTTGTTTCATCCCAACCAAGAGATGTGAAATCAGACTTGTGGAGAATTCTTGGAGCAATCTCAGTGGAGCAAATAACACATGGGTTTGTAAGGTGATAGGATTAAAATCTACAGAGGATCCCAGCTGCTGGGTTACACCTCTTATTATTAGACCAAGCACAGTGCCCTGCAAAATGGAGTAAACAATCCACATTGGAATATCCATTTCAATCAGCCAACTTGCAGATTGTTTCCACCATACTCATTCCCACAGGAGATAAAGTCTTCCTTGCCATGACTTGCTTCTCTTCTTCCCAAGTTTAAAAATTTCCAGTTTTTGTGGAGCAAATGCTTGTGTTTTCTGAAACCAAGTGCATTTTTAACTGTATGTCCAAAAAACTTTATAGTAACTTTTTAATAACTATATAAATACAGTTCTGGGCAATCTGCTAATGACAATATGCCAGCGTTCTCCATTCTTTCTCCTTTTCCATTTTTCTCCTCTCTTACCCCATGCAAAGGTCAGCTGTCCCATACAGCAAAGGATTTCCTAGCCACAACTACCCTTGCCATTGAAGTGGCAGCACTAATGTATCTATGACCTATTTCCTTGACAAATTGTACTTTTTCTCCCAGAGCTGGCATCTACAACTGCCCTGAATTTCCAAAAGTCTCTTCAGTTTCTGCTCTTGCATATTATCCAGGATTTTGCTCATTAGTTGTTGGACAAACTGCTACAGACAGTTCCCCTCTGAGAAACAGAAAGTTGGGAAGCACGATTATGAATCTGATAGATGATCTTCCAAAAGCACACAGTCGTACAACTTCTCTGCATTCAGTCACATCTCTTCTTTCCGTATGCCAAGCTTTCAGCAGGAGGCTCCATAATGAGGAAAGCTGAGTTTAAGTTAGGTCTCTGGTTATGAGAAGGATTTTAACCTTCTGCCCAGCTTCTTAGCAAGATACAGCAGTTGCTGCTTTGCAGCCAGGACCTGAGAACAGTGGTGATAATGAATTTATCAGCACCACCTAGATAGCTTCTGGCTGCAGGGATAGATCCCTTCCAGATGGGGCTCACAATATACTTCTCATGCTGAGGGATGCTCCCAGGTTAGATTTCTGCCACAGAGTGCTGGCATAAGCCGCAGAGCAACTCGTAGGAACGTTGTCTTTGCCATCTTCTAGTGCTGCTGCCACTGCTGGTATTCACTATTTTCCATCACTGTGCAGTCCTGCTGGTCACTCTGCTGAGTTAAGGGCCATGTGGGACATGTGGTGCCAAAGTCCTGGCTTGGCACCTCCATTCTTTTGTCATGAATCGTATCACAGGAGTAGCAACATTCCCAAGAAATGCTATATGTACACATACATATTTGTGGACATTTTTTAATAAATCTTGTAATGACACCCATTGGTTCACAGTAATTTCTGTGTATTTCTGCCATTTCTGGGAGAATGTCTTTTTCTTACATTGTAGATGTTGGGTAAAAGTTACCATTCTGATGCTGGGTGGGATGTGCAAGAACATTGGGTATCAGATTTTACCATAAATGAAAGAAAGACTTCTTTTTTTGAGAGTACATGGTTCAATTCCTGCAGGATATTAGGAGGGGCAAGACCATAAATTAGTTACAAAATGGATTAGGTAAAAAACCCAAATGCTTTGAATGTAGCTTGAGGCAGTCCGTAAACTTTGCATTGCTGGAACTGGGGGAGAAAACCAGCGTAAGGATAACTTCATACTTGCCCACTGCTTACATGGTCTTGTTAAACATGTAGTAAGTACTGTGAGAGAGGAGCTGGCTGAGGTTGAGCCAACCCTTGCTCTGACACACCGGGCCTCAAATAGGCTTGTTCATATGATAGAAAAAGTTAATTTTTAATGCGGCTTATGTAGGTAATTGTGACCTTTGTTTTTCTTATGGAATGGTTATGGCTTTTCAGAAGGAAACTTGAAATGACGGAACAGGAGTTTAACAGAATGGCACAGAGAAGATGATTTATTGTTTATGGAGTGTACAATAACTGAAATTTTGGAGAAAAACGTTGACCAAAAAGTTGATTCTCATACACCAATGATCAATAACAGCTGTAGTTTGAACTTGATTTACCAGGAGGGTCTTCACCTAGAAATCCAATACTTGTATACTGCAGCATCAGATGCACTTACAATACCCAAGTTTGGTTAATGCGTTTTGATTAATTACTCCAGCATTAAGTTAAAGAGAGGAAGGGACTTCAATAAATGAACGAATAAGACCCAGTTCTGCCAGTGACTTGGAACAGAAAAAAAAGACCTAGCCTGCTTTTGCTCATAAGTAACATCTACACTGTAGCATTATAATGAGACCTAATTTTGGAAATTACTTATGATTTTTGGAAAACTATTCACTTGCACATGTATATATAGTTTTATTTGAAAAAGAGTTACTCCATTGTATAAAATATGACTAAGACTTCATATACAATTTTGGTCATCTGTATTCAAGTACAGTGACCTGGGGCGTGGAGTTTACATGGAGTGGATCTGTGTAAATGCTGCTAAAACCAGGGGGGTGGGACATCAAAAGATTTTAGATTGCTTAGCCTCACAAAAGAAGGACATTGAGAAGGTGGTAGGATTATCATTTCTTAGAAGGGACCAAATACTAGGGATGAAATGGAAGAGCACAGCCATTTAAGCTAAAGATTTAAAGGGCTGTAATCTGGCACTGACTAACCTTAGGAGAGCATTTAGGAAATGGTTTTCAAAGCAGCGGGGTTTGAGACTTTCCAGAATGAAAGTAGTGGGAGTAAAGGCAACAGGTTTACAAAGAGACTTGTCTGCTTGGAAAGTTGTGACTGTGGCCTCACCAAATACTGCCACAGTTGCCAATACCCAGGACTCTCAGCTCAGAGGTGCCCTCCAGTCCCTGAACCGCAGGTTTTGTAGTTAAAGTTGAAGCCTGTTTTACTTCCAGACATACCTTTTCACACAACAGCATGAATAGATATCAAAAAAAGCCTCCAGCCACAAACAACATGCACTCTAAATGCTTCAAGCAAGCTGCAAGGGTTGCCAGATCTGTGGCTTTGACTTCAGATGCTAAAGCATCATGACAGCATGCTCTGTAGCAGCATCTCCAGGTGCAACACCCTGCTTTTGACTGTCTTGACCATGAACGGCAACCATATAGAGGGCAAGGGCAGTGGTGGAGTTAGGCACAGAGCTTGGGAGTCTTCAGGTAGGTGATTTCTGAAGTTCTGAACCCTATTTTAGAATAGTGCTCTTTCAAAATTATTTCATGGTGAGAATGCTTTGAGAGGCCTGCAGAAAGAAGGACTTACCTGAAGAAGGCATTGAATCTGCCTACCATCAGAAGAAAAATATTTTGAAATAGAAAGGTGTATGGTCACCCAGCACTGGTAAAAATGGTACAAAACCAACACATGGTGGTTCTGTTGGGTTTTATCTTCCACTTTTTCTTTTTTTTTTTTTCATTTAAACACCAATAAAATGTTTCTTTAGTTGTAGTTAAGGTTTTTTTCTTACAGCTTCTTCTTCTTGACTCTTGACTTTGATTCTTGAAAAATACTGATGTAGGAAATTAATGGGTTTTGTAGAAAGCTCGTGCATTACTGAGTGTGAACTACTGGTTTTGGATGATTAGCTAACACTGAACAAAGAAACAAAAGAAGCAAGTGAACAACAGTGCAAATGTAGCCCTAAAGAGCGTCAGAGATTGTAAGGAGGCTCTCATAAGCCAGTCTCCATGGTACACTGTGTACATTTCCGTGGCCTTGTTTATACAAAGAAGTATTGAGTAGGCAGCTTAGCTGTTCTCCTTCCTCTCTCTAGGCAGCCTTACATTAGGTGATTTTAATAATGCAATTAATTACCATTGTAGTGTTTAGCACACCTACAGATTACCTTGCATCCCCCTAACATAGGAGGCATACAGCAGAGTGATGCTGAAGAAAAACAGGGACTGCTGTTCAGAGATTTCCCCTCCTTCCTGCTCCTCACAGAAAGAATCAGCCTGACTTCATTTTGAGGGAGATTTGCTTCCTGAAGGCCAGGAATGGGAGGCAGGGAATTGACAAGGCTGTTTGCCCTATAGGTACGATCTTACAAAAGAGACTGGGTAGGAGAGGGATTAGGAGAGAGGAAGGTGATCTCAGGGGAGCAGTGGGAATGGAAGGACATCCTCAGCCTCACTCCCACTGACTCCTTTTCATCATGTTCCAGTATGGATATCAGTGGTGGCAGGATGGATCGAGGAGGCAAGTGATGCAGCTGGACTTAGCCATCTTCCTTCTGCATGGCCTCATGGTATTACTGCCTGTTTTAGGGGAACAGCTGTGTCAGACCAGAGCCCTGTCTGGCACATCATGTTTCACTACCTGGTAAGGGTCAGACTGAGAACATGCCAGGTCTTTCCAGCAAGTCTGGGGTGCCTTCCTGGTTCCTTCGTGCACTGTCATGTCCCGACCCAGCAAGAAGCAGCATGTATTAGTTAAAACCAAACTTGAACACAGATTTTAAAATACATTACTGTTAATGTATTAACAGTGTTAAAGTGTGTTAAAGGGCTGTCAAATATACAAATCAACAGTGTGTCATGTATACTCTGTAGCAGTGATGAAACTGGGGTCTCATGGAGCTTGTAGGACCAAAGTCAGATGTGTAGATAAGCCCGTTCTTCCCCAGCCATGAGGGAATATGCGCCAAAAGGCTGCGCCAGGAACAGAGATGCCTAATCTAAAGGTCTTGAAGTGTTTGTGAGAAGGGTCATGTGAATCTGAAAGTTGGTGGCAAATATCCTACCCATGGGACTTGCACTCGCTGAGACATGTTTATGTAGATGGAAGTTGTTTGTCCAGATGGCACTCAAATAGCTTTGCTCTCTGTTTCCCTGTAGCAGAGGAGCAGCACATGGATCACATTCAGGAAGTTGGCCCTCTTTATTTTTTAAGAGCCTAAATATTTACAGTTTTCTTTCTGGGTGAAAGAAAACCAGGTGAAATTGTATGAAAGTCCATCTATCAAGAGGAATTAAATGAGCTGACTCATCTTGTTGATGTAGAGGCTAGCTCTGTGGTTGCAAACCAAGGCTGAGGCCAGCTCTGTGCTCCAGACCTCTGCCAAGGCAGCTGGGTCACATCTGGGGTGTGAAGCTGTGTGAGCCTTGATACCCATGGCTTTTCCTGGCAGGAACACCTTGTGTGCAGGTACTCCCTCTGGCAAAGCAGCACGCAACCCGCTGAGTGTTTCTCTTGTGGGCTGGAAGTTTCCTGCACAGCAAAACACAGTGCTGCTGGAACAAGGGTGTCCCAGCCAGAGGCAGGTTTAACACATCAGCCTTCCCATGTGAGCAGAACGCCTGGGAGCCTTGGGGTATGGAAATCTAGAAACCTGACTTGACAGATTTCCCATATATTCATGAGTAAGTTGTAACACTTGGGGGTATGTAATATCTTTGCCATCAGCTCTTATGCTCCTGTCCCCCTTGATACTCCACTGCTGTAAGATAGGCCTGCAGCATTCAAAAAGTAAGTTTGTCAATGAAAAATTGCATATGTTTTCAAGCATTCAGAGGCATTAAAAAATAGTCATAAGTGATTTTGTCTGCCAAGCTTGAAGCACCTTTAAAAAGGTATGGGTTACTGCATGCTTTCCAGAAAAGGTAGTCTGCAACAAATTGCCTCATTTTAAATCCTTCAGTTTTTTTTCTAAAGGGACTAGCAATTTTTGATGTCTAATTTAGGCAAGCAATCTTAAGATAGAAAGCACTATAAAAATGCCAACACTTTTAATGTTGTCTGCTACTGGACTGGATACAGTAGGGTTTATATACTGTGGCAGGTGAAGCAGAATTGCATTTTATAGTGTTAAACCATGGCTCTTTTCAATGTGGTTATTCTGTATGTTTCCTTCTTCTTGACTCCAACAAAAATATTGTAAAGTGTGGGTTGTGAGGGCAGGGAGTACTAAAAATGCTACGAAGTCTTTTTCACACTGTTTAAAGAAAATTGGCTTGAAAATTTAAGCTGCTGAACAGTTTCTTGCTGAATACTGGGTAATGTGCTGTAGGTTTAGTGTTTGGAGAACACATCTTCAAAATACTTCTGTGAGGTAAAGGATGATGGAAAAGGCCATTGCAAGTTCAAAACCAAAGGAACTTTGGAAACCAAATTTTAAATCCAGAAATTGCATGTAGTACTAAAGTCAAACATGTGGCAGAGAAATACCACGTATTAATCATGTACTGAAAAATATGTACTTTGCCTGTGAACTTGAAAGGTATAAGACAAACCAAAATATAAAACACCAGTTTAAAGTAATTACTAAAATAATGTTAGTTTTGCATAACTAGGGTATTTTTTCTAATTTCAACTGTGGTTTAGTCTTACTTGTTTTCTAATTCCTCCTGGAAGAAGAATATTTCATTTGTCTGCTCATGCACTTAAGGAAATGCCTTCTGAAATGCATTGGATACACCTAACAAATTGTCTCAAAATGGCTGTCTACCAGTACTCATCCTCAGTTCCTTGCCCACTGCATCTCTTTCTTCACATGGCTTCTATTTCATTTCCTGTTACTGTCTTCCCACAGTAGCATGTAGTCTTTGAGTTCCCATCCCTGGGTCCTTTCTTTCTCGCCTCACAGGGCCCAGTTGTTGCCTCTGCGCAGCCCCCAATTCATACAAGTGTGAGATGAAAAGTAAGTCTTCCTTCCAAGTGCTCTTTCCAGCTTAATGCACAACATATTGCTCATCATCTCTTCTAGGTTTAGGATGAGAAGCCTGATGTATTTGCTTCCTCCCAGTGGGGAAGCAGAGACCTCACAGAAAATAAAGGTACAGGTGGAAATCAGCCCAGTTCCAGCTGCACTGATTCCCAGTAGATTACCAGCGGGAATTCTGACTATGCTGAAATCATGCATAATCACAATTTTCTCATGAGGTTTACAGCCATGCATAAAGTAATAGGCCTTATATAAATACAGTGAATACTATATGTTTTAAGACTACCATAAGAGCAAAATAGCAGTGGCTAATAAATACCAGGATGCTGAATAAATTATAATAACTTTTACATTCCAGTAAGGATCTGAAGTACTGGTAGAAAGATTTTGAATGAGAAAATTAAGTGTGTGGCAATCTGATTTTTAATTCACTCAGAAAGCATAGAATCATAGAATCATAGAATAGTTAGGGTTGGAAAGGACCTTAAGATCATCTAGTTCCAACCCCCCTGCCATGGGCAGGGACACCTTGCAATAAACTGTGTCACCCAAGGCTCTGTCCAACCTGGCCTTGAACACCGCCAGGGATGGAGCATTCACAACTTCCTTGGGCAACCCATTCCAGTGCCTCACCACCCTCACTGTAAAGAACTTCTTCCTTACATCTAATCTAAACTTCCCCTGTTTAAGTTTGAAGCCATTACCCCTTGTCCTACCACTACAGTCCCTAAGGAAGAGTCCCTCCCCAGCATCCTTGTAGGCCCCCTTCAGATACTGGAAGGCTGCTATGAGGTCTCCATGCATCCTTCTCTTCTCCAGGCTGAACAGCCCCAACTCTCTCAGCCTATCTTCATACCGGAGGTGCTGCAGCCCTCTTAGCATCCTCATGGCCCTCCTCTGGACTCGCTCCAACAGCTCCATGTCCTTTTTATGTTGAGGACACCAGAACTGTACACAATACTCCAAGTGAGGTCTCAGGAGAGCAGAGTAGAGGGGCAGGATCACCTTCTTCAACCTGCTGGTCACGCTTCTTTTGATGCAGCCCAGGATACGGTTGGCTTTCTGGGCTGCAAGCGCACACTGCCGGCTCATGTTAAGCTTCTCATCAACCAACACCCCCAAGTCCTTTTCTGCAGGGCTGCTCTGAATGTCTTCTCTGCCCAACCTGTAGCAGTGCCTGGGATTGCCCCGACCCAGGTGTAGGACCTTGCACTTGGTTTGGTTGAACTTCATGAGGTTGGCATCGGCTCACCTCACAAGTCCCTTCCCTGCAGCATATCAACTGAACCACACAGCTTGGTGTCGTCGGCAAACTTGATGAGGGCGCACTCAATCCCACTGTCCATGTTGCTGACAAAGATGTTGAACAAGACAGGTCCCAGCACCGATCCCCGAGGGACACCACTCGTTACTGTTTTCCAAGTGGACATTGAGCCATTTACCACAACTCTTTGCGTGTGGCCATCCATCCAGTTCTTTATCCACCGAGTGGTCCATCTATCAAATTGATGTCTCTCCAATTTAGAGACAAGGATGTCATGCGGGACAGTGTCGAATGCTTTGCACAAGTTCAGGTAGATGATGTCAGCTGCTCTTCCCTTGTCCATCAGTTCCGTAGCCCCATCACAGAAGGCCACCAGATTGGTCAGGCAGGATTTCCCCTTAGTAAAACCATGTTGGCTGTCACCAACCACCTCGTTGTCTTTCATGTGCCTTAGCATGATTTCCAGGAGAATCTGCTCCAAGATTTTGCCAGGCACAGAGGTGAGACTGACTGGTCTGTAGTTGCCCGGGTCTTCCACCTTCCCCTTCTTGAAATTGGGGGTTATATTACCCTTCTTCCAGTCATCAGGAACTTCATCTGACTGCCATGACTTTTCAAATATGATGGACAGTGGCTTAACAACTTCATTTGCCAGCTCCTTCAGGACCCGTGGATGGATTTCATCAGGTCCCATGGACTTGTGCATGTTCAGGTTCTTAAGATGGTCTCGGACCTGATCCTCTCCTACAGTGGGCCTAAGGTCTTCATTCTCACAGTCCCTCCATGTTCTTTCAAAAATCATTGCATCTTTTATTATTGGTGTCATGTATCATAGGTACTGCTTTTTTTGCCAAGTAGAACCATTTTCTAAGGTTATAGTTATATCTCCTTAAACTGTGAGAGGTATGAGAGGAGGGGAGTAGTGAGTTAACGTGGGCAGATGGACCCTTTTGGAAAGAAATTAATTCTCATTGGGTAGCGGGCCAGCCTGATATGATGATCTCTCACTGCCCAAGTACTGGATGTTCTTGCATGTTTCATTGTTCCACTCTTCCACGTGTGGAATAGTGGTGTTAAAAGGTTCCTAGTGGAGTTCAATAAAAAAAAAATGTGCAAAACTGAAGAAACTGGCACTAATGTGATCTTTTCTAAGGGAACAAGTCCGGTAGTGAGCTGGGAACAAGTCCGGTAGTGAGCTGTGAAGGACATGCTGTTTAGAATAGCAGTCTTTTCTGCAGGACTAGAAAACCTAGACTGATTCCTCTTACATACTCATAAAGATGAACATTTATATTACATTTAAAGGAGGCCTTTAAAATTCATGGTCTCTCCTATTTTAGTCTGAACACACATGACTATCCAAAGACTGTATAGCAGAGTTGTCTGTTTTCACTGCTCTCTTTCTCCTTAAGGGTTTTTGTGGAAATTAGGAGTTTGCAGTATTTTCTTTATCCACTTGTTCCTCCTTAGTCTCAAGTATTTCCAAAGGAGTTGCAACATGTTAGTTCAGGTTCCAGTCTTTTGAATGTTTACATAGCCCTAAATTTAATGCATATGAATAATTCCAGTGAGATCAATTAAACTAGTTCAGTATGTCGAAGTCAGCGTACATACACGTGCATTTCTTGAAGAATTACATTGGCTAACTTTTCTGAATACAACAGTTCTGCATGTCAAAAAGGTAGGTTTTGTCTTTTTTTTTAATATACAATGGAAAAGGATGATACAATAAATCCTCCAGTTGGGGTTCAGTGTGCTCCAGTAGTTTTGTGGTTGTTTTTCTCGTGCAGACTTAATGACAGCCGAAAGCACATCTCTGTGAAAGTGGCACTGAATTATTTGCACTTATCATAGCAATTTTCTGGAAATAGTTTTTTCCCGTTTCTTCCTAGAGATTAGGATCATATGAAGAAAGCAGAGTTGTTACTCTGCTTGTCAAATTTGCACAGAAATGCACTTGCCATGATGCAACAGTGAGTCACCTTTTAAGCTTGGCACAGGTGAATAAAGTAAAACTCGGGGAAAGCAGTATCTTAAATGTGTGGGACTGCAAAAATCCTTAACTAAGGGCCAGTCTTGGCTCACAGTACTCAAATCACCTGATGAGTGGGTCAGACTGAGAGGTGATGTCTGCCAAAAGAGATGGTTTCATGCTTTCCTCACTTCATCTTCCCCACTGCATTGTCTTTCCCCTCCTGTCAGGTCTTGGCATTTCTTTACGGTGAACCAGTTCATCTCTCAAATGTAAGAAAAAACCCCAAAACAAAACAACACCCCTTACACCCTCTCCCAGGTTATTCTTCTAGTATTTTAGAGATTAAAAGTTGACAGATACAGAGTTGACTGCAAACTCCTTATTTTGCCAGTGAGGAAATTAAGTTATCTCAGTCCTCATCACAAAATTGCAGCATTTGAGCTTGTTCTACATAGAGTAAGATATCAATGAAGAAATAGCTGTCCTTGAGTAGCGTTCTGCATGAGTGTTTGAGCTAGCTTATCTATAATTATTCCAGAAAAATGTCCCACGTAGACTGGTCTGTGCCACCGGTAATTCATTAGAATAAAAGAAACCAACTCACATTGCTGATTTCAAGCAGGCTTTGCAAGGCTAGGACAAACAGCTATTTACCCCAAGGTGAACAAGACTTAATTTGGGTATGAGGTTATTAGCTGCTACTGAACCTTGAGGCACCAGGTTTAGTCACTTTTCACTCAAAATGGTCTGGAAAACCCCAGGCTGTCCCTTGGGTATTTCAAAAACTATGACTTCTTACTGCACTTTTAGAGCCTGAAAACTTTCAGTGCTGAACAGTTTCAGTGTAAGGGACAGGAACCCCTTTGAGAATCTGAATTACTGGAATCGAACCGAATTATCACACAGAAATAGGAAGTTCAGCCTTGATGTGCCCTTGAGGCCCTGATGTGCACCAGTCACATACAAACTTTGTTTTCTTGAGAATCTGGGATTATTGTATTAGTCATCAAGGCTAAGCTCATGGGAAAAGTGAAAAGCTAAACTGGCTCTTTCCCAGTGCAATTTGTGGATCACTCATCTTTTTCTCCTTTTGGCAAGGGAGGAGACTGTATTTGGTTAACAATAGGCTTATGAACCATAAGAGTTTTGTGACGAGTGTCCAGGTGGACAGGTCACAATGCATGAGGAAGCGCTGTGCACTGCAGTGACTCTGAGTCGATGTCCCTGCTTTTCCCCCATAGGCAGGTTGACAGATCATCCCGCTCATTGTGTCAGGAGACCACCCGATGAGTTGGCTCACCTTGAGCTGCTTTTCCAGTTAAAACAGAGCCAGCACAAACCCAGGCTAACATTTTAAATCTAGGTCAGCACATTGCTCTGCTTCAATAGCTGACCTGGGGCTGCCTAGGAAAAGCTTTCATAGGTCTTTCCCCTGTGCAGGACTTTCCTGCTGCTTCTCTGGCATCAGTGCAGTAGTCCATGAGCTCACGGATATAGGAAGGAGTTGGCATGCCCTCTGGGATGGGTTATCATGGTCTCTGCAACCAGGAATCAAGCTCAGCATCAGGGCTGGGGGAAGAATTTCCCCCATGACTTATCGTGAGCCTCTTCCTTCAATTTTAGAAACATAATACATCCATCAAAAAAGCAGGATAGCTTTCTGCTGTCTTAATGAGTTATGTCTCACTGGAGAGCCCTACAAGCACTAGTTCACATGATGGAAGAGTGGAGAGGATGCAGGCACAGCACTGCCTAGTCCTGGAGAGGGAGGAAAAGCCCCTCACTTTGTGGGAGCAAGCCATCAGGCTGGCTTAGCAGCCCCTTAGCAAGTTCTTTACAGTTGGAGGATACCAGTCATGAGACAGCAAGCGAGAGCACAGAAACAAGGTACGTATGATGGTGTCTGGGGGAAAAATATGACCAATGTTACGGCCAGCCACAGTAACAACAGCCTTTTTGGCCTTAAAAATGACCAAGCAACAGAAAGCATCCCCAGAGAGGAGAGGGTGTTTTGGCTTAGAATAGATTAGGGAGCAATGTATTAGTTGACTACAAGCCCAGTGAGCAATGCCTCAGTTTCAGTAGTGGGTGGGACCACAGCAGATATAGGACCATGTGCGTGGAGGGGGCCAGGAGGCTCAGGATCCCTGTTCAGCTCCTGATGAACCATCTGTCTGGAAGGAGTCAGCCCCTCACATGGGGGCCCTTCAGTTTTTGCGGCATATGTCTCAGCTGATGAACCCTCTCTTGATAATGTAATGCTGTTTGCTTTTGGCATTACAGTTCAGCATGGAGGTACGAGACAATAGGGAAAGCAAAGAAGCTGCACGCCCCAATTTTATGGTCTGATAAGAGTAGAAGGAGAGAGATTGGTCCCAGTCCCAGGCAGACCTCCCAGTTTTGTGTTACCAGAAGCCAGCCTAAAGATAATGCTACTGTTAGCCACCCTCCTTCCAGCATTATGAACATCACCCTCATGACTGCAGTGCGTTAAAAGGAGGCCGGGAAAAACAGGAGAAGACATTCATGGGGATTGTTATAATTGAAATCAGCGAGGAGCTGCATTCACACTTTTTTAATAGGTCATTGTTACCATCTAATTTTCTAAATCTGAACTCACCAGAGTCCTAACTTGAGCTGTTGTAACCCTAATTATTTGGGTCACATTTTGGGTGCCGAAGTTAGTACTCAGGGAACTGGAGAAGTGACATTGACTCAGTGCCTCACTGGTTCAGGCAATTGTTGTGTAAGCACTGCAATGTTACGTCATGTTGGTGCTTGGTGCTTTTTTCATTTTACCACAGGATCTTCAGAAGTGTAAACTGCCTTACTAGAAGACATTTCTGGGATGAGGAACAAATGTCTTTTAACTCAAGCTCTTGCTTCAGTTTCCTCTCTCCGCAAAGGCTGCTGGACAGATCTGTGCTCACAAATGGCATCACCTGCAAACCTCCACCAGATGTATCACCAGTTCCCAGGAGCAAGGGTGGCTTAAACCAGACCTGCTGCTGGCAGGCATGTACTGCTGCCCTAGTTCTTAATCCCGAATGATAGGGCCCTTTGGGCACAGAGGGCTTCCCAAGCTGGGGCTTCAGGGCAGGGCCTGGCACCCAGGTCCAGTCCCACCCCATCCAGGATCAGGGCATCCAGGGACACCGGGGTAGCCCCAGCCCTGGGCATTGGCACCTCCTGGGAACGGGGATGGGCACAGGCCATGGCCAGGACGTGGTCCCATGGGTGGGTGCACCTCAGCGGGGCCCATGGCCAGGCAGGGCTGTGGGGAGCTGGAGACCAGCCGTGCTGTGGTGTCGCTGGGGCAGGGGCTGACAGACCTGAGGGGCTGGCACGGGGGTCCCCCCAAGTGCTGCAGTCTTCCTGTTGAGAAATGTGTCATGTTTGAGTTCTTCTGGAGCAGTGCCTCCTTGTCTTTGGCATGAGACTAGGCACAGGTATGTCCTTTAAGTCAGTGCTTCTGCTAATTGTTTTACTTATAGGTTTTGTAACTTTTGGTATGTGCTTAGCTTTAGGGTATTTGTAATTCTACTCATGTTGTCCTGTCATTCAGTGTGGGCTAAATTAGACAAAACCAAAATTTAACATCAGGTAGATCTGTGTGGCTAGATTTAATGCCAGAAATTTAATGTTAATAATTGCATCTGACATGCCCTACAGGATTAGGCATTTAATGAGGTAATGATGAACCTCACAGAAAACCATTTCTGAATATGCAGATAATAAAAACATGAAAGAAAGTTGCAAAACTGTCAGAGCCAACCATTCCCTGAAATGAAAATATGATGATACCTGAGTAATTAATGCTGCACAAAAGCAAAGCATCTGCAAATAGGTCCAGCTTGCTTGCTTCTCACTGACCATTGACCTTGCTGTTTTGAGAAGGGCATTTGTATCATGACTTTCAGACAACAATAATTGCTTTTTGTGCTCCTCCTTTGTATGGCACTATTACTATGATGTGACATGGAAGCCTTTGATTTAATTCTGAAGGGGGCCCGGGGGCCCAGGGGCCCTGTTTTCACTGCACCCATCAGACTGCTTGTTCTGGGTTCAGCTATAGCAGTCATTTTTCTCCTTCTTAGTAGCTGGTGCAGTGCTGTGTTTTTTAAATTTCAGCCTGGGAACAACGCTGATAACACCGATGTTTTTAGTTGTTGCTAAGTAATGTTTACTCCGACCAAGGGCTTTCTCAGTCTCAAGCTCTGCCAGGGAGGAGGGGAAGCTGGGAGGAAGCAGAGACAGGACACCTGACCCAAACTAGCCAAAGGGGTATTCCATACCATGGCACATCATGCCCAGTATATAAATCGGAGGAGTTACCCGGAAGGCCCAGATCACTGCTCGGGTCGGGCTGGGTATCGATCGGCGGGTGGTGAGCAATTGTATCCTCTCCCCTTGTTATTCCACTAATCATTATTATTATTCGTGGTAGCCGTAGTGGTTTTGTATTATACCTTAGTTACTGGACTGTTCTTATCTCAACCCGTGGGAGTTACATTCTTCCGATTCTCCTCCCCATCCCTCCGGGAGCGGGGGGAGGAAGAAGGGGGGGGAGTGAGCAAGCGGCTGCGTGGTTCTGAGTTACCGGCTGGGCTCAAACCACAACACTGCTGTAGCATCCCTGCAGTCCTGCAGGTGAAAGTTACGGTGTAGCAGCACTCCCTTAACTGGGCTGATACTCTGAGCTCTGGGTACCCACTTACAATAAAACTTTCAGCCACTGTTACGGGATTTTAAAATTAGGTCTGGTTAGGTTGCAATTTCATGATTTAAGGCAGTTGGTGTTCCTTCTGCTTCCTCTGTGCCAGCACCCAGTAAAGACATGGCTGCATAGCGAGTTATTGGATCAGAGAACTGACCCAGCTGAAAACTCATCTTTTGCTGCTTTTTTGCTCCTGGTTAAATTTTCAGCACGTCGTTTCCTTTATCACACAGTCACACCATTTTTAGCATTGCAATGAAGAGGAGACTGGGAACATCAAGATAGAAGTGATGAGAAGGTGTGACCATGAATTTAAGAAGCAGTTAGACTAAAATTGGATTAAACAAAACAGGAAAATATGTTCATTTGTAGCTGGCACAGATAGATGTGGCTCTCACTGGGAAATAGGCAAACCATGCACAGAGTTATTCTTTCCCAAGCAGATATGCTTGTGTAAGCAACTTCTTGTGAAGAGATTGCACTTTGTACACTGATCTCATACTGGTCTGAGAAGGGAAGATAATTGAGAATTACTGCCTCCAAATATGCAACTGGAGAGATGGAGGAGCAGAGTGGTAAGATGTGATATGTTTCAGTGATATGTTTCTGGTGACTGCTTTTCTCGCAGTGCATGCCTGGTATGTAATTTCCATTGTGTGACCTGCTAAGGACTGCCAGCAGCATTTCAGTGGGCAGGACAGTTGGGCAAAGGGTTAATGAAGCATCAAAACTCATGTTTTAGGCAGCCAAGAGAGGAGCCTCTCTCTGGTGTGTCCCATGTGCCCTCCCTGTTTCCACTCCAACTCTGAGCACCAGTGTTGGCAAGGGAAGCTAAGAGCCTTTTTAGCAACAGGGAAAGAACTGTGGAGTAAATCACAGTGCTGCAAACATGATTATCATGACCATTATCATCTTGTACTGAAGAATGACGTAGCCTCGTGGTCACTGCTAGTTCTGTCTCCCCTTCTACATATGTCTGAGTTTTCTGTGATCTCTATTTCAGATGCATATTCTGGTATGTGGGATGGGAGGCAAACCTAGTGCCAGGTTTGTTCTTGTGTCTTCTCAATGACTTCTCAATGCTAAATCTGTCAGCAGTCGTGGCAACAATGACAGGAACTCAGATATCTGCCTGCTGAGGATTCACTATGAAGAAGAATAAGATGATGTAAGCCCCCTTGCCTCTGAGTATTGCTTGACAGGGTGTATTCTCATACATCACAGCTGTGTGGTCTGTTCAGTCATGTAGGGGCTCTTTTCACTGCTCTTGTCCTTCTCCAAAAAATGTGCTTATTTGTTGGACTAGTTAACCGTGATACTCACTCACTGTCATAACTTCTGGTCTATTTTCCAAACATCATGTTCTGACCACCACTGTGTTTTGTAAGGGGGAAAAAAAAAAAAAAAGGATTAGAAGAATTAGTTGTTCCCCTTAAAGAACTGCATTTAGCATAGCCAACACCAGTCGTAATTGTTGCTGAGCTCTTAGGTAAGAGCATTTAGGATTGATTGAATAGAAATTGTATAGGTGTGCATCTTGTCTTATGACTTCTGTTGTCGAGGAGGTAATATTTTTTATTCAGTGTTGGGAATCCTAATTGCATGATAACTCATGGAATTCAGTTTCAGAGCATCATTATTTGGTGGGTTCCCCTCTTTTTGATAAACCTGCTATGATAGAGAAACTACATTAGAGAGGTGGAAATGCATAACAAAGGATGTGTGATCCAGGAATGACGGCACCATCTCGTAGTAGTTTTATGTGGTGGTGCTTTAATGTCTCTTCAGGAGTTGAAGTACTGTGCTAGTAAGCAGTAAGTATTACTTGCTGTGTATAACTCAATCCCCTCCTTGTGGAGGAGCTTGTGGAGGTACTGTGGAAGGACTGTACTGGGTCCACTATGTGCTACAGGTGTCAAATGTGGCAGCTGGTTCTAGCAGTTTAAATTCACACAAGAGCTTCGAGGTGATTTTCTGATTTCCATTTTCATACACAGTTCTAGTTCTATTCACAGTGCTTTGTAGCTGCTCAGCAAGACAATCCAGGTGACTTTCTCTTATTTCAGACGAGCCAGATTCATCTCAGGTGATGAGCAGGATTACATGTGAGCGGGATTTACAGTATTGAGAATTAATTGGAGATGGGTTTAGAAATACTTTAAGGGCTTCCTGATCGTGTGTCAAGAATGTACACTGAGTACATAAACATGAGCTTCTCCATCTTCACCTTTTTAGATTAAAACAATACAGCCCTTCAAACAGTGTATACTGGGAGATTATTGCACTTGTTGAGTGGCTCCAGTCTTTCATTCAGACACGCAGAGTAAGTGATATGGCAAGACTTCCTAATGTTGCTAACAGCGTTCACAATTTTGTCAACAGAAATCTTTAGAAGGAAGCATGTGAATTAAAAATGTTAGCATATCTCATTTGAAACAACATATTGTGTGAGAAAAACTGATTTTCAGCTGCAGACTGACTGCCTAGAGTATTTGTGTGCTTTTAAAGTTCTGCTAGGAAATGGGAAATATTTTCATTCCTAATGTAGTTTCTGTCATTCCGAGGGTTCAACAGTTTCAGTCTCCCAGATTGTTTTAGTATTTCTGGTACACTATCTTAGACAACGCAAGGTCTCAAAAGTTGTGTCACTGTACTTAGGCTCTTTCTTACAGGTAAGAAATTACTGCTGACACTCATCTCTGAATTGTCAGGAAACCAACTGCTGTATCTGGGTGCAATGGTTCAGGTTCAATAAGAATAAATTCAGAGAATTCAGAAGTTTTCTTCTTACGTACAGTAATCTGTTATTAACTGTTATTTCAACCTCTACAAGTTTGTTCATTTGTTTTGTTCTTTTCTTTTCAGTCTGTGAGGCATGGAGAAGCATCAATACCAAAAGGAAAATAGTAAAACCTGTGATGTCTTTGCAGCAAGCTCATTCCCCAGGATTTGCAGCTCACTTTTTCAAGATTTATGTGACTACCTAAGGGCACTTACTTGAAACTGGTCTCACCAAGGACTCATAATTTCCTTATTGCTATGTACAAAAAATGCATCTCTTAAAAAAAAAGCAAAAATAAAAATTAGCTTTTAACATAGCTTCTTTGGAAGTGGGTGCAAGAGTTAAATGGACATAAAATTAACATAGGGCTAGGATAGCTTTCCAGTCATTCTCACAAGGAAATGATAGCTACATCTCTAATCATTCCAACACAGATCCTCCAGTGGACATCCCTGCTGAATTTTGCTGGCATGGCTTTATACATTGCCTGAAGTAGGGACAACAGTCCTGGGTGATGCTGCTCAGCCAGGCCATCTGAGCACGGACACATCTGGTTTTGATGTCCCCGTTTCCCTCCCCAGAGAAAATAATGTCTGACAGGGGGACAATATAGACAGCTGGGGACAGGAGCACTCAACTGTGATCTGGGCCCACAGGCTCCATTTGCACCAAAAAAAGTTGCATGGCTTCTGTTTAAATCTGTTTAAAAACTGTTTTTGCAGGCAGCACAACTGCCTGATGGATATGTTTATTCAGTAAAATTTTAACCTGCTTCACTAGCACTGGTGTTGGTGCTCCTGACAAACTGGTTTAGAGAGAGAAACAACCTTCTGGAAAAAATGAAGTGATAGTTTTTCTTCTTTGTGAATTCCTGATATCAGCTCTCTGTAAGCTCAGGCAGGAGCTGGGGCTAGCAGTGGTGGGCTGAACAGGATTGTGATGAAACTCTTGTTGTCACTCCATCATTACCTGTAACATGGAACTGCACCCTCAATTGGCTTTAATTCACCTCTGACTTAAGTAGATAAGTTTAAAATACCATCTCTAGTGTGTTGCAGAAGGTGGTCTGCCAAACCCTGCTGCAGCAATCTGGGAAGTTACTAGTGCCTCCTTCCCGATTCCATCTCCCAACTGGAGATGGCTACCATCACAGCAGTGGGAGCAGAAGAAAAGGTCTGTCAGTTGGGTGGAAACTGTCAAATGTTGGCATAAAACTACTTTCATCAGCAGTTTTAGCTGAGCAGCCAACATCCTTCTAGATCAGCTTTGGCACAAGTGCTCCTGTAATGGAAATAACCACACTGAGGCTAAAGCTGCACTCACGCTTTCTCTGTGCTCAAACTGGGAGGTGAAGACAGAGAAAGGGAAAAGGGGACCTAGCAGTCCCCATTGGAGGACAGGCCAGTTAGCAGATGCCTTTACTCTGTTATGGCTCTGTTGTTCTGGAAGGTGACTTCATGAAGTAGTTGCCTGAGTTTCGTTTAATAAGTTGTTTTTTCTGATGTGCAGTTCTTTAATTGACCTTAGTGGTTTTGTTACATGGAGAATTGTTATATACAGTGAGTCAGATTAGTAGGAAAAAAAATCTGAGATGAGTAAGGAATTGGCTAGTGGGAACATGACAACAATTAGCGCTGAAAGCCAAAATGAAGGCTGGAGGGAGGTTACTAGAGAAATTCCTGCTGGTCTTGGGACCAATTTAGTATAATAGACCTTTGGAATAAAAGAACTGCACTAATGAAATATGCTGATGACACAAAGCTTGGAATTATAATCAAAAGAAAGGAGGATTAAGATATTCCTTTCTTAAGGGGAAGTAAGGAGCTGGATTATCTTGCAAATCAGACAAATGGAAGTGGTGTGATACGAGGAACAGAGTGCCTTTCTAAGGAGGTGAGATTAAGAGTTTGGCTGTTTGGTTTAGAAAAACAAAGTCTAATAGCATTTGATTGCTACCTGTCTGGAGGATAAAAATTGAAATGCTTAGGACTGTTTCAGTTATAGGACTGTCTTAGTGTATAAACAGATGATCTGAAGGAGGACACATTTAGGCTAGAAATTAGAAAAAGTTTCTAACCATCAGAGGAGCAAAGTTCTGCAACAGCTTCCCAGAGAGAAAAGTGGAGATGCTTACCTATCTATATCTGTGTGCTTGGGTAATTTACAGAAGGTTTAGTGTGATGTGGATGTTTGTGATAGTAGGAAACTAGGTTTGAGATGCAGAATTCAATATTCTTTTTCCTGGCTGGGAATATGTGGAAAAAACCCCATTGACGTTATTGTAAATTCTGTTCGTAAACTGCTCCAGCTGCTTGCTTCAGAGTGTGATCTTCTCTCTTACTTCTGGTGATTTCATTAGGTTGATGACAAAACCGATGTTGATTTATCACTGGCTTTCAAAACTAACAGCCTGTTGCTCTGAACTGAGAAAGGTCACACCTCTCTCAGCTGTTGTTGCAGGTTGTCAGCAGAGCTAGTTCAAACACTGTGCCACTGGTATGCAGTGAGTCAGAGTTTTGCAAGTGCTCTTTGCATCTCAAAGGGCCAGGGATTTGCCCAAGTTTCTATCAATAATCTTGTACTTATGAGATAGAAGATTGCAGGAAAACGTGCCAGGCGTCAGAGTACTGCAGACTAAGCCACTGTGGCCACCTGGGCTCAGCAGGAGGCTGTTGGCACCATCCCACTTGGGATGTGCTGATCTCTCTTCCTGTAGGGTGGAATATCAAAGATGCATGAACTTCAAGCAAAGGCCTTGGATGTAGCGGTGTTCTGCCAATTGCCATGACAGTACAGAACAGCCGGTTAAAATAACACGTGGATTAGGTTGGAGAGTATTTAGATAGGGCAAACGTGTTTGTTCTGTCCTGATTTCCAGGACTGCTCACTAGAGAAGTTGAAAGTTCCTGTGTCTACCTGTGAGCACAATGGCTCAAAGAGAGGATAACAGAGCTTTGCTTATTTAGGAGCAAATTCTATTAGTCTTAGCTTTGTTCCTGAATTGATTTTTGTAATTTATTGACATAATAATGTGAGCCCTCTAGCTGTAGCTGGAACTGTATCTCTGGTGAGTTTCCTAAGCAGTCCTTATCTGGCCTCCATTCTATATCTATAGGTCTCTTGTATAGGAAAAAAAAGTCTACAAGGGTGGTCTGTGGGGTTTTTTTTCAAGGTTTCCAGTCTTTTGAGTAGAAGATGTGCTTTGATAGTGTTCTCATCCTAAGGATGATCCCCTTGGCTGTCCATTTTTATTATCATTTCCCCATACCTCACACAGATAATTTCAAAAGATTTTGCTTGGGCCTCCAACAGTGCACTCTCACCTGTACTGAACAGTATGTGTGTGCACATGTGCTGACCACAATGTTTAAGAGAGCTTTCGGTCAGAGAAATCTTTTATGTTGGAATTAAAATATCCCTGAAGATGTATGCAATTCTGTTGCAGTTCTTGGTGGAGGTGAAGCCTGCTTTTTCCTCCTACCCATCCAGTATAGTAGGTGGGCTATGAACAAGGCAGGCTGCTAGATAGCTGAGTGACAGCTATCCAGGGAGGTGGCATGACAGCCTGTTATTTCTCTGAAATATCCATTCAGTGGAATATGTCACATTTCCAGCCTTTCACTCCATTTTAAAATGGAAAAACCACAGAAATACAGGGGTTTTTTTCATGAGGTGTATGCTTATAATTCATGCACACATCTAATTCTTGAGATTTTTCTAAGGAATATAACATGAAAATTAAAGTATTGTATTTGAAAAGATTTTGTTGACTGAAGAAAATGAAACATTCTGAACACTTAATGAGCTTTGTTGCCTACTATCTATGCAGTGCCATATCTATATTCACCTGAATCATGCTGTTGAAACTATATACAGTAATGCACTTTACACAACCATAAATGAAATTAAATACCTTTCAAGTGGTGTAAATAAAAGGAGAGTTATTTTTCTTTTTTATAATTGATCTGGGACTCTAAACTAATGAACCATCTGTAAATTATGTTTTCAAATTAAAATTGTGCTTAGAATGAGAAGATGAGCACATTGAGTAATTTGTAATTTTTGCTTAAAACCTACATTTAGAATTGTTTGGCAAGGTGTTTTAAAAGAACCCAATAATTTTCTGGTTAAGCCAACTGACATCACTGTAATAGTTCAGTTCCCCATGTATTTCTGGTTATCTGCAGTCGAGGGCAAGGCCCAGCTCTGACTTTGCTACTTATGCTCAAGGTCATTCTGCCTCTAGGTTTCTCTAGATGTATCCTGTTTCCTGCCTAGGGATTTTGTCAGGGTAAACGTTGTGTGATCTTCTACAACTATTTTAAGTGTCTCACAGCCTGAACTGAACTGCCACGTAATCGCATAGCACCGGATTCAGTTAAATCCAGTGTTTTCCATGAGCCTTGGTCTCAGTGCCATAATTGTGGGTAAACTCAGATAAACTCCATATATCTGCTTCTCTTTTTCCTGATGACTTCATATACTGGTGAATTTATTTTTTATTTTTTTAAATTTACCACTCCAAAACTTGCTGGACAGGCCCACATAGACACAATGGACCTAACGCTTTCAGGAAATGTGGGATCTATTGCATGTGCTCTAAGCAGGGGGTATACACGTATACCCAGAAAGTCCTGGCTTGTGCAATAACATTCTTTACAGTTTTGTCTTGGTACAAGTGGACTCATTTTGGGTAAGACCCTGGTTTGCAGTGGGATGTTCTTGGAAATGATTAAACTTCCTGGGACACTTCACCACCTGGTAGTTACTGGACAAGTTACATTACCAAGGTAAAACCAAATGGCATATCCAGTCTGTTATGAAAGCAGTGCCAGTCAGGCTTCACATGCCTTCCAGCTGCATAATTACCTTTACTATTGCCTCTTCTTCTGGGCTGTAAAGGAATCGCGTTCTTACTCATCGGTCTCTGTGACAAGTTAAGTAAACGAAACAGCAGTGAAGTGTGCAGAGTGGGCATACCATAGCTTAGAAGAGTCTAGCTTCAGCATTTTTGAAGTCATCACTGACATCACTGCTGGTGTGGGCTGATTTCGTGCATCTGCACAGATGATGCAGCAAGCCTAGTGATTAGTGGTCTATTAGCAAAGAAGGATTTTGCTCCAGATGCTCCCTTGAGCACTGACATAAGTGCATTTCTGTTCTAAAGGAAGAAAAGAAGGACATGATGAGGCACACTGAGTTTTGCTGTGCAACCTTAGCAACTGTTTTATAGCTAGCAGCTTTATTAAGTTGCTCTGAATTTCTCTGATTTTTCTCTGTAGCTTTTAAGCCCTTCTGATAACTGAAGTTGCTGATGATTCTCCTGGAATAACTAGTGGGATTTGGCTGTAGAAATATACTTGCTGTGGGAGAAGCAGAGACATTCTGTTGCAGCAGAACTGGGTAGGACCCAGTACATCATGACCTGGGTCCTGCTCAGCAGCACTTAGTGCTGCTAGTATATGAATGATTAATCAATGCTTAATAAGAAACTAGCAAAGACATGCATGATAAGAAACAGCCCTAAAGTTGGTGTTACAGTTTGACAAAGCAACAAAAAGTGTGATGTTTATTCTGTGTGCAGATAGGTGCCTGAAATGTCATTGGAGCTGTCATACTTCCTGCTCTGACAGCTGTAGGTTCAAGACAAATAAAAAGTTTCTGCCTGAAGGGGAGGGAGACTTAAAGAAGGATGACAAAGGATTTGGAAATCCGTAGTTGGTTTTCTGTGAGGAGAAACAAAGTATTAGACCATACATCAGGTCTGTTCTATCCGATATGAAGAATGCAAACTCTTGATGCTCTGTTAGTGTGAGCACAGTGGTGTGCAATCCTTAGGACAGTCAAGCTCAAGCTTTGATTTTACATTTCACCTTAGGTTTCTCATTGTTCACCTTTCTGACAGATCAGACTTCATTTCCAGCTTGTAAATACAATGCACTGTTTTCCTGTTTTTTGTGTTCAGTGCTGTTGTTCAGTTCCTGCTATGTTTGCAGAGGTTGCTATTGTGTATATGAGGGTACAATTGGAGTTGCTCAGAGCACATGAGCCTGGCTTTACTGCTGGCAGCATAGATAGCAGTGCATTAATGGACCCTGTGGCATTTCTCCAATTGCTGTTACATGTGAAACATGACATTAAATGGATTCTTTTTCCTCAAAAAAGGATTAGGTTCCCTTGTACACGACATGGCATCTGGAGAGCTTATTTGTAACATGTAAAACTAAAAAGCTTTCTTTTTGCTTATGAAACAGCCACACATTTACTTGAAATCTGTATGATTATAGCACATGGGTGATGCTCAACAAAATCAAGGCCATAGCATGGTAAATGATGCAACATTTCAGAAACAGAACTTAGCTAATGTAGCAGAGCTCTATGGGAGGCGAAAGCAGTTTTATTTCAAAGCAAAACCAATTTCACACACTCCCTTCACCCACTCTCTCGTACCCATGTACACAAAAAAACCAAGACCATTTCCCCAAGTGCTTTGTCTGGCATTCAATCACATCCGGCCAGGATTAAAAACATCATGGGATGCAGGTGAGTGCTCATCACCTCTCTTGGGTCCTTTACATTTGCGACCATTCTCTGCTTTTCGATGTGACCTTTGTACCTTGTAGAAGCTGACAGGGATTGTGAGCTTTTGTCTCTCCATCCTACCCCACCTCCATGAGTCATCAGTAACACTGCTGATTTACACAGTCTCTTGTCTCCTTGTGTGGGTGTCTTATGTCTCCAACTCTGGTCTTTGTATCTTCCCACCTCAGCAGCCCACCCTCATGGACTGAAGAGCAGTATTTTCTTGATAATGTAAGGCTGAAAGGGTAGACAAAATCATCATAAAATTGACTTAAACAGTAAAATTTCAGTGACTTAATTGCTCCCTATTTGTAGTTATGTATGCACCATTTTAATAGACCTAGCAACACTGATTAAATGTTCTTTAAAATATTAGGCCTAATAGTAGCCTAATGAGGTGCAGGTATTATTTACCATGTTTTACAGAGGAAATGAAGCCATTATCCCAAACTAGAGGTACCAAAGTCTTGGTGCCCCTGCCCACCACAACACCTGAAACTAAACAGCATTTATAATGAGGGTTTCCTGCTCAAGCAATAGTATCACAAATATCACTGGAATGTTTGTAATGTCTTGTACTTTAGTGGAATTGAGGAATGAAATTCTGCTTATTTTTTTTTTAAGACTTGCTTTTATATTTTTGTTTAGGTCAAAAACTGTAGCCTGATGGGTAGGGATATCTCATGGGGCAGGACTGAGACTACCTCAAAGGAGCAAAAACGAAAACAGGGAGTTTTCATAGGCTGAAACCTGGTAATTAATTAAATGAAGTAGAAAAAAAGAGCGAATTCCTGGTGCCAGACTCTGTCTGGTCATATGTTCTTCCTTTTATAACTAGGCTGGTGGTAGTGCCAATGTGTATCTGGTTGCAGTAGGACTAAGAGCAATACCTGGGACAGCAGGCAGTGTTGTCCAGGCTGTGGCTGTGGGTGGCCGGACATGCAGTGGCTCCTAGGTCATCTCTGCTGCTCAGGGTGGAATGGTCATTCCTGTGGGGACACAGCGCTTGCAGCAGTGTGACCAGCTCAGGATACAGCTTTGGATGTTTTGAAGAAACATGATGACTACTGAAATTTAATGCAGCTCAATATGTGAGTCCCCAGGAAGCACAGAGAGGATTTTAAATCACTCTTGTCCACTTAACTTTCTTTCTCTTAGCCTGTCAGCAGCTTTGGAGCATTCTGCAGTATTTATTATTTTTCTTTGGTCAAGTGGTTGATTTATATTTGTAAAAATATGTTTTATGGTGTAACATAGAATCGCATTGAAAAAATCTAGGCCAAAGTAATGAGATGGTGTTAAAACTAAGCACTCTGAAGTTGGATGGCTGAAGGTGTTGCTACCCACAAGGCCAGCTAGCAGGACCCCCCCCACACCAACTCCACTGGGAGAGCAGTCCTTGTGTTGTTTCCTAGCCCACTTTTCTGAAAAATCATCTGGATTAGCCAAAGAAGTTCTCCTGGTGGCACAGGGAGATATTCTTGATAATAATAAATAAAGCTCCTTTATACACATCCATCTGCCCTTGTGTTTCCTCAGATTTGCTTGTAGAACCCAGTTAGGCAAAAGCCTGGGATTAAGTTAGTTTAAATCATTTGGGCATGAATTGGGAAGTCCTTGGCTAAGCAAGTGAGCCCACAGGCCTGAAGGAGCTGCCACCTCCTGGAGCAAGTGCTCCTCCTGTGAAGGAGCACTTGCAAGGGTAACCTCTTCCTCCAGAGCAGCCTCAGGCCACAGAGTCCTCCTGAAATCCACTCATTGTTTTATACCTTGTCCCCACTCAATCTTTTTTTACTAGACTATACTGACTTAGAAAGAGTGTTTTGATGCATCTGGTGTAAATGCATTAACCTCTAACTTCAAGAAATAGTCACAGCTGTCCAGAAACTGGCCTCAGGCAGTATCTATCCTTCCAATTATAATTTGAAGCACTTGCATGTCTGTGCACTATATCAGTGTCTTGAGTAAGTATTTTTCTAAGGATTGAGTGCACAGCGGTTTTGGGGGAGTTATGACTGTGCTATCACTATGGAAATGTCAGACTGATGCACTATCTGAAACGTTTAGAAAGCAAAGAACTAATTTAATTCGCTAGTGATAAATCCATCACTTTTCTTGAAGAGAGTCATGTCTTCTGTGAAAGTGCAAGTGCTGGTTCCCATGACTTCTTTCTCCTCAGCATCCTCATTCCACCCTCTCCTGCCTGCCTGTGCTCTATCCCTGCACCCTCTGATCACTGCATCCATTGGATCCTGTGAGTAGCTGTTTTCCTTTGGGGGCCAGCTCCCTCTGTTAGTCTAAAGAGGGGATTGTCAGGAACCTTATTTGGACTTCCCATGGGAAAACAAGTTGCTGAGGCTGCTCCCGGGCTAGCTCGCAGCTGTATTTATTAGTGTATAACTTTTTATTTTTGGGAGACCAATACACAGCAAAAAAATGGTCAACCTTAAACTTGCATAAAATCTTTCAGAACTATGGTCGCTCTCTGATCTTTTGAGAAATCTACTGTACATCCTTTTACTTTGTGCAGGCTCTTTCATTTCCATGCATGGGAGCATGGCGCATGGATGTCATTGGGACCCAGTCCATACCCCAGCTGTGTACCTCTGCACGTGCTCCTCAAGTTCATAGTCTCTGAGCAGGAAGAGCAGCAGCACTATTTGCAAGTTCTGAAATGTTTTATTCTCCGTGTTGGTCATTGGCTAAGTATACATAAAGGTAGCCTTTTGAAAAGACTGGAAAAATATGTGTGCCCACTGACTGTTCCTAGTGGGCTTAATTCAGTTGGCATGTTTGTGTAATTAGTGTGAATTTGGAAACCCTTGAAGGAAAGCTGATGGAACAAGAAAGCTATGTGATGAACTGATGTACAAAAAACATTGCTCTGGAAGTAGTTTTTCACTATACCTTTAAGCACTGCTTGTTTGGGTACATGGCTGTGTCCAAATTATACTTTTCTGCTTAATAGCTCTGCTTTCTCTGTTTTGTGCTCACTGGTGATGATTTCATAGTGATTACTTCTTGCTTACGTTAAGCTCTAGGTATCTTCTTCCTGCCACTGCATCCACTGAGCTAGCACAGTGACTGGGACGCACGCTGTGCCCTGTCAGACACACTTGGCAAGGCTCATCTCTCAGTTTTATGGAAAGAGATGTTGGAGGATGTTGTCCTTGCAGCGACTATGCAATCCCAGAAGATGGAGTGGCAGTGAAATATGACTTGAGAAGAAAAAAGCCTGGCATTTCAGATCCCATGTTTAATTTGGCAGTTAGGAAAAGCACCCATTAGCTTGGAAACAGAACAAATGTGCTATGATAATTAGTGAGAAGCAAAGAATATGGGACCCCTGAATACTATTTTAATTAAAATCATTTTTCAGATAAGAACAGCGTCTAAAATGCATGCTATCTTGGCAGCCCTGAGAGGAATATTAGTGACAATATGAACTAGAAACTCTGACAGTCACCTTTGGAGAAAGAATAGCTCAAATTGGTGGGCACAGCCAGATATGCCCTTCCAAGATCCACATGGAGCTGTAACGAAGTTACTGCCCTGCTCACAGAAGTTCTTGATTTCTCAGCTGAGTAATTGAAGATGTGAGCACTTACACTTCACTGTAATAAAATGGGTTTGTTTAAATCCCCTGGCTGAGGGGTGCTGATTTCCGACTGAGGTGAGGTAGCTAACAGCTGTGGCCAGTAGGTTTTAAACAGCTCTCACGTGATTGCTTATAATTGCTTAATTATAGCTTGAGTCAATTAAAATATATACTTCTGCTTCAACTGTCATCAATTCATATTGGAGTTTCAGCTGCTGCCTTCTAAATCAACTTCTTTAAATAATGAAAAAATTGCATTCTTTTTATTCTCAAACACTGCTAAATCCATTTCCATAAATTGCAATACTGTACAAGAAGTCAGAGCAAAAAGTGCTAAAATATGGAAAATACTGGCACCCAGATCCAAGATCCTAGGGCAGCTTGTCTTTTATTTGTTTCATCAAAAATTGGCGAGTGTTTGAAAGAAAATGTTTATCTTTGTTGTTTGCGAGGGGCCCTCTTGTCTACTCCTCCAGACTTTTTCTTCATTTTTGCAGTCAGTCATCAAGGCTGTGGCTTTACAAGACTTTGCTGGCTGAATAGTTGCTGGGGTTCTTTCATTCCTCCTTTACAGGGGCCCCTGATTCAGGAGCCTCCAGCTTTGAAGCATCAGTGCTAGTAGGAAGCCTAAACTTACACAAAATCAATTTTGTCATGTCTTTGTCCAAGGACACCCTGACAGCTCAGAGGCTTCTCTGCTCATTTGCTACATACTGACCTGCCCTAAAACCTAGGTGTTTGGTTTATGTCACCATTCGTAAAATAAATCCATATGTGTTTATCCAATACGATCTAGTTATACTTCAATAATAATTTCTGCTTTCCCAGTGTCCTTAAGAATTGAACTGTGAGAAAACCCCATAAACATACAAAACCTGTCATTTGTGTACAAACACACACAAACTTCATATCCATTGTCTTTTGTTAGCTGAAGGCTTAGGTTGTGCAGTTATGCTCCTTGAAGAATGTTTGTCTCATTGTTTAAATATATTTGTGTGTATAAACCCAGCCTTTTCACTTGGAGCATACTTTGAGCTGACAACACCTACGAAAGTTTTAAAACCACATAAGCCATAACATTCAACTCTTTTGTAATCGTGAATTCAAGTCACATCACAGAAATGCTGTTAGCTCATGGTTGCTGATAAGTCCTGGATGAATCACTGCTGTCAGCAGCAGAGCAGTCCCAGTTGAGGAGGTTTTGTTTCTACTGGCTTCATGGCAGAGGCATATGTGGCAGCCAGGAGTAAGAAAGAGCAGCTGAGGACCACGGTGGCTTTCTCTGGGACTAGACAAAGTCTATGATGGGAGGAGAAGAGACCACATTAAGAAGGATTGGGTTAATAAGGGAACAGTGGTACATGAAACACAAGGACATGTTTAGATCAGTATTTTTCCTCTGTGATAAAAACAGGGAGGGTGAAGATTGCCACGGAGCTGGGCACATCCCCTGAACTTAATAGATACATTACTTGGCTGCATTCCACAATATGTATCTTTGAAGTAATGCATGTCGAACTGGACAGTAATTGAGAGAAAATCACAATTTACTGGGGATTTAACAGATGTGACACTTGTTAATATGCAATGAGCAAGGTTGATGCCTCAGCAAATACAGATCCATGGAAAATTGAGTAAGTTGCTGTAACTGTTAATGAGTTTCCGAGGAATCTCCTCTATGCCTGGTAAGAACCTTTCTTTTATTAGTTTGAGACCATCAGAACAGTTTATCTGCCCTGTGGGGGTTATTAACATATGCCAAGAACATCAAGATAATATCAGGAACACAGAATGAGAGATAATAATTTAGGGACTGAAATGTAATGGCCTCAGGGAACATGTGGACTGGTGACTGGATAGAGTGGTAAACCAAATATTACAGGGGGGGTTTCTTTCTAACTATGCCACAAATGGCTTTGTGGTCAAGAACCCCATTTAACTTCCCTGTGAATGAGTCTATAATGAAGGCATTCATGTTTGCCTGTCTTCAACGTGTGCCAAATCTGTGCCAGTGAAAGGCTTTGGGGTATTACAGTGTAAGATGCTGAAGATGTGCAAGGTTTATCACAGTCTCTTAGTCACAACTATCTCCATACACGGAAACCTAGCGTGAGGTTGACCCTGTTTCCTGAATGAAGCAGGGCTTTTCTGCCATTCTTTCATTCAGAAAGATTTTTCCTTACCAAAAGAGTGCTTTTATGAAATGAATATTTATGAATGTCTTAAATTATATTTATTCATTTCACCAATCTTGTAGTAAAATGAGGATCTGGCAGAAAACGTGTCAGTATTGCTTCAGTCTATGTCATTCCCTTGGACTACTGGATTTTTTGCAACAGGGAATATCCCTGACTCTGTGCACACCAAATATCTTTCTTGAACTCATCATATGTTGCTTTAGTATAGTAACCATACTATACTAACTCCACCATTTGTGGAGGATCAAAACAAAAGGACTACAGAAAAAGAGGGATTTTAAGGTTGTTGTCATATATATTCACACATTTATATAAAGCCTGCATTACCGCTAAATTCTTGTAGCTATTTTTACAGATAAATCATGGGCTATATGTAAGCAAGTCGGCTGATAATACTTCTAGCAAGAAGAACAAAGTGAGTGTAACTACGGTTTTAACTGCAGTGGATTGACATGCATTAGTTTCCTTTATACTATAGCAAAAAACGTGGCATCTGTGAAGAGCAGTTAAGAAAACAAAGTAATTTGAATGCACAGACATAATAAAAAAGACTAATCTCTTCATATTGGAAAGAAATTTTTAGAAGTGACAATGGAAGCATTTAGTGGAAGGGCATAATGTTAGTGTGATCGTAAATGTAGTGACTGGGACAGGCTGACATAGTTGTAACTAAACTTGGGTTTAAAAGCTTTTTGGGTTTGCAATTAGCTGTAAAAAAAACACAGTAGAGGAAAGGAATTCATGTCTGGACCTTCTTCTGTAGATGGGTATCTGGGTTTTCTTTCTATGCATGAAGCAGTTGAGAAGAGACGATTCACCATTTCTCTGTCTTCTCCTTCTCTGTCTTCTCCTTCTCCTTCTACACACATTATAACTGTGTAATTTAAGACAGGACAAAAAAGATACTAAAGATTGCATAAGATACTAAGAATTGCTTAACTAGTTCAGAAATTAAAGATTTAAAAGTTGTACATTTTTCATTCAGTTTTGGAATCCACTACAAAAAAGAACTGAAAATGTCTGACATCTGTCCCACAGAAAATGCGGGAGCAAACTCCGTTTTTGCCACCGCAATGAAATAAAAAGTAAGCCAGTGTTTCAATAATAGGTCATGAAAGTGTGTAACTGTTGTTGCAGAGGCCAGATAAAGTTTTGAGCAGAATTTAGGATGCCCACTGACTTCACTTGTTTGAAAGCTGAGTGTTGATTTACATTTAATCTGTCTCATGAGATAATACAACAGACCACCAAACTGACTAATAAGCTGAAAAATGAAAATGTATATTTATTGTATAGATGTGCTGTTTAAATTCCGTCTTTTGTTATAGCATGACATTATAAGAGTGTTGCTATTTCTGTCCTGATTTTTTGGGATGTGCTTTTAATACCAATATGGCAGAGATCAGCTGAGTATATATGGATGGATACCTGATAGAAATGAAGATCTGGATCATCTTTATTTGAGCATCTGTTTCCTCTACAATTCTGAATGGGGTTTTTTTGCCAATCTTTTTATTTTTAAGTCAGAAATTCAAATCCTTTGGTAAGGGATATACTGTTAGCTAAATGAAGTATAGGGCTGGTGGAAGTTAAGATGATTTCATGACTGTTGTTGTCTCTCCTGGTCCCTTACAGTGTCCACCTGCTGCTGAAAGTCAGCTTTTAGTTTCTGAATTATATTTTTACTCTTCTATACTCTACTAGGGCGCTTTGGAGATGTAATTTAATATAATGAGTCACAAGCTCAGTTTTGTTACATGAAGATCAGGTGAAAACAGCCATCAATTATGCCCAGGGATTTTGTCCCACTCCTCTCCCAGCTCCCCAGCTAATTTCCTTGTTTCAGACAGGGAAATCACCTTATGCCAGAGATCTGGAAGCAACATTGGGCACTACTAATTCTTGCATTCTCTTCCTAATAGGCCTGCTTGGTGCTTATGCTTAAAATAAATTTGCAGATGTTAGCTGAACTGTGCAGTGCTTTGTTGCGTCTGTTTAATAATACCTGTGGGGCAAAGGCTTGAGCAGCACGCCAGCGCAGCAAGTCCCTCCAGAGGGTCAGCTCCTGTTTCAATAGAGCTGTTAATCTCTTAGCAGTAGTGTGGTCCTGCTCACTATCAAAGAGAGGATCCCGGTGCTTTATTGCAGGTGGGCCCAGAGGAGAGGAGGTATTGGTATGCTGTTGGAGTCAGTGTAGTGAAAACAGTGACTTAGGGGCATTATGGAACGCATCTGGGACCTGCAGGCATCTTGTTTTCATTACATATTTCAGAAGCACACATTAGTAACTGGTTTTTTTGCACTGCTTAAGAGGGATATGATACAACCTTTCTCTGCAATTATGAATCTCCACGTGTGGCCTAGGTTACACAAGCTAAATGGCCTTTTTAAGGACTACGGCCTTGAGAATGTACTTGCAGTGCTGTTGTTGATTTATGCTCTAGCGTTTGTGCTGTTTTACAAATGCAAATATTTTTTCAGGTATTTAAAAGCCACATCCCTGTTTTATGTAAAATATATCCATCTCTCATCTTTCTAGTTATACAGAATAAAGCCTTTAAAAAATTTCAGATTAAGAAGCAAACGATAAATAAATCACATATTCAATAATAAATCCAGCAAAGAGCCACTTAGTGAAATGAATACATCCATAACATTTTTATGAATCGTTGCTGCATCAAACCCCTCACTGGTACTCTGCCTCACCTTTCTCCAGCTTCCTGCAAAATTTAATAAAATATGAATAGACTTGACCTAAACCCCAGATTTTTTTGTGTTTGGGAAATAGGACTGGCAAAATTAATGGACACCAAGAATATGATCATGAGCATATGTGAGTTTGACCTCAGGCCCCAGAATTGTCCTGGTTTTTGAAAGGTGTCTTAGTATGGGGTAGGTTCCTGAGTGGGAGCATGCAGTACCGTAGATCTTTCCTGGCACGCTAAGTGGTTTTAGTGCAAACAAATGCCGTGTTGTCTGAATGCAATGGTGGAGAAGGTGTTCAAGCCACATAACAGACTGCTGCGGATGCTTCTCAGTTACTGCAATGAAGATGAATAGGCCAAATCAATGTAACATATTGTAGGGAGATGACTGGCATGTTGCTCTGAAAATAAGATCTGTACCTTTTAAGTATAAATTATTCTGTGCAATGTGAATTGCACATGCCAGGTCTTATTTAAAAAGCAGAGCCTGAAAGCGCAGCGGCAGGGAAGAAATTAGAATGTCCTCATTCATCTTAGCTTTGAAGTCTAAACAACTTAAATATCTATTATTGATTTGCTGCAGAAACATTGGAACATCCAGCAAATTGTTTTATTCCACTTTAGCTGGAAATACTGATATTTGCCCAGCTGACTGATTGTTTCATGTGGGCATAAGACTAAGCCAGTGATATGAATAAAAATAATAACAAACTCATAAAATCAATCTAGGGCAACACCAGCCATGTTCTGTTTGTGCTTCTGAGAATACATGTAAGAAATTAATGAGTTTACTAACCAAACATTTAAAATTAGCTTACAAAAAAGCCAAATACTTTTTTTTTACTGGTGAAAAAAAAAAACCCCAAAACCTAAAAAACCATAACTAATTATCTTTCTCTTTAACTCCTCTGAATGTACATGCTGTCTCCACATTGCCTAGGAAGTGGGATGCAGAGATGCTGCTGCCCATGTTGCCTCCATATGCTGCTTGGGTTTGGCACTTCAGGATAAGACTGGGCTGCTTTGAAGGTGCAAGCTAGGACTTTCACACCATGTGCCACTGCATCATACAAATGTCCTGCTTGGATCTGTGCTCGTTCGGGTGTGAACACTGCCTTGTGTGGCTTTGTGTGGTACATACTGAAGTATACCCTCTGTCTGTCTTACTCTCCAGTCATCCTTTCTCCCCCTGGGGCCATGCCTGGGGCCAGCCCAGCCACACTGCAGAGTGGGGCAAGGCAGTTGAGAGTGCACGGGGGCAATCTTTTCGCCTCCATCTCCTACCCCTTCCCTGCTCCATGGCCCCTGTCAACACTGGACCAATTGCACCAGTGACCTTGGTCTACTGGATGCCCAGTGTCTGGGGCAAGGCTGGGTGCGGCAGGTGACATGATGACATATTTTCCCCCTGCTATCAGCTTTTGCAGTGCTGAGCCTTGCTCTGTGTGCACTGTGCACGCTGCCATAGGCATGGGGCTGGTGAAGGAGGGGAAGGCATCAGTGTGGAGGAGGCATTTTCCCCCATTTTGTCCTTTTTCTTGTGCTGTTTTTGCTCTGTGTAATAGGAAGGGAGCTTGTGGCATGCCAGGGACTGCCAGGACACTTGACCTGCTCTCAGTCTGGCATCCGAAAACCTCTGCTATGCTCAGTGCCTTGTCAGACGTGGTGATTCAGGCCTCTTGTGGCAGGGACATTGTGTGGCTACGTGTTTGGAGAGGTCATCATCTTGACTACACCACTGGTGTGATGCTGACATCCCACCCATTGCCAGGGATTTACCGAGGGAGATGAAGAGGAATGACAGTTTTTGGGGTGGCACAGTCCAGCAGCACTGCTGCACTCACCATGGCAGCTCCCTCCTCTGTGCACTGGCAGGGCTCTATCTGCCTCCAGCGGAGAGAAACATCCATGTCAGTGTGCCACATTTCTTTTTACCGAGTTTAATGAGCTCGTGACCCCTAACAGAGATGCTACTGTTGTAATAGGTACTTTTTGCAGTGGCACATGTAGCTTTTGGCACCGTGTGGTCATGAACACCTCTGCATATTGCAATATCAGACACATTGCTTTTTCCTCTTTCTCCTCAAAAATCCAAGGAGCATTTCGGTAATTCTTATATAAAAAGCAGATACCTACAGTTGGTAGGTCATGACTCTAAATTAACTCTGTGGTAAGAGGCGATTGTTCCGAGAAGGGGTCTCATGGAGGCAGATAGGGCTGGCTCCTTTAGAAACCCTGTCAGCACCACAGCACTGCAACTCGGTGCCAGCACCAGCTGATAAACACATCAGCTTCTGTCAGGGGAGTGAGAAGGGAGATATGGTTTGAACCACAGACTAGTTTTAACAAAAATGCGTCTTTTTTTCTTACTCCTACTCTTTGTACTCTTTGTACTCCTTGTACCATGGTATTGTCATTATATAGATAGGATTTTTGACCTATTAAGTGATACACTTGCCATGTCTATATTCAGTTAAAAGGCACAAATTAAGTGGCTGTGACCACAACTTCTGTGCAGCTGAGGCCAACTGCGGCATAGTCAGGAGTCTCTAATGTCTGTGATGAAAGAACAAAATTTAGCAAAACATTTTAGAGCATTAGCAGAAATCTGCAGTTAGAGTACAGCATTCTGCCAGTCAGATTCTTGAAAAACTAATAGCAAGGCACACACTCATTTTTTTACAAAGAAGGTTACCATTTTCTTACAGCAACAAAATTAGCATGAAGAGCTGGCTTCACACAGACATTTATATGCTGGCATGAGTCATGAACTTGAAAAGGAGTCTGCCTAGGTAATTAATTTTCTCTGCATTATTGCAGATCTTGTTATTCGCTCATATATTTTCTTAAAGGGTATGTTTAAAATGTATTTTAACCATAAGACTTTGGGTTGAATTTAATTTTAATACTACTCTTCAGCATGACTTCCAATACAGGGGATTCATGAGAGTCTTGTGCTTTAAGTATTTGCCTGCAATCGAGTGGCTCTCCCACAGAAGACTGACCCATGTGTGTGATCCTTTGCAAGTTGTTCCCTGCTTCAATTGCTTTCATCTTTAAAATGGGGCTAATTAAATTCATTGTAGAAATGTCTCAGGAGTTGAAAGTCTTTGTGAAGAAGCTTGATTTTATGGTGGCAGAGCTTCCCTGAGCAGTGATCTGAGGTGTCGCATGTCACAAAGCTGTGATCTTGCAGGGACAGTGAAAATGCCATTATACACGTATGAGCTGAGTCATTTACCTTGCTTTTCTAAGGCTGTGGCAGCAAGAATAACAAGCACAGGCTGGTACCAGCACTAACTCTCATAGCAACCACCTATTTGCTTCAGACTGACGTCCCTAAGCAAAACTTAGCTAGGGACACTCTGTAAAGTGCTGGGAGATGCCCTGAACCTAAGACAGCACTGCAGAGCTCATTTTTCGCCACATCATTATTGCTTCCCTTGCTGTTACTGTTCTGTAGATGAGATAGAGGTTCCAAATACGGGGCAGAATTTATTGGATCTCACAAGTGCCATCTCATCAGGTGGCACCCAGTTGATACTGAAGGACACCTGAATGCTGCCAATACATACACACGATCTGTGCATGTGAGGCAAATGAGAAGTTAGTCTACATCTGTGAACCTCTCTTTTTGATCTGTGTTTTGATGCGGTCTAGATATCCAACTAATTGCACTGGTGCAAAGCTTCTGAAGGCTTTCAGTGGCACTGTTATATTACTACAGGTGCAAAACAGCATCCACAAATACTCAGCAAATTCAAAAATGTGCTCTGTGCTGCTAAGCATGTCACTGATGTTAAGCCTCAAGAGTACAATACTGAATTTTGGGAATATGAGAAGCATGCTAGATATAGAATCATAGAATCATAGAATAGTTCAGGTATTTGGAAGGGACCTTCGAAGGTCATCTAGTCCAACTCCCTTGCAATAAGCAGGAACATCTTCAACTAGATCGGTTTGCCCAGAACCACATCCAGCCTGGCCTTGGGTGTCTCCAGGGATGGAGCATCCACCACCTCTCTGGGCAACCTGTGCCAGTATTTTACCACCCTCACTGTAAAAAATTTCTTCCTCACATCCAGCCTGAATCTCCCCTGTTTTAGTTTAAAGTTTTAGTTTTCAGGTTTTTAGTTTAAGTTTTGTTTTTTTAGTTTAAATATATAGATTCTTGTGTAAATACAGTGCCACTGAATAAAACTAAACCCACATCTACATTAAAAATACTTCTATTAGCAAATCCATCCTTACAAAAATAGGTGCTTTAAGTCCTAAGAGTTGCTGGCTTAGGAAAGTAATTTTTATTAAACATATTTCTTAAATGCTTGGATGACATACTTTGGACACCAAGTACTTATCTCTTGGGAAAAAAAAAGAAAAAAAGGTTTTTTTGTAGCTTACTGAACTCTTGAGTATTCAATTGGTTGCTATCCATAGATAAATGTATTCTAAAACAATGATTAATATGATTTACAAGTGTTACTGTGAAAGTCAGTTTGGAACAGCTTGAATCCCTAATGTGATAAGAAACTGCAATCAGTTGCATGATAATGTAATGGAGTTTTTTAGGTTTGTGCTGTATAACTTTTCTGGAACTTGCTTTCCTTCAGGAAAAAGCAGGTAGTTTCTGTCTGATACTGCTTTGGCAACAAGAAGACATTAAAATAATCAAATCCTTTGGCTTATGTTGGATTTGTTAGTGCCAATCCTCATTTTACACAGGAAAGAAAAGGGTTTGTTTTGGGAGAAATTTCTGGAAAAATCTAAGAGAGGCACCAAAAGTCAGCAGCACTTGTGTTTCCGTATGGAGCATGCAGAAACATGCTCCCACCTGCACTGGGTTTGGGATGGTACTAGAGTAGGCCCATTCCATTTAACCATGTGTTGTGCACATCAAAGGCGCAGGTGTTCCCTAGCTCCCTGACATCCCAGATGGGTACACTAAATCATTATAAACAGATTTGCTTTCCAGACCCGTATGCTTCTGAAGGCACTGCCACAGGAAAAGGGCCCTGGATAAGTGGCTTGGATTGTTAAGGAACACCATCTTGGGAGCAATATGCTCGGAAAAAAACCTGGAAAAAACCTATCCCAGCCAATTTATGGCTCAAATGCCAAAGTATGCAGCAAAACCAAGTTAAATAAACTTTGTAATCTGTTTCTACTGCTGATTGATAGCTGCTCACTGTGTGTCATGATTTTGTCCTTCTCCTAGGGTTTATTTTTTTCATTTTTGAGAAATGGTGTTTTTCTTCACCTTCAGCGTAACAGGTATGGAAAGAGAAGTCCTTGGTGTTCCTTACTTTTCTGGGTGTTTAATTGTTGAAGAAAGGCAGGTTTGAGAAATCATCTGGTCAATCTTCCTGGACAAAAGCCAGACTTCTCTCTGGCCTCACCTGTAGTTACTGTCCTTCTCAGAGGCTTAGCATAAGAATATCGTCTCTTTTCCCTCCATATTAGCTTAAATACCTGATAGATATGAACATGCAGAAAAACAGCAGGATGATTAAATGTTGCCATTTAATCATGCCAATGTGTTGCCTTTGATGATGTCCATCTCCGTACTCCACTGGGGAAAATACTGTGTGGTCTCTAGCTGCAAAGACTTAATGCTGAACCTGCTTGCAATTGCAAGTCCTCTTTCATCTTGGAAATGAAAGTGGTGGCATTTTTTCTGAGCCTGTTTCTTTTTCTTTTCATCCAAGGGTAGAACCTTTTTCTCCAAGCCAAGGGTGAAAAAAGGCGTGAGTTGAGAAAATTTCCCACTGTTTAAAACAATGCTTAAATGTTCTTTCAGGTCAGAAAAAATTAACTGTATTTTGTTAAAACATCTTAAACCTGAAGGGAATACAGTCTGATTCCTGGCAACTGTGTTTGTCTCCCAAGCTATCATTTTTAGAGGCTCACCTTTTTGCTGAAATAATTTCTAGGCTAGACAGTAATTCCTCTGCTAACTTCTATTTATCTATCTCACATATTTATTTTCCCTTCCTCTGCTCTGGAGGAAAGGAGTGTCCATTTCAGGTTCTGGTTGCTTTTTCAGTAAACTGTGAATTTATGCTGTTTGTGGAGCACCTGCCAACGAGAGATGGAGACCTCTCCATTGAGGCTCATGCCTAGGATTCTCTGTATCGCAACCAAAAGGAATCGCGCTGCTCTGGAATATCACCAGTGCAAGGAGTTTGGGAAAGCCGCAGTGGCAGGGACCGACAGCCATGCAGACATCTCCCACCTGGTCTGGGCTCAATGTCCCTCTTACATTAAATAAAATCAGCATTCAGGAGGCTGTATCTTGATATACAGCTGCTATTGTGTCAGCCTGCTTGGTAAATATTTTGGGATAGCTTGAATATGAAAAGTGTGAAGAGAAGATTCCTTTTACTGTTTTGTATTTTAAGGAAAGCTGGAGTGGTTTCCAAAGGTAGTCAGGCAGGAAAAGAATTGTCAATAAAGAAAATTTTCCTTCCAGCTTAGGGGGGAAATTTGCATTGCCTGGTTTCCTTTTCCATATGTATATGGAGAGATATATATATATATATATGGAGACATACATATATGCTTTTGTAATAAAAAGGTTTTGTTTGTTCAGCACACTTTGGTGTCTATAAAGTAACTTATTTTAAAAACAGAATGACTCTAAGACATGCACTGAAGTTTTGGTCATTTTTGAAGGTTATCTTCTTGTGTCCTGAATGTGTCTAGAACCATTCATGGCATCAGTTTGGCAAGAATATGTTTTGTCTGAGGAGCAGTTCTGAAATTTCTGAGCTTTTTTGCCTGCAGTTTCAGCTGCAGTTCTGCAGCACATCCATCCTGGGTACTAGCTAGAGGAAAGAGTGTAAAAATTTCAGCTTATTACAGTTTTATGGAGCAACCTTTGGTGCATGACCGCATTGAATGGAGAGGACAGAAACAAAATGTCATGAATGATGTGGCCAAGTTTTGGCTAAGTCCTGAGTTGGATCTTGGGTTGTTTGGTCTCATGTCTCAACTCCATACTTCTCTTATTTGCAAGTAATATTAAAAAAACCCCTCACCTTCCCGCACTTGTTTTCTCCTCAAAAGGAGAAAGTTCTATGTGAAGAACTCTGTATGATGCCAAAAGCAATATTAGTTTTTGGAATAAGCTTTCAGGATGTGCTGAAAGTTGTGTAATCAGCACCTTACCTCTCAGAAAGACTGGGTGCTTTACTCTTCTACATCTCTTAGGCATGCAGGGCCTGGGAAAGTTGTTTTTTACAGATACTCAAGAGACCTAACTAGAGAATTAAATGATCTGGAAGCATATCAAAAGTTTCTCCGCCCTGGGTTCAAAGCTAGGCCCATCTTGACATCAGACTCTTTCTCCAGGCTACAACAATATTTTTGGGAAATAAAAAACAAGTCAAAAGTAACTTTAAAAACACCATAGTAACTAGAAGAATACAGCAGAAAAATGCTAAATAAGGTTATAATTTTTGTTGAAACATAAGCAAAAAGTAGTAATAACACAGTCATAAGCACCAAAAAAGAAGCACGCACAAGTAGGGGAGTGATCTGTTGGCAGCACTGCCTAGTCCAGAGGAGAGCTGTGATTCAGGATAGGGGCTTCCAGGTGATCATCTTCAAAACTGTGTTCCCTCTAGAGACTACAATACTGCTGTCCTAAAATAAACATGCATTCAGAAAGCCACTTAACATGATGCAATCATGTTTTTACCTGCATTTGTTGAAACAGGAGTGAGTTACCATAATGCCCTGCCTGAGAATGGGCAGTGGTGCAATTTCAATTTACTTTAAAGCATCGGGCAGAAACTGGGGGTGTCTAGAAGTTGCTTCAGATGTTGTTCAGCTTTCCTTGCTGCAGGCGCTGTACCCTGTGGCTGAGCAGCAAATGGGTGGTGGATGTCAATACCCACTTTATCACCTTGGTACATGAGAACTGGAGATCTGACTCTCAGAGATGTGGTTTCTTTTTAAATGGTTTAAATAATATTTGGGTTTAGGTGAGATTTATGAAGCATCTTAAAGTCCACATAGGATAGGGCATTCATGATTATGCATGTGTAAGCAACTTGTCTCTCCTTTTCAGCAGCTGCCTAAGCAAGTTTTGTGATTAAACACTGTATGTTTTGGACTGTGGTTCCACAGGGTGAGTGGCTTGGCAGCAGCACTGGATGAACAAGTTCCCACCCCTGGCACTGCACTTAGGGTGGTATAAATTGGTGTAAAAGTGGGGTTTGCCTTTGATACAGCTAAGAACCAGTTCTTGGGCATCAAGAAGTCCTTAACCCTGGTATTTCCGCTGGCCCACCAGGCTTATGAATTGCTGAATGTATTTTACAATTCTATATGCATAGCAGAATAATTACTCAGAAAAGGCTACTGGGGCCAGGACACTGGTCTGCAGTCCCCGTAGAGTGAGCTGGGGCTTGGTGGGACAAGCAGGAAGCCAGTGCTGGTGCTGAGAGACACCCAGCTGGAACCACTCCCTGTTCCCGACTCCTGGAGCTCACACCAAGCCAATGTTTGCACAGGGCTCTGATGAGGAAAAGCAGTGTATTGTTCATTACTCAGAATAACAAACTCCTGAGTCTCCAGATAAGTAAAACACTTCAAAATAAGCTAGACCTGGACATTTGGGCTGGAGCGTCCTGAAGGGTGAAGCAGAGCCATTCAGATGATATGATAAGGGGCAATATTGGCATGTATTTCTGCTGAGATTTCCTCTTCGTAAATGGTTAAGTAAACAACCCAGGGAGCTGCTGGTCAGTTTGTCTCACTTCAATATCTAGCATAGAAAAAAGCAAATAAAGAGGTTATTTTGTAAGCAGTCAGATGATAACAGGTTGAGATAGTGTGAGGAACATGGATTTTTAGGAAACAGACCAAATTTTGCAAAGCTTGTATATTTTTGAAGCAATCATAAGCTTTTTAGTAAGGTGGTTGTTATAAAATTCAGGGCTGATATCATCAAATTGAAAATGAGTTTAGGAATTAATAAAGACATTTATGCAATAGCCTTTGTGTCAAGGGTAAAACTGTATTTAATTTTGTTTGTATTTTACTTTCATGAATGTTCTGTAGTTTAAGCTAGATGGTATTGCAGTTTGTGAAAGGTTAAGTTTTGGAGCACTGAAACCGTCAAAGGCTGTGGAGAATTCTAGCAAAACCTGTGACTTCCAAGAGGAAATTCAATGTCATAAATTTATGTCAATGAGAAGAAAAAAATCCCAAGCCAAAATTTTATCAATCATAACCCAAAGAAAAAAAGGTTGTATAGTAACGGTGGGGAAGAGGATCTGGGCATTAATAGATAACAAATTAAACACAACACAGTATAATTTGCAAAAAGGCAAAGACTGTTCTGGGCAAGGTTCGTAATGTTTCTGCTATATCTGATTCAGGATTACCTCCAGTTCTCCCCTATAGGAGAGAATATTTTGCATTCTGCTCTAACTTTTACATAAAGCTTGCAGAATCATGAAGCACAGTTTACAGATAATGTGTGTTAAAGCAATTGCATGATTTAGTTTCCATTGTATTAGAGTGAGGGTTTCTGTGTGCATGAGTGCGGACATATATTTGGATTATTACAGGTCATGTAATGGTTCTACATTGTATTTATCCTTTGTCTTCCTTTTCAGTCCTCAGAGTGATAATTTCTCTCTGAACAACATAGGCAACATCAGGAATACTCTGTGGAAAAACACGGAACAAATAAAAAGCCTCTTCAGTGAACAAAGGACAGGGATAGCCCTAAAAGTTAGGAAAAATGACTTTAGGCTTAAGGCCAGCTTTCATGAGAAGGCAGGTAGAATCAGAAATACACAGTGTAAGAGGACAGCTAAGAATATTTTAAAACAGAATGTTGGTATTTTTAAAAGTAGAACAGAAAGAAAAGAATTACTTCAGGTGACCAAAGAAAAGCCAATACAAAAAGGGTGTGCCAAGCCATGTATTAGGGAAAATATGTAAGACTGGTCAGAAAAAATGGGAGGATTTGCATCACTCGTGGAGTTTGGTGTGCTCAAAATGAGCTTAGTTCTTGGAGTAGATCTAAGGAAACTATTTTCTATGGAAAAACTGGGCTTCATTGAAACACAGTATTATCTCAAAAAGTGCTTGCCATAGTAAAAAAACAAAACAAAACAAACCAATGACTTTTTGTCAGGAGAACCCCTTAAATCAAAAACAAGTTACAAAATGTTGAGATTCTCTACTGACAAGTTACATTAGGAGCAGGAACAGAAGCAAAATTTTGTGTGCAGGTAAAGGTTTTTCCAACCAGCTCCATGTTTTGCTTTGCTTGGGTGAGCAAGATATGTCTGTGTAATGGTGCTAAGCCTTGGTGAGGCAGAGATCACAGCTGTACAGGTCTGTCAGGCAGTGAGTATCCCATAGGGCAGAATACCTCACCCTCTGAGCCTCAATCCTCCCCTGCTGCGGGGACACCCGTGGCCAAACGTCAACATTAAAGCCTCCCCAGCCATGGCAGCAAAAGGGAAGAGAGCAATCAGGAGCCCTGTCCCTGTGTGGTGTCTCTGTTCTTGTACAAAAAACACCTTTCTTGCTGCTCCAAAATGTGTGGAGGGAGAGCAATCTCCATCTCCTGTGGCTCTTTGAAACTCTTTTCCCTGCAGTAAAGGAAATCTTGTGCAGTTTTCTGCCTTCCCTTTGCCTCACTGCCATGGGCTCCAGGGAGGGGTGGAGGAAAATGTGTCAGTGGAAAATAAGAAGTAAAGCTGTGGTGCGTGTTGTACAGCTTTTCTGAATCCTTAGCATTTAGGCAGAACAAAAACGGCTTTGGAGACAAACAGGAAGATTTGAGTTCAGGAGTGTATCTTCAGCAGACCACACAATTATCTATCTGACTTGCAAACTCTGAAGTGTGATGGGTTAAGGAAATGCCCTTTTGCTTCTGGAGAACGCACCTCAATAATCTAAATTTAGTGGTCAGTTATAAAATTGCCAGACAATTAGGTTTCCTTCCTAGTCTGTGCTCATAAATGGCAGCGTCCAAGATGTGCATGAGTGTTGCATTTCAGAGCAGCAGTAAATGAGCAGGGCTCTCCAGGAGGGCGAACAGAGGCTTCTGCAACAAGCCGGAGCACTTGGTAGGCGAGGGAGCGGAGAGGGTGGTGACAGCGGGGGAATGTGAGGACCACAGTCGCCTCCGCAGAAGGGCCTGGAGGAGGCTGTTGCTTTGTGTTAACCTTTCAAAGCAATGAGCATTTCTCAAGAGAGCCTATCTGCCTGTTTTGCTAAATATAGGACTGCCTTTCTCCTTCCCGGTCGGCGAGTGCCAAAGCTGTCTGCTGACTCTATCCTTTATTTTCCTCCTGCTCCCCTTGTGTCTTCTGTGATCAGCTCTGTAACATCCTTGTAAAAGCTTTGCTGCTCCTAATTTGCGTGCTGTTGTTCCCCGGTGTGGAGCTTGCTCCAGGGAAGGCACAGGAACCATCTGCCCTGTGGTCATGTCTCACTGAGACGGAAGAGTCCCGGCTGTGCATGGAGGTCAGATGGGATTCGGTGCTCAGGTGGGATTTGCAGGCAGTGGGTGATGTTTCTGATGGGTTGGAGTGTCTGTCAGACAACGCTCCACCCAGCTTCACTTCTTCCCATCACTGGCAAGTTCAAATGAAAGTCAGAAAAGCCATCCTGCAGAAGGTCTTGTTCTCTTAATGGGAGTCTGTACATCAAAGGACCACGTTTCATGCTCATGCATTAATGCATGAGTCTACACCAGTCTTCTGGCCCCAGTTCAGGAAAGCATCCTTCTTCAAGAGGACTGCTAAGCACCTGCTTTCATTTGCAGATCTGTTTTTATGGCATTCAGGTTTCTAGAGTGAAAGGCAGGTTAATATCCTGTGGAATGGTGGCTTAGGTGAACAGCAGTACTGAAACTTGTGACTACATCCCTTCCAGCTTAGTGAGACCTTTTTTAAGGCATTCAGCTTCATTCAAACCTCCCCTTTTCAGGCTTTATTTTGTGAGCAACTGTTCATAGAGGAGGTCAGCATTTTTAGACCGTGTCTAGTGGCATGGCAAGAAATCTAGTGATGGCACTGCATTTTCTTCTAAGGGACTTATTGATCACAGATAAGGTGCCAGACTCCTGTTAGACGTAGGTACATCAGTATAAGAACTGGTACACTGACTGAGATTAAGAGGATCCCTAACACCATAATGCTGTTTTCTGTGATAGGCAGAAGATTATGATTAATTTATGATTAAAGAAAGTGTAGAAGACAGTAGAAAAATTAAGAAACATAAGATATGAGGTATGTTTTCCCATTCCTGATGCTTAGTGAATTAGGGTCTTATTGAACTAGACAATAATCTGAGTAATTTTGTTTATTAGGCACTGATGGCTGAGCATGAATGTATCTGGTTTTTAAACCCATTTTCACTTATGGCTTTCACAGTCCTGACAGTGAATTCCACAATGGAGTTATGCACAGGGAAATACTTCCTAATGCTGATAGGGCCTCTCCTTTTGTAGAAACAGGTAATGTAACCGCTTTTTTGCATAATAAGCCCTGAATATGCATGGTTTTAAAAGGGTGAGTGTTCTGTTGCACAAAATGTTTAATTACTCCATTTTAATTGGAGATCACTTTGGAAAAGCAACCTGTAATCATCTATTCCTCCCACTTCCCCTGAACCAGGTATGGCAGTTGAGCAACCTCAGGAGCAGTTGATCTGGCAGAAAATTAATCCACCAGAAGTCTATTAATTTTCCTTCAGAGTAGGATCCTTACCACACAGCCACTAAACCAGAAGCCTGTGGACAGACATGAAGAAAGCAAAGAGATGCAGGAGCACTCCTATGGTGGCAGCCCACTGCTGGATGGGTTAAGCGCATCATGAGTCTGCACAGGGTCTCAATGGCAGGAGTGTTTGAGAAGTGTAGAGCAGCATATACTTATCATCTGACATCATATAAATACTGTAGATTTTCAGGGCTTTCTTATTAAGTGAGAAACTTGTTTGGTTTTCTTGTAGTCCACTAAGACAAATTCCACCCTCAGCGACATGGGCACATCAGTCACCTAAATTTGAACAGCCAACAAAATAAGGACACGGACCTGCTGGAGTGAGTCCAGAGGAGGGCCACAATGATGGTCAGAGGGCTGGAGCACCTCTCCTATGAAGACAGGCTGAGAGAGCTGTGCTTGTTCCATCTGGAGAAGAGAGGAGGCCTTGGAGCAGCCTTCCAGTACCTAAAGGGGGCCTACAAGAAATCTGGAGAGGGACTTTTTATAGGGGCATGTAGGAATAGGGCAAGGGGGAATGGCTTTAAACCAAAAGAGGGTAGGTTCAGATTAGACATTAGGAAGAAATTCTTTACTATGAGAGTGGTGAGGTACTGTCACAGGTTGCCCAGAGAAGCTGGAAGTGTTCAAGGCCAGGTTGGATGGAGCTTTGAGCAACCTGGTCTAGTGGGAGGTGTCCCTGCCTGTGGCAAGGGGGTTGGAACTGGATGATCTTTAAGGTCCCTTCCAACACAAACCATTCTAGGATTCTATGATATTAACTGATACTTGGATATTAACTGCAAGGAGAACAATGGGCTTGTGCCTCTTCCTCTTGAGTAGGAGAAGTGTCATAAATGTTATTCTTCAATATGTTTCCCTGAACTCACTTGGAAAAAAACTCTCGCCAACTATGCTATGAAAGGTAGCTACAAGTTTTCCTCCTCTCCATTATTGCTCTTCAGATCTTAAATTGAGATTTTCCATTACAACATGAAGCATTAATGTACTGCTGTTTTGTATAATGCACAGTGTCCCTGTGCATATTGGCAGTACCTTTATGTTCTGGTGCTGTAGGGAAAAGTAAGAATTTACTTGCAGGCAGACACGGTCAAGTTCATTTAAGTATTTGGATTTAACTTATAAATTTGAATCAAAAGAATATTGATTCACTTACTTTATTTTCCTTTATATGTATCTAATATTGTTTAATTGCAATAGAACCAATTTTGCCATAATGGTATTGATCATTTAATAATATTAAACTGAAAATAAATGTGACAGTTAAAACATTGCATGATCCTGAGTCAGCTAATAAAGCCACAAATCTCAGATCTTAAGGGACTGGCAGGTTCTAATAGAGATTTATTTCTTATATCCATTTACAGAAGTTAGTCTGATTTCTTAAAACTGAGTGAGGGGAAAATCTGACTCCCTTCCCCCACTTAAAAAGTCTGCAAAGCTTTGTTAAGAAAATAAACTGAAAAGGCTCCGAGTAACACATGAGCTCCAGAGGAATCCTATGGTCCTGCTGCAGCTTAGGCTCAGGGACATCAGTGGCTCCAGTTGTTTGCTGCAGACACAGAGCGCTCTCCTCCCTTCTGCTGAGAGTTCCCCCACCTTTGCTTTGGTTGGATTCCCACCAAAAATGACAGAGGATAGGTTTGTGTGTCATGACTGCCCTTGAAGAGCAGAACTGCCACATCCTTCTTAGCCTCCATCAATCAAGTGGTCACCGCGGTTCATGCTCTGGTACCTCCTGCAGCGTTTGTTATGCTGAACCTGTGGAGGGATTACACACTTCACAGTGCAAAGCGAAACACTCTGCTTGTTGATGGTATTTTGGAGATGAATCCAGAGGAACTGGTAAAAGGTCACGATAGAGGGGCAGAGTGGGCAATATGGAAGGTTTTCCTGGGTGAAGTTCTGCCATGGCTTTCTGTCCAGTTGAACTAGTATGCCTGAGAGATGGCTTCTCCGTCTGAGACCCTTAGCTAGACCTGAAGTCATCCTGGAGGTAGCAGATACAGCTTTCATATAGCAGATATAGCACGAAGAGGTGCGCAGCTTTATCTGCCTTTGGTTCAGGAGCAGTTTTCCACAGGAAAGCAGGAAGAATCCCATGGTTATTATTTTCAGGGATCACTGTGGGATTCACCACACTGCTGTAAGGCTTTGTAAATAATCACAGGGAAAAAAATCATGTTATAATTAGATTTAGACAAATATTTAATCATATACAGAGCTTTAAAATTATGAACAGTCTTTGGAGTAGAAACATATTCAAAGCAATGCAAGTAGTTAGCTGCTACCTTGAATTGCAGCCCTTGTCAGCAGCCTGTGATTAAAGAGCAAGAAGGAGATTTGCATTGCACTTCAGGTGTTTCATAAAGGTTTTGAATTAAAGTAACCCAATACCAATAGCATTCATTTTCAATTTGATAGAGTAACTACAGCAGGCTAAAAATCATCCCATTTACTGCAGTAATCCAGACAGTACACAGAAATATACAGGCGTCATTTTCTGGATCCCTCTAGACTGATGGAACAGGTCAGTACAACTATCTGTCCATCACTGTACTGTGCCGGTAGGTCTCAGAGGTGCCAACAGACCAGGATGTGTGAAAGCTGGCTGCTTATGGTTCAAGCAAGAAATCAGTTGAATCTTCTCCATCTATCAATCAGTGTAAACCATTAAAGCAAGCCAAGATGCTTTTGCTTAAAATTAAATAAGGAGCAGCATAAAATTTTTTCTCTCTGTGGACTCATGAGATCAGTAATTTCTGTTAGGACAGTGACGATTCACCCAATATCACAAGAGAACTTCTTGTGCTGGTACAGCTGGGAGCCTGAGGGTGCAGAAGACTGTGTCACGGGTGGTTTTCACGCATGACTTTGTTGTTTTGTGTTCGTTGTTGGAGTGTTCATCTGTAAAACAACACCAGGCCTGGGCACCATCCGCAGCAAAATACTGTTATCTGCCTTCTCACCAGTACCAACAAAAAGTGAAAACCTATTTTTTCCATCTCAGACAACCTGCCTGGATCTGTCCACACATGAACATTGCACTGCTTTACTTTGGAGTGTCTTGTGGGCATGTAGCCAGTCTCTCCAATCCGCATGGGACAGTTCAAATGCCATAATTTCATCATAAGGCAGCCATGAAGTCATACTAGCACAGGGATTGATCTGCATACTTGGCTGTGAATAGAGCTAAGCCAACAGGGGTTGCTCAGGCAACACTGTTGGATCAACTGAGTCCCCAGCTGTGTGTGCAATTTAGTTATCCCAGAGAGGAGCAGAGGGAGCTTCTGGCCATTGTGTCTTCATCTCCGAGAGCTGCTCCAACAAGCATTGGAGCCTGCTCCAAGAAGCCCTTGGACTGGGAGCACTGGTCATATGAAGGCTCTTGGTCACATGAAGGTGTTCATTTCCAGCTAATAATCAAGAAGTTTGGTCATCCTTGTTGTATTGCCATATCCATTTCTTCAATCTTTATTTGCTAACACTATATTTTCTCTCATTGTCTGTCATAGAAAGATTTAGCCAATCTAGTAACAAACCTTCACCTATAGCGAGTATCCTATATCATAATTTAGTGGGAAGAAACTGAATCGCTTTGCAAATTTCAGAGGGAGGGACATTTTCCCACCTCACTGCCAGGCACACATAAAGGGGAAGCTACAGATCCTTTGATTCCTGAGTTTGAGTACTTCAGTCTGAGTTTTGTAGGTAAGCTTTACATGACATTTCATTGAAAGATTGCCATTAAACTGAGATCTTAAGCAAGAGATATTGCTTGAGCTGTTGAGATCTTAAGGAAGAGATATTGCTTGAGCTATTAACAAATTACAGCTTTACATACACTGAAAATTGGGGAACCCTGTTATTACAGACAGAGTGATATTCTTATAAAGCTGTTATAGATGGCCATAGCAATTTTGAATAAAAAAGGAAATGAAATATATCCATTTGATCCCTGTAATAGGATCCTCATCAGGACTTCAGCTACGTGAGTGAAAACTTACACTTCTAAGTGGATTTTGCAATACAGGACCAACATTCTATGAGACTCGTTTAAAAGTACACATGTAGAAAAGGGAAGGCATGAATGCTGTAGTTGGGGAGAAGAAGGAAATACCTGAAATCCCTGTTTCCTTTCCTCCAGCTGTGCTGTCTAGCTGTTTCTAGCTCAGAGACCAGAGCAGCAGAGAATGAAGCAGAGTGCTAAAAGGGATGAAAGAGTTAAAGTGTGCTTGAGAGAAGCAGGAACAGTGTAGACGTGTGGAAGGAAAATGCTTCCCAAAATGGGTCAAAAACAACAAATACGAAATGTACTGAATGAACTTTTGTTTTTGCTTAAGATTAACTTAAATTTTTTAGAAGAGAAAAAAATACCTTCTCTACCAACACGAACCCTGTGTATATTTACCTGAGGCTTATAGAAATAGCTCGTATGGCGAGTCTGGCTCCACAAACTCCTCCTAAGAATCCTGGATCAGCAAAATTCAATCTGGGAGCTCTCTATAAATTTATGAAACTTGTCTGAAGTTTCCAAGTTAACTAATAAAGTAATCTTTTGTTTGTAAAAGATATAACGGTCTTATAAATTAATAGTAAAGTCTGTGGAAGACAATTTTCAGCATTCAGTGCTTTAGCTAACTTTTGTTTTAATTCTACCGATAAAGAAATGCTAACTCAAGACCAGACACACAAAGTGAGGGCTATTTGTAAATATGTTTTATTATTTTTTGATGTATTTTTGGCTTTTTTATTTCTTGGAGACTTTCAGCAGTTTCATGCTTCAAATAAATCTCAAGGAAGAAGCTAAAGCAAGCAGTCAGCTGCTCTAAGGCTGATCAAATAGTGCTTTTCTGCCTGTTTTACTAACAGATGAACAGGCAATCCCATTTATAGAGCATACTACATGTTGACAGAGTGCATTACTTCATTGCCATATTGGCAATTTGAGATCTTAACAAAACAATGCTGAGGTCGCTCTCGTTCTGTATTGCCATCCTTGGAATGCGGCTTGGGTTTTCATTAACTCTGTCGCTACAAGGTACCACAGATGGAGGCAGATTTTATAAGGGGGGGAGTAATAAACATTAGAGAACGGAAAGTTGTAAACAGCTGAGATTCTTTGTCCTGTGTGGATGAATTCCTTTTCCTTAATGCTCTCTGGTGTTCTCAGCATCATGTGTACACTTGGTCTGTTTGGAGGTGAACGGGTGGATAGGTCACAAGGGCTCTGATCCCTCCCAGCTGTTGTGTGGGGAGAAGTGGTCGCAAACTCCTGCAGCCAATGAATATAAGCTTCAATATAAACAGCAAAAGTTTGGAGAGTCGGCCCAGCGCTTGGCTTACAGCATTCTGGCTCTGCTTAGGAGCACAAATCTCATCCAGGACTGCTTCCAAGATTTCCTCTCAACTTTTCAATCAAGGGAGAAGGACAAAAAGAGGAGGGGAGGAGGGAGGAAGAGACGAAGGGGGAAGAGCATGGCTCTGCTTCACTGCTGCATTATTCCCACTTTCCCCTATGCTGGCATGATTGAAGTCACTGGTATTATCAAGCAAAAGTAAAATTACTGTGAATCTTTCCAAGGCCTTTTCTGTACATACATTTTTATGAGTCTTACCAGGACAGTTAAAGCAATACAAGTCACTTGAGAAGAATTTAACTACAAAGAAACTGGGCGTCCTTATTGCAGAAGGAGAGCAGGCTGGTGGGGGATTCTTTGGGAATAGCTGCAGTGCTTTCAATTCATAGTTTACCTTTTTCCAAAACAATTGCCTGAGAATAGGCCAGCATTTTTATACAACCCAGCCTTTCTCAAGCTGTTTTGCCCAGGGGGATCTTCCCCTCCCAGATTAGCATAAGTGTCATCGCTCAGTGGCGCAGCTATATGACCACTGGATCCCTGGATCTGGGAGGCTGTTAGGCTGTGCCCTGCCTTCACCCACCTCCCACCCTGCAAAGGGAATAGCCCCAGTTTGGGATATACTGGAATAACTGCATCCAAGCTCTGAGGGCTTCAGTATACTTACATCAGTAAAGGATCCTGCAGCTTAAAACAATATAGCTCTTCAAGCAGAGAAGCTGCTTGGACGACGATCCATGTCTTATATGAATCATGCTTTTTTGTTCCCATTGCTTTTATAAAATCACTTTCTCAACAGTGCTTGCCCTTGGGGCTCCAGTTTCCAGGTAATAGAGAGCACCAGATGCCCAAGCATCAGGTGATTTAGCCTTTTGCTGGATGCAACTGGGAAGCAGTTGTGAGCACTAACATATTATAACCCTTCAGTTAAACACAGCTTGCTTGGCGTGAGGACTAATTTGTGAGAGTGAGATGCCATCTTTACGGCACAGCAGTCACGTCTGGTGCAGCTGTTGTCACGACTGCTGCGGGGAAGAACAAAAGTGCAATAAATACACCTTTTCCTGTGTGTTTACTGGGCTGTTTTCAGCAATGTGTACTTCTAAGTACTGAGTTACTCCATGAATCCTCTTGGGTAAGGTAGTAATCCGTTTTGCTTGGACGTATAAGACAGGTCTTCTTGCAAATCTTTTGCAAGTTCCAACCTCTGTGCATTTTGGTTAATATTTTGGGAACATGTGACCATTGAAACAGGCTATCCAGCCAGCTGGACAAAAGGTTTGTCACAGAGTCATTCTTTCCTTTGGGTAGCAAAACTTGTTGTAGGACTCCGTACGTGGATGTGTCTGCAATGGAAGCTTATACCGGTGGGCACACATAGCTGGGTCTCGAAATGTGTTCAGCAGATGAAACATGGTATCTGCTATAGATTGAAAAGTCCCACACTCTTTTGACTCTGTTGTCGGTATGGAGTAGGTGTTCCGTGACTATAATTGGGACCAAGACACCTAGTCATGCACAGATACTGACAGGTAGCTGTGAATCTGAAGATAAATCCCACCTGGAACACTTGGACATGGTTGTCATTGTTTTGGTTTGGTGTTTTATTTTTATCCCTACATACTTTACAGTGCTTTCAGGCTTAGGGTAAGTCATCCAGAGTGTTTAAGATTCTGTGTTTCCCCATCTCTCCTTTGAGTGCTGAAGTCAGTTCCCTGATATTCTTTCTCACTTGTCATGACAGGTCAGGGAAACTTTTATGCCTGGATCATTAGGTGATTGAAGTGTGTTACTAGAAAACAAATATGCTTTGATGCTTCTTCAGCCTTGAGGACAAAACAACAATGACCTTATAGCCAGGGAAAATGATGCTCAAGTAAGTCTCGTTACTGCTTGAAGCCCTCAGAACTTCATACAGTGAAATCCTAACTAGACACTGAAATTGTAACCATACTTGTTCTTCGGAGCAGAACCAGACTGTGAATTTAAATTGCTAAAGCACTGTATAAAAATACTCATTGTTAACTCAGTGGACAGCCATACATACAAGTTTAAAATACCTCGTAAGGAACTCAGTGTATGAGGTTATTGCATGTGATTCCATTTTATAAATACAAAAGAAGAAACGTCACAGTAATGAGCAGAAATTTGCTGCAGTGAAAAAAGCCACTGGCCTCAAAATACTTCATTTGTAACTCCTTGAATCCACTTCTAATCCACCCAGGAAAACTATTGCTGGCCTGCAAGCAGGCTGAATGGAGACTTTGAGTTTACGACTGTGAGAAAATCCTCCTGGGTTGTCCCACAGCCCAACGCCCGGGACTGACTGAGTGTGTATGTCTTTGGTTAAGTCTATCCAGTGATCCAAACCAAGATCCAGTGATCCTGAAACTTCTGTGTTTCCATTTCCAGCATGGGCTGCCTGGCACAGCCACTCTTCAGCGGGCTCTCAGGCTGTAGGGCAGGCTGCCTGCCAGGGCTCCACACTGCCAGAGATGGCACAGCCCCGCAGCTTGCCAGTGCCAAGACCTCAGGGCATCACAGGACCGTGGAAAATCCTGATTCCACAGTAATTCCTAGGCTGGTTTTCTGGCATCCCAGGCTCCCTCCCTCCCCTGGAGCTGAGATGTACTGGGATGCCTCCCAGGGACTGTCACTCCCAGTGCAGTTTGTGTGAGCGATCTCCCAGGGCTCAGAGCAAACAGGAATTTCTGTCAGGCTCATTGCTAACCAAGCAGACTACTCCACGATTTGTCGTCTTCTTGCTCAAAAAAAAAGTATAGGAATTTACAGTTCACAAGAAGTTTTAAAATGTCAACTTCAGACTCAATTGCATGAAAGTAGAAATTTGAAAAGCAAAGTTTCTTCTCAACTGCAACATTAGCTTTTCAACCAGCTCCAGTGAATACAATGAATAGTAATATCCTGACCCTTAACGTACAGTTGAAATCCAGAACAGAAGAACATAAGATCCATCTGCTTACATGATCCCAAAATTATTGACAACTACAAAAACATGATGTTTGTAACCACTTCACATACAGCCTGAAATGTATTAAACAATGACTTCATTTGAAGAGGTTTGTTAACATTATGAACATTATTACTGTTGGTCACAAGAGGCTTGGTCTTGTTCCAGTCTTGAAATAATTGCTTTTACACTGAAATACTGGTTTTTGAATTACAACATTAAATCAAAATGTACAGTAGTCACATTACTTCTTGGGAGGTTTTACTGTGTAGTTATTACTCTGCACGCTAAATGGATTTTAACAATCCAATACTATCCATGAAACAATTTTGAATAAACTTTAGGTCTGTGAAAGAGCCTTTCCCTCTCCCAAATTCTTGTCAAATACTCAGATGGTAAATTTAGATAGAAGCCCATGCTTGTAGCCAGTTGTTGATAAGCATTTCTCTTTCTTGTCAGAGCGAGCAAATCATGTATCTATAGCTGATTTGTTTCAAGTTAGTGTTTTTTAAGGTTTTTTTATACAGCTGCAATTTCTGTAAAAGTCATATGTAATGAAAGAAAATTGTGCTTTTCTCCCTCTCCAGTTCTCAGAAGATGTTTCAGGGAGAAGGATAATTGCTTGTGAGAGCTCAGCCCAGTAATGCAGTTTTCAGTGAATGTGAGTTACAAGGAGATAAACAAGGAAGGAAATACGTGAAGGGCTACCCACTTTCAGGAACTAGAAAAATCTTCCTATGAATTGTTGTTTTCCCAGATGTGTATCATTTACAGAGATGAGACTTCACTGAGATTTTTGCTTGTATGCTTAAGCCCCTTAAGTTGTTTTGAAACTCTAAACATGGAAGTTACATTTTCTTTCTCTTTTTTTTCTCTTCTTTCCCTGCTCCCCCCCCCCCCCCCCCTTCATTTTTTGACCCTTATTCCTGTCTGCCTTTTCAGCTTGGTCTGTCAGCAAGGAAAATCAAGTCAAAAAAAAAAAAAAAAAGAAAAAAGGCCTGAAACTGTCATTTCTTTTCACATGAAACAGTGAGTGGTCCCATTTTATTTAAATTGCAGCTTTTGAGGAGGCAGGATAACTGTTAGTTTCTTCTGCAGCTTTAAAACCCAAGTGAATTCTAGTGACCCACAGGATAAATGCTAATTTTTATTGAAAAACTATTTTCTGCTATGTGATAGGATCATGGTTTTGATTTGCAAGTTAGTAGTTTGGCATTTTATTTTATAGGTATTCTAGCAAATTTTCACTTACGCTGAAGTAGAAAACAATGTGCAAACATAAGGGATGGGAAGTAATTTAACCTTCTGCTAAAATACAAGACTTTTAGATTAAATTTCTTTGCCAAGCTGCTGCTAACTGATAGTGCAGCTATCAGTTAGTGCAGTAATGTGCACAGTCACACACGGGACATCATTGGCCTATAAATTATACAGTGTATAAACAGTGGCCTATAAATTAAACAGTGTAGTGATTTATTGGATTAAAAAAAAAAAAAGGATGAATGTGGTCACCTGAGTGACACACCAGTGCTGACACACTCCTGGATGCTTGCTAACACACCTTCATTAGGGAAAAGGTTTCCTTTGTGATCGCTCCCCCAGTTGTCTGTTTCTTATGCTTGAGTGCTCATGTTATCTTGAGTCTCACCTCCCCCTGGGGCTACTTGAAAATTGCTGCTGCTGACCACAGGCAGAGGGCATGGGGAAGAGTGGAGTGGAGGGTCCTCCTCTAGGTGCTTATTGATGCCATTCCTAAGAAGAACTGCTCCTCCTACCCCACCGCAGAGCACAGTTTACCAGTTGGAGTTTGTAATCTGGAGTCCAGTTTGCTGTCTTGGGCTTCACAGAGTTGGGCAGTGGGAGCATTATATGGGTGTGCACAGGATGCAGGTCCTCAGAGGTTCAGATCCACCACCACATGGGTGTTTGTGTCTGGGAAACCCAAGCTGCTTTGTCTCTGCTTCTCCACTGGAATGAACAGCACTTGGGCAACTGCTCCTTGAGAGCTGTAAGAGTTCCATGCGCTTCTAGCGTATTAGATCTCATATAAAGGGGTTTCAGACATGTACGAAATCACAGCGATGGAGTTTTTTCTAAATAGGATTTATTTTGTCTAAGAAGATTTATGTCACTGTAGTGAAAAAGCAGCTGTGCCAGTGAGATGGCACTTCATTCTTCATGGGCATTTAATACTATTTCCCTTAGTTCTGTTACAAACTGGTGGGAAACTATCAGCATATTTTGATAGGTAGCAAAAAAAAGAAGTTAGTTCTGAACAGAGGATCTTTGCAATGCTATTATCCCTAAATTCTGATTCCTTAGTTTCTAGGTTTTATTTATAGAGCTTTATGCATTTGACTTACTTGTCTGCCATCTTTTCTCTCTCTTCTTTTTGGAAAATAGACGTAAACTGTAACTTGCAATGACCAAATGAACATTTGGCCAGGATAAGATAAGTGCTAATTCCCTGAGGAAGAAGTGTGCTGCCAGTATCACTCTTGGCCCTGGTTCAGCAGCCACAGAGGCAAGCCTTTTCCAGATTTGGAGTTAGCTGTGTGTGGAAGCTGCATTTATGTGCTATTAGAAAGTTCAAATAAAACAAGACCTTCATGCTTGCTTGAAGCTTTTTCACCTGAAGATGTCGTCTGTTTTTTCACCCTGCTAAGTATTGGAGTCCCAGCTTTCCTGAATGAAAAGAATCAAGACACTGAGACTATTAATGACTTTTCTGAAAGTCAAAGTGAGATTTAAAGGCTGATCCCATAGCTGGGCTCCCAGGTGGGCTTCCTCTCACTTAACTGCAGTTGCCTGAAGGGCAACCATCTGAACTAATTGTCATGGACTCCCACCGGAGCGAAGTAGGCGCTTCAATTTACGTGACCTATTTTAGATGTCTACTTGGAATGACAAAAATTGTCCACCAAATGTGTCCGTTTCTTCCTTTAAACTAAGAGAGCCTGGGGTGGTAAGCTAAGATGGAGATTGTAGATGTTTATGTTTAGGTGAGACAAACCCATTACTGCCATAAGGACCAAGCTGGCTTCCCTCCCATAACAGCATGGATTTGGAAACTTTTTCCTACCTCATCTGATGTGACATCAGACAGCTTGAGTCACTAGTTCCAGGAGTCACGGCAGACAAGTAGAGAAGTCACTTCTCCCCAGTTTCATAATTGTGTGCTGTCTGCAACTGAATAGCTAGTTCTCTTTGTTTCATAGCAATTAGTATTGAGAAAGCACTCAGTTCATAGAGTAATACTGGAGAAACAAAACCTGGCTTCATTACAGATCAGCACAGTAAAATTCAATTTCCTACACACTTCCTAGCTGCTGTGTTGGAAGCAACTAAATTTTAGCTGAAATGTTTGGTTTTTGCTGTTGTCAACAACAAATGTTAAATAGAAGGAATGAAGGTTTTATTGTAAACTACACTTGCAGGTGTAAAACATACATTACAGCCTTTTAACTGAACAACCACAATGGGAATCATGGAAAGCATTTAAAAAAATTAAAAAAAAAAAAAAAAGCAAGGAACTAGTACCTCCTACGATAGAAATTATTTAAAATTAATTACTGAAAAGTGTCTGGTTTATGTTGTTTTTTTTTCATTGAGTAGCCTTGGAGTGAATATGCAGGAAATTAACTGTTATGCTTTGCATCATAGAATCACAGAACAGTTTGGGTTGGAAGGGACCTTAATGATCACCTAGTTCCAAACCCCCTGCCGTGGGAGGGGACACCTTCCACTAGACCAGGCTGCTTAAAGCCCCATCCAACCTGGCCTGTTATCACCTGTTTAGAGAAGCTGACTTGGAAGGTTTACACTTCCCAAAGTGAGCTGCATGCATTCCTTTGGTACCCATTATCAGGTAAATAATGAAGGAAGGAAATTTGAATGGAACACCTGGTAGGAATCATGAATGAATGTGAATAAGGAAGGAATATAAAAGGGGAAAAGGTAGTCAGAACTGCTGTGAGAGATCTGTATGTTAGTCATAGTTGCTAACAGACTACGGACAGCAACAGAGCAGTGCAGCTCAGTCCGTTACTGCTCCTTGAAGACCAGAGATGTGCTCCAAACCCTGTGCAATTTGAAGTCAGATAGATTCCTTGGCTGCCCTACATACAGTGTAAACACGCTTTCTAGTCACAGCCACAATAATTTGTTTTCAAAATCCACAAAGCTTTTGTTTTAAGGTCTGACCTTTGAAAACATCTTCTGTAATTAGCAATTGGTTTTAAATGCTGTTACTAGGTGTGCGAAAAGCTTGAACTGTACTATGAAATTTCTGATAGCAACTTATCAAATCCTTTAAGATTTTATAAATGAAAATACTTTAAAAAAGTCTTTTCTCCCTATTTTGCATGTTGTGTGGCCAGAAAAAATTGCATCTAGTAAACCTTCATTTTTGGGGGTTAAGAGCACCCCCTGCCAAGCGATAAATTTCTGCCTCTTTCCTTGTCACTGTGAAAAGTTCTACTACGCTTTCCTGCTTGCATATTCTTTATTTTTCGTCTTAGCTGTACCAAGGTAAGAACCTGTCATTATTGCAAAGGCACTTCCATGCACGTTCCTCTTCTGCCCCCAGTACCCTCCTCCCAACTAGATGCACTGCCGCTTCCCTTTGTGCCAGCTCTGGCACTCATCTCCTCCCTCAAAGAGCTGATTCAGCCTGTTAAATGGGAAGAAAGCTGCACGCTCAGTTTGCTGTGTCGGTTTGTGACAAGCACGGGGGCAGAGGGAAGGGAGGCGGCGATGGCAGCGTGCGGCTATGAGTGGGGGGTGAGAAGGGTTACAGAGCCAGACTCTCCTTTACAATAGCAGTGATTGCTAGCTCAGACGAGTTCCACCTGCAAAACTTCACCTTTAGTCCTTCCCCTCTTTGCCTTCTCCCTCTAGGGCATTCTTCCCTTTCCTGCCTTTATGGTTTTCTCCCTTTTCCGAAACTACTCTGTTACCTCAACGTTTTGCATCTCTCCCTTTGCTGTCTTTTTCTTCTCTACCTTCCAGTAGGGGTTTTCTGATCTCCATACTATTCTTTTCACTTTGGGGTGTTTATTGAAATATGTTCTCCCATGTTTTAAGTCTTTTCTGATGTTTACCATTGCTTTTTTCATTGACCATTTTCAAGAAGATAGGGCTAAAAAGAAGGTGGTGATGCTGTGGAGCTTGAGGGTAGAAATCCTGGATGCCTCTCCCCAGTCCTGTTTGCTTGCTTTCTCTGGCTTTCTGTGGTCAACCACCACACCTGCAGAGCAGAGGAAGAAACACCTGGAATCAGAGCATATGATATCTGTAGAGTTCTTGGGTTAAAAACATCTCCTTGAAATAAATGAAAAGCTGAACATCAGAAGGGAAAATCAGGCACTTGGATGCCTGATTTTTGGAATTTATTTATTTTTTCATTTATTTATTTATTTATTTATTTTTCCCCTGCCTGCTTGGAGATCCTGATGATTTGAAATATTTAATTAAGTAAGGTTTATTGCTGTTGGATGCTGCTTTCCAGTGCATGCTCTGCAATTCAAACACCTACCCTGACTTGTTTACCAGGAAGGGAGGTAACACAGGTTGTTAATCCGAGAGATAAAAATGGGCTGTATGGGTAAATATAGACACTGTATTCTTTGTTCATGCCAAGCTAACTGAAAATTACCTGCCTGTCCATGGGAACTCTTAAAAATGATTTCTTCTGCATCAGGAATTAAGATCCATGGAAGATCATAACTGGAAGCTTGTTGGGTATAGTACCTCATCATCAGAACACATAAAAACTTTGACTCAACCGATTTATCTTTCCAGCATGTGTTTTGAGTTATTTTATATTCCCCCTCCCCTCCCCCCCCTTTCTTTTTCCCTGAAAGAATGTCATTACCCTTGTTTATGGATAGTGCAATGTGCTGGTAATACATTTGCCTAGATTGTAGGTCAGAAACAGTAAAACTCATTAGTTTCATACACGTCATGCAGGACTAGAATAAGGCCACTTCCTCAGAGAACAACTGAGAGTAAATGGGGGAGTAAAGATTTGTGCAGAGCATTGAAAAATCATTAAAAAGATAGAAGAGGGCTCAGGATATCATCTAGCCTGTCCCTCGCCTCGCTCTGCTGAGGTCATGCCTAACTGAGGGAAGTTTATGTATTTTTAAACACTTCTGTTGATGCAGAGTGATGTGGTCTCTCCAGGCAAGTCACGACTAATTCTAACACAGCAGAATACAGTTTTCCTTCAGAATTTGTTTCATCTACTACTGTTTGTGTAGATACATACTCATAAAATTACTAATAGGTCGTGAAATAGCATTTCATTTTCCAAAGCCTGCATGTTAAAGAATCATGAGCCAGGCCTCCCAAATCACGCATTATAAAGACACGTATTGTAAAGTCGGTTTTAGTTGCTCCTCTCTTCTTAACCTTTAGGACCTCGCTGGCAGCACCTGGAGCTTGGCGGGGTGGCCCCGGTGCTGCCAGGGGCCGGTCAGATGCTTTTTCCTGGGGATAAAGGACGAGACCACTAGAGCCACCGCTCCCAAGCGGTCGGGGGCTTGGGTCGGCGCCGTAGCGCGGCACCTCGCCCAGTTGGCAATGGGGACAGCTCGGGACGGTCGTTGCCGGGCGCGGGACCCTGGTGCTGCCCTGTCCCTCTCCACAGCCAGCCCCGCGAGTCGGCCTGCAGGTGCGGGCGGTCCGAGCGCTGCGGGCGGGAGAGCAGCCCCGCCGCGGGGCGGTCACCGGCGCTGGGCGGGAGGACTGAAACCGCCGCCCTCCCAACGGCGCGGGGGAGCGGCAGCGGCGCTTCTCCTCCTCCTCCTGCTGGTGCCCGGCCCCGCCGAGGGGCTGCCGGCTCCGCGGCGGGGAGGGGACAGCCGAGGGCGGGCGGGGTGGAGGCAGAAGTTGCGAGGAGGGGCGCTGGGGGCTGAGGCTGGCGGGCGGGAGCCCCGCGCTGCCGTCGCCGCTGCCGCCGTCCGAGGGCAGAGCAGCGCCCAGCGCCGCCGCCGCTGCAGCCTCCGCCGCCGCGCCGAGTGGAGGGAGCGGCCCCTCCGCCGCCCGCCCGCCCACTCGCACCCATGGGGGATTCTGTGTTCAGCGAGAAGCCGCTGCGCTATGCGGTGAGTGCCGAGGCGGGAAGAAGGTGCGGGGGACCGGGGCTCGGCGGACGGGCCGCAGCGGACCGTGCGCCCACGTGTGTCAGGCGGTGTACGCATCCGTCCGTCCGTCCGTCGGTGTGAGCGCTGGGGCGCGGAAGTCGTCCCGCGGCGCCGCCGGGGGTGAGCAGCGGGTCTGGGGTAGGCCGGAGACAGCTGTGCCCCGGCGATGGGCGTGCAGGGGAGGGCGCTGAGCCGGAGCCTTCCCTCCGCTTTCCCGTACGGGAGTTTGGCGCTTTGCTGGAGACAACGTGAAAATTAGTTTTTTATAATAAAAAAGCGGGCGGTGAGATCCCAGGCGCGGGGAAGCTCCCGGGGGATTCCGAGAGCCCCGTCCCGCAGAGTCTCCTCCGAGACTCCGGCGGGACCATCCCCCGTGGCAGAGCTGCTCCCGGTAACCAATTCCGGCACCGCTCCTACCGCGTCGGGGATAATAGCACCATGTTTTATTATTTCCTTCGAAAGAGCTTGGGCTGTTGAGAAGCCACTTCCTTTCTACCAGCCTTATTAGGAGCATTTTCTCGGTTGCTCGGGCAGACGGAAAAAAAAAAGCTGAGTAAAACACCTCAGCAGCCTCCTCTCCTGAAGGCATAAATAAATGCTAGCAGGAGTAATGGCATGCGAGGTCTGATGCTGCTTTCGTTCACAGTCGTGTAAATAATGAGTAATTTTATTGCTGTGCATGAAGTTACGTGGGAATTGTCAGAGCAGGCTTGCTTTTCTGGTCCTGGGAGCTCGGCTGCTGGTGTTGCCGGGATGGGTTGATGAGTGTATCACATACAGGATACACTGTGATGCTCGGTTTGCTTTGATTCCTTCAGTATTGGCAATTAAGTTTCTTTTTATGCTTGTTTAAACCTTACGTGAACAGTTCAGAGTAGAAGTTGCCTGTTGTTTTTTCTTTCTTTCTTTATTTTTTTCAGGGGTAAAGTTTGTAAATACTTTTATACCCATTCAACTTTAGGTATTAGTGCATTCAGCCACTGTAGTAATGGTACAGCTTTTAGAGGTAATGGCATGTTGGCTAAGATAGTTATATAGAAGCCAATATATTTTGTATCATGTATGAGTATCATAGAATAGTTTGGGTTGGAATGGACTTTTAAAGATCATCTAGTCCAAACCCCCTGCAATGAGCAGGGACATCTTCAACCAGATCAGGTTGCTGAGAACCACATCCAGCCCGGCCATGAGTATTTCCAGGGATGGGGTATCTACAACTTCTCTAGGCAATTTGTGCCAGTGTCTTTTTTTTCCTTATATCTGATCTAAACCTACCCTCTGCCAGTCTAAAGCCGTTTGTCCTCGTCCTGTCACTACATGCCCTTGTAAAAAGTCCCTGTCCAGATTTCTTGTAGGCCCCATTTAGGTACTAGAAGGCCGTTCTAAGAACAACCCCATCTCTCTCAGCCTGCCCTCATCATCATTTACCATCTGAAATTTTCTTGTTACTGAGAAGTGGTAGTGATTTCACTTGGAAGCTAGTTATGCATCAAATGAATCAGAACCTCTTCTTTTAATAGGGTAATTGTCCTGTTCATATTTAGATACATAGGAGACCAGTGCCAGTCACATCACATGCTAGCTTCATGAAACTTTTATTACTTCCTGTGATTGTGCTTGTCAGTCTATGCTAACTACTAGTTACAAACACATTATTGTTTCTGTCAGTTGGGTATCAGTCCATTTTCTTGCCTGCAGTGGCAGCAGATAGTGCAGTGACTTCAGATTGGCAGGCACACAAAGGAAAAAGCAGGATGGCCAGCCCTCTCAGGAGACCATTACTACCGTTCTTTGATTGCTGTATATTGCAGCAAAGAGAAAATTGTGCACCTAAGAATAATACTTGAACATAAAATATTTTTACGATTTTAAGATGTATTTCAATAATAGATTCAGAAAATCGTAGAATGGTTTGGGTTGGAAGGGACCTTAAAGATCTAGTTCCAACCCTCCTGCCATAGGCAGGGACATTTTCCACTAGACCAGGTTGCACAAAGCCGCATCAAACCTGGCCTTGGAAGTATAAATAAATATTAGGTATAATAAAGAAATATAATAGAGTAACAACACATAGATATATCCAGGAGGTAACTGGTTTTTGAAGGTGATGTTAATGGTTTGTTTGGAGAATATGGATCTGGATGCTGGGTATTATCTGTGGATATGCTTAATGTGAAGTCTATGAATAGCCTAATTGAAAACAAATGCTTGTTGACCTGAAGATAAGCTAAGACTTTAGAGCTTTGTTGGATTGAGGCCTTGGTAATTATTGCTTAAATGTAACTTAGTACCATTCTCATTAACTTTGAATAATTGCGTGGTGTAAATACAATTCAAGTTGTTCGATTGTTTTGATAACTGTTAAATAAAAATTATACAGTGTTACAGTATTTAATAGCAATTAATTTGTTGGCAGAAGTAATTATAATGATTTCTGTGGTGGGCTTTTCTTTTGCTTTTCAAGACTGATAATTAAAGTTTCATGATTTTCATTAAAGTGCGTAAGGAGGCATCTGCATTAGCATCTTAATTCTGATCAGCAGTGTGCTTTTGAAGGGAATCTCATTCTCCACATGTGCCTTGGTTCATGCCTTGGGGCAGTCCTGGAGTGTAGGAAACAGCTTTCATTCAGGTAATGCTGAAACTGGGGAATGTACGTCTTGGGCTGCCCAATGTCTGGAGGGTATTCGAGCTTCAGGACTAAGATAGAGTCAGCTTGAATGTGAACTTTGAAATTTGTATGATTGGACATTGGGTCCTCTGTACCAGCTCCTTGGTTCGGCAAGCTGTACCCTTTAATTTTTAGTCCTAAGTTACTTCTACCTGCCCACTAACCAGCTGAATTCACTGTAAGCTATTTTTGGTACTATTGTGTTTATACCTGATACTAACACCTCCAAATGTTCCAGGAACGCTTTTCAGATGATTTCATTAAGAGGGATGATCACCTTCCTGATTTGATATTTCTTCCTGTTGGTTCTTAAATTCATATGCTGTTGGTTTTGGGTTTGTTTGGTGTGTTAGTGTTTTGGTTTTTTGTGGTGGTGGTGTTTTTTGTTGGTGTTTTTTTTGTTTTTTTTGTTTAGTGTTTTTGGTTTTGTGTGGGTTTTTTTTTTTTTTGTGGGTTTTTTTGTTTTGTTTTATTTTGTTTTAATCTTAGCAGCAGATACAGGGGGAATAAAAAGCTGCCTCATGTATTTTGGCTAAAACACCAGAAAGCAATATTGTAGTCACTTTATTTTGAGAGCTCTGTGGTAACTTGAAATGTAGTTTTTTACATATGGGAAGAAGAGACTCAAAATAGCCTTGGCTGTTGCTCAACCAACCCCTTAGTGGTCCAGAGCAGGAAGCTTGAAGTATGATCTGGTATGGATATAGCCATTTTGATCTTGATGTAGCATCTTTGATCTTGTTTTGTCTTGTAACATTTACCACAAGGGCTTTCCCTGAAGGGAAAGAATGTTTTCCCTGATGAGGAAACTCTGGCTGTCTTCAACCAGGGAATATGAGAAAATGGGTAGGAGCTGGGCTTTGGAAGTGGCTGCCATGACCTGTAGGGTACTGTGGGGAATTCATCTGAAGAGAAGATGTGAGACTCTTCTTTGGGCCAAAACCCAGGAATTCTGTCAGCCAGAGTGGAGGGGATGTGCGGGTCCCTGGAGGACACAACTATGAGTTGGTTTAAGCCTCCAAATCTATTGCTGGTAAAGAGGTCACCTCCAATTCAGATGTCAGAGTCTTTTGGGAAAAGAAGGGCTTTTCCCTGCCTCCAGCAGTATTTGGGGCATTCATTGTCTTGCCTTGTGTGTTGGCTCAGCCTGCACCCAGCTGACCCTTTGCTGGTGTGGTATGCAGACTTGCGGCTCGCTCTTACCATCTTAAATCCATCAGTCTGCATGGAAGGATGGAGGAAACAAAAGAAACAGTTTGCAGGGGAAACTATGACAGTAGTGAACCTTGGAATGCCTTCTGGAGCTTAGAGGGAGTTAAAAAGATGATTTTACTCCAGTATTCTAATTGTGGTAATGCTGAATGTAACAATTAGATTACAGAATAATTCAAAGTAGAATAGTGAGATTGGTGGTGACACTGTAAAATTGTAACCTAGAAACTGTAAAAATCTCATGAGGAGGACCCAAACACTGACATCCCACTGTGGGCTTGCTTGTGTTTTGTAAGAATCCAGAAAAGCAAGCAACTCTCTTTAAAAGTGGTCTCAAGACACACTGCCTGATGACTTGAGCCTTCAGCCGCTCACAGATTTTAACAAAATTACATGCTGCAAGCTGACCACATTTATTACTGTGACTGTAGTACATTCTGCAAATAATTTATCTCATAGGACTACTAACTGTGCTGCCTTCACCTAGACCATTTGTCTGGTTTCTCTCTCCTCCCAGCAGGCTTGTCAGCAAGAAGCAGTACAGGAGCAGACCAGACCAGTGCATATCCAGATCAGCCATAATGTATGTTTGCAGTCAGGTTTGGTGAGGTGGAGGACAGGCTGTGGGACATGGGCAGCGCTCAACATGAGAATAAGTTCTTGCCCACCAGCCTCTAAAACTTAAAAATCTCTGCTCTACAGGAGGTAGCTGCTTATTTTCTCATATTCCGAGTGTCAAACACAGAGTTAACTTTTTAAAGAGTTAAATTTTTTTAAAAAATTAAATCATTCTGTAGGTGTTGTTTTCAATTTAGGAAATGGTGAAGAAAACTTCCAACTTAATCAGATAAGCAAGCTACAGAAGAGACAATTAGCAGTAGAGGAATGGTTAAATGTCAAATTTCTGGCTCCAACTCTCAGATTTTATTAATCAGGTTCTTACGCTGACCTCAGACAAGTTGGATGTTTTGCTGGAGGAATATGATTTCCAATTGCTGTTGAGCCTAATCCTTCATTCTTCATTTGGGTGAAATTCTCAGTGTCAGTGATGATTCATGCTTACACTTTTGCAAATGCTTTTATTGCTAATCTCTAAAGAGCCTATATAAATATAGGAAACAAGAACTATTTGTCGCTCAATAGTGAACACCAAGGTCAAGCTTTGATTGGGATTGATGGAATCTTAAGTGAGTCCCTCCAGCTTTTATCCGCTGTGCAAAGCTGATGTGAGTTAACACCGAAGAGCTGGGATGAGGGGAAGACAGGAAGCAAAGAGCTCTTGTGTGTGACATAGGCTTTTAAAAAGTAGCAGGAAGTAAATTTCAATTCAGATCAGGTAATATTTTTTGCAGGGCTTGATGTATTCCTGGGGCTCTCCACACACACATGCATATGAATGTCCTTCCTTTCATGTGTGCAGGAGAAAAGATGAGGGCGGATGCAGGTTGGGTGTGACAAGGCTTGCTAGGTCAGGTGCAGAGCCACACTAATGTGATCCTATTAATCTGCCCACAGATATTGGCCAGGAATAGAGGTGGTCTAAAGTATGGAGAAAGTGGCTGCCCTGTGCATAGACAGCAGGAGGTAAAGTTTCCCTTTCATGTGATTGTGCTTCTCCAAGGGGGCATTTAATCAACCAGTAATACTCCTTTGTAAAGCTGCTGGCTGGATGAGGTTTTGGGCTCATGATACTGAGAGAGTCTGCCTGAGCAGCAAGGTCATGCATGGCCAGAATCAGCAACCTGTACCTAAAAGGAAGGTAAGCCATGCAGATGAAGTGCAGGATGAGAACTGAGGATTTTGGTCTCTGTCATGTCCTTTTTTGGTGATTTTTGGAGGAAGGCTCTTCTCCAGTCCTTGTTGTATTATTTATGTTTCTGCAGACATACTTCTCTGAAGAAAAAAAAAAAAAAAAAAAAAAAAAATGTGTGGAAACACAAGCTAACCTTTAGAAGTTGTTCAGGTGTGAAGGTGGTGTGATACAGAATTACCCTGAAGTAAAAATCTCGGACTTCATGTGGTTGATATTTCCCTAGCAGGCTGATGGTTTGTATTTCAGTTTTGTTTTCCAGAACCTTTTTGAAGCTTGCAGGCACATTTTTACCCTTCTTTCAGCTTGAAGAGTGAAACTATGAAAATGGAAGATGATAGAGGTCACTGATATATTTAGATAGTTGGGTCTACTTTTATCTCCAGATGCTAATCAGTTACCTTTTATGTCAGAGTGTCTGTGTAGTACTGTGAAGAAGGAGGTTACTTGCTTTCTGTTGACTTAAAAATGGTAAAGTAGTTTTGCTGGCCACAGCTCTTCAAAATTTCATTTATTTAGAATTTAAATTTCAAATAAAAATTACATCAAAGAAACAATGTATTTCACATGTCAGGTTTACTGGGCCTTTTGAACACCTTTGAACTTCTTTAATTTGTCTGCTAAGTACCTGTATTATTCACCGAGTAGTATATCTGTGCAAGGGCTGACTGCTGCTCTTGTTCAAGTGGAATACCTGTACCTGCAGCAGAAATACAGCTGAACTCTCAGTGGCTTGGAAAAGATGTACTCAGAGTTCAAATTTCACGCTGTTCCTGCCTTTCTATGACATTTGAGAATATAGAAAGCCATTTTACTCCATGCAGTGAAATGGCTTTTTCTTGTCTAGGGAATAAAGGAGGTGTGCATGCATTGTATTGCTTACAAAAAGAATCTGACAACCTTTCTGTAGCATGCCTTGGCTGATGAATCCATATGTTCATACTGAGTTTCTCTAAATGGGTGTCAAATCTTAATGCTCCCTTGGGAGATACCCATGTCTTATTGGGCATGGCTGACTCAAAAAGGAAAATAAGTAATATTTTTCTTTCTAATGATTACTATCTGAGTGTTATTGACAGTGCACAGTTAAAAGGATTTCCTGAATATATCCTCTAGTACATCAAAAAGTGTTCAGAATTGCAAATGGGGAATTGAATATTACAACAGTGCTTAAATAGATAGCAGGTAGTGTTCAGTTGCTAAGGGCAACAAAAGTAAAGTTTGGGTTTGTTCAAGCTCTGGTGCCCTCAGGTATGCAGGAAGAGTAAGTGCTGATCATAACTACTGTACGATAGTCTGCTGTTATTTTGCACTCGGATGCTTTACATTTTTGAAGCAGGTGAATGAATCTTTGGAAATTATACTGGAGGCTGTTTGGTATCTCATCATATAATGAAATTGTTACCTTTAAGTAACATCATATTTTTCTGCATTACTTTGTCTGAATCTGATTATCAGTTGCCTTTGCTAGGCTGCCACAAAGGTGATCCTATGGTTTTATGACTGCTACTATGCTGTGTGGTTCCACAGGATTAGAGCCAGTCTTCACTGGTCTTGTTTACTGTAGGTGATAATTCTCTTCTAAATCAGGCATCTTGAATGGCTAAGTATGTCTATAGCTACCGGATGTGTAGCACCCAGACTTTGGCCTGAGTATCTGTATCTCCTGAAACTTGAAGTTACTTTCTTTTGGTGTTGAGGAGGTTGTAATATTTGCAAAGGTTTACATATTTAGTTGATTGCATTGTCTGGGTTGTCAGATTCGATTTAGAGACCTAAATTAGGTGGTGTTTCATGTTGATTATGCTCTTCTCTTGCCCATTAGTTTGTAAAAACTCCTGTTATGCGCATCTATACATGACTTGGCATATGGATTCAGTATTCTTGTGGGCTGAAATTCTCATTTGAGTAGATTACTGTATTTTTTTTCCAGTCTGGCGCTATTAGTAAATATCCTGAGGCTTGCAAAGCACTTTGTTGCTTAAACACAAGCTGTGGAAAAGAATTTTAAGATCATGGTTTGATAAATGGATACTAAGCTTGCTTAAAAACTTTGAAATATATTTATACTTTGCAGGTGGGGTCTCAAATGAGCGTAGTATAGAGTGCTGTCTGTATCAAAACCAAAGCCATAAACAAATTGTGTGGGAAGAAAACCATAGGTACTTGCAGCCAGGTCCTGTTCTTGCTGAAATATGTCCCAGCTCTTGAAACAGATGTTGAGTCCAGCGTTGTGCAGAGGCCACACCCTCTGTTTCCCTTGGCAAATTGTCTCGCATTCCAGTGACCCTCTGGCCAAAACATCCTTTAACTGGCACTGTGGCCTTCCATGTTTCCTTTTTTCCCTCTGTGGTAATTGTTCATGTCCTCTATCATTTCAGGCTGTCATTAATATTTGCATGCTTTGATTATGTACCCCTTTAATGTCAGCTTTTGTAGCTTGCACATATTGAATGTTGGAAATATTCCCTATTTCTGTGAAAGTTATCTTAAAGTGAGTGATTTATTTTAGTGCAGAGTATGGTACTGAGACACTTTTTGCAGAATATCGGAGATTTGGTTGGTTTGCAAGCAGAGATCTCTGAGTAATTGGGGAACCCCCTGATTAGCTGGTTTCTTCCTCTCCCAGATGCCTGTTTCAGTGGTCTTTACTTGTGAGTGCTTTCATGCTCGGGTTCATCGCCTGTTGCAGCATCTGAGCACATCTGGACAAATGTTAGAAACAGGTGGTAGGAGATAAAGAGTATGACTCAGCTTTTTACTTGGAGGGTGGATGTCTTTCAGAGTTGCAGCTGGTAAATCTTCTACTTCTTGTGCTTTCTGCAGTGTTCTTGCAAAGGTAGGGGTAGGAGCAATGTCAGGGGTGGTGGGGGTTGTTTTAACTCAGGAGAAGTAAACGTGAACCTCAGGAACCTCCAGAGAGGGATGCAAGATGTTCAGGTCTTCAGAAGGTGTGTGTATCTTGGTGACATATTTTCACTGGAGATATTTGTGATGTACACCTGCATAGCTCTCAGCATCATTTTGGGTGACAGGCAGCATATCTTAACACTTCTGTTCAGCTCAGGAATAGGACATGTCAATCCTTGGTGTGTCCTGGCAGTTTCACATTTGAAGCCACTGGGTTTTCCAGAGGTGGTTCATAGTCCCTCTTCAGCAGAAAGTGAGCTCAGTTTGCTGAGCTTCAGGGCACACAGTTTTCTTTTTTCAGGAAAGGATCATAGTGGTGCATTGTTTTGGGCTGCTTTGTTTTCTTGTGGCTGCATGAACCTGTATTTGGATGTTCTGGCTGGAAGAAATGAAATCACTAGTGATGAACTTTGTTTTCGGAGTTAATCATGAGCGTCAATATGAATTCCTCTATAAATATTTATGAATTTTTATTTTTTGCATGTCCTTGTCGTGAAATGTATTCAGGAGGTCTGATATAGACTGATATAAATCTGAAATTCAGTCTAAGCCCACAGGAAAGCAGACTAATTAAATGCAAAGTTAAGAACTTTATTGACTCCTTACCTGTCTTCTTCCAGAATGCATCTGCTTTTCAGTTAGGATTTGTCATGCATGACTGCACAGCCCATGTGAAACAATGTCAAACTCTGTATTTATGGGAATTGAGGATGATAAAAATGTTGCAACAGGGCAGAATTAATCTCCATCAGAATCTCTGAGGAGAAAAGGGGTAAACCAGAGCAAACTGTGCAGTCCTCGTCTGTAATTGTACATTTCTGTCCAATGTTTTTGTTACTAAATTCAACAAGGCGAATTTGAGTTGCTTACATTTATTTACAGTTGAGATGCTCTTGTCCTTTGTGATTGCTGATTAGCTGATGATTTACCTTGTGGCTAATTATTTTTTGAGGGAAGTTCTTCCTTCTGCAAGTTCCCTAATGGAAAACAGCTGTGCCAGTATGGGCAGTTCATGGCATCAGCAGCAGTCCTTGCAAATCTTTAATTATCTGATTGCACTGTAGTCTTTGAAAGCATTCCTTGATATGAGTGATTTGGGAGTCTCCATTTCAGTCTTTCTAGACAATTTGTCATCAGTGATGCTGAACAGAATAATGTATTTTACTTCTGAAGAGAGTACGTAATGGCTGGAGAGTATTTAAATCCTTCAGTGCTAGAACAGTATTTCTGGCTATAAATTAAAGTTGTCATAGTGTGCCTACAAGCCTGTGAATTAGAGTCAACTGATTGTGGCCCTTCCTGCACTAGGATGAATTTGAATTTTCCCATAATGTGTGTCACACGATTTTGTATCACTTTTCATTTATGCATTTCCATCATCCATGTAAAGTCATCTAATTCTGTATCTGCATTGGTGCAGGCTTTCTCAAACCCAGATAAGCAAGACCTAGTTTTGTGCCTTTAAGTATATCATAGTCGCATTCAGACCTCTTCTGTGAAGTGATGGAAAAAGAACGATGATGACACTTTGGATTCTCAAATTTATTGTCTTTCAGTGACTTTTAGGTCTAAACAGCTGAATTTGAAAATATGCCTTTGCTGGGAGCCAGTCCTGTACATTTAGCCAGCTGAAGCTTCAGGCAGTGGGGTTTCCTTTTTTCTCTCTCATGTGGTGTTGCCAATACAAAATACCCAGTAATTGTTACTGTGCAGCAAAATCCTTTCAGTACTCTTCCAACTCCTTTTCTCTCTGCAGGGCTGAAAAAGGTGAAGGGCAGTATTTCTGTCCCTAGAGTAAACGGAGAGTAGTTGAAATGTGCACAGAGAGCACATCTGATGAGCAGCAAGCTACTGGCTGCTTGTGGGTTTTTTTTGTTTTTTGGGTTTTTTTTTGGTGGTTTGTTTTTTTTTTTGGGGGGGGGGGGTTGTGTTTTGGTTTTGGGTTTGTTTTTTTTTTTTTTTCCTTCTCTTCTTTTTTTCCTCTTTGTTTCAAACATAACCCCAAAGTGTTTGGCAAGAAATTTTGCTGCCAGGAAGTCATTACGGTTATTATCTGTGACAATAAATATGGTACCTGTTACCTTAACTTGCATGTAACATTAACCAGAGTTTACTTGTATCTTACTTTTGGCTTCTTTTGTACCAACAATTTAAATTGCTTTCCCTTTATGTAGAATTCATGCCTGAAAAAGGAATTCCAACTAAAGAAACACATGGAATTGCTTTCCGTTAGTAACATGTTCCTGAGTGTGGTTTTTGTTTATTGCTTTTTTCAAAGTTATTTTAAATTGTCTGTTGCAAGAAAGTGAGAAAATGAACTGTTGTGGAATACAGATGCTCAGTAGGTCCATCCACAGCAATTTCATAAAAACTGCAGAGCACATTATCAGCTCAACTGATCCTGTATTGTTTCTGGTAGAATATTTGCACTTTTAAATTATTTTTCTAGTCTTCAATACATCTTTGGTGTTAAATATATTTCAATTGGCTATTGATAATTACTTATTTTAATATGTAAGGTTTTGCAAATTAGAATGTTCCCTTCACTAGAAGTCATAGGAAATAGCAGGATTTTCCACTTCTCCCAGGTTACATGTGTGTTTGTGTTCATACTGAATTTGTTAATCCACATTCTCCAAGATAGGTTTGTTAGAACTGAGATCTTCGTGCTGTTATCCTTTATTAATTATATTTCCTTTGATTTTGCTGGTCTCACTCTGCAAGGTGGGGTTTCAACCCTTCAAATTCACTTGTGCTGGAAGGCTTCAGCTGCAGAGATGTAGAAGACTGATGTTAAAATGATTCCTTCTCTGTTTCCTCCCTTGTCTTGTATGGATTTTCATCACATTGTGTGTGTTAGTCTTGTGTGTTTGAGACACTTGTATGTTTGATCTCTTACCTAACACTACTACTCAATTAAGGGTTCTAGGCCAGGCTAAGTCAAGGTTTCATTTTACTCAGATGCGTGTTTTGTTTACAATATATATTAGAAATGCTCTATCTGAAGTTTTCTGAAATGGTGCAACTTTGCCCACACTGAGGTCTGAAGTAAAACAGACTTCATCTTCACTGAAAACAGATTTCAGTCATCATTTCTGAAAATCCCAGCATTTGCCTGGGTGCTTGTCAAGGGCGAGGATGGTTTCAGTGTTCTTGAAATTACTTATGTGGTCTTTGTTTAAAATCAGTTTTTATCCATTTCCTCTTACCATTCCCACTTATACATGGCCTTTCTTCCACTGAATCATTCTGCATGTGTAGCCCCATGTGTCCCCCTGCACTCCCCAACACAAGAAAATCTTACATGGTACCTCCTTCTTCCATGCAGGCATTAGTGGGTTAACTTATACCTCTGAGATTTGCTTTAGATTTTATGAAAAGAAATTTTGTGGGTAACTTTTTTTGTAAGTAATCTAGCCAGTAATGTATCTTATAATGAAAACTCAAATTGTGGAATAATCGGTATTTTCCTTCCCTAGACTGCCTTGTATACTGTTATGTCCTATATAATTATTACAATTGAAAACATGGGATTTTTGTCAAACACCTTTTATCAGTATTTTTAGTTCTCAGGAATTCAGTAATTCTCCTGTGATTAGAGGAAATTTGAATCCTGTTTCTGTTCTTGAGTTCATTAAGACAGCGTGTCTTGTGAATTTTCTTTAGAATCATCTCCAATGTGTACTGCACGTTGTTTTTCTTTGTATGAACTGCTACAGTGGTATATTCTATACTAGAGAGACTAGCATTAAAATAAATGTTTCTTGCTGTAAAAGGCAAATTACAAATATTTATTTTCTCTGGCAATCAGCACACAGGTGGAGTTGAACATTTGAAAGCAAATTGCTGATGTGTTGAAACATATCTTGTCATCTTAGAGCTATTTTAATTAACTACAAATCAGAAACACAGTGTATCCCTTTTTGAGCAACCATCCAGCTCCTAGAGTAACCTTTATACTGTCCTTTTTTGAGTGTGCCAGTTCCATAGTTTTTGATGAAATCAAATTGATCGTCTGATAGCAGCAGAGCTTGCATCTAGCTTGTTCTGTAAAGTGTTTAATGCATTTTGGTGCTTTGAGAGGTAGTAGTGTCAGGAATGTGTACATATGTCCTTGGTTTTCGCAAATAACCTTGTTATGTTCTTGGTGATTCATCTTGCTGTTTTCTGGCATGAAACAACCTTTTTTGTTTTCCTCAACTAGTGGTAATACTATTCAGTTTTCTGTTAACTGAGTAGAATTGATATTTATCTATTAAGGATGCAAAAGCAAGGGGGAATAGAGGGGGTCACATTTATTTTGGTGTAAGCGCCTGCAGTTAATGGAGTTACCCTGAGGAATTAACGTGTCCTGCTATTCATATTCTTTAATTCCACTTGAAGTGGCCTCTAGCTATCTTTGTGGATCCATTTTAAAGCAAGCGTGAATGCAACTTAAAAAGGGTGACTGGAGCAAGGCAACAGTAAATACTCTGACTCATCACAGTGCATATTTAGGTATTCAGGCAGATATTTAACTCTAAGTGCAGTTTCTCAGTCTGGCTCCCAATAAGTAGATAAAGAAATGCACCTTTTTGAATGTATTGATCAAGCAAAGGAGGTTGCTTTTACATGAACTTTCTTTGAATCTCCTCAGGGCTTCTCTTCTTGAAGCAGAAGTGGAAAACAAATGGCTGTATATTCCCCATCACTCATTGTATTATATATGATGATGAGGTTTCTTTGCATTTGGGATTGTCCTTTTTGTCCATGTTGCATTGCACACAGTTCGGATGGTCCCAGCCCCGCAAGTGGTGCTTTCAGCCTCAAGTGGCTGTAACTAAGTGAATCTAGTGAAGACTGAAGGTCAGGACTATTCCTGCCCTACTGCACTGACCTGCCCTGAGCTACAGGGCTGTTCTCATTGTGTGGGCACTCTAGATGCAGTCCTGCTGATGGTTTATCTAGGTGTCTTCCTGAGCTCCATCCTACTGGCAAGAGCCAGTTGCTGCAAGACCACCTCCTCTTTGGCCAGCGTGCACCAGTGTTTGATGTGCATGGTGTCTGAGAGTACCTTGTATAGGTGTTTCCATAGGAAAAGAGACCTTTGTAATCACAAGCATGTCTGCTTTGTATCTTTCTCTTGTGTGTGTGTGTGTCTCTCTGTATATTACAATATATCAGTTACATATTTGTGTGCATTTTAATGCTAAGTTTGTATATACCATTCTTTTATTTCTTCTCTGCTGGAAGTATTTCTCTTGAGGTTATCCACAAGATTACCCAATCACCACATTATGATTGGTCTTTAACAAATGTCATCAGCATTGCCACCACACAAGATAGCAAGCAAAGCTTGCTGGCTGGCCTCTTGAGGGTGTAACAGAGAAGTCTTTCTCTCTTGCTAGAAGATGCTTAAGTTACCTTGCCAAGACCAAGTTCAGTTATCCATTTTTGAAATGCTTCCTTTATGAGTACAGGCATTTCTTGTATCCTATAAAAAAAAAAAGAGAGCAGTATGCTATCTTCTGATGCAAGGTTAAATTTGCTAGTATAATACCTAACTGTGACTATTAGTGTTGGCTAGCTAGTGTTGGTGTTACTGAGAATTCACCTGTGAGTTTTGCACAATTATTTCTCAGAAATTCTTTTCCTTAAAACCACTCCCTTTTCAGTGGTATCTTTTGTCTTTCCACAAATTTTTTTTTTTTTCTTCCTTTTTTAATTTGAGATTAAAGAAAGTTGCAGTTTTGACAGCTGCAGAGGTAATTGCATTACTTCTGGGAATGCAAAATATACCAACTTGGAGAAAAAATTAAGGGCCAAGATGTATGTATTGGTAAAGCATAGGTGAACTTATAGTAACAACATTGATGCACTTGACTTTTATTTGCAGCTGTGGTTGCAGAAGGGTACCTCCTCTTATACAGCACATAGGCTGGATCTGATGCATAAAAACAATTTACCCAAAATTTTTTCAGGTAGTAGAATAGTTTTGACAGCCTGTTTTCTTTGCCTCTTTTTGATGCTTGTGTACCTCTTCCCTGCTTCAGGATCAAAACTGTGCCTGCTGTTTGACCTTGTGCTGGGTAGAGTCTGTGATGATCCTATAGGCCACCTCTTAGTCCCATTTTTTCGCAATTGTGTCAAGAGTATTTGGTAGTTTCCTGGCTCACTTACACTTTCCATAGGTTTATAGCCTCTTAAATGGATTTAAATGACTTCCTAAATGATCTCTGAATCATGTACTTTTAGTCTTAGTAAATCTATGTAGGTGTAACTTGAACATCAAGGAAAATATACAATGGAAAAAAAAAGAATAGCTTTTTTGGAGCCCCATTAAACATCTGCATTCCCTGCCCCCCCCCCCCCCCCCCCCGATTGATTTGGTGCACATCTTCCACCTATTTGTAGTAGGCTTTAATTGTTTTTAGCACTCACACTTTACTCTATTTCCTGGAAACTGATGCGATTTAGCGCTGCAGAGGGACCAGAGGAAATGATCTCTTGACTGAGCCTATTAATTATTGTTCCCTTGAGAACTACCTTCTTCAGAAAAAATGGCAATAGCAAGCAGAAAAAGCACTCTGGAAATAGGCTAGCACAATTATTACTCATCATCTTGGCTAATTAGGGAACTGATCCTTTCCTGAAGGTTTCAAAGAGGCATATTTGTTCTGTTTTGATGTAACTTTTCATTAAAAAAATTAGGTTTTGAGCCTGTAATTCTTCATACTTGCTTGAAGCTTGAAAAATTTCTTTGGAAGGAAAATATATGAGAAACTTAGCAAAATTCAACTTGGCCAGTATCTAGGAATGTGAGACATGGGGGACTTCCTGGGCTGTGGATCCCTGCCCCTTTCTGTTGCATACAGCTATGTGTAATCCCTTACATAAACACAGCAGCCTCTGTGTCTCAGAAGCAGGTTTTTCTCGGTTCACTTCTTCAGCTGAAGGGCTCTCCCACAGCTCTGTGACTGGTAGTCATCTTTTCATATTTGCCTAAATTTATTCTTGGGGCAACATAAGCTTTTAGCTTAAACTGTAATTTTGCTGCCCTAGTATTTATCCAAGATTTTCCCCTCTTCATTTTGTTTTAGCTGAGGAAGGGGAGATAGCCCTTGGCTGTGATGGACATCTTTATTCTGTGCCTCTACCTAGAAACTGTCCTTTCCATTTGTTGCTTTCTTCAGGTGTGGTCTTATGTGCAGTAGAAACAAATAGCTGCCTGGGAGGGCTGAGTGGCGGGAGCTTGTATCATGTCCTGTGAAATGTCCTCTGTCCTGATCCCTCCCCCACCACAACTATAAATGGAGCCCGAGCTTAGCAATTGACATCAACATTGCAGTGTTCTCCATTTAGATGAATACCGCCCTTGGCGACCTTTTCAACTCATGGCTTTATTTATTTATTTCTCATCTTTTAAATAGATGCCCTAATCAGCTTTATTCTGTGGTTCCTCAGAAGAAGCATCCTCTCAGAGACTGGGATCTGCTGCCTCCGCAGGCAGAGAAGAAGAGAGAAGATGATCCCATACCTAATCTTTCTCATTCTGCTGGAGTTTCTCTTGATGTGTGTTTTGCAAGGCTCCTGGTTTTGGGGAGAGAAGAGAGAGATGTTGGAGTTGGGACATAGGAAACTGTAGGTAATGGGGGATGAACAAGGAAGGAAAAGGGCCAAGTACTGATGAGAGAGAGAGAGAGAGAAGGCTTTCAGCTGGATGTTAGGAAAAATTTCTTCACCGAAAGGGTCATCAGGCTTTGGAACAGGCTGCCCAGGGAAATGGTGGAATTGCCATCCCTGAAAGTGTTCAAAAAAACATGTAGATGAGACCCTTAGTGACATGGTTTAGTGGTGGACTTGGCAGTCCTGGGGGAACTGTTGGACTTGATCTTAAAGGTCTTTTCCAACCTAGTTGATTCTATGATTTGTGAGGAGACCCCACTGCCCTTGCATCTGGAAGCTAGCCCGCAGCCTGAGCACTGATCCCTTGCAGCCCCCACCCTTGTACCAATACCCCTAGCATTGTCCTGGGCGGGGTTAAGAACTCCTGGCATTTGGAATAGTAACTGTGAAAGAAGCTACGAGATACCTTCCTACCGTATTAAACCATAGTAAGAGAATGTGATCTTCATTACTGTAGGGAAACCTTTTTCTCATATGAACAAATTTCTTTTGTCTGCACCACACTACTGTGATAATAACTGATTTTTGTATGGATAGCTGAATTTGAAGGAAGCCTGCAACTTTTACATCTCCCTAGCAATAGTTAGGGATACACTGTCAATGGGAAAATTGCACTTCTGCCTGGAACGTAATATACTTATTTGACAAAGATAATTTTGACAACATGAAAAGCCCAGTGTTGAGGCATAGTCCATAGCCTGTGTGTACGAGAAGAAATCAGAAAATGAAATGGAGAAGGACTTTTAACAAGGGCGTGTAGTGGTAGGATGAGGGGGAGTACTTTTAAACTAGAAGATGATAGATTTAGATTAGATATTAGGAAGAATTCTTTACTGTGAGGGTGGTGAGGTACTGGAATAGATTGCCCAAGGAAGTTGTGAATGCCCTATCTCTGGCAGCGTTCAAGGCCAGGTTGAATGGGGTTTTGAGCAACTTGGTCTAGCGGAAGATGTCCCTGCCCATGGCAGGGGGGCTGTAACCAGATGATCTTTAAGGTCTCTTCCAACCCACACCATTCTATGAAATAATGTGAACTTTTTCAGTCTCCTTCCTCTGCCTCATTTGCTTCACCGGTGCTATTTCTGTTTTGCTGAACTTGAAAACAGAAAATACAAGATTAAAAAGACCCAGAACAGTACGTACTATTTAAAGAAAATCTGTTACAAACTGAGTTAATTTAAAAGATTACATACATTTTTTCATTCAAATTGCCTTTAGTCCTCTCTTACGTGGCTGCATTTAAGATTTAAAATAATCTTTGTGCTAAGCAGTGGCTGTTTGTGCTGTGCACACTCACCAAAGATATGTTGTGTCTTGTGGGCGGACATGTGATTTGTTCTGATAAAATCTTAAGGATGGCATTAAGTAAAGATGCTTTTTTTTGCCTGTAATGAATTTGAATAGGGAAAAAGAGGGACAGACCTATGTATACATAATTGTTTGAAGTGTAAGTGTGCCAGCTCTCTCCTACATGTTTTTCCCCAGGACTATAAAGTTTTAGTAGCACTTAGCAAAATGTTTGAAGTAAATACATGCCCATATGATTTTAAGGACAGCAGAAGGCATCTTGAAGTAGTGACTCACACAGAGTGTTAATAAATACAACTGCACTCAAGTTGCTTAAAGCTGCCTTTGTTACACTGTAAAGGTTAGAGGTGCTTCTGAAGTGCCAATTCAAGATTAAATTATCTTCAGACTTGTCCATCTGTAAACATCTGTCTAATCTAGGTAAGAATCTTCCATTAGGTCAGATTGGCTAATTCTCTGACATTTTTTTGTCAGAAGGGGTCCACAAACTTTTAAAAATCCTGGCGAAGTTTATGAAGTTTTCCATTTTTCTGTCAATAGGAGTAGTTTAGAAATGGATTGTGAGCAAGTTCTGGATGAAATAAGCAACAATGTTAGTTGTGCTTCCCGGCTTGTTCATGGGGTGGTGAGAACGTTGTTTAATTTACTGATGGCCTGGAAGGTGTCCTAGCTGGTGGGGTGGAGCAAAGACCTGTGCACTTGCCCTGCTTTAAATTTCCTGGGCAAGTTTAAGATGTGAGGTGCAATGGGATGGTATTAGGAGTCTGCTGTAGATGCCAAGGTCAGCTTTGGTCTAGAGGTCCTTAATGTTGCTAGAGAAGGAAATACTACTGGGAGATACATGTCTATGGGAAACTTTTATTTCTTGGAGACGATGCTATTAATAATGATAAGAAGGACATTTCTGGATGTCGTAGTCAGCATATTTCTTCTTCTAATAGTTATTGGATGAAAAGATCACTGTGTTTCAGGCTTAGCTTTGTCATATAGGAATGGCCTTATGGAAGAGCTGACTATGAAAACAGTCCTGGAACAAATGCTTGCCACTTAATCCATTTAAAATAGGAAGTTGAACAAAATACAATCAGAAATTAAGGGAACTAATAAACTAAAGAGATGAGGAGAGACATAATACTGAAAAACAACAAACAAACAAACAAAACTAAAACAACAAAGTCCCCAAAGTGTCAGAACCACAGATAAAATGTTTTATTGGAAATGCAAATGTAGGATTAAATGCTTCAGAATAAAGGGTAAGCAGAAATCCTGCAAAGAAAGCTGTGGCTTGGAGGTTAAAGGCTTCTGTGAAAATTGTCAAAAGTCAAGCTGAACTCTTTACAGAGGAAATTGATGCAAATAGAAGATGTTCTTCAGACATCGGAACAAGGACTGAAATGAAGCTATGATGCATTAAAGGTATATTATGCCTAAAAATGATCTAGATATTATCTCAAAACTAGATATGTTTTCTACCTCCAGTTTCAATAGAGTGATTACATTGGATGTGCTATGTTAAAACCAAGATAATTTGTGTGAGGGCTTGAAAAATGGAATCTATGATTTAAGAATAAAACCTAGGTGTCTGGTCTTCCTTGATCCTGAGAACCATGCAAATAGCCATCCCTAAATAACAGCAAGAATGGCACAAGGCCGCAAGTCCTATGTATATTTTCTTCCCCCTAGCTATATTGATTGTTCTTGTAAAATGTATTACTCTTTGCAAGTCTTGCATTGGCTGTGTCATTAGACATCATCTCAAAATATTATGGGGGACTGACACATAAAATTTAAAATCTGATCTCAAGCATTTGATGGATTAATATCAGTCATTTCAGAGCTGCTCACATAGGACTGGAGAGTAAGAAATACATTTGAAAAGAAGCAAGAATGTGGCTCGGACACCTATAGACTGATTATTCTGATGTCTATTGTGTAAAAGACTTTAGCACAAGGAAGTCATTATGAAAGACAAGGGATAATGGTGAATGGAAGATGGGAGGAAAATGAAGCATAATTTTACCATAGCCAGAAAGTGACAGAATAATTTTATAGTGCTCTTTGGTTGATGTTGCATTTCTGAAAAGTGTGTGTGTGGGTGTTTTGCTGTTGTTTTTGCTTGCTTGTTCTTCTTTTCTGAACACAAGCCTTGTAGAATATATCAGGTGTTACATTTTTGGTGGCGAAAGGGAAGCGTTTATACTATCGCAAAGAGCACTGGTGTAGTTTGGATGGGAATCTGACTATGTTTCCACTGCCCCACATTCAAGATAAATAACTTAATGTCTGGAGGAATTGTAAGAAATTTTTAAAGAAATAGAGATACTATCATTTTGAGGATTGGAAGAGAATAACTTTGCTTAGCCTAGTGAAAGGGAAGATTAGAAGGGTGTGATTGTTGTCAATTAATGTATTAAGAGAATAAATGGAAAAGGAAAGTTCTTTCCATTAAAGCACAGCAATGACAACAAATTAATCATAAAGTAGGCATAAATAAATGCAGAGTTTCTTCTATGGAAGCAGGGTGTTTCTCGAACAACCTCTTAGTCAGATGATGCTCACTTTCCTCTTATGTTCTTTGTTCTAAAGTGTTGTCTGGAATAGGAAATCCCTATTCTGCCCAGGACTTGTGGGGTCTACAAAAAGTAATGTTTTTCTCAGAACCATTTTAGTTAACAAGATTTGCGTTGAGGAATTTGTGGTGGTTTCTGTGTGTAAGGACTATTAACATTGTGTATATCTGTTCAAAGGCTCATATTCTGCTCTGAATAAGTGAAAAATAGAGCCTTGAGTATCCATGGAGACAAAATATGCTGTAGGACATAAAAACTGAAAAAGTTATGAGATATTTTCATCTCTAGACTTTTTTATTAAATGGAATATATTTACAATGGGGCAGATCACTTTAAAGACATAAAATTCTCTGCACCAATTGGTCTTCTGGGCTTTAAAGTACATTAATATCATGAAGTCAGGAAATGTGGAACTTAAGCAAACAAAGATTGGTAGTCAAGTGCATTAGGAAAACAAAGATTGAGCTTTAGTGTCACTGGGGCAGAAAAATAGCTTGTAGTTTTAGTGCAATAATTTAATGCACTTCCATTTTCCCACTTTCCTTTTTTTACCACTTGTAGTTAGTTTTAATTATTTTTTTTTTATTTTTTTTTTTTTATATTTTTGTAGATTTATTTTAAGGTTTCTGCTGAGTAGAAGAAATGTTAATCGGCCATCCCTTCCCCTCTGACGAGGAATGAGATGGCATTTTTGTCCCCATGTGTATGGGGACAAAGCATGATTTGGCTCTCACAGAGGAATAGAGAAAAGCCCTGGGAAGCACGAGCAATCCAGTCCAGCAAATATGTGAGGGTTGGTGTTTTTTGGGTGGGTTTTTTTTTTTTTCTTTTTTTTTTTTCTTTAATTTTTTTTTTTTTTTTTTTTTTTTTGGTCAGATAGAAGCTATGCAGCCTTAAAAGGACTTGTTTAAATTTTTGTGTGTGTGCCGAATATGTCAAGTTTGTATGGAGCCAGCGATGCTTGCCTCCTTTTAAAGTGAAAATTATAGAACACTTTACATACTGTTTCTCACCAAAATGCGGATTCTCTCTCTTGCTACAAGTAGAATCACAAACCTGAATTTAGTGAGAAATAGTGTGTGGACTGTTTCCATAGTTTGTTTTTTAAAACGGGTTGAGAAGCTAGGATCTGCTGGCTTCTAGCAACCTTGACATAGTGCACTCAAAAGGAACCCCCTCTCCTCCCCCTCCCCCTGCAAACCTAAACAAGTCCTTTTAAGGCTATATGAGAAGGGTGCTTGATAGCTAAGGGTATAGGTGCTATATAAGTACTTCAAGAAGTGAATTAAATAATATAAAAAGGATTGGTGTGAAATGGAAATGAGAAAAAGCAGCAGAAATGCAACGCTCCATAGAAATTAGCTGGTGGTTTGGTACATTTCATGGCTTCTTTGTCTTAAAAGTGGTTCAGATGATTGGGGAGTGTGTGGTGTATTCTTGTATAAACTTAGCCATGCTAGGGTTTCAAAGAAAGATCTGAAGAGTGTTTTACAAATACTCAGTAATTGACTTCCATGAATTGCTAAAGAATGAAGCAATGGAGGCTTTTTGGATTTCAGTGTTTATGGTTTGCTATGGGGAACTGAGTGGTAGAGTGCTCATTTGCCTGTCTTTTTTGGAGTTCTTCCTTAGCTTAGACTTATTTTGCAGCAGGCAAATCCTGAGAGCGTTTGAACAAAATGAAAAATGTGATTGCTGCTTTAGGACAACTTCGTGCTTTCCTGTGTGCGTTACAAGTCTGGCTTTTCCCATTTCAAGCTCTTGTGATTAGGTTGCACACTACACCTAACTTTCCTCCCACCAGGCACCATGCTTCACTTCACTGTTCTTAATTTTAACAATTTAGGTATTATCATGGGTTTAATGCAGTATCACTTAGATTAGCAAAACATTAAAATCATTCCTGTAAGTCAAATCCCTTAATGCATCTTCTCATCTTTGAAACTCCTCTGGAATGGCCTTGGCTTAGCCAAGGCTCCTCTCTAGCATTGGTAACAGGCTGTGAGCTGTGATCTGCCTATGAATAAATGTAATGCAGTAAAAAAAAGTCTATCCTGATAAAATTTTTGGCATTACTCCTATTTTATGTGGAACTTTTAAAACACATATTTGGTTTCTGTGTGGCTTGTAGCATACCTCTGTCTGCAGGACTCTGATCCTAATCCCTGTAACACGAATGGGAGTTGTTTCTTCTCTCACTGGAGTCAGTTGAAAAAGTCCTTAGTCTCCTTCTCTTCTCCCTGTCCCCCAAATATTATTGGTATGTCAGACACTCCAGCACTGCTTAAGCATTCTCAGGTGTCTGTCTCATTTTACCTCTAGAAATGGCTTTATTAGACTTTGAATAGTGAGTGACTCTTTAACTGGGCATTGACTTCATTTCTAATCATTGTGACATGGAGGGCAGAACAACCTTTGCCACTTTATAGGACTCCTCAATATTTTATTAGTATTAACTACTAACATGCCACACCACTTTATAGACAATACAAGATGCAGCTAAATCCATTTGTGGATAAATGCTTGCCAGAAGTGATGAGTTCATCCTATTTACCTCTGTTAGTAAGGAACACTGGGATGGTTGAAGGAATAAAGACTCATGCTATCTTTTTCATGTTGTCCTCTCTTTAACACTGAGTAAATTTCTGCAAGATGCTGTTTTGGCATCAGTGAGGTCACATTTGTCATGGAGTATGCAGTTAACTGGTTCTGCACATTCAAATCCCTCTCTGTGGGAAAATGTGGTCAGGATACACTGAGCTGGGACAGAACTTTTGTGAAAAAGCATCCTGGCAAGAGGGCAAGCAAGAAACTTGATTAGGGCAGTGCTGTTCCCAGATGAGTCTTGACATCAGATAGATGCCAATATTTGTAGGTTTTGAATGTAGCTGCCCATCAACCTTGAGTCCAAAGGGAAGATACTGCTCTGCTCCAGAGGAGTTTTAAGACAGTGAGACAAATGACAGCTCCTCAAAGGAAGAAGTGGTCTGGCTTATCTTTATCGTTTTCTGACTTTAGAAAACATCAGGTTTTATTTTGAGAATTGCTTTCTTTGATTTGCAGTAAAAGACCAGACTGTTTCCTTGGATTCCTTCCCTAGCCACACAGTTTTGGGCAACTTCACATTCAGATTTGAATATAAATTCTTTGAGCCAGCATCATCATTGGCATGATAAAGTAAAATAAAATCTAAGTGTGGTGGATTTCTTTTAAACAGAAAGGTTTATTAGCTTATTCATTTATTGGGTAGTTTGTTAACGAGTTACTTGGGCAAATGTTTTTATTATATTCTTTCTTAATCTTTTTTTTGTCCTCTAAAGGAGAGCTCTTGCTTTTGCCAGCAATTTTTATTGGCCACATTTAGACGTAACATAAGTGTGCAGCCAGCACACTTTCTTATGCTGCATAATGAAAAAGCGTGTGCTATCATTTTTGAATTATGAAGAAATTTGTTTTCATAATATCTTTGAATATTCTGTGGGGTGTAATTATCACAACAGGTACTTTTTATTTCAACAAGGTACTAATTATCATGTTAATACTCTTTAAAAATCCATGACTGACTGTGAAGGTTCAGGAAAAATAGCACAATGTACTGATTTGTTTTTCTAAACGACATTTTGCAGCTTATTTTCTCAGCTGGTTGGTAAACTACTGTAGATAAAAGTTTGTTTGTCTGACAGAAGAAGTTTTATGAGTTTAAAACAGTTTTTCCTTCCTCTGGGATGGGTGGAGAATGAAAATAATAACTCACTTGAGTCTACTGATAAGCTTCAATGAATGGCACTGTCAGCTTAAACCCCATATTTCTCTGTATGCATTCTTGCCAGTTTTGCAAGTACCGTCTAATATGACTTGTATCAGGGAAAGATTAAAAGTTATCTTGGGTTTGTGTTTTTGTTTTTTTTTTTTTTTTTTTTTTTGTACTTTTTTACAGAATTAGAGAATAGTTAAGATTGAAAGGGCATTTATGGAGATCATCAAGTCCAACTCCCTGCTCAGAGCAGGGTCAGCTACAGCAGGTTGCTCAGGGCTGTGTCCAGATGTGCTTTGGTTCTCTCCAGAGATGGAGGCTACGCAGAGTGCCTGGCAACCTGTTCCAGTGTTTGACCACCCTCCCAGTAAAAGTTTTTTCTTACGTTTAAGTGGCATTCCGGTCCTGTCACTGGGCACCCACATAGAAGAGTATGTTCTTCCTCCCCCCACCAGGTATTCTTACGCATCGATAAGACCCTCTTGTAAGGCTTTTCATCTCTAGCTCTCTCAGCCTTCCCTTGCATGAGACATGCTCCCATCCCTTAATCATCTTTGTGGCCCTTTGTTGGAGGACTTGCTCCAGTAAGTCCCTGTCTCTGTTGTACTGGGGAGCCCAGAACTAGACCCCTCATTCCAGGTATGCCTCATCCAGGGTGAGTAGAGAGGAAGGATCCTCTCCCTTGACCTGCTGGTGACACTGTGCCTAATGTACCTTAGGAAGCTGTTGGTCTTTGCTGTAAGAGCACATTGCTGGCTCATGTTCAGCTTGTTGCCCACCAGAACCACGACCTCTTCTGCAAAGTTGTTTTCCAGCCTGGCAGCTCTTGTGTTTGGCTTGTGTGCTGTACAGTCCTTGCATTATGCCCTAGTCTGCCATGATGTGGGCCTAATGGGCAACCTAGTCATTCAGTTTGTGAATCTGCAGCATGCCCATGCTGTCCATAGCCAGCATAGTAGTAACTCATATGGCATTTGACATCTTTATCTGGTTTATGAGCCTCATGACTACTTGACATGACTGCAGTGATCTGCTATGAAGCATGGTCCCAGGGTTGAAATCAATACTATGTGCTCAGTTTGTGCATGCAGTCCAGAGAAGAATACACAAGCTTGGCTCTGCACTAATCTGTCTCTATTGTTGGCACCATAGTGTTTTACCTTACACCAAAAACTGAGCTGGTATCCAGAAGGCTTTGACACAAGGAGAATTGGTCTTTCTTGTTTTCAAAAGCCAGTGTAGATCTGTTATTATATAACAATTTCCTTGAGTGGCTTATAGGTGTAAGTCTCCTCTTTTTTTAGTGTGGAGCTTTCACTCATATTAAGGTGGGGGGCGGGGGGACACGATGACACACGAACGACACGACAACAAACCCAAACCACAAACTTGCTTGTAAACCAACAAAAATTAGTAAGATTCAGGAGCAGATGTGGTACCTGTAACTACTTTTAGCTTCCTACTTAAGTTGTGCTGGATTGCAACTCAACACTCTGTTTTCATGTTTATGAAATAAACGAAGCTGGAAAGCTCTATGCGCCTTTCAGGGCCAAGAAATTTTGCATGTAGACATAAAAGACATGTTGCAAAAATATTCTTAGAAGGTACAAAACAACTCTCCTCATGCTCTGTATTTTCTTTGTGAAAGTGTGGGACCCAGCCCTTTGAGAAGACATTACTGATGACATTCATGTTAGGGAAGAGAATGAGATTTGTTCACTTAAAAAAATTATCTGAGGAATCCTTGTCACACTTAGTTTTTACATGTAATAAGAATATCTTTTTATATTGACCTGACTGAAAACCATGCTGATGTCCAGCAAGAATCCAGCTGTGGTGGCCCACCCATGCTGACCTGCTTGTGGGACAGGAAGGTTTTGCCTTCCTGGTAAGAAGAGGGATTGGTGTGACCGTTGTGTATAACACAGAGGAGAAGCTTGTGGAGGAATTGGGCATGCACGATGTGTTTGGCTGTTGATGTAATTGGTTTATGCTGAGAGAAAAACTCTTATTACAGTCTAGTAGGATGGCAAACCACAATCAAAACAGTTACATTTGTACACAATGTGAAGAAGCTCATTTAATCCTCGGGCAAGTTTCAGAGGCTGAGTCCTTTCATCCCATTGCCTTGTCTGGCAGAGGTCCAGTGCCAAGGGAGAGTCCTGTCCTTGCTCTGTAATTCCTTCTCCAGACAGCCTCTCAGCCAGAATACACTCTTGTCTCTTTCAGCTGTATTATCTCCCTGAAACTGATGGATGCATGAACAGAGCAGCTATGCTGGAAATGTGTGTTGCTTAATCATCTTTTAAAGCAGTTCTCGATGACCTGGTTCCCTTCAGGTCCCCCAGTCTCCTTGCATGCTAGCTGCATACTTGCGAGAGTTTAGAAAGTTGGAACATGTGGAGGCTGCTGTAGTTGGCCAGAGATGAGGGAAGGGATGTGCAGGTTTCCAAGTAGGTACAAGGAGATGGCACCAGGCAGAAATGGGAGGTGAGAGGGCTGATTTACTGGTGTATGGGGTTTAGAGGGAAAAGTAGAGCTAGCAGGCCAAGAAAATGGCCTTCTAGCAGTGTGGCCTAAATAGCAGTATGTAAGGGCGAATGTAAAACAAGACCTGAGAAGAGAGAGAAGGGCAGAAGGATGTGATCAGTCTGAAGCTGTTCCGCTTGCTCAAGAGAAACAAAAGTGACTTCTTTTGGTACAGTTTGAGGAAAGCTGAGGGATGACCACAAGCTTATTTGGGCTAGTGCTGTCAGAAGTGCTTATAAATCGTTTGTTTGCTGCCTGACTTTGAGGATGTTCTATACGCCAGATGCTCTGTAACTTGAAAAATGTGAAAATTTGGCTATGCACTAGCCCTGGAGTTTTCACAAGCAGGGAAGCAGAAAGCATTGGCTCTAATAAAACCTGCATCTTCTCTGAGTGACCTCCATAATGGTGGTGCACTCAATTGCCCGGTTGTGTTCCATGTGAATGTGACATTCAAAATATTTACAAGAGCCACTGGCTTGGAATGTCTCACTTAGCTTTGCGGTGGTGGGGACTAGCGGCTGCAGTGGCCTTTGTCTTCGTGCCGCCAGGTGGGGTGGCTGCAGGGAGTCTCCATCTCCTCCCGAGCTTTGCTTTTCAAGAAGTTTTTTTTAATGTTTGTCAATTATTGATTGCTCATATGGGAAGGTCACAGTAATTCACGCAGGTGTATATGGCTGAAAAGATACAGAGAACTGTGGATTGAAGGGGAACCTCTCGTCTTGTCTTTCAGGTACTCACACCTTTGCAGGGTTTTGAAATATATATGGAAATATATATTTGAAAATAAATGATAATTCTGTTGTTATGTTCTGCATATGTTATGTACATGCATATGTTCTGCTGCATTTTCCATCAATTACAATGTAAGGTTGGTTGTCTCTTGCAATGCACTTATATTTCTCTGACTGTGTAAAGCAGCTAATAGTGGTAGAAGATGTATGCTCTGAAAATTCCTGGTGTAAGTGACAGCAAGACCTAAACTCTTTTCTGAGCTTTCTTTCCTGAAGAGTTTATTTTTTTGAAATGTAAGCAAGTTACATGAAAATAAACTCAAATGTTAGTTTGCTGCATATTGGCTATTAAATAGTTTGTCCATTACAAATGCTCTTACTCCATGAGATGTGAAAAGTGGCTTGTCCTTTTGTCGCTAAAAATTGACCCAACTCATATTCGTTATGGGGTTGCCGTGTTGAGCCCAGGCTTTTTGGCTGTAATCTCGCCACAGAGTTCACTCAGGGTCAGTGCTGCAGCAGCTGCCTGATCTACCTGTGTTTCAAGCTGAGAAGGAACCAGACAAAAACTAATGAATGCTATTCGAGTAGGAAGAGTAAAAGGTGGGGAAGCAATGTAATAGTGGGATTGAGAGGTTAATGCATCTGTCCTTTTTTGTTAATACATTGCCAGGATCTAGCATGGGCCTAAAGGAAGTGAGGAAGAAGACGCATTGAAGAGAGTCAAGAAGTTCATGAGGAGGAAATGAGGAAAGGAGAATGTAGAGCCCACCCAGGCAGATTAGATGGTTTAGAAAAAAAATATTTCAGGGGAAGGGACAAGATCAATGAGGAGCGGGTCAAATGACTCCTCGGAGAGATCCCTGAGTAAGCAGTGGAGCAAGTGGGTAATTTTTTGACAGGTGACTGGGAGATTTTGTAGATCAAGAAGTCGATCTTTATTGAATGGAAGACATGAGTAATGATTAACTACAGTGATAAAGGATGTGGATTATATTGTTCATCTTTATCTACCATGAATGTAGTTACATGGGCAGTTCTGGAGCATCAGCATTAAAGATCAAGATGAAATCCTGTGTGACTGAATTCAGTGTTTGTAGTCCCACTGACTTCAGTAGAATATTTATACTCTTAGATTTTCAGTATCTTACTAACTAAACTGACGGCATGAAAGATACCTGAAGAGTTCTTTTCAGAAGTTTGCAGTTTTAGATCAGGAGCTGTATAAGGATTGTTTCTTTAGAATTCTAAGCATTCTATTTCATTGCTTAAAGCAGGGATGAAAGAAACCCAAGATTTTAATTTTCTATGGAGAATAATGGCATTTTGACAAATCTTAAATTATAGCTGTTCTACCTTACAGGCTGTTGTACTACTTTAAGTTGAGGTGGAGTCTCTCATCCCAGGGCCAGTGTAACATGTCAGGAGAACTGGATAGTCTTCCTTCTCTTTTACTGACTTCTGTAGCACATCACTTCTCAATGGTTTGAGTTTCTCTATTTTTCTATTGAGTCAGTCACTCCAAGCTGAACAAAGATCTTCCATTTCTGCCCTGCTGGGTTCAGTTTAACTAGGTTTAAGATTCCTATTGCTGGATAATATCTTTCCAGTGCAATCTTTTAGTGAGCCTGTCAGACATATTGATCAAGTGAATACATTGCCTTACAAAGTTTAATATAAACCTTCCCCAAGTTCACATCAATGTGCTATATATTTGAGAAGTTATTGAATATATATATATGCAGATCAGGATAATTAGTGGGCTGTGGATAAAATAAAAAAATGAATGGCAAATGAACATGTGTGGGTGCCTACTTGGCTCTACTTTTTGGCAGAATTATTGAGGACCTGGTGACAGGAAGGAGAAGGAAGTTATTGAAGTTGGTAACTTCATTAGAAGAACATAAAAGAAACCTTCCTGTGTTGTATTCTCTCTTGAAATAAATGTTATAGTCCTTCATTTACACATACATAATTTAAAGTCTGTAATATACACATTTTCTGAAAGCATTCATTTTTAAAATCACCTTGGAAACTCATCAGTCTAATGTAGTTGAAATATTACAATTCTTCATGCTATCTCACTTTCTTCTTTTTTTTGTAACCTGTTGACAGATTAAAATAGACACTTGGCTAGTAAAAAGCCTTCCCCCCTTCCCCCATCCCCCCCCCCCCAAATTTCTGATAGGTCATGGCTTGAAGACAGTTTGCTCTTGTTTGTGCCAAACTTAACAACAACAAAAAAACCCCCGACCCTAACCACGAAAACCCTAAACATGATTAAGGATTCTGTAAACCACAGTGAGATTCAAGAGATAAATGGGGAAATCCGTTAATAACCTAAATTCCATCCCCTTGTCTTGCACCCCTTACTGTAGTGCAAGAAGTGGAAAAACTCCTGAGTTTCAAGAAAAAAAAATCCCTGAAACAGCAGGATTGCATGTTTTATGGTGGTATTACTCGAGCTTACTTTGCCTCCACTTTTATGTTACAACTTTGTAGTTTAGCTATGAAGTGGGGCAAGTGACATAACATGCAAGATAAGAGAGAGAGGGTAAACATTTGAAGAATATTTTATATCCTTGTACATAATCTCTGTTCCAGTAGAATATAATAAAATAATAAAGGAAGGTGGAAGAAAGTTGGAAATACAATTCATAATAGGAGCACTTGGCTTTAAAAACTCGAAATATTTGCTCTTTATAATTTGCTTTTCTTGGATGCTAATACAATTATTTTCAGTAATCTCAGTCCTTTCTCAATACATTATGTTGTGAATATGCAATTACTAAAGGACCTAAGCTGGTACAGGAAAACTATTCAGACCGAACTAGTAATTTTCATTCAGGGACACAGTGAAAAATCTCATTTGAATTGTAAATGGTTCCCATGTGTATAAATAAAACATAGAGAAAAAGAATTCTGAATTCAAATTTCATGTCACGTTAATAAAAACAAATCAGAAGCTCAGCTGAGTAACTGTATTGGGAAATACTTTAAAGATTAATAAATTGCAATCTGTTGCTTACCATAAGAGTTCTGTATAGTTTAATTGCTTCATATCATAGAATAGTTTGGGTTGGAAAGGACCTTAAGATCATCTAGTTCCAACCCCCTGCCATGGGTAGGGTCATCTTCCACTAGACCAGGTTGCTCAAAGCCTCGTCCAGCCTGGCCTTGAATACTGCCAGGGATGGGGCAGCCACAACTTCCTTGGGCAACCTGTTCCAGTGCCTCACCACCCTCACAGTAAAGAATTTCTTCGTTATATGTAACCTGAACTTCCCCTGTGTAAGTTTGAACCCATTACCTCTTGTCCTATCACTACAGTCCTGAATGAAGAGTCCCTCTCTGCTATCCTTGTAGGCCCCCTTCAGATACTGGAAGGCTGCTATGAGGTGTCCCCTGAGCCTTCTCCAAGCTGAACAGCCCAAACTTCCTCAGCCTGTCTTCATACAGGAGGTGCTCCAGCCCCCTTATTATCCTCGTGGCCCTCCTCTGGACTTGCTCCAAAGCTCCATGTCCTCCTTATATTGATTCCTTCTTGTTTTGCAAGTGGTTAAGCTTTTGGGATTTTTTACCTGCTTTTACAGGAGGCATTTTTTGAATCTTCTGCCTGCTGTCCTGTATGTTTTATGAAGACTCTAAACCAGCTTTCAGTGCTCAGTTGCTTGTCCTGCCAATCCTATCTTCAAATCCACCTGGAGCCTCCTGTGAGACTTGGGGGATGTGGATGCAAGGCAGTGATGCTGATGAACATCTTGTCCCCCAGGCAGGCACCCTGAGCACCCAGCTGTGGCATAAGCTGCCTCCTGCTCCCCCTTCTATGTGTCGCAATTTCCATGCATTCGTATCCCGAGGAGGGTGAGTGGGCTGTGAGCTGGTGTTGTACAAGCCTGTCCCAGGTGATGAGTGTAGTCATTCAGCACTCTGAAGTAACATAATCTGGGACATGCACATCTGCTGCTTCTCAGGGGCTGGTTTGAGCAGCGGCTTACTTGGTGGTTATGAAAGCGATTGGTCGTAACTCCCCTTACTACTTGTGCTTCCCAGTGGGACTCTCTTGCTTCTGTTGCAAGTGTTGAGGGTTTAGAATGAAGCATCAGGAATGATGGTCCCTTTTGCAAACCTGACCCTTGGAATGTACTTTTTCCCAGTTGGTAGCTACGTTGGCTTTTAGGGAGGTGAATGAGAACTGCGTACAGTCAGCTTCTGGCAGAACCAGGTGTTCACTGGAAAAAGGAGATGTTTGGCTCAGGCACAAGAAATAGTGATGGTTCAGGTACTGCAGTTGGCTATCTGACCTCTGTCACTCCTCCAGCTCACCAAGAGTATTTCCTGTTCTTCATTGCTGGATGGTGATTTTTTTTTTTTTTTTTTTACGCTTGTGACCACGTAAAGTGTGTATTTATAGCTCTTAAATGCATAACCATGTATTGCTACGGAGTTATTAGCATCTCTTCTACTTTGCTGCTGCTTGTGGTTCTAAGATGCTTTTACCAAGGACTATTATAATAAATTATAAATCGTTAAATAACTGTTTAGGAATGCTCTGACTCAAGCTTCTTATACATGTGAAGGCTAGTTTAATTTTTCTTGGTAAATGGAAACTATTTTCCTATTCATCTGGGACACCGAACAGCAGAAGGGTCTGCAAACAGATTCATCAGGGTAAAAGGAAAACCAGCACTGCTCTACTCCCTTCCGTGTGGGAAACATGACATTTTCTAACTAGATAGTGGGAATGTTTTCTTCTGCAGGCCTGAGTCACTTGTGAGGAATGCTAAGATTAATGCACAAGATTAATTTTCTCACTGCTGCTTTCTCCATTGTAAACATGGAAGTTTGCTTGCCTTGGAACTTTTCTCTTGTTTCCAGCAAAACTTCAGGTATTCTGAGCATTTTTACTACAGATTCAAACCCAGTTTTGCTCTGTAAAATCTGTCCTTGCCTTTTAGTGACTGTAAGCACAGAAGTCGATGCATGTCTCTTTCAGACTTAGCGTTTTTAGAGTGCAGCAATTTATCTTTCTGTTTGCTCCTGGTGCATTTTGTGTGCTGCTGTCATATACAGAAAACCTTCTGTTCTCACAGAGCTGTGAACAGGAGTTTTTGCTTATCAGAGTTCTCCAGATATACAGTATCAATTAAATTCAATTTTGTCCATTTTCAACATAATATTAATTATACCTAATCTGTAATAATGTCTTTTCTGAAATGGGATATATATTTAGTACTAGATTGACTAAAAGAAATTGTGCCCACTGTCATCTTTATTAAGTGTTAAGAATTGTTGAAAGAATTGGCCATAAGTACTAAAATTAAAATAAGAGTTAAAGAGTGCCTTCCTAGGTTGCTTCAGAGCAAGCACTATTGTCTGTATATTGAATCTCATGGCTGACAGTTGGCCAGTTTTTGATGCACATGGTTTCACTGTGGTGTGTATTGCACAAATGTTGGTACTGAATTTGAGCAAAAAGACTGAAGACTCTGTCTGAAATGAGTAAACTACTTGTTGAAGTAATATCAGCAAAATCAGTAATACAAAAGTGAGTTAATGTTCCTATGGCCAATGCACGTTAATCTATATCTTTTTAATATTTAACACATGTAGTTGAAAGGCATTGTAAGTGAAAGGAGTGCAAATGGCTTTTTCTCTGTAGCTTGTAAATAGCATGTTTTGTGTACTGTCCCTAAAGGAGCAGGGACAAGGCTCCAGGTATCTTCCTTTGCACTTTGGTCCAGGCATTAGTTTCCAGCATTCAATGTAACAGCTTTGTCCTGCTCTAACCACTTCTGCTGCTTTTGAGGCTGTGGGGTAAATGCCTGGCTTTCCTTCTACCCCCTCCCTGTTTCCTAGGGCTGCTGTGCAAAGAGTGGGAGAGAAGGTGATGCAAAGGTAACACTGCTGGCTCTGGGCTAGCCAGTGTCTTTCCATCTCTTATTTGACTAAAAGGAAAGCTTTCTGGAGAGCTAGGAGATAAAAATGCAGATGCTTCAAATGAACGCGTGTGTAACTTGTCGTGGTTGTGTGCAGATACCACTGCTGTGCAAAATGTGGCTGTGTGCCTTCTAATGCCTGTTGGTTGCATTCTGTTTTGATGCTCATGTGGCTGGAGAAGTAATTACTCCAATCAAGACTACCCCAAAAAAATAAATGAACACATGTAAAATCCTACTCCACTGATGTCATTGAAATTTCTGCCATGTTCTTCATTTAGGATAGATGTCTACTCAGGGTTCCTATAATATTAAGGGGCAGAGATTATCTTGCAGTAAGTGCCCCATTATGCTCTTTGGTGGAATTCTGGTTCTCCACTGTGATAAGCAGATCTGGGGAGAGGGAGAGTAACATTAAAACTCTTGAAAGTTTGTCATTTCATTGAATCAATAAGAAGGCCTAATTAGTAATTGAAAAGATAATTAAAATTTGACAGGCTGCTAAGTTTTGAATATGACATTATTCTTTTCCAATCGTGCTTTTAAAAAAATATTCGTGACTCTTTTGGACCTTTTTTCTTTTCTGCCTTCCTCCATCTGATTGCTTGTTTCAATTCTCATTTTCTAATGCCTTGAATTTTTCTTTCTCTGTTCTTGACGCTCTATTTCATTCTGCAGTCGTCTTGTTTATATTTTCTGCTTTTCCTCCATAGCTCTCATACTGTGACTCTGTCGCTTTCCTACTCAGTCTCATATTTGGTACTTGTTAGCTTCCCATGAATTGTTCCCTTCAGATATTCAACACTTGCTTCTACAATTCTTCATGATCCTTCTGTTTCCTTCTTGTTACACCAGAGTCAAGTCTGATCATTAATCCTATTTATGGACATAATTTTTGAGACTCCTGTATTGTTAAGTAGAAGCAAAGGCAAGCATGTATTTTGGTGTGCGTAACAAAGCTAGAAATGAATTGTAAGTGTAAAAGATAAAATCTTCCTGTTGGCTCCAAGATAATCAGATTTCATTTGAATTCTCTGTTTAGGTAACCTTGTTATTTCTGATCATCCATATTCAAATCATCCCATTTCTATTTTTCCCATATTAATATATTCAAAAAGTCCAGATAACATGGATGAAAATTCCCATTTGGTCTAAATGGGAGGGAAGTTAGTCTTAGTAAGACTAATTGAAAATATCTGAAGCACCACACAAATCTGAACAAGCCAACATGTCAGATTAAACTCGAGAGGAAACAGATTAAACCACAAACTGCAAAGGACTTCCTGAGCATCTGAGGCCTGTTCAAAGACATTTGTTTTATTTATGGTGTATGTTACCTCAGTATGTTTCTAAACAGGCACAAAAGAGGAATCAGAGTCATAAGATTACAGAAATGCACTTGAAGTTTAGCATGAAATGCTGCATACTTTGTTCCAGCCTGTGTCAAAACAGTTGCTGTAAAGCATTTGGAGAAGAGAAAGGATTTAGCCCTGGATCTCAAATGATGCACTCATACTTGCGCGGTGAGCAGCAGGGTGTGGTCTACATCTGAGACTGGTGGTGGATTTCTATTCTTGCCTTTACATGGTTCCTTTCTGACCTTAAACAGTTTCCTTGGGGCTAAATTAAAATAGGGAGGGAAGAGTCTAGCTGCAAAGTCATAACAGACTTTTGAAATATTTGGCTTTTTCTGAAGGGTAAACTGCAGCCTTGAGTGCGTGTCTAGGCTTACTATGCAAAGGAAAGGAAGAAGCAAGTGTCATAATGAAGACCTGCTAGTGTGCCAGATAGGGCTGCGCAAGACCCAGAAAACTCAGATTCACTATTCTCCAGTGTGGTCTGGCAGGAGGCTCAATCTCCAGTTTCTCGGAAAAGCTACAAGACACTAGGTTAGAGAATAGCTTAAGATCAGGGATCTCTTATCTTATACCTGCACTGATTGCTAATGGGGTTTATTTGGTGGTGGTGGTTATTTTTTGTGTTTGGTTTTGTGGTGTTTTTCTCCCCCCTTCTTTCTTCCCCTCCCCCACAGCCCTCCTCTTCCCCCAAGCAGATATTCCTACTAAGCAGAACACTAAGCAGATATTCCCACATCTGCTTAGTGTTCTGGCCATGTTCTAGCTTCTAAATAGGCATGGCCTATTTACTGCTGAAAGCTGTAGTTAGCCCTCTGTCCTGGAAGCACATAGCCTTTTAGATATACCTCTGGGAGACCACCATCTGAAATTTCCACCTTCTCAATCACTGCTGTGTGGACCTTAGGGTGGTGTGGTGGGGCTGAGGTATGGACAGTTGACTGGACTAACATTTCATTGATCATCCAGAAGGGCTGTAGAGGCTTGGGCAGTTTCCCTGGCGTAAATTTAAGCACCTCTGTACAGTCCCTGTTAAGCATCTAATACAAACCTTTCATCTTGGTCTTCCCATGTGTAAATTGGAGCGACTGGAAGCTAGATATGTCACACGAATGTAGATCGGTACCCTCTGTGGCTCTGTGGTTTCAATATGCTGTATACGTTGCTGCAAACTTAGCTTACAAACTAATCATAGTTGATTTGTTCTTACTAGTCATAAGTCTCAATGTATTATTCCCACTTGGTTTCTACTACTCGGCAGAGAAGAGAGTAGAGATTTTAATTTTTAAAATAAAATCAAACATAGCCATGCTTTATGGTCTGAAAATCTAGCAAGATGCAAAGGTTTACCTTCTTCTGATTTTCTCTTAATGTTATCTTCTGTGACAAGCTGATATTCCTTAGACTGAAATTTTCTACGTTATTAATATGACTTTTTGAGGTCTTGCACTTTTGTACACTGGAGTACAATAACATGGCATTGAGACCATCAGTAGCAATCGGGACCACTTCCATCACTTGTCTTCCTTGTACTTACTGCATAAGTAGTCTACATCCTCTTTACCCAGAGGAACTGGACTTACTCTTCAGTGTCTTATGCAACTTATGATGTCTCTAACCCTTTCTATGGAGTGCTGATTTTTGAATATGTCAGAAGACTGCTAAAAATACTGTGAAAAAGCCCAGTCGCTGAAAATCAAAATGTTTCTGTCTTTCTTGCTTTACTAAGTACTGGCTGAATCTGCAAAATAAATACCTTCAGAAACCACATAAGAGAAGTTGTGGACCTGAGTCAAGCTCTGCTCAGCCCTTGTGGAAAGGCTTTCCTTCTGTCAATCCTTTTTAAGGATTAAAAGGTTTAATGTCTTAAGTTAAAACATTAGTAGAAAAACTTCAATAAACAGGGAGTGAAAGCCGAAGAAATGAGAGTGGTACTGCTCCTGCTAACGTTTGTTGAAACATTGATGTGAGTTTCCTTTAGGGCAAGGTTGTTTTCGTGTGCATGTACAACAGGGAGAAAAGGTGTGGAGTCTATACTGGGATGCTATAGCAGCTCCATCCTGCTGGGTAGCTTCCCCTTTTTTCTCACTAGCCGATTTAATTTACTGCCATTACTAGGGATCCTTTAAATGTGACATCATGATCAGTTTGGGATTCTACTTTCTGGATTTTTGTTTTCTTGAATGGTGTACAGGGAGACCCAGGTGTATCAGAAGTGAATAGTAGTTTGTGGTACCTCAACTTTTGGATGACCAACTCAAGCCACTGATTTTTTTCAGAGGATGAGGGCTCACCAGCAATTTGCCTTCACAAAATGAGTCATTGTAGCCTAATTCTGAGGCAGCATATTTACGCAACAAGCCATACTCCATGTCACAGGGGATGAGATAGTCACTTTGCTCATTCCTGGAGACTTACTCACTTTTAAGATTTGGGACAGGGAACACCAGAAGTAGGACAGGTGATCTACCCAAGGCGGCAAGCTCTTTTGTTATGTGAGAAGCTAGAGCAGACTGATGCTTTGAAGTCCTACAGATGTATTCTCTAGAGGTGTAGAAACGCGTGAAGTATAGCAGATCCCAATGTTTGACCAGGACTCATATTCATGCATCTATCTGGAAGGAAATTTGACTGGTGTGCTCTTATATTTGCAAAACATAAGTAAGATGTACTTGACTACCACTGTAAATAATAATACTTTTAATTTCCAGGTTGGATATTCTTTAATATTCTCTGAGGAGCTACATTTACATCCTTCCAGTTTTTTGTGTCACATGTTGCTACATATTAAAACTGTTTGTCAGATGGGTGTTGATTTGAACAGAGTAAGTCTCTTGCTCAGAGTAGTCTTGCTCTTGCTAAAGCTGTGCCTTAGCTTCAGGAAACACACTATAATTAAATGCCAATACAAATTGCTAACTTGGCAATTGCTCAAGCACTTTATTGCAATGAAGCCTTGATTTCTTTTATGCCAAGGTAATGTCAGAGCAACATGTGGTTTATCCTGAATTTACAGGGCTGTGATAGATCATATTCTAGTTCCTGGGCATTAAAATAGTTCTCTGAAAAACAGGGTGAGTGTAGTTCACTTAATTATAATTATACTGTTGTTTTTATGGTTAATAGAATATTCTTCATGTGTAATTCTGACTGCAGTCCTGTGAGAGCTGGATAGTTAATATTATATAAAGCTAAAAACACCAGAAAGGCAAAAAAGCCTGACTCTACCTTACGAAGAACATAGAGCACTGTTGCATACATGGTATGAATGGGAAAATTCCCTGCTTTGTAGATTCAGTAGGATGCATATATTTACAAATGTGACTTTGTTGTCTTTTTTTTAAATAAGAAAATCTCTCATTCTCAAGCTACATATCAGAGATGGTAGGATTTCTTTTTTCTTATTTTTTTTTTTTTCTTTTTAGTCAACCCCCCTTGCTGCCAACGTTTAGCTGTAGTCTTGAATCTAAACAGTGCTCTTTGGATTTTTGTGCTTGGATTTAGTAGTATTGAATAAAAACTCACAATACTCTCAGTGAGAAGCAAACAGAAGATGCAATATTTCAAACTACAGTGTAATTTGGTTACTGAAAATTCTGATGTGCATCTGCTTGGTTAAGCAATAAGGATGTTTATTCTAATGCATAAACCAGGTGGTAAATGAAGTGAATGTCTTGTGTACAAAAATCTTTACACCAATAGTTATTCATTTCAGAATAAAGGAAGTTGCTTATTACTCAGTTGTTTGTTCTTCCAAAACATTCACCAGCACTTCTCTATAAGAGTTCAGTGCTAGAAACAATAAATTTCTATTCATCAGTTCCATTGTACAAAATTGTACAGATATGGTAGTTAATATGATAGTGCTGAGCAATTTGCTTCTCATTTGCTTAACTGAGGATGGGATTCAAGCTTCATGTTCTGAGTGCCTTTCAATCTGGTGTATATATGATTAATGTTGGTGAGTCACTTCTGATGGGAATTTTAGCTCTTTCTCACATGACAAGATAGGGAGACTTTCTGCTCCTCCCACCACCAGTTTAAAAGCACTGCAGAAGACAGAAAGGAGGAGGTAATTTTTCATGTTTCCAGAGTTGCACCCTATTAAAGGATGTGAAGAGATATCCAGCCTGTCAGCATTTGCTGCACAGGTCACTGCAAACCAACGACGACAGCTGATTGGGGTAAAAGTGTAAGTAGATTGTTACCTGCTTGAGAACCCATCCATTCTCACTATTTATTTAAACACAGAATTTAGCTGGGAAGACTAGTCTACAAGAATGGGGAAGGAGAATTTGGAAAGGAAATAGTTCTGAAGGTGCAGGAAGGCAAATAATGAAGTGAATCCTGCAGGGATTCATCGTAGGAACTAGTGGAGTTCTGGAGACCTGTTTATCCGTGCCAGAATTAAGGTGGGGAGAATACCTTGTTTTATGTATATATGTTAGCTCAAAACCTTGCTGTGGCTGCTTTGCCACATATGTGAAATAATGTAGGCATGTCTATGGAACTTTCCCTGTAATTTTAGAAAACATTTTTTTTCTGTTCATGTATGTGCATCTCTGCATGAAGAATATAATATATAGTTTGATTATGAGATTCGTTTTCCACAGAATTCATCAAATAGGGCAGAATGGCTTCAGTATTGAGGAAGTTTAAAGAGCACCAGGTCACATGTACCTAGAGGCCAGATACTTGGAAATGCCTAGGCGCATAACTGTATGAGAACTCCTCAATAGCATCTTACAGTGTTTAAGCAGACTGCTGAGTTAATAGCTGCTGATTGGAACAGGGCTTAGGCAACTGACTTGTTTCTGTTTTAGAAAGCCTTGCTAGACCTCTATGTATAACTTTAATCTTCTAAGTAATGTTGAGATATGGCCTCATATTTAAATTTATATGCTTCACCTAAAAATTCTAGTCTGCCCCATGTCACTTGTGACACTGAGTACAGACCTCCTGAGTTAGTACCTTGTGGTTTCTAGCTTCTGTGTCCATATTGTATATTTAGTTAAGCTGCAGCCATTAAGATAGGACAGGGTAAGATCACTTGAGGTTAACCTCTGCTACTGTAGGCAACTATCATATAATTCTTGCCATTATTGTAGTGATACTCACTGTAGATAACATTACTGACTGTTTGGAGTGACCTCTAGGAATTTAGTCCTGTGTCTTCTTGTCTAATACCTTTTGGATCAATATGTATTTCAAACTGACTCAGCAGAAAGCATATGGCTACAATGAGTATAAATGCCAATTACCATGACATTAATAATGGTGCTGCTGGTTTGCATTCACGTTATTGTTGGATTTATATGTCTAATTCTTCCTATTACAGAGGAAAAAATGACATTCAATTTGTATTGCTAGCAGGTTGGGGAAAAAAAACCAAAACAAACACCATGGGGAGGGGAGTAGGAAATGTTGTCTAAAGCACATGGTGCCAACACTTGAGAAGGTGACTTCCATAAAAAGATTTGAGGATGGTTCTGTAATTTATTGTGTCAGAGATTGACTCCTTCCCTCCTCTGTTCCTCACAGCTCTTGGAGCTCTGTTTGCTTTTCAGAAGTAAAATGACATGCTCTGAGCACCCAAAAAAGCTGATTTCTGCTGTAGGCTGAGAGCAGAGAGAGGATGAATGCTTTGGTAGTGTACGGCTGATGTGCTGATCTGAACACCAAGGGAGTAAACAGGTCTTTACAAAGACATAAAACGAAAAGATTTTATAACCTCCTCATTAGTTCTAATGAGTGTTTTCAGTATTATCTGTAGCAATTTTTTTCTTTTATGAAGAAATCTTACAGCTTCTTCATAAATTGCTTGTCTCTGTTGGTTTTCATAATTAATTTTTCATTGAAGATCTCCTCCTGCAGACAGAAGACGTTCAGGTTAAGGTCCTAGCTGCTATTCAGTGAACACTAAATACTAAGCAAGCACACTGGTGGGTGTTTGCACTTATTCATCAAGCGAGGATAAACTGTTAGCAAACCCGCAAAGAATTGCTAAATATTCTGTAAGGCTGCCATCTCTGAGTTCAGATAGTACATTCAGCATGGCTCTTGGAATAGATTTTTAAAAAGGCAAGACCAGAAAAGAAGTTAGGAATGGGTAAAGAAAAGCAGAGCTGTGTATGTGTGGGTGAGGAGGAGAGTGTTTCTCCTGTGCTCTGGCTTATTTCTTCCCTTCTCCATATGGCTTTTCCCCCATTTCCCATACATCTCTGCTATGCAAGGTTTGAGGTGAGCCTCCCGTTGCTCTCCGTTGCACTCTCTGGAATAGGATGTGGATCAGGAGGGGTCAGTTAGGAATGGTTCTTACGAGGGGTCAGCGCAACGCAGGGTTGACACTGGACTAGGTTTGCACCATGGGCTGCCACTTTTGAATTTACAAACCTTGGCATGCAGCCTGCTAAAGGGAAACCACCCAACTGCTCCCTGACGGCATCTTAAGCTCAAGATTCCCACGCTGCATTCTTGCATTCGCTCTAACTGAATGGAACATTGAAAAATACACCTTTCTGATCAAGAACTCTTACTGTAACACTTAAGGACTACTGTGACAGCCACTTTCTAAATACCCTGAATAGAACATAATGTTTTTGTTATGCTTCTGAAAAGGGTTCAAAAAAATGACTGGGTACATTGCCTTCTCTGAATTCCCATTTTCTGTACAGCAGTTTGAGCCTGTGCAGACACCTTTGTTTTTATGGTTTACCTTTTAAAATCTGTAGATCATCTGAATACACAAAGAGAATTTATCCTCCTACCTTTTTTCACATCATTCTCTATATTATATAAGGAATGTTGAGAAAGTAATTACAAAAGAAAGATGGAATTGCAGATCTTGTTTTGCAGCCACTCACAAATCTTAGAGGTTCGTTTTCATCTTGGCTGTTGTTTCCTGTGTGATGCTCAATGGGCACAAAGAGCCTCTAGCATTCACCATTTTTGTCAGCTCTGATTTGTTGAATGGGCAGCTTCTCTAATAGTGGTTGAGAATACTTTGTGATTCTGTGCCTGATGGCATGTTGTAGCTCTAAGAGTGATCCCAGTGGGAATAGATGAGGAAAAGCCTATGAATTCACACATCTGCCAGGTTTCTGAAAGCCAGCCATTGCTCTTGCTGATCTAGTGAAGGAATGAATGGCTTCAGCTGGTGGCTTGTAGGAGGGTCACTTAGGGGCTCAGAAGTATCTGGTGAATCAAAGAAGGGCAGCCATAGCTGTGGGAAACTGGGCTCTTTTAAGATGCCTGTATGAAACTCAATACAGATCAAGGCAACCAACTAGGTTAAATGGGAATATCTTATTCTGTATTTTATGTCCCTTTTCTACGCTTGTCCATAGAGCTCCATTTACTAATCTGCAAAAATGGATTATGCTGCATAGTAAATGGTCAATGTACAACAGTTAAAAATAACTAAGTGATGCCATCTGCTGTCTTAAAATCTTATTTAATATTACTTTTGATGACTAAATTGCTATCCACAGAAGAAATGGAAAGAGCCTACACTGAGTTTAATGTCAGAGCTGTGACATGCTATCTGATCCATATCAAAGTTATCCAATATAAATATTGTGATTAAATACAGTAGACTATAGAATGTCAGAAGAAAATGTGGTGCTAGTGTCAATCCAAAATAACTCCTCAGTGAATCTACTTTGCAAATAACTAGAAATTTTTTTTATTTTTATTTCCCCCCCCCCAGCTGTGTGTGTTTGTGGGTTTTTTTGGTTTGGTTTATTTCTTTTTTTTTTTTTTTTTTTTTTTTTTATATTTCTGAGAGGCGGATATAGAATCTTGTGGAATAGGGGATAGGTTGGAAGAACATGGAACCATCCCTTTAAAGTGCATGTTTGTTAGAATTTATTTGTTATGTAGTGACATTCTTCACATTACATCTATATTTAACACAACTTGTTATCCACAATGACTTCATTTTTAGGTGCTTTGTGGAAAGAGTTACTTGACCATGGACTTCAAAGAAGTTGAGAACCACATTTATGTAAGAGGTATTACTCAAAGAGAATTAACCCATCATCTCAAAAAGGTAGAACTGATCATAATATTCTACAGTTGAATCCATGCACTAAGCTAAATTTGAAGTGAAGCTGATTGTGAGCCACAACGCTCAGCCCTGAAATGGTAGCTCATTCAAAGAATGTTGAACAGATATTTATTTCATATATGTATGTGTGATGTTAGGTTGGTTAGGTTTTTGATGGCAAGAGTTAAGGATTTATTTTCTTCATTATGCAGCTATGCCAGACTGCAGTTTCGCTTCATGAAACAGTGAAATGTTGTAAGACTGATCTGAAGGTCCTGCAGGAAGCAGTGCTTAGCAGGTTTAAAACCAGAGAGACAGGATTTAACTTTTTTTTCCCCTCTGTTATTTGCTTCTTTTTGTAATGGCCTGTAAAGCACTGTATTTTATTTTCACCCTAGTAAAAGTAATCTAAACTTTGTGAAGTAGATTATAGATTCCAGTATTGCAGTGACTTGTAACTTCTTTTCCTGAATGGGTATGCCTTGTTTAGTTTGTCAAGAATAAGGGTATATTTGGACATAAATATATGCAGAACCACAGTCTGATAATGAAATGTGTGATTTCTTGTGGTGGTTGTTTTTGTGGGTTTTTTCTTCTTCGTACCTCCACCCCCCACCCCCGACTGTAGTGATGTATATTTCTGCTTGTATGCTACAAGATACATAATATGTGCTTTCTTGCATTTTTATGTAGTTTGATTTTCATGGCAAAATTCATCCAATGTATAAATCTCCATTTTCAGATGTAGTACACTAGAGCTTTACCATTCAAACACTGTAATAACAGATGTCCTTCAGTTGCTTCCTCTCTCAGTGCTTGGAAGAATATCCATACGATTCACAAATGGCCAAACCAACAGCGAATAAATTCCACAACTGACAAATCCTAGAAAAGTCTTACTTCCAGCTGCCTTTTAAATCAAGAGATCTGCAAATGAGTGTAGCACAGTCCACATTTTGACAGAGAGGAAGCTATGCATGTATCTACATCCTTCTTATAGCTTGCCATACCTCTTTGTTTTAAATTTTGGCAAAATTCCTTCCTCTGCATTCAGACTGTCCAATCTGGAGCACCAAGAAATCATTAGATGGATTGAAAAATATGGAGATAGATTTAGAAAAATATGTACTTGTTGGTTCTTCTTGTTTTTGTTTTCTTCATTTTTCTTCTACATTCACGTATTTCCAAACTTCTCTGTTAAGCGCTGAGTTCCAAGCCCTGCTTTAAGAGGCAAAATAAAATGTGAAATTGAGATTTCTATCATGAAATGATGAATTGTGCTTAAAAACACATGAACTTCACTGCAGTTCAAAGTTCACTGCAAAATGGCAAAAGATCTATCAACCAAATTCTGTTGACTGTTTGGAATTGTGATGCATTCACTTACATGCAAATCTTCTGTTGTAAATGTAGCCTCAGGTGGACATTAACTGTAAACTTTATTAAGCCTTAATTGGGATAGTCACCAAACAAGTGGAGGGGAAAAAAAGGACCTAATTTGGATACTATAATCTGTGAGTCCCTATTGTATTTCTAGGGCTATTGCTACAGTCGTAATTAGAGCATCCATAACAATGTGAAGAAATGTTATGCCCTTGGCTGTAGAAAACCTTACTTGAAGGCAACAATAGATTTAAAGTTCTTGTTGAAAAAAGCTTGGTTTTTTTCCTGGTTGAAAAAGGAGGAGATTTTATTCCTTATGAAAACTCAAGATGCTCTTGGGACTATGTTTTAAAAAAGTTGCAAAAATGTACTCATGTTCTAATTAGCATACCCTTCTTGGGGAATGATGACTGGCTGTTAGCATAGTTTTTGGATAACATGTATCTTCCACTGCTTCAGGTCGGCTTTATGTAAAACTGAACTGGTTCCTATCTACAGGAGCATGCAGTGTCAGTGTGGCCAGAGTGCTTGCGATTCTGTAAGGCGATGTGAACAGAGGAGTATGGATTAAAGGTACAGATGATGGGAAGGAATGACCAAGAGGTAGGAAAGACGGTAGAATGAAAGAATAAAAGGAAAACCAGGCTGTCAAAATTGGCTTCTTTTCAGAAGATTTTCTTATGGTATGCTGATCTTGAAGATAACAAAGTGCTTCATAAATTCAAAATGTAAACACAAAGGATTTCTTTCTCTTAATCCCTGTTGCAATTTTTACTTTTCTGACTCTTGTTCTTTTCCAGCTGAGTGCTATTTCCGGGGAAACCAATTCATGCAGTTTAGAAGTGAGCAGTGCTTCAGAAACTCTCAGATCTGACTAAAAAAAATACAGACCTTAGATGAAGTACTGACATGAAAACCTAGAAATACATGGAACCATGCGTATGATCAGTACTCATCTTCTGCGCTATTCCTGTTACAGCAAAAGAAGCACTTCAATACCTCATCTGCTTTTTGGTTTTGATGCTGAATTGCCAGATACATCTGATTCTGAGTGCAAACTCCAAATTATCAGAAGCTTCTCTTAGCCTTTGAACTGCCATTCTGAGTGCTATATTGTGGGAGGGGGCTGCTTCATCTTGCTGCAAACATCAGGTCTGTCTGAAAGGTGTCATGACATTTGACTTGCTGCAGTCTGACATCTAGCAGGGAGATGATTGAGTTGAATGTGGATGCAAATAATGATTTCTTATCTTTGAGCAGTTATACTTATTGTGGAATTTTGAGATCTGAAGCAGAAAAGGTGATCTGTGGCAGACCTATGTACCAGGTGCTAAAATGCAATTTCTCTGGGAACTAGCAACAAAAAGTGCAGCAGCGCTATAGGGGGTGCTTAGATTACATACTTGGCTGAATAGGTAACTTGTCAGGATCATGGGGAAGATTATTGTGTCAAAATATTTTTTTTTTTTTCCTTCTTTGTTTCTTTGTCAATGTGATACCAGAATGTTTAATTTTACACACAGTATTATTATTTGATACAGTGTGTGTATGCAGCATTAGCACTCTGCTTAAGGAACTGAAGTCTTTAACATCCTAGATCATTGCATGATAAATTTTCCTGCAGTGACCTTTGCTCTCCTTGCACTCCCTCTAGTTCCAGTCACTTAAGGCTTGTGAAGGGTCACTGGTAGAGTGAAGTTTTACAGATTTCTTACAGATCTGGGATCTTGAGGGAAATGTAGTGTCCCCAAACATGGGAGCAGAACCTGCAAGAATTTGTAAACTTGGCCACAGAGAGAAAATGACCACATCCATTAAAACATGAGATAATATATCTCCCATCCACTGGGGGGGGAAAAAAAGGCAAAACCAGACTATGTGAAAGCATTACCTGGTATGTCTAAAACCACTGTATGTGCTTCTATTTTAAGATTATTTAACATAAATTGATGTTTTCTAACCCCACACATCTCCACTGAGGGAATGTCATCCTGAGTGCACAGAACATGCACATTGACTTGAAAGAATAAACAACTCTTCTTTACCATTTTCTCTGAAAAATGAACACAGGGAAGAGGAACGCGATTTCTGTTGCTACTTTTAACTCCTTCCCCAGGTTGAGCATGTATCATCATCAACAAACAAGCAAAAGAATTTTTTCATTGAAACAAACAGAGGAGAAAGGATGAGATAACACCCTGAAGATGTATCAGCTTTTGAAACCTCTTGCCACTTTGCATTACAAGTTCTTCTAATGTTCAGGATTTTGCACTGTATAAAGGCCACTTGGAAACCTGTCAGTGATACTCCTCAGTTAAGGCTTGGGGTGAGGTGGCCTTCTTTGGGAGCTACATAGATGTGAATCTCCTTGCTGAAATCCAGAAGGTTAAGGGTAGATGAAAAATACAGGCAAAACAACACCCTGATTTTAGAAAGTACTGCAGTTCCTACTTTTTCAGTTTCCCTTGTACCTGGCAAGGGCACAGAAGCTATTTTTGAACTGTCTAGACTATTCTAAAAAAATTGCTTCTTTTTCTTCTTCTGGTCAATGGTCATCAAGAAGAAGGGAATTAGCCAGTCTATTTGTGAATTTGCCTATATGCTGAGCTCACATAAATGTTTACAAAGCATGTTTATCGAACTGTTGTAAAAGCACATCTCTTCAGAGCTACGCATTTGTAAAACTGACTTGCATGTAGTTTAATCAGTCCAGAAGGCTGACTACCAAAGTAAATTTTTACATGACATTTTATGTTAAGGTAAAATCTCTCTCCTCACCCTCCTTCCCAATTTAGCTTTAAAAAGTCTATACATGGACACAAAGATAAAATGTGAACACGCAAAATCTCTCTCCTCACCCTCCTTCCCAATTTAGCTTTAAAAAGTCTATACATGGACACAAAGATAAAATGTGAACACGCAGCTGAGTAATTTAAAGTTGATATTTCTGATAATTAATTATTTGAATTACTGTTATTGATTGTTCTGATGATTCATTCCTCCTAGGGGCACAGCTTCTTTGCTTTATTATTTTCCTGGCCCTTTAAGTGAGACCCTTTGTGTTAAAGACAGATGGTGGGACAGGTAGATAACTCAGCGTCAGTGTGTCTGCCTGCTGGCTCTGAAATGTGTCTGGAAGGATGCTGCCATGCTTCTCGCTATTTCCTTCTTTGCTGGTCTTTCCTGATGGCACTGAAAACCTTGTTACAGCTTTTCTTCTGAAGATGCGTTTTCCCTACTGATGACTTTCCCTCTTTTTTCCTTTTTTCCCCCCTTTCCTCTTTTCTCCTCAGAGAAGAATTTAGGAATGTTCTAGATTGGTTATGTGAGAGTATATATGTGTTCATGCCGTCAGCACTATGAAAGGTTGGTTATGAAATGCAATAGCTTTTTAGACAATCTGATATAGTAAAAGAGAGAACAGTTCTCACAAACATCACTCTGTTGTAATCTGAGACTGTTATAGCTCTTCATTAAATGGGGTTGCTTCATCAAAGCTAACTGGGGATGGAAGTCACTTTGGATTGCTGCCTTCTGGGTACTCAGAAACCTTTTGGACTTGATTTTGTGCTGGCATGGAAAATCTAAGTAAAATGATAGTAATCATCCAGTTCTGAACAGAACAGGGAAGCAATGGTAGATGGTGTTAGCTGGAGATACGATAAGTAAAATGCTTTCTTTTCTGCCTAAGCTTTGCCTGATTTGCTGGCCAGTACAGCCTCACTTCCTCTGCTCTTCCATCTACCCAGCTGTGTCCAGCTGCTGCTGCTTTTTTTGTTCTTACTCTGGTGGGGTGTTTACAGACAGACCAGACTCTGCTCTGCTGTCTCTGCCGATATCTCTGTCTGACAGAATTGGTCATGTTTATACAGGAAATTCAGCTCAAGTATGATGCTAGGCTAGTGTGACTCAGAAGTCACGAAGCAGGCAAGTTCAGAGATTAGTGTTTTGCATGGATGGCATGTGTCTATTCGGATGTGAAAAATGCTCTAAAATTCTATTCCTTGCAGCAGGGACTGTCATTACTAATGATTCCATTGTCGGTAAGCATTTGGACAACCCACTTGTAAAGACCTGATCCTTGAAAGTAGTTCAAATGGTAACTGTAACGTTAATTGCAATTGAAACATGAAAGAGCAGTAGATGCCAACAGCAGCTAAAAGTCTGAAGGGTAGCAGGGAATTACCAGAAAAATATTACCCCTTTAAACATTTGCAGGTGTATTTTGTATAATACACTAAATACATATATGTACATGCAGACATAGTTTAACAAAACAATTTTTGTAAAGATCACGTGAATTGTGAGTTAATCCAGTGTCAATTCAGGGTGACTTTAATCCAGACAAGCAGCTGAAAGAGCAGTTCTGCTTAAGTTTTTGAAGTAATGTTATTTCTGGAAGTAAGCTCGTTGCTCATTCTCACAAGCAGCTTTTTTTCTGGTGCTTATCTGTCTGTGTTGGCAAGATAGAGCAATATACATGCATCTGACTAGTAAGTTTCTATTTAATTTTATTTGCAGTGTGTTCCTTCTGAGGTTCGTTTTTAAGAAAAGGCAGGACTTGCTATGTATCCTATCTAGCTTCATAGTGAATTTAAGACTGTTGGAACCGTGGTTAGTAAGGGCATTTGATGAAGTCATTTCCTCTCTGAACTCTGGAAGATTTCTTCCCAGGGCAATGCTCAGAACATGTTACTTTTTTTTTTTTTTTTTTTTGAGTGCATATACGAATGGGAGTCCACATCTTGACATCACAAGTGACTTCAGAGCTTGACAGTAATTAATTGTTTGTATAGTGATAGTGCTGTTTCACCCTCCTTTCTCCTTTCATGTTTTAACAAACGCTAATCATACTTGAGTATACCAACATTGCCTGTCAGTTGTTCGTTTGTGGTTGCCCGCATTGCTCACCTGTATATTTTCTGCACTGGTCAAATTCTGTATTCAGAATCTAGTTCAGAAGTGTCTCTAAGACTGTTCCTCCTCCTTCTGTTCCAAGCCTACTGTCCTCTCTCTGCCCTTTCCCCTAGCAACTGTCAAACTATTTACCACCATATTCATGCTCTGTAACTCGGTTGTGCCTTATCTTTCGTCTTTTCCAAGGCTTGTTATGGCGTTTTTGTTGCATGACCAGTAGTGTTTCCATCACAGTAACAAAGCACAGGCATTTTGCTATGGGTGAATACCTAATAATTCAGTGGGGGACACCAACATCTTCGTCATGGGATGGGAATGTGCCTTGCTGTGAGATGGGATGGATGCTGAGGCAGCCCTTGCTTTGTGACCCACTGGTCACAGGTGCTGCCACGCACTTGACCTGAGCAGATGTGTGCTATGGACTTGATGAGGAGGGAGGGAGCTGGCACTTTGTCATGTACGAGGTATCCTTCCAGCTGTGTGGGACTGTGAAGCCTCCAGAAGATGGAGCAGCAGCAAAAAACAAAAGGGCAAGTAATCCAGACAAATGTTTGGGCAGACTGGATCTAAATTGTAGCCTGAGCTTCCCTGCTCTTATGTGCAGTTACAAACATGGGCAAATCCATATGTAGATGCCATGGTATAACAGAAGATGTAGTCATCTTTCTGTCTTCTCACAGTACCAAATTAAATTTGACTGGGGAAATTCTCTCTTGATTAAGACTGATATTTTGGGAACTGATGTTATAGTTACATTTTAAACATGGATCAGAGATAGATTCCTTCCTCTAAAGAGAAAGAGTTGACTTATTTCACCATTACTGTTCTTTAGCTCTTCAATAAATATTCAAGATCTTGCAGTCTCATAGAGGCTTCCTCCATCATAATGTTGACTTTATTATTAAAATGTGATTATATTGCACTTTGTTGAAATACAAGTTTTTATTTTAATTCCTGAAAGTTCCTGATAAATGCTTCTATATTCTAATGGTAGTTGATATTTGCAAGAGGGTGTCTGTCAGACTTCATATGCATGCTGCTCTACTTGCAATTACAAAAGTGCCTTTTTGGGATCAAAATTATGTTCTTTACTATAAACTTTTTAGCTGATAAGGGGAGGAGGTTGGAGGTTTTTTTATTTGGATTTGGGTTTTTTGTTGTGGGTTGTTTTGTTTGTTTGTTTTTTACAGACTGTTTGAAGGAGATGGAGTAGAAGCTATTTGTGCAATTGCAGTGCATCACCTCTTTTAAGGAACAGTAGCTCCTCATATAAATGGAGAGAATGAAAATCCAAAGAATGAAAGGAAAAAAAAATAATCCTTCTTTCTCAAGAAATTTACTTTCTTCGCCTTTTTTTTTTTTTTCTGGGGGGGGGGACCATTACAGATGGCTATATGGGAATATCCTTCCTAGTTTGAGCTTTCTTAAGTTTTCTTACCCTATCCTGAAGCTGTTTACTTCTCTTTAATGCTGTAAAACTTTTTGTGTAGAAACTTAAAGAAACCCAAACAAACAAAACCAAACTCAAGTGCATGTGCTATAGTGTATGACTCATGATGCTTTTCTTGGGAGGAGGAACTTGCTGTATCCTGGTACATATTCAGAAGTAGCCAAGCTACTAGACTGAGACATTTGAGAGGTGGTTTTTTTTTTTTTTCCCTCCCTTTATCAGGCCATATACACTCAAGCTTCCTGTCGCAGGAAATGGGTACAACCTTCTTTCTCTCTCCCCTAGTCCCTGTATTTTTTTCATCCAAAGGGTGCTGAGTTTCTAACAATTGGCTCCAGGAGCAGGATATGTGGGATAAAAGGTTCTTTTTGGTTTGTAGCTAAAGAAAAACTCAGAAGAAAATGTTAACAAATACTTGCTTGTTCTAAAGGCCAGGTTCACTTTGAAATTTACAGGCTGACTGAGGTAATGTCTTGCAAATTAAAAATCTGAAGTTACAAAAAACATTAAAGAGAAGTATTTAAAAATCTCTCTCTGTAGCCAAATTCAGTAGTTCCTCTTCCACATTTTATAATTTCTGTTTTTAAAATGTCACATTGTTTATCTGTGGGTAAAATTTGGCTTGAACATGTGTTCTTTCATAATAACTTTTAGTAAAATACTCTGGTATTTGACGAAGCAAAGCTACGCGTATGTTATTATTTTAAAACAAAAGAATTCAGATTAAATAGGTATGGTACTGAAAGGGAGATAAGTTTATGTCAGAATATGATTGGAGTAGCAAAAATGGATGATACAGCTCATAGTGTAACATGAAACATAAAGCTGTAGATAATAGAGGAATTATTTAGCGGAATATTAAGAAGCCTCTTGCTCAATGGCTAGTGTCCTGTCAGCTGGCTAACATACTTAAAATACTATATTTGAAGAAGTTTCTGTAATCTGCACAAATTTGAAAAGGGGTAATTAAAAAATTTTAAATGGCTGTAATGCTAATTATGTGTCATTTATTTATTTGATGATTAGGATTTATTTATTTAAGGATGTGTTGGAGTCCCAAATGCATTCATTGCTGTCTAGGCATGAGCTGGAGGTATAAACCCTTGCAAGAACTGTCACTCAGGGCAGCTTAAGTAACGCTCAAATGCTGACATCATGTACGATCCCACTGTTGAGGTGAAGCCTTGGTAATCATCAGGAGGTGCTGAACAATGACGAGCAAAGCATCTCCCCATTTTGTATGCCTGTGCCAAGGAGAACACATCTTCCTGTCATCCTTGGTTTTAGACAAATTACAACAAATTGCCTCTATGTGGCATAGACAATTCTTGCTTGTGTCTCTTGTGAGGGTACAGTGCACGTAAGGTTCTCTCAGGGCTGAAACGCGAATATATGTGCAAGTAGGCAGTGAGCAGCACTCTGAAAGTCATTTCTCCCAAACACATGCAAGATGAGTCACAGAAAAATGAAGATGGAAAGTGAATACAAAGGCAGAAGGAATCCAGGTGACATCAGCCTAGTGTATCATTCTAGCACAGAACGTGTGTGTTTGCATGTTCTGCTGGAGCAGTTTAATATGTGCCTACAGCTGTATGGCCCATGGTTTATGGCCATAGTAGAAAACACACCATAACACATAGTGTGAATGCTTCTGTTTTTCTTTAATGTACATCAGTGAGGTGACTCGAATCAATTGAAGAACGAAGCATAGATGCTAAATAACAGCTAGCTCAACTACGATTTGCCAGCTATAAAGTGGTAATGAATTTCTAGGGTCAGTAACTTCTCAATCCAGCCTGCTCACATGTGTGAAATTGTGCCTTCATATGGTTTTGTAACAGCATTTACATTTTTCATGTTTGGGATAATGAGATTCCTGGTGAGATTCCTGACTGACCTTAGCTGGTAAATTAACGGAATGGAATTGCTTGCTTAGCTTTATAGTTGAGCACACTGTAGTTAATGAGGCCCTACTCTGTCCCACCTTTTTTGGACATAAATCTCACCGTTCTGGTTTGGGAACCTTAGTGCAAATTACAGCAGCCCATGTTTATAGCTCTGGAGTTCTTTGTTTCAGCCCTAAGTCTGACATGCAAAACATCATGAGGTGGCCTGGAGCTGCTGGCTTCCTTCATTCTGTGCAGAAGACCTACAGATGTTAAGCAGTAGTAGAAATCAAATGGTATCTTGCACTTCCTTTGGGAGCATTCATTCGCATGGCAGCTTGAGGCCTTGTCATGCAATTGCATGAGTCTAGATAAATTATGGGGTACCATAATAATAAAGGATGTGGGGAAAGAGAGTCAGTAGAAGTGTGAACGGAAGACGAAGCCCAAGAAAGCAAAGCTGCTTATAGCACAAGAAAACAAAGCTTACACAAGATGCAAAAGAGAAATATCAGAAGAACTAGGGTATGGCAACAGTCCAACAATCTCTTAAGTGTAGCAAAAAAAAATGTCATCTGGTTTGGGATTTTTGACAGAAGATCAGCCACCAATACCTACTTTCAGCTACTGCTCTTCGTGGGCAGAGCTGGGAGTGAGTAAGGACATCCCCCAGTGCTCCTCACTTAGCAGCAATCATTCCCTGCAATTAACTTGGGGAGCAGATCAGTTCAAAGCTTGTAGTTCAAGCTGGTGGTTGTGTGTCTCTGCTCCCAGGAGTCAAGTGACCTTGTTTATGCAATGTAGCTGGGCCAGTATGCAGCTATTTCCACTGTAAATGCTCACAGAAAGCTGTTTTCAGGGTATGCTTCTGCATATTACTTTGCAATTAGTTTTGTATGGACACACACGCTAACCTCTCCTCCCATAGCTGCCCAAGTGCTTTCTGCTGCTGTAGTCAGAACAAGTACATTGTGCATTTTCAGTTCTTTCTTGCCCTGTCAGAAGAACAAGTGGCTTGGTAGAAAGGAACGAAGGTGATGCTTATGGCACTGAAGAAACAAACTGCAAGGTGAAGTGGCAGGGTAGCTTGTATCTTTGTAGAAGAACTAAAAATAAGTTTATGTGGAACCATTAATCCCCCAGTTTACAAGACACCTCACAGGAAAATTAAGATAAAACTACTGTGGTAGGAAAAGGTAAGTATATCCAAGTCTGAAATTGTTTTGAAAGCGTAGAATTAGTATATATTCCAGAATACAGTCTGGGCAATACTGCAATGCTTTCTTTTCTAAACAGCAATTAAAAATAATCATCCCATTAGGTATGAGAACAGGTTTGTTTCTGTTAATAGTTTCTCTGAAACTGAAAACATTAGGCATGAAAATATTTTAAGCATCAAATTCTGGTTAGAAATAGAATGGAGCTGCTGGGGATTGAGGGACGTAAGAGGGTGGGTAGGACCTCTCTTCTACTGTACAAACATCCTGCCCTGGGTAGTGCCCTTGAACATGTAAGAGCTTCCCAGGGATCTTTGCTTATCATTAATATTGGCATGCTGCACAAAGGGGAGGAATATGTTTTCACTTTCTCATGAGATTTTCTTCAGTAGTGTGTGATTTGTCATGTTTTTGACAGCTTTCTCAAGGGGTCTCTTTATGCTAATGGTTCTTTTTTCTTCCCCCCACCACTGCCCCTATTCAAATCTGTCCAGTGGAGGAGAATTCCAGACAGTTGAGAGAAGGCTTGTTCTCCTTGGTGACAGAGCAGGGATGCCCTACACATGACTGAGCAGCAGTGGCTGTGGAGAGGGGTTGTCTCTTTAGTTGTTGGGTAGGAGACCTGTCTTTGACTTCGCCTTTCCTGACCTAGAGGTGTTGCGTGTTACGTTGCGTTGTCCCTGTTGCCTGTGCCTTACCGTGAGGGAAAGAATGAGAGAGGGAGTGACATTTCACAAATGTGTGGACATTTTGCTTAATGCTGCTGGAAAATGTAGTGGTGAAAAAAGCTGCACGGAGTAATGTTCTCTGTAATGCAGAGAAAGAATGGATAAAAGGAAGAGGCAGAGAAAAAAATAAGAATTTTAAGGATTTCGGTTTAATTGTCTCTACGGAAGCATACCTTGGAGCAAAAGCCCTGCAAAGGATTTGTCAGCTCCTTGGAGGGCCTCTTTCTTTACAAACAACGCAAAAGTGCCAGAAACCTGTCCTTCAGATGGGGGAGGGCTGTGTTGTATGTGAGTGTTTTGGAGAAGTTCTGTATCTTGGAGGAAGAGGAACCAGAGTGTGGTTTGACAGTTGCTACAGCAACTAACATTTTTTTTAATGGAAGGCAAGGATAAGTGATGGTATAAAGTCTTGTGTAACTGACGTACCTTCCCCCGCTTCCTGCCAATTTTCCAGTATATTAAAACAATAAGTAATTTATGAGTTCAGCTGAGAAATGGCTCTTCATTTGCCTAGCTCAGCTGCATTTGCAAGACTGCGTGATCTTTATGGAGACAGCAGAGAAGAAATTATTTACATACCGGGAAGCAAGGATTCAGGCATCTCTGAAAAGTATACTTTTCAAGGAACAAATGCATTCCTTGTTCTGCCTGAAGAAATTTTGTTAGATGTGAATGTCACTGGGCCAAGCCTTCTTCATCTTGTAACTTAGTTTCTTCTCACCCTCTCCCTTCCTTCCTACTGTGATTAGTTTTTTCAAAGTTTTTAAAACTCTCTTTGGTTACTGTGGAGTTATTTTTTGTAATGTAGAAATGATGATGTGTTATAGAGCAAATGAAAGATGCTGCGAACTTGTGGCAGGAGGGGAATTCTGCTGGCCCTCCCCACAGCAGTGTTGCAGAACCAGCCCTGGCATAGACATGCTCCAATAACTGCTGTCCAGGGAGAGAATTTAACCCTTGTAACTTTTCAGGACCCACCTGGCTGCTAACATCTGGGAGTGGAAACTACGCTTCACATCCCAGAGTGTATAGACACTTAGTTTAAGATATAAAAAGTGTCTTAACCTGAGCTTTCATTCATCAAAGGATACATATTTAAATTTAATGGTAGTTTAAGTTTTGCTAGTGGAATTTGGGGGCATTTTGCAGCTGAATTTCAGGGGAAAAATTTGTCTAATATTGTGAAGGGTAGGGTTTTTTGTTGTTATATTTTTGGTCTTTTTGAAATCTCACTGGAAGTCTTAGGCTACAAAGTCTTAGGCTACTCATATAGCACTTTGTCTACCTTGGGTTTTCTGTGTAAGATCAGAATTAATTCTGAGTAAAAATTACTGATTTTAATTAAAAGGTAGATATTAAATCATTAGGCATCTTTATAAAATGGAACATAAATATGAACAATTATGGAATCTTAAATAAAAGTTTTGCAATTTGTACACTAGTTTTAAAGCCTTGTTGTCATGAACCAAACATGTTTACTAGGTCTTTAGAAGGAAGATTTATGTTACAGATGTCCTTGCTAATATTTTGAGCATTAACAACTCATAACCAGAGCTCCCAGGTTTGTAGCTTTGAATCCTATTTTTCATTTTGCCTGGTTTTTTTGTTTTGTTTTGTTTTTTTTTTCTTAAAGAAGTTATCTTCGATACAGTTCATGACAATTTTACACTGTGCACTTAACTAAAAAATTATGACTGAACTAAGAGCTGGTTTTCAAGTGAATGACACTGAGGTATTTAACTGGAAGAAGTTCACTGCTCTTTTGTTGCTGAGAAGCAGTGCATGAAGCATGCACATTTTTTTGCACGGATGACAAAGTAATAAACATTTGCTACCAATTTTATGCATTTTTAAACTCAGTAGAGGACTAGTTACTACCTTCTGGCCATTCAGTAAGCCATTTTGTGGATTCATGTAAGATGAGAGAGATAACTGAAGTATCTGAAGGGAAGACTGACAGAAAGATCTCACTTTAGATATTTCTGTGTTAGTAACCAGTATTTATTCCAAGAGAAAATTGCAACTTTTGAAATCTGTGACATGAATGTCTTCCTACCCATTGTGTCCTGTCTGTTCTTCTCTGCCTCCTACAACCCTCTCCACCTGCATCCTTCTCTAGATGTTGAGATGGCTCATTGTTTTTCTTTCCCTAACTCATTTGCTTGTCCCGCCAACATAACCCCATTTCCAAATCTCTTTTACGCTCACTCCTTCTGGCTCCCCCAGGGTCATCCTGCTGCAAGATTCTCCTTTACATCTCACCATCTTTCCCTTTAGTGATACAAACCTGCGTTCATTTCTCTCATCTTAAGAAGCATGTTGCACTCTTGATTCTCTGCTAATCCAACTGCTGCCCATCTCCTTTCTTGTTTTCATGTCAAATTCATTGATTCAGTTACTCAAAGTTATTTTTCTTCAGTTCTGTCTGGACTTCTTCCAGGCTGGCTCTCACCCCTTCTGCTGCATCTGACTGCCCTTGTCCAGTATCCCATGACTACTAAATAACACTGTGTTAGTAGCAGGACATCAGCAGAACTTCTTGTACTTGGTTAATGTGCTTTGGTTCTGCTCTTTAAGTCACACTAAATGGAAATTTTTCAGCGCCACTGAATTGTTGATGCGTAGATGAAAGGAGGATACTTGATTTCCTGAGAGACGGATAACAACTGTGACATTAAGAACTACATGTAACAGAAAATGCTAACATTTTTCTGCTTGTATTGTTTTGAAATGGGCATAAATTTGTTGAGATAATGTGATAGGGAGTAATTACAAACACATTATGCAAACATCCCTTACCTTTGAAGGTAATGTTATCTCCCCTCAGTTGTATTTAACTGCATTTCAGATAAGCCTCCCACTTGATACTGCGGATTGTGCTCTGGCATGGGAGAACATGCAGGTATTTATTTGAATTATTCCAAAACTGGGTATGCTGTTGCTTTTTGACACAATTTCTGGCCTTCTGATCCTTGGGCACTTGACTGGAGCGTGTGAATGCTGATGGCAGCTACGTGTTTGTCAATCAATGGTCTGAACAACTAAACTTTGAGATTTACTGAGTGATTGGAATATTTTAGTGTCTCATTTAGCCAACCACATCAGACTTCTCTTTAGATAAACTGAAGTTTGTTACATGTTGGTATAATCTGAAAGTGAAAGGAAGTTTCTTGCAGTTCGTCAGACTAATTGGTCATCACTGGTATCAGTAAAAAAATTAGGAACATTGAGATGTTTAATTTAGTAACCTAAGCTAGTTCTAGTTAAAAGCCTTGTGGGCATGGATGTTACACATGCATTTTTTGTCCTACAAAATATAAGGGAAAAGCACTATTCTCTTTACTCCCCTGTACCCTACCCTATCACACCCACCACACCCCACCACACTCCCCCCCCCGATAAAAAATGACGGGAAGTTGTTGGCAGTTGTCTTGACAGTTAATCCTTACTAAATAGCTAGAAATAACTACTATGAAGTATTTTCAAAATAGCATTAAAACAATGATTTTTTTTCTGCCTTCATACTGATAGAATTACAGACCAAAGTAGTTGAACTGGAGCCCAGTTTATGCAATGGATGATATTAATTTCTTGTCAAAAAGCAGCATTCCTGTCTTCATCTTCAACATTTTTAAAGACAGAAAGCTGTCATTTGGGAAATTGAACAGAATGGGTTCGTGTTTTCCAGCAAATGGTTTTCTCTGCTGCTTCAATGAAAACAGGTGCTCAGCTATTAACTAGAGGATGCTTCATATTCAAAATTGCCTGTAAACATTAAATTTAGCTGGCAAAATTCTGTGTCTTTGAAAGAGAAGCTGACCTGGCTTGGATATACCTCATTATAATAGAATAGGCTTTTTCCCTCAGTGTTTTGAAGTGTATGTTAGTATGTAAGGTAAGTGCACAAGGTCACCAGAGGCACTACTACATGTTATAAGTTAGGCAGAAAATCTGATTTAGTTTGTACTGATTTTACTCAGTTAATGAGTTCATGTGATTTCTCTGGAGCGACTTATAAAACTATATAAGTGTGACTGGGTTTCTGTGCTGTAGTTTAGTGCTAATAAATCCCTAAGTGCACAGATCTAAATTGAAAGGTAAAAAGGTTGGTATATTTAAAACCAAAAAACAACCAAAAAAGGCAAAAGCAGTGAAAGTATGTGCAGGCTGTAGGACCCAGGTCTATCGCAGTGAACATGACAGCATCAACTGGGAGAGGCATGTCCTCACTGGCTCCATGCAGGCTACCCTGTCCAAGGCTGAGGCTAACATCAAAGAGAGAAGCTAAACCCTCAGCAGACAGGAGAGGGAGGAGGCTGAGTGAAAAGTCAGTGAGGCAATGCTCAAGGTGTCAGTACAAATGCTGACAGTTTGAGCAGGCTCAGAGGCATGCTGAGGGGCTGCTCTGCTTGTGGACAGCTTCTGGATGGATGCTGGTGAGTATGACCCCTTCTAACCAGCTCCCTTACCTAAGGAGCATGGCTTCATGCAGTGGACTCCTTATCTTGTAGCTAGCAGAGAGGTTGTGCAGTGAGGAGGATGTGCCTTCCCTGAGGACTCCCTTGAGCATCCCTTGGTCACATGCAATGAAGAAACATCCCCTTGGCAGTGTCGAGGTCATACTGCGGCCATCCTCCTGTGCAGGGGCTTCTGATGGAGACGGATATGCCTGGGGAGTGCCTGGTACTTGGGAATGCAGCGTGGGATGTTGGAGCATGGTGCTGTATTGCTGGTGCCTCTGGAGGAAGCTCTTATGTAGCATGTGAAACCTGGAGAGTCATAGAGTAAGCTGTAGCCTTACGTAAGAATGTAGTTATAAAAGTTAGTTGCAGATAAGGGGGTGACTGAGATATGTTGACTTTTGTTATCAAATAATTGATGCTTTGCTAAAAGGAGTTGGTTTTGAATTTGTTGAATCAGCTGTGGTCATAACCTGAGAGTGAAACTTTTGACAGCTCCAACCCAATTTGGAGCACTTGCAGTAGGTCTTGTTATCCAGGACCCAGTCCAGTATATGGAGAGTTATGGAGTGTTATCTCTGTTGCCTAATGTCTGCATGTGATACTTTTTGGTGATGTGAGACTGCCAAAAAAAGATGGAAAGAAGTTCTGGTAGCTTTCTAAGAAAGGCACTCAACTCTTTAAAGGAAGAAGCTCTCTTTGATATATGATATCCCTGAGTGTTAAATGCGAGTCCAACCTTGCAGCTCAAAGGGTTGCAATATTTCTTAACCCAAAGACATTTGGAGAGTTTTCAGTGAGGCCTGGCCTTTGTTTCTAAGTGTTTACATGATCTACACTGCCAGGAATATTGATAGCTACACGCAGTTTTACAAGGAGGTGTATTCAGCATTTAATGTAACACCAGCACTCGTGTAGGGGCTGTTACTTTTTTACAGCAGTGCTTTTTTACGTTCACAGTTCTGACAAGTCCTTCATTCTATTTTGTCTTTCTGTTATTTCACATGTATACATGTGCTTGCAGGCGTGTAATAACAGGAGGTGTTTAGCCATATAGTGCTGTAATGCCTGTATCTGTTACCTTTCAGGATCCATCAGCCAGATTATCAGGTTTGCAAAGTGGTAAATCTGGCACGTTGGCTAGGCGGTGACATGGGTAATGGATTTCCTCAGCTCTGACAGCCTGAACATGCGGAATGCTGGATGGCTTGGGAGGGGAATGCTTGGGTGCACTCATATCATTCTCCACTTTCCCTCTGGGTACTTGCAAGGTACTCCGGTGCAAAATAAATTGTAACCACCACCACCAGGCTTGTCCCACACCTGCTTTGTATCCAGACGTTTACTAGTCCAATTTAGTATGCTATTCCTTGAAATGTCAGCCACCTCCGGCATTATCCCGCCTAAGTTGTTAAATTTTCTCTCTCTCTTCACTTGGGAAGGTTTTGGGACCATTCCAGGCGTTTCTGAAGTGGCTTTTTCCACTGTCAGGCAGGGTTTGGCACAGAGTCAGCCACTGCTTCCTGATTCTCACCCTTCCCTTGCAGGCAGACAGATGACCTGCCTTAAGGGAGCAACCTTTCTTGGAAGGTGAAATCGGGCACATAAATTAAATGCTGACTACAAACATCAGCTGCCTGTGTACCTATGAACATATTAATCCCATGTTAGCGCTCCTTGGTGCAGTGGTCATTGATCGGTTAATTAGTATTTGTGCAGTGCTTTGAAGATGGCAGGGATATATACACTTCTATTATCATTATAGATTAGCATATTACACCAAGCCAGAAACATTACTGAGATAAGTTATCCATATTCTGGTGAGAGAGCTGTGTGTTTATTAGGAAAGTTCAGTGAGGCACAGAACACATCTGTTACAGTTTAGAAGAGGAAAAATTTGGTAACTGAGTGGGAGTGTTATTGGACACATCTTGCCCTGTGCTGAGGAGGAATGAAGATATTAATTTATCTGTCTTCCTCTGTCTGTGGGTTGAAATGTCAACAAACTTTTCCTCCTTCACTGTTTCTCCTCTGGAAGACTCCTCTCTCATTTTGTGAGTGCTGAAGTGCCACCAGTTTTATCTTGTCTGAGTATCCATGGAAGAGGATAAAGGAGGACATGCTTTAAGCAGCTACGTCCATCTTCGGCTTCTCAGCAAAGGAAAAAGTACCTTACCTGTCTCTCTAAAACATGATCAAGGGGAGCTTCGTCCACACTCCTTGGCATTCCCCAGGGCTGGGGAAATTCCACGTAGAGGTGTGAGTTTCTTGTTCCTTCCTTACCCTTGCTCTTCATGTTTCCGATCAATTCTGCCCATTTAGTCTTGACCATTAAAATTGTTTTTTTTTTCCTCTGGTGCCATGCTTGGTCTGTGTTCATGCTTTGCATAACTAGATGTGAGAGAAAATATGGTCTGATAATTCTAGCAGTCATGCTTTTTGATCCGTATTCATTAACTCCAGGAGAAGCTTTCTTGGTCTTAAAATAACACTCATTGCACAGACATAAAATTAAAAGACTAAGCCATGTGAAACCCTGTGTCTAGAAATCTCCATGGCCCTGACCTTACCTACGATATTGCACTTAAATGGACCATTGCTGACTTCTGGGCTGCCCACGTGGTTGGGAAGGTTTGGGAGGGAAGGAACCAAGAGGGTGCCTGACCTTGCAGTCAAGGTCTATTAATTGCTTCTTTCAAAGCAGTCTGTTCCAGTGGGGCTTTTAGTGTTTGCTGTAACTCTGGGCTGTTCACTTGCTTAGCTTCAGGGAGTGATTCATACCTTAGCGGCCTCCAAAATCATTCCTCTCTCTTCATTAATCAAGGACTTAACCAGTTTACAAGGTCTAAGTTGGACTTTAAGCCCTAGGTTTTTTTTAAGTTCCGTGGAAGTTTTCTTCTCTTTAACATATGGTAACATGCAGATTCACCAAAGTTAATGGCATGATACATTTCTTGGGAGATAATTTTCTGGTTGATGTTTCTGCAGGTAATGTTGTCTATAGACAACTAGATGGGCTCTCTTCACTCTTGCTCGGCAAAGAGATGAAGCCTCCCAGGGTGGCTACATTCCACAAACAGTTCTGAGTTGCTGCGAATCCCTGTGGGGCTTAAAAAATGTCTTGTCTTGGTTGTTTTTCAGAGAATGTTTTTCAGTCATTTTACATGGCTTTGATGGTAGAATAAAAGTGATGGGAAAAAAATACCTGAGCCACTTCATGCTGTTCTTTTTCGTAATGTTATGATATTTGAAATGTACCAATTTGGTTGATTTTAGCTGTCAGGAAGAGATATTTCCCATGGATGCTTTAGACTTGAGAATACTTGTACTTTGCTGGAATTTTTAGGCAACAATAATAAATAGTCTTTGCATGTGAACTTGCATCAAGAGAAACAGAGATATTAATCCCTTAGGGGAAATCATAACTTTTTGCTTTCTAGTTGAATTTCAATTAATTTCTTATGGTCTCACATTGATTTTCATCTTTTTGTAAGCTCTCATTCTCTGTTGTATTCTTTCCTTTACACTGGTGTTCCTTTGCTTTCCCCAAAATTCCATCTACCTTTTTGCTTGTATCTAGTGGGATGCTTAGTGCTTCTGACTGTCTTAGCCTGCCTTGATATTCTGTATCTTAGGGTACAGAATCCTCTCTCAGATTGCAGTTTGCTAGTGTGATGCTCCCTGCAATTTGCTGAGGCTTCCCTAATTCTTCTCTTGTCATTCTCTCCCCTCTGTGTTTTCTTCTCCAGTCTGTCTCTTTCACTCTCTTACAGGATTTTTTTCCACTTCATTATCTCCTGCAAAAGCCGGTTGGCTGTGGTTAAAGAAAAGAAGTCTTTCCAGGCATTGATTATCTCTGCCTTGATTTCCATCAGTGCGCTATGCCAAACATGTTGTGTATTTATAGACGTTACCTTTCTCTCCAACAGTAAGTTGGTAGCTGGAGGAAAAGGAGCTCAGTAAGATGCAGGTGATTTTTCTTTTCTCAGGTTGTCTGCTCCATGAAAATATTTTATGCCCATATGCTCTCTTTCTCTATGAAAGCTGTACAGCAAAGGTAGAGGTGAGGGAATTGGACTTAAATGCAGGTGTGTAGCAAAGCTATTGGGTGAGTTGCTTGATGGTAAGTTGAGCTTGTGTTTTGTTTTTTCCTTACTTATATATCAGGAAGTGAGGGAATAATTCTCTGTCAGGCTGGAGCTCACAAACTGGGAAATGCTGCTTTCAAAATGGTGAATACGTTCTGGAACAAGTGGCATTAGAATAGTGGTCTGGATTTCTATGGCAGTGGACTATATGTAAAGGAAAAAGATTGTTTGCTCTTACCATTCTCTTAAATTGCCACTTCTTGGCTTTTGTCAGGGTAATCATAAAAATGGACCTTTCTGAAATCATAAATGTCAGCTCTAAATCATTGCAAGGTGGTAACGTATAGGCATCTAACTGATAACTGATTTCCTCTTACAAAATCTCTGTCTTGGGGGACAGGTTTTCAGAAGTGTGGATTCAGAGATAGGCATTTTTTGTGTTTGCAAACGGTTAATGTGCCAACATGCTTCCCAGTTGGCAGGGGCTCTGAGTTGTCACTTGTGGCCTTGGAAATCTTTTCCCAATGAGCCAACAGATAAAAATACAGAGAACCCTGAAAGTGTTGGTATGCAAGATTTTGGTTGCCCTTTAGGTCCACTGGTCTACATGCAGAGTGTTGTCTTAGTCTTTTTTCTAGTCTCATTCAAATGAACTAGTTTTGTATGTTCCTTTTTTCTGATGCCAGTTCCTGATTCTCATTTCTCTGAAAGTTTCACTTTGTTTCTCAGAAGCAAATGAGGGCAATTAGCCTGATTCTAATTTGCAAATTACCTTTAAGTACAAATTAAGCAGAACATTTTCCACTTAATTTCAGTGTTCCTGCTTCTGCTTGAGCTTAAAGGTTAGTAACTTCTTAATTGGTATTCAAAGTTTTGCCTGGTCCATTACTGCTTATTATTCCCAGGGTTTCTTTTTTTTTTTTTTTTTTTTCCCCCATGATACTTTTCCCTTCCTTTTTTATCTTCCTCCGTTTTTCCCTTCTTTTACGTTTTGCTGCTATGCTGAATTTCCTGCACTTTCATGGAGCTAAACTCCATGACAGGGAGGTTGAATCTAGATGATCTTAAAGTCCTTTCCAACCCTAAACATTCCATAATTCTATAAAGTCAGCTTTCTCCAGTTGCTGCCTCTGGGGGTAGCCCTATGTGCTCTGTCTGGAAAGACTTCACCATGCTGCTCCAGGACTACTCTGCTTCATGAGAAGCCAAGCATCATGCTGACAGCACTGCTGCTCATGCAGGATGTGAGCTGGCAGCTCAGCATAGCATTATGCTGAGCCACCTAGGTGGATAAAGTCAATTTGAGGTAGCTTGACTACCTCCCAGTGACTTTGGGCAATGTACAGAAGAAGCCCAAGTAATCACTTGTGGAAATGTAATTTTGCTTCCCCCATTGCTGCTGCATTTTTCCTCATGTGAACTGTGTTTCTTGTGGTTTTCGTATAGACATTCATAGCTGCAAGCTGTTCTTTGAGATAGAGGGGCTGACAGGGAAACCAGCTCAAGGGAGGTGACTAGATCATAGAATCATAGAATAGTTCGGGTTGGAAAGGACCTTAAGATCATCTAGTTCCAACACCTTGCGCTAAACCATGTCACCCAAGGCTCTGTCCAACCTGGCCTTGAACACCGCCAGGGATGGAGCATTCACAACTTCCTTGGGCAACCCATTCCAGTGCTTCACACCCTCACTGTAAAGAACTTCTTATATCCAATCTAAACTTCCCCTGTTTAAGTTTGAAGCCATTACCCCTTGTCCTACCACTACAGTCCCTAAGGAAGAGTCCCTCCCCAGCACCCTTGTAGGCCCCTTTCAGATACTGGAAGGCTGCTATGAGGTCTCCACACAGCCTTCTCTTCTCCAGGCTGAACAGCCCCAACTTTCTCAGCCTGTCTTCATACGGGAGGTGCTCCAGCCCCCTTGTCATCCTCGTAGCCCTCCTCTGGACTTGCTCCAACAGCTCCATGTCCTTTTTGTGTTGAGGACACCACAACTGTATGCAATACTCCAAGTGAGGTCTCACGAGAGCAGAGTAGCGGGGCAGGATCACCTCCTTTTTAAACTCTTCTTTTTGTGTCGTGTTATGTGGTGGTACAATCCCACATGGTAGAGTTACAGATGAAATGAAGTGCACGATTCCAAGTGCTGCAATAGCTCTTTTCCAGTTCTCCCTATTTCTTCTCTGTTGGACTTGGAGACAAGCTGTGTGTAGCTTCCTAGGGCTGGAGTGGACACTAAGGAGTTGTCTAATAATGGGGCCCTGCATTATGGTGAACAAAATCCTTTCTTTTTAAGCAATGTCACTCGTTATACAGGGTTTTTTTTAAGTGTTCAGTACCATTTATTCGCTAGTGCAAGCATCCATGCAGAAGGACATTGTCAATATGCAGAGAAATCTCGGTTTATGGGCAACATAATGTAATGGTTGGGCTTTGCTTTGATTAGAAAAGCAACCAACTAGTTGGTTTGGAGTCAACTAAAGCTCCCCCTTCCCCCCCCTTCTCTTTCTAGGTGTTGATTGTTATTCTGAAATTTCTTTGGCTTTGAAAAAGAAAAAAAGGGTAAAATATTTTTTTTGTTTTTTGTTTTTTTAATTATGCATTCTAAAAATATAGAATATTTTTGGATAAGAAGTGAGTTGGTAGTAGAATTCTGACTCTGTTGGTTTAAGGAGATGCTGCCTTGACCATTAAGCTAATAAGAGCTAATCTTTAGTAGTCTAGCATCATGCATAGGGGAGATGAGAACAGAAAAGATTATGCCTTGGAGGGGGATTTTGTCAGTGATGCTGAAGAGGACTAGAGCCTGATGCCAGGATCTAAAGTCAAGACTTAAAGCCAGGCTATATAAGCAGCTCATGCAGATGCTGCTGATGGCAGCGCCTCTCTAGGAAGCTTGTCATGGAGACAGCTAGCTCAGGTGAACCCCCCTCACTTCTAGGTGGTTTTGTTCCTATTGAATGAAGTAAAATGAAAGGGTAGAGATCTTTAAGGAACTGGAAGTACAGTCTCTGCAAGTGTCGTTCTCGAGGAGTGTCTGTGTGGTGTGGCAGGGGTATGGGTGCTCAGTGGTAAAACCCTGGCCAGCAGCAGAGCGGGAGCTGTGCACTCGGGGCTTACCTAGCCCAGGCTCAGCCTGTGCTTACTGCTGGGACCCATTCTGGGGATTTCTTTACAGCCTGTGCTCATGACTGGTGGCTGAATCACTACTTTGCCATGGCCAGCTCTGCTCCCTTCTCCGAGAGAGCTCTGGTAGCAGTTTTTCTGTCAGAGCAGGCTGGCAGGCAGTGTGGTGCTGGCTTCCCCAAGTCAGCCTGGGAGGGTTTTATTTTTAATGAAAGAATTGAAGCCTCTTTCTTTGTCTTCCTCGCTCTTCGGGAAAGCGAATTCTGACAAGTGTGAGGTAAATCCTCCCCCAGCATGCCAGCTCAGTGACAGTCCTCTCTACATTGGTAGCAAATACCTCTCTCCTGCCTTTCCCTTAGGTATGTTTGTTGAGGATGCAGGTATACCCTGTGATATGGCACTATGCCTTTAATAGAGGTAACTTTTATGGTATAATCCTGTAAAATTTCATTTAAGGATATTATAGGTAATAACTCCCTGTGAGTGTGACTTCGCAGGAATATATATGGTTTAGACTCTTTCATGATGCAGAGTGAGTCAAGCCAGTGATTTTAATAAAATTCTTTTTACTAAGTTCTCAGTTCCCTCAGGGAAAAAAACCCTGTATTCTTTCTTATCTCGTTAGTAAGGGAAGGAGTAAGAAACAGCCTTGTGTTCTCAGATCTTTTGTAAAAACAAATTAGAAACAATCCATGGAGATTTAATTCTCTGGTTTTACTGGAAGCACAGGATACTTTTCAGCAATATCATGTTTTCACTGTCTAAAGTCAAATTCAATTGCAGTACAAGTTCAATATGTCTATTAGGTATGTCTATCTTTGAAGTACCTTTTTGCAGATGAAAGTTACAAGATAGTCTTTATCATTTGGTATATCATAGCTCTTCAAACCACAGTGTGACCATATTTTGGGATAGCATGCTTATTCTGCTCGATCAATGCATTATTTTTGGTACAAAGTGTAACACCTCAAGCTCATATTTAAATCCCAAGCTCAACAAAAACGTGTGGTTTTTGGTGGGGTTTTTTTTGGTTTGGTAGATTGTTTTTTTTTTTGGGGGGGGGGTGTTTGGGGTTTTTTTTTTTTTTTTCCTTTTTTCCTTTTTTCTTCTTTTAAGTATTTTTATTCTCTGCTAGTTACACACTTTTGTTTTTCCAGTTGGAGTGTTCACTGAGAAAGGAAGGTTAATGCACTGAGAAAGGAGGCATGCACTTCTGACCACAGGAGATGGGTGGATTTTTGAAAGCAAGTGAAAATGCCTAAAATACTTTAGCTTTTTTCTGATTTCCTGGTCTCTCTAATCCTGAAAGAGAAGGAAAAAATGAAATTAAAACCAGCCTTACAGAGAGCTCTTGTGCAATGGTGATGGAGTTTGTGTTTTGTCTATCTTCCAGTAGTAATAAGAAATGAGATTTGTGGCTTTTTCCCAAGTAAAAGCATTAGTGAGCTTTAAGTATAAAATGGGAAGACAAGCAGTGAGCTAAAAATTGGGGAAGTTTGTTGCCCTATTAGAAAAAGCTGTTACACAATCTTCCTGACTTCTGTGTCACATAGCGAGCATGTACTATATTACATGTTTCCTTTCTTTTGAAAATAAAAGGCCATGTTATTAACTCTATCTGTTGCAAAGGCTGTGATGTTAGTATGTTTACATTTTCCTGTAGGATGCAAGGTCCTGCAACATGTAGTCTTCCCTTTGTGCAGTATTGCACAGTTTAGTAATACGTGTTTATTCTACTGAAATTCCATTTTGTGAAGCTTTGACAGGACAGGCTGAAGGGTGTATTGATATGAGAAATCTGCAGGATTCTGCCTGGTTTAATTGCAGATGACTGCAATTTAATTTGTTTAAAATTTGATCTTTTGCTGCAATCTGACAAAAACGTATGTAAACCAATTCCAACCTGGCAAGAGTGTGACTGCACAGAGAGGTATATTGATGCAACTAACATACTCTGCGGCTGTAATGGCTGAGGGGAGAGGTGAGGAAAAGCTTTCTTATTATTTCCTCCTGCTTTTTCTTGTCAGTGTGCTGCTATGGTTCCAGAGACATGTCGGGGAGCAGATGGGGCAGAAAGTTCATGGGGTATGTGGATAGGTGAGGATTCTCCAGCTTCTGGGGAACCAGTTGGCCGAGGGTGCATCAGTTGGTTGGGATTTACAGGATGCTGAGGCTGCTCGGGCAGGTTTGGGTGTTCACCTGCCTGCAGTTGTTGTGTTTGAGCTGGCATTGGCAGGCTTGGTTGGTGCTGTACTGCTGGTGTAACTGGGAATAGCCTGGGAAATTGCATCAGCTGGTGCTGGAGTGCCATCAAGAGTATGTGTTGGAGCGGTGGTAGGCTCTGCATTTGTAGATGTTACTGGACTGATGGCAATGTTGGTTGGTGATGTAGCCAGCTCCCATTGAATCGTAGCCATAGGATGGATGCGCAGGTGGAAAAAGACACCCATGATATTGTTCTCACTGTTGTTTTAATCATGTATTCTGCGGTGACACATAGTCTCTCAGGGATAGTCCTTGTTACACTGTCCAGACCATACAAGAGAAGCTTTTGGACCAAAGTTTGTCTTTCTGTCATTTGATGGTCTGCATATTTTCAAATCACAAGAGAACACTATTATATTCTTCAAAATAGGAAGCATATTCTTTTATTATATACCTCCGTCTCCAAGTAGGAAAATAACACAATAGAAGTGTAACAAAAGAAATGTGTCAAATACGTGGGGTGTTTAAGGGAAAAGTGTTTGTACACCACTGTGCAGTGCCATATCTGTCCATGCAGAATATTGCCTCATATAGCGTCTTCCCTTGTGCTTGAATTCTAGCTATGGAGCATGCAAGTAAGAGTTTCTATTGCTTTCTCCTGACTTGTATTCTGGAGAGAGCACTTGGATCTTTTCATTTTCCAGGTGCCTTGATGCAGCATATTTAAATGCTTGGCATTTGGGTGTTCTTATAACAAATGTAAGCACCAGTGCAGGAGTAATATGCCCCTATTATGCGCACTCATAGGCAATCAATGTCTGTGTCAGTGATGGAGATTTTGAGGATTGTGTATACAGAGAAAAGCAAAAGAAAATTGAAATGTGATACCTGGGGTCTCATCAGGCTCTGGTACAGTTTCAAAGATGTTAATAGCTTCCAAAGAAGGTATTCCTTCCTCCAAGGAAGAAAAGGAGATGACAATAATTCGCAGGTACAACAGCTTAGCATATTTCCTTGACTAAGAACAGACTACAAAGCAAAGCACTGCACTGGCTTTGATCAAACACTCCTTTGATTGTGCTGTTACACTCTGAGTCAGTTTTAACGCCGATGATGGAATCATTTTCTAGAGAAGGTTTTCAATATCCTTTGAGTGCTGAATGGCATGCAGCAGTACAAAAAGATAGGACAATGAACATGCAAAAATCACTCAAACTTTATGTGACAAAGCCTACAATTCTCAAAGCATACAAAGTTTGATTCTTTTATGGCAAGTCAAATATACAGATCTTAAAACCACAGGGTCTGCTAGAATGTCTTTCAGGTGAGCCACGAGTCTGGAAGCCCTGAAGTTTCCTCTCTAGAGTCACCTACATGGATACACTGACCCAAAGTCACAAATTTTGAGAAGTCCTGAGTTTGCTAAGTGAAACTAAGGCAGATGGAGGCATTCCAGTAAATATTTCTTCTTTTTCCCATCCTCTTCCCCAACGCAGAACCTCCTGCTGTAACACATTTTGAAAGCTTTGTTGTGGACCTGATGTGAGCTGAAACTAAATTTAAAAACCATTACCATTTCATGAGAATGAAAACCTCTGTGTTTCCAATTCTGTTCCAACTTCGCTGCTGAAGTCAACAAGGTTAAAACTTAAAGCCATCTGGTTTTAGAGGAATGGGAAATATTTTTGTATTAGCTGCACTACTAAAGCAGGAAAAAAAAGCAGATATCATAGTTTCCAAAATCTGTAATTCTCTTTTCCTAATGTAATGATCAAGTTTTCTCTTACACAGATAACCTATTTCCAAATATTCAACACATCTGAACTTTCTGAATAAGTACAGGCAAAAAGTACTCCCTAAAACTGGACAAGATTTTTTGTTTTCTGGGGTGTTTTTGTTTTGTTTTTTCCCCTTCATTTAAAGGGATTCATGGGCTTTATGACTGTGGAGTTGCCTGAATACAAATGCAATGAACATTGCCAATTTTTAGGCAAATTCCTTTGTCATGCAATACAGCAAACCCAGAATTTTATTTGCTGCATGAACTTCCATGTTCAGAACAACTTCCTGGACTGATAAACCAGGACTGGCACTTGAAGGTAATCATTATAGTTGATGCAGTTTCTCTTCTGAACTTGCTTTGAAATTAATCTTCTCTGTCTGAAGACCCAGTGGGTCAGGTTCACTTTGCAGTGCTCTGGTTTTTACATTTTTGGAAGGTGGTTGACACTGATGTAACTCAGTAATTAATCACTTTCTTCCTGCTACCAGGTATTTTTAAGTGAAAGAGCATGTCAGATGGATGAAAATGTTTTACCTCCTAGCTGAAGTTGACAAAAACCAGGATGTGTTGGATGAGGGGTAGCTACAAAAGGAAACCGTAAGATGTGTTTTGTTTACCTTGGTGTTATAAAATAAAATTACTCTGAAGTAACATAGCACTTGTCGTGGGTCTTGCTGAGAGTCTTTGAGTTCCTGTAACGAGTATAGTGGTGACAGATTTTTCTCACTGAGTTATTAGTAAGCCATTATGGGTAGGAATTTTTGAGCATGAGCTTTCCCATCTACTAGTTAAGCATAAGGCAATTGTCTCCTACCTCACTGTAGTTGACAGAAAGAGCGAGCACTTTAGGTCAAGGATGTCAAGATGGGTGAGATGAGTTGCTAAACAGGTCAACTTCAATCACACATATTCAAGAGAATAGTTGCACACAACAGATAAGAAAAGTTCTTAAACTAAGCATGTACTTAAATGTTTTGCTGACTGGCAGATTTGCCTTCAGTCTGAAGTTGTTAGTAGCTGAATTTTACATGAAGCGTTAGGAGTCATAACAGTGTTGCTCTCTCTACTTCATTCCTATTGAAAGATTAATAAGATTGGAGGAGTTTGGAAAAGAAATCCTGCCCTTTGGCGTGGAGTGGCTGCCAACTCTAGCAGATCACACCATGGCACACCAAATAGTATTCCAGGACTCAGGAGGGTGAGATTTTATCTACAGTTATAATCTTTTTCTTCTGTTATTCATGAAAGCAGTATAATCTTCTCAGAGCAATAATGGCGCAGACCTGTCACATGCCTGTGTTAACTCTGACACCATGATGGGCGTCTCTTTGCTAACACTTCCCTACTCATGCCGGACGTGTCTGTGCAGCGCTGCACTGTGGCTCTTTTCTGGCTCCCCAACTGCTGGCTCAGCCAGCCACATGCACTTGATGCTGTAGAGAACCATGGAGGGTTTAGGTGGGCCCTTGCTCTAAAGGAGTCCCTCCCTGCTAGAGGACACCTCTCAGTGTCAAGGCTCCTTCCCCAGATCCAGTGGCACTGTCTCATGATCAGACAAAGGCATTTCTGAGAGTTCTGCTAAAATTAACCCTGATTGGAGTCTTTAGCCTACAGATCAGCTAAATCTTTATTGTTTCCTTTGGAATTTCACTTTATAGTTCTGTTATATGGTATGGTTGATGTCGCATTGCAAAGTAAGAAGATTGACTGTGAAGCTTAACAAAACGGAGAACTGAATTGCTGTTGTAGTCATGACATGACTTTAATACTCACTGATATAGCAAATATTTCACCTAGGAAGGCAACTGGTAAAGATCCAGCCTTTTATCTTTCTCAAATTTTAGTATCTGTAACAAGAAAAAAACAAATACTGCTTTGCCTATTGTTATATCAGAAAAAAAACCCCAACGATGCTCATACATTAGCATCTGAAACTGAATTAAAATAAACAATCCATAGATATCAAGGACAAATCTTAGGCAGTCTTTTTGGGAAGTTGGATCATTCTGAAGTATTTGGTGGGAACAGAAAATTGGTGATAAAATTCCTTTGGATTTTGGAATTTATCTTGAGACAGAATGCAAATGTTTGAACTTTTTTTGGTTTTGGTCTCCATTGGTCTCCATTTGGTCTCCATTTCTGCAATCTCTGAGGGCAGTTCCCTTTAATTTTTGAAGCCCAGTTCATGAGTACCAAGAGCAAAAGCACTAAATGTCATTTAAAAGTAACGTAGCAATACTTGCCAACAGCTCAGCTTTAGTAGATTCTGAGAGAGGAATGTGGGAGCAGTCATGGCCTTAAAAAACCAGCAATTCGTTTTAGCAACTGGAGAATCTGCAAAAATATTTGAGCTGTGCATGATCCCTTCTTGCTGTGTTGTTTTTGCTCTCATCATTTTTTAGATTTTTTTTTCTTTTTTTTTTTTTTTTTTGGCAGACCTCACAGGAGACTTTCAAGAGCAAAATTGATTAAAATATTTACCTAAGAGCTGCCTTGAACACCACTCCCTCGCCATAGTTACAGTTTTCTGCTTTTCCTGGCTGTTTCATCTATCTTAATGTAATTTTGTTCACAGAGTATAGAATTTTGTGCCAAATTTATAATTCACAAATCATTTATTATTATTATAATGGTGTGGTGTGGTTTTCTTTCTAAAAGTATTATCTGAAGTGACGTCTCTGCAAAAGTGTGTATCAAAGTTAAGGAGGTCAATGTTTTCAAAGTGCTGTCATAAGCAGAGCTAAGAAACTGGGAGGAGTTTATTTCCATTGTAAGAACCTGTCCTGTTCTCATTGCGTTAAGAAATAATAGGTTTTCAATGAAAAGATTTCTCAGATTCAAAATTTGGTATTGGAGGAGTAGGATTAGTATTTATTTGCACACAGTTTTAAGCAATCATGGAACTCTCACCTGTGCCTTACCCAGAGAGTGAACACCCACATCTCCATTCAGGGAACATCATCGCTTGCCGCAATGAAGAGAAGGAGCAGAGTGGACGGGTAAATTCCTGCATTCGGATCACGTTCTGAAAGGCTTTTCATTTCCCAGCACTTAACGACTTTATGCCTTTAAAATAAGGCCCTGAGGTCTTCCATCATTCGGATCATCACAGCTGGGAGTTGAAGAAAAGTAAGCTAATTTAGGTCATGTCCTGTGCTAATAGTACTATGTCAGGTTATGAAAACAAGCTTAACTTTGATAATTTTCACAAATAATATTACTAATAGTACTATGCTAATAGTATTATGTCAGGTTATGAAAACAAGCTTAACTTTGATAATTTTCACAAATAATTTCAGAAAATAAAATTTTCTTACTAAAATTTCAATTTTCATGTATAAAGCTCTTGGTTTCTGAGATATTTTGTTAGCCAGACGTGGTGTTTCTGCTGTTCTGGTGTTAAGGTTCAGGACAAAAGAATCCAGGATTTTCATGGTGATAGAAGTTAGGCTAATGCACTAATTTTTTAGTGATGTTTTCAGTTTTCTTACTATGAACTGTATTAAAGTCTCAGTAAAGAACATTGCAGAAATGCTGAGAAAGGCATAGTAGGTTTCAATTGTTTTTTCATGCCATGAAAAATACAATAGCATAAATCAACTCAAATATTTCTATGACTTACAATTTCCATGTTCTGTGAGCATTCTTTAGTTAGCAGTTGATGTTAATGATATTAATGTTAATGAGCATTAAGAAACAGAAGAAAGAAATGAACAGTAGTTTGGTTGGATAGTAGTGAGTTAGTTGAGGTAAAATCACAAAGTGAAAAATGCTCATCTGCATTAACTCTCAGAGAAATGACAAGTACCTTAGTACCTTCTTTTGCTGGCACAACTAAATTCTGAAGAAAATCCTTATGCAGCCTAAATTTCCCATTCTGTTCCACTTACACAGAGCCTGTTAGTGTTTTAAATGCTGCTGATCCCCTCTTTCTTCCTTGTTGAAGTAAGTGAGAATATCCCTTCTGCTCTTGCTTCTTAAGGAGTAATCACTTACTATCCTGCCAAAGAGTGGGGGGAATCTTTTCATTTGGAGAAGTCGTTTTCTGTGGGATAAAGCAAAGATTAAATAGGCAGTAGCAGCTCCTTCTTATGCTTCCTGCTTATTTCATTTGCCTTTCAGAAGTTGAAAATGTCAAACAGTTCTCTTGTCTCAGAAGAACTGGAGAGAGTGGCTCAGTGACAATTGGGATCTCTTCTTAGGAACTGGGAAACTGTAGCCATCAGGGACCCATTGTGTCAGAACAAGTCTTTTTCTTTGTTGTTTTTGTTCTGGTATCAGAAAAATTGTGCAGGTATGAAAATAGAAAAAAATAGAATATACCGAGCTGAAAAATCCGGTTAAAAATGTGCAATGAGGGAAGCACTGCTACCGTGCTCTTGCAGAGCTAAGGACTATCAACAGCCAAATTTGAGAGATTTACTGATTTGGCTGTCATCGAACAGCAAATGTCATCTTGTGCGTAACTGCTTGGACATAAAGTCCCCCTGACTGCGGTGTGGGTTGGCAAGAGGTGAAAGAAGTCCTTACCATTACCTGTAAATAATACTGGTAGCTTTATCTTTCTGTGTTAACTGGAGTGTACAACTTCCTAGGTAATTTTAAAGAGGCAATCCTACTGTCTGCTCTATAAGACAACAATATCAGATGGTAAAAAAATAAAAAAAGAGGTATAAATCAGCTTTGTAGAAACAGATTTGCCTGACTTCAGATACTGCGTCTTCTGTCTTTTGGCCTTAATTTAGGTGCTCGGGTGGGGCTTGGTGCCAGCTTTAAGAGTAGCATGACCCTATCAGTAGAACTGAGAGTACCTTGCAAAGACTTGCCTAACGTAGCTAAATGTTAATTAATGGTATAGCACTGATATTAGTGATAAGTATTAGTTATTTTTTGTCATTAGTTATAATTTTGCAACTACATGGTTTGCACACAAGTTCACTCTTACAGAAATCTTCACATAGGTTGGGCAGGAAAAGTAAACCACAAAATGTAATAATACCTTCTTGTGCAAGTTTGAAGAATTGACCTGATCAGTCACCTGTTCATTTTTCGTTTGCATTCCCACAGTCAGGCAGCAGGCAGCACAGGTCTAGCACAACCATGGTAGCAGAAGGAAAACCAAGGAGATGCTTCTTGGTCTCCCCTTGCTTCACTCTTGACAGCACAGCTTCATGTCTTCTCTCACTTAGGGCATATTGTAGAGTGAGAGTAACTTTTGTAGAGGTTCATAAGTGCCATGACTGCAGGTATGTCTACCTTTCTACCTCCTGCTCCTGCTCTCTTTGTCCACACAGAGAGATTGAGCCATATCAGAGTGCATCCTCTGGGCTGAGTTTCAATCATCAGTGCTGTTGGGTTGTCACCAATGTCTCTGATGTAGTTTAGGTCCAGACCAACTCTTTGAAACAGTTCCTGAGTATAGCGTTAGCCCAGGCCAGGAATTATTCATGACAAACCGTTCGGACATGGCCACTCTGCAGAGGGAGGCAGTCTAATGGTGTGGATTAAGGCCGTTCTCTGCCAGCTGGGTTGCTGCCAGGGCATGAGCCCAGGCACGTGTAGTTTGTGAATATAAATTTCAGCCTCTGGCTATGGGCTTGAGGTTTTCCCCATCCTGAGCTGAAATCACACGACTCCTTAGCTCTCAGCCTGAGCCCTGAGCAAGAGAACCTTTTGGTCAACTGTCCCTTACCACCAGCAGTGATACGGCTCAGTATTGGGAACATCATGGGACTGCTGAAGCTTAGCAGATGTGGCTGAGCTAAGGTAGCTAACCATACATGTGCTCTTTGACTGGTAAAATGCTTTCTAAATACTGTCATTTAAACTTTGATCACATTCATAAGCTAGCACGGGGTCTTTTGTTAGCTGCAAGTTAACAGTGCTAACACAGTAACTGCACTGCTGTTAACGTGTTGTCACTTGTTCAGCTTTGTAAGCTTGGTCACGTACATGCTCCTTGACTTTGGAGACATAAGTCTTTTCCCTTTGTGTGTGTAGCTGCTGGAGGCCGCAGCTGTACCACCAGACCAAGGTCACATCTTGGCTCCTTTGCATGGATCCTAGGGCATGGTCCGGCTGCACACCAGCCCTCTCCCTGCAAAGAGAGCCAGGTGGGTGGGTCATATGGGAGCCTTGGTAAGACCTGCAGCTTCCCCATCAGTCCTGTCTGAGTGGGGTGGGTGCTGTGGTGTGTCCCATTAAGTGTAGGGACAACCCGGAGGGTCACACACTTTCTGATACATGTTTGTAAGAATAAGCATCTGTCATTGATGTACATGAAGCTGTGCTTGCTCTTCAGTAAGGATTGGCACCTGCTTTGAGGACAGTGAGATCTGTCTCCACCAGCCCTCTCAAACCTTCCTAAAAATCTTCAGAATGCAGTGCTGTACAAACAGGAGCAGTCGGGAATATTCACTATCACAGGAGCAAGATGAGGTTAGCGCTTAACCCACTGGAAAACACTTCACCTTGTAAAAGACCATGTAACTACATGGCTGTCTTTATGCTTAGACCAGGTTAGTACCTTTGTATGGAAACTTGTTAGATTTGTAGCAAATTAAAACAGGTAACAACTTGTTACAATGTGTTACAAGTTTCAGTAGGTTATTTTGTTTCATTTCAGTTGCGTTTGCTAATGCATTAGCAGGGCACAGTGAGAAGTTTGCAGGCTGCCCAATCTTACCCAGGGGCATCGGGTTAACCCAGCCTGGGTGGGAAGTGGGGGGCACAGGAGGAGGCTGCAAGGTCTTCATCCTTGTGATAGCCTTTTTTCCTGCTTCTCAACGTGTAACAACTGGGTATTCTAATTCTGTTAACATTATTTTGATAATGAACTTTTCTAAATGTGTGGTATCTTTCTCTTAAACTGGCTTTGCATTGCAGATATGAATATGAATATGCAAGCACACACACCTATCTGCTTTCAAATTTTATGTTAATACCCTTACAGCTTCTGCAGAACCCCAGCTGTATCTGTGTGCAGCACTGGTTTCCCCTGCGTTGTTTTACTGGGGAGGCAGAGACCAAGATTTAGAAAACAGGTCTAGATCCAACACAGCGTAAAAACACACAAGATGGCTTAGATGAATGTTTCTTGGCTTGTGGAGTTTGAAAATCTATGGTGGCTGTCAGCAGAGCTAATAATTTCTCCATCCTTGGCTTTAGGTAGTAACACTGTGCTATTGGCGAGGTAAATGCTCCCTGGAGCTTATTCTCTATCTAGAAGGTACTGTCTATACAAAGAAAAGTCTGTGAGGAGGTGTGTAGTATCACTGAGAGTGAAGGAGCAGATTCGGACTGTGTCTCCATGAGGACAAATGCCAACTGATTTAATAAGCTTATTAATTCGAACTGGAATGAGCAAATCTAGTGGTAAATCTAGGGAAACAAATAGTGTAATTTTTTACCTTCAAAATATGGGTCCTAAATTATGAAACAAGATACTCAAAACCATGTGGTAACATCCTGATTAATAACATGTTTTCTTCAACAGCAGTGTACTACAAGCTGACCTTTCAAGCATTTTGTTATAAAATATTTTCCTGTATCTATTTCAAGCATAATAGTGCTGATTTTATGCCAGCATAATGTGAAATTAAGCAGCTGTAGATATATAGATAGTAGACTAACAAAAGCTTTTTGTGCATCTTGTGCTAGTAAAGGCAAAATTTTATTTTTTTTTTAAATAGGTTTTGGGGGGGCTTTTTGGTGGGTTTTTGTTGTTTGTTTGTTTATTTTTGTTTGGTGTTTTGGGGTTTTTTTAGGTGTTTGGTTTTTGTTTTGGTTTGGTTTTGTTGTTTTTTTATTTGAAGGTTGCAAAGGCAATCTGTGGTGTTGTCTAGAACAGGTCCGTATGGCTGGCCCAGGGCTGCATTATACAGCAAAATAGTTTTCTGGTGAGAGGCTGTGCTATTTGATGACAGAATTGTTTTGAAGCAGGACAGTCATCCCTCTGGGCTAAGCCTTTCCTGGGATACAGCCTGGACAGCAGTTTTCTAGAGTTGCCTCAAGTAATTTACCACAGGCAGGTTAAAAGGGAATATACAGCTTACAAAAGGTGATCACTTTTAAAATAATGCTGCATCTGAAATACTGTATGTGCTGTAATACAAGGAGGTATTAAGCAGAAGTTAAATGACAGTCCTTTTTCTGCCTCATCCCTCTGATTTATTGTTGTATTGTGATATTAATGTTTAGTTTCTCCTTTGCTTTTGTATTGTACAGCAATTGTTTTCCTTTTCTACGAGTCCTGCAGAGCTAAAGGGGCAGAAGGGCGAGTAGTTACCACAAAGCAGTAGAATCAGAGAAAAGCATTGAAGAAAAATAGGAAAACATGGTTAGAAAGCTAAACTGGTGACAACTGAGGTTGACTGTGTGCCGTTACAACTTTCTGCTTGGCTCACTCCTGAGTCCCAAGGGTGGAGATGAGCATCTCTAAAGGGAAGGACACTGGCTTGAGCTGAAGGCTGTGGCTACAGACCCACCTCGGACAGCTCTCCCTCAAGAGAGGAGCTGTGTGTCTCTTGCAGCGACAGTGTGGTGGGGTGGATGGTTAGCTCATTGTTCAGTAACCTTTATCACATAACAGTTCCTCTTGCAAAAAGCGCAAGGCAAACTTAAATTGGTTGTGTGAGGTGGTACAGTTGAAACTATTAGCTAGTCTGGAACATATTTCTGCTATCTTCTCCAGTGAGAATAAATGAGATAAATGAGCTGGGTCAGTGCCTCTTACCTCTCCTTTCCTGTTCTTTCTGCCCCTCCTGCCCTCTCACTCTCCCCTAGGTTTCTGAGAAAGTTTTTATATAGCTAATCTAAGGTTTTAGAGACTGTTTATCTTGCACAGTCTGAAATGCTTCTTATCCTCTCACCCATGGTACAGTGAAAAAACAACTAGGTGCATTTTGTAAAGGCATCTTTATCAGGAGACATGATGAATGACTCCTAGAATTACTTCTGTAACTACCAGATGAATTGAAAATAAATGAGAACTTGAGATATGTGGTCACGCTCTAATAGTTGGCATCTTCGTCTTTTACCTTAGAGCTTAAGGCTTGGATACAGGAGTTTACTCCTCTCTTATGCAACTATTTGTATAAAACAGCTAATATAAGTAGAACTTGTTGATTCTCATCAGGAGCAATGCTAGGAAACAATATAAAAAAAACCCAACCCTCAAACCAAACCCTAGGGCTTTCTAGGTTGGTAGAAAATCTTTATTGGTTTGCAATACTGTGCAATAAACTTGGTCCTCACATGTAGACATATCAGATATCAGAAATGAATGTTTCAATGTGCTTTTAAAGACTACATATTGTTTTATTGTGTGCTTTTTGCACATTCATAGAAGACTATATGGGAAGAAAAGAGTGAAATTAATTTCCAGAGAGAAGTGTTTCAGGATACTGGGCATTTTTCCACTGAACATCTCTGTGGAAATCTGGAAAAAGTGTTATTTCAGTCCTCTACAAGAAAATAGTACTCTAACTGTACTTCTCTTTCCCACCATCAGAAAACTTGAGAAAACTCTTCTGTAATTATTAACTAGTAGAAAAAAATTGAGCTTATTTTGGAAAGCATTTTAGGAGATTATTTGCTTTTAAACATAGTACTCTTGGAAATGTGAACTGTGGATGGTATTTGTACTGTTGTCTCCTGGTTTGGTTTCAGATAGAAGGCAGTTTTAGCCTTTTGGAAAAGACGGGAGAGGAGAACAGCATTAACTATATCATTGCCATCTATGGATGCTCTTTGGATTTGTCTTTTGCATGCTTCTCCTTGTAATCTGCTGTAGCCTGAATGGCTTCTGTATAGGAAAGACTCGCAATAACGAAGTCTCTAATGGACTTGAAAGAACCCTGGCTCTTTTCCTGTTCTGGGTTATAGATGTGTTTTTGAGAGGAGACAGTAAAAGGCAGGGAAGTCTAAGACATTGTCAGTTTATATTGGTTTCTAATACTTAGTAAGTTACATAACACCATAGCGCATCACAACTCTAAGTTCAACACATCAATGTTTATGATGAGTATGTTACTGCTGTTTCTGGCATTTCATGCTCTGTGCTGTAGAGGGGAAAAAAAAAAAAAAGCGTGATCCTACTTTCAGTGAAGTTACTGCACATCTGCCACTCATTTTTGTGGGACTTCTCATCCTCAGTAACTGAACTCATTGAGACAATATTCAGGGTGAACTTTTGTAGGCTGGAAACTGTTCTTGTGGAGGTTGGCACCAAATTAGTTGAAAACCAGTAGTAGCATAATAAAAAAATGCACCCAACTTGCTAGTTTCATAATAGCACAGCCTATGCCCAGTTCCTAAGAGAAAAGACTCTTGCAGCAGCTGAGGAATGCAGCCTGTGATCTCGTTCTTCCTAGGGATGCTCCACCCAGCCCCATCACTATAAATGGCAATTGGACTTCAGGGAATTACAGCAGGCAACGAGCTAAGCAAAGGCAGGTTCATCTGCAGCTGACATTTGCACTGCTGAGCATGCAATTAATAAAACGAAGAATAACCTCGAGCTGTTTTATGAACATTGCAAGGGCCGTAGCTTCATCTGCAGCACGGTCTGGACTCTGTAAGGGTGGTTTGGTGCAGTGATGGTAGTGGTGGTCTGCCTGAGCTCAGTCAGAGCCACTTGTTCTAGAGGACTGTGGGAGGGGCTGCTGCTGAACAAATGCTTGGCCTCAGGAAACTTGTGGCAAGCTTGCTACAAAAGCCTGTGTTTTATCAAGCAGCTGTGGAGATGGTCACTGATAAGCATGTTCATCGTGTTTCTGTTGCCTTGCTAGCAAAGGTCACCTCAGAGGAAACTTAGTGGTGCTCAGTAGCCAGGGAAAATGGTATTTAAGGGAGGAATTCAGCTCATCTCATACACATCTGCACTATAACCACAGTATAGACATCCACCTCTGAGCTAGCCACTGTACACTCCCTCCCTGCATGGGAGGAAGTGGGGAAAAAGGCATTTCTGGAGTTTCATTCTTATCTCTGTAAAACAAATGAAATTAATTGCTTCCCCGAAAGTTCCTGTTTCTCACCACTGGTTGGAAGTGCTACTTCAAATGTCTAGTTAAAGATGCCTGTATTTTGGAAGTGGTCCCACTGTAGGTCTGGTCTACGCCACAGCTCATCTGTCAGAATCTGAAACATCCATAATTACTCTGCACATTTGTCATTGCACTTTAATTACTGTGTCAAATGGAAAGGGTAAAATTTCACAAATTCTAAGGGATTCCTTCAAGGATAAGCTAATTCATTCTGTAATGAATGATGTATGGGTAATAATAAAAAAAGTATTAACACCAGTAACATACTCTTTCATTAATTCTGTGTGAGAAGTCATAGAGGAAAAGCATGTTTAATGTTTATTCAGTGGAAGGTTTGAATGGAGAAGTATAAGGGAAATAGCCTTCTGTGGGATAATAAATATAAAGTTACACATTTAACAGATGAATCATTCTTTATTATTCCCTCAGCTTCTGTTTGCAAGCATTATGGGGTATTTGTATCTATCTTTACCAAAACATCTCTTGTGTACAGTGTATATAATTTATTCAGCCAGAGTCATGTGTTTTGTCAGTTGTCAGTCATGTAAAATACTGGATGCTTCCGTACGACCCAGAGCTGTGTTAGGAGAAAATACTACAAAGCAAATTTCCATTTGCATTGTGTGGGTAACTAGAGACACAACTGCCAAGGTTCAGATGGGGTGAGAGCAGTCGGGATGGTGTTACCCTAGGTATCTGCCACAAGCAGAAATGTGCCATCTCCATCCTGTCACAGCCCAGTTACCCCTGGGGAAGGAGCAGCTCAGGGAGCTGCCTGTGGTTTTCCTAATGCCAGGAATTTTAGCTGAATGCTTCCAAGGAAGAACCACTTGGGTCCTGAGAAAAGCAGAGTGAGGAAAATTGCTTTAAAATAATGAGATAGAATTAAAAAGTGCATTTGAGTTCTTTTTCTCACATTCTCACTTTTCAAAAGCACAGAGAGCACATCTGCAGGCTTTTCTCTGCAATGGCTGGAGCTTTACATATTTCTTATGTATTCCTTACATAAATACGTGCACTGAGATTCACCTATACATTTCATATACTTCCTTGGGAATAAACCTTTAAAGAAAATGCCACAAAGTTAACTTGTAAAAATACTGTGAAATGTGAGAGTGTTACAAATGCCTTTAAACTCAATGTATTCTTTTAGAAATGTACCCAATTTTCAACTTGGCCCCTGGAAAGTCATTCTTGTAGCTGAGGATATTTATTCTGTTCCATTTTTTGAATGGGATGCAGCTGTTGAATTCTTCAGACCTGAGTAAAGGCTCTTAAAAGGGCTTTATTTATATCAGGGTTTTTTTTTTCTGTCCTCTGGTTCTGAACAAATAGCCACAATGTCAGCTAGTAGAAATTGTCACACTGCAGCTAAGCTTGTGAAGTTCTGCTGCTTTGCCAAGGTGGCTCTTCCTAAGAGCTGAACCTTTATGTGAGAACATATATGTAATTACATTGAAGCTTGTGAGCGTAACTTCCACGGAAGTTTGGTGCATGGTAGGCACACCTCTCCAGTGCAGGAGATCTGGACAAAAAAGAGCACATCTAAGGTGATCAACTAAAATTCATCCACAGCCTGTTAGAAGCACGTTACGATGATACTTAAGTGTATAATCCCTCTTATTTCAAAATACAGGCTTATGGCATGACTTTCGCTTGAATATACTCTGTGATTATAAACGAGCTGTATCAAATAATCTCCTCTAAGTCATTAAAGGGCATAATGCAGATAAGAACTCTTTAGATCCCGTAAACCTCAAAATTAATTTGCTTTCTAGACCTCTGTGTTACCAGAAAACTTTGGCAGTAAGCTGAAATGCTGTGATATTTGATGTTGTTAGAGTTTGATAGAAGTTCAAAAGCAATATGCTGTGCTGCTATGTGTCTGTAGGTTGGGGAGCTTTTTGCACGGCAATAGTATGAGACCCAGCAGCAAACGTAACCTGGTAAGCAGTTGTTGATTTTACAAGGATGTTGCAGTGAAAGCTCTTTGACTTCCTGTGTCTGCATGCCTTTTTTTAGCAAGAGCTTCATACCAGCTCTTAAAACCTACACTCTTGGTTCCTTCTTTTCTTCACTAAGCGTTTCCTCAATTGATACTGAAAAGTAAAATTCAAAGAGGTTTATGTGAGTCTTTCAACTGACTAATGCATATTTTAATTAAAGTATTAATAATGTCGATAAAAGGATGTGAACAGCTGCTGTGGCCACTTAACACAGATTAAAATAATTGGATTGGGGATGTCTGCTAGATTGCCATTAAAAATTCTGAATAGGAGCAGAGAGCATTTGGCAGCCACCAGCAAAAGCATATAGGGGAGAAGGGAGAGGAAGAGAAGAAATAGAAGAAGGGGGTAAGAAGAGGACATTGGAAAGCTTTCATGCTGCTCATTCATCTAAAAATAGGTTTGCAGTCTGCCTCTGAGTTTATGTTTGCCTTTCGTTTGGAGACTGGATGGAGACGTGTCTTTTCAAATGCTTTGGGAGCTGGGCCTATGCTCTTTAAGCTTTGAGTTTCAGAAACAGGACTTGGAGCCTTGGTTGTGCATGTGGGGAGCTCCTGCCCATGCTGCTTCCTCTGAGGGCTGGACGAGGTCCTTGTTGCACCCTCTTCTCACTGAATTCTCTTCAAATCTCATGCACCATTTTCCAAAACATCACTTGAATCTATAGTTCTGTGTATCCTCTCCTTTCTACCGGCGGGAAATCTAAACGTGCCCAAAGATGGGAGTTTGCCCTTGTGATTCAGTGACCGGTGAGATATGGGCTGAACCTAATGCTGCTTGTAGCATGTGGATTTTAGAACTTCCATAAAGGGAAAATCTGCTGTACAGCTTTATAAAAACAAAGCTGTTAAGTGTTTTTGGGACCCAGAATATGTTTGACTGTTTTTTAAAAGTCTTTGAGAGAAAATAGAGCATACTCTTCTGCTATTCAGAGATTACAGCAACAGCACAAGCATGTCTGAGCAAACCTGGCTTTGGTTCCTCCAGGGTAGCCTTTCAACTCTCCATCAATTTACTGAAATCTCTGCAATTCCTTCCCAGGTTTTCCTTTTCTAGAAACAGGGATGATGGTGTATGTTCTCTTTAATCTATCTCACTGCATGGGCTTTTATTAGACCCTAATATAACTTTTCAGAGTACTTACGTCATCTCTTTTGGAGTCATCAGTTTCTGCTACTATGTAGCACTTAAAATCATGAGATGAAAAGTACAAGTTAAATATATCTAGCTGGCTTTTATTTGCCTACTGCTTTTTAGAGTTTGTGAGGGACAGGCAGACAGTCTCTGGAGCAGATGGGGTGTTCTGTGGTTACTGGACCAGACAGCTCAGATATAATTAAAGTGCTTTTTTTGCATACGCAACTTGCTACCGCTTCTTTATTTTCACGGGTCACATCAAGCGTAAATCTAACAGAGGTTGTTGTGCTTCTGTCATTTATTTTTGAGTAAACTGTATCACCTGAGCTTAATGTATATAACTTTGCATGATTGTGGATGTCCAGTCTGTCTGCTGGGCTCCCTGCTACAGTTGAGAAGGAATTCAGAAAAGGCGAAAGTAGTCAGCAGTTTTCAGTTACTTTTCATGGAAATACAAAAATGGAATGTGTTTTTATTCAAAATAGCTCTGTTGTGTCTCCTGGAAGCTATTCTGCAGGGGTTTTATATACCCCAGGTTCTTTTTAATGAGCTGTAAGGGACTTCCGTGGTGCAGTGCCATCCATGAAGGTGAAGGAAGGAGTCTGTCACAGGAACCCCTGCTCATGAGGTGAATGGTAGCCAAGCATGCAAGGCACTTGAATCGCAGCTGCCATGAGGCACACCAGAGTGATGTGGACTGAAAACGTCTTTCCTAGCTGCAAACTTCTTTGAACTTTTTGACCAAGCCATCTTCTTCCCCCCCCCCCCCCCCCCCCCCCCCATGGAAAACCAATCTTTCATAAATATTTTTTTAAGACAAAACCCTGATTTATTTCTTTTTTCTTTTCCTCACTAAAAAAAAAAAATAGATTTTATGTCAATTCTGTTTCTGAAGCTATTTTTGACGGTCCCATGAGGCTTTTGTGGTCAGCATTGGTCACTGGTGTAACAAGTGATCAGCCAGTGGAATTGTCAGCTGCCTGCTAACTTGGTTCTCTTAATCCTGTGCTCCTCTGGAGTGAGAGTCAAGTCGCTGCAATTTTGCATCATGAGGAAACAAATGAAAAATCCCATACTGCTTATCTGTGAAAGGAGAAGTTAAAATATCAGAATCACTTAACTGTTTCTCAGTGGGAGTTTAGGCCAAGATCAGTTTAAAGTTTTATGACTATTATTTTTGAATGCACTGGGAAGAAATTAATTCAGAGTAGACAACAGAAGTTTGGGATTTTTTTTTCCATTTTATTGCAGATAAGAGCATATGTTATATACCTTCTCCACAAACTGTGAACACTTTAATATTATAAAATTTCATCCCAAAATAGCATATTTTTAAATATAGAGCTGTACATTACTGAAAAAAGAAGTTTGAAACGGGGAAAAATAATTCCCCGGATGTATTGGTAGCTAATAGAAGTGATAGAAAAATAAGATCATCGAGATGTAGAGACAGTGTATCCCAAAGGACCCTGAATTATTTTATTTTATTTTATTTTATTTTATTTTATTTTATTTTATTGTATTTTTTTTTTTTTTTTTTTCCAAAGAACACTCCTAGCTATCGAATAACCTTAAGCACCCTGCCTCAAAGCAGAACTCAACAAGTATTGCTAGACTGCTCAGTTTCTGAGAAGGAAACCCTTGCTGTCAACCTATAGTTCTAATAAGTAATTAGAATCTGTAGTTCCGATATAGTTCTATATTTTTCTTATCCAAGGTAAAGGAACATAACCATGTCTAGAGCTCATAAACACAGGGGGACAGGCTAGCTGGTTCTTCACAGCCACTCTATTTTACCTTTCTGCAGGCCACCAAAAAAGGGTTCGTGATTTTTAGATTCTTTGCTTGCAGGGCAGCTGCTGTGCAGAGCCTGGAAATGGCAGTTCCTTCATCAGGTGGATATAGAATGAGTCTGTTCATGAAGGACCATGTCCCTGTTTCCAGTTATATAAATAGCAGAGTTTTGCTTGTTAGAGGAAACTCAAAAGATAATGGCATGAGGGATATATGGGCTGAAGAAACTTATTTTTGATGAAAAATTGCAAGAACTACAAATGTACAGCGTAATTAGGAGATGACTAGCAGGCCACTGATCTCTGACTACAGCATTTTGACAGAGAATGATAAACCTAGCTTCAGTGTTCTGGGTTTATGTTGGGATGTAAGCACAATCAGTGACAGTACTTTTCCGAGAAGGTTATTCAGCTCTCTTTGCAGCTACGACAAGTCTGTTTCCTTGGAAGTTTGGTATGGTATGATGCTTAATGTGCAACACACTGGCTGTCCTTAGCACTGCTCAGCCCTGGAGAGTTTTGTGGAAAGAGGCTGGAAATGGAGGTGAGGAGGATTTGATGTCTGATCTAAGAAGCACTGAAAATGCTGAGGCCTGTGCATTGATTTCCCTGGGCTTTGTATAAGGCTCTGAAATTAGGGATATCTGATGTCTGTGTTTGCTGCTAGTGGGCAGACAGTGGTGACCAAGGTGTCGAGCCAGGAAGGGCTGCATGCACTACTGAGCTGTGAGCGCAGGCTCTTGTACCCAACAGGTGGGAGGTTATTCAGCCTACCTTGATTTAGCAGTGCATGAAGCATCTGGGTTGGATACATGAAAAGAAAATTATTTGCATAATCTCCCTTGCTGTTCCCATGAACTCTATCCCGTGGCTTCTGTTCTGTGAGCAATCTGATGAAGCGCTAAGGCGTGCCAGCTGAGAATTCAGAAGTTGTTGCTCTGAATGATGACTTGGTGAAATGCCACACAGGACAGAGCTGCCATCAGAATCACTGGTGATTCACTGTTTGTTTTTCACAAATTTCCTACGCTCCCTGCCCACACATTATAGATGACAGCATTCTGTATGGGGACTGTGAACATGACAGACATTATTTATGAAGCAGGGCCTTTATCAAGGATTGTTTTTCCCCCAGCACACTGTGTAAACTGCTCAGTCTCTGTGCTGCTGTTGTCAAAACCATGTTATAAATATAGCTGGCCTGCCTGCTTCAGTAGAAAGCTTTGGAAGTTGTTTTAAAAAGCTTCAAAGTAACTGTGTGCGAAGGTCAGGCAGAAGCCACAGAGCACTCCTTGCTGTGCTCCAAGGAGCCATGGCAGCTGCATCCATCACTCTTTCAGCTTCTGATAGGGAGAGTTTGGGCAGTTACAGCTCATCTTGAGCTTGCAGAGTCACAGGGGAGGAGGATTTTTTGAGGGGAGAGCTGTCCCTTCCTCACCACTCTTTGCACTGTCTCAGGATATCTCCTCTGGTGTAAGACGCAGGGAACCCAGTCATGACTTGTCTGTGTGATCAGGCTTTCCTCTAGGCTGGCCTCTTGGCTTGCTTTGAAGCAGAGGAAGGAAAAGATCAGTTTTTTTCCCCCCTAAGATTCATGATGTCTGGCAGCAAAAGGTGTCCTGGGAGCCACAGCTGCTCCAGCTGGGCACTCTCTCAGATGCTCAGTATGCAGCTTCAGGTCGATGACATTATTCTTCACTTATTTCTGTTTTATGAAACAGCATAGGTGAATCCAGGTCCTTAATTTAAATTTGGTTTGATCGAATACTAAGGGCACTGAAGATGCAAGAGAAGCTAGTTAATGTCTAAGGAAACTGAATAATTTTGTATGTGGTGGGGTAAGGGTAACTGTGATGGAGAGCGTAGCGCTGAATGTGGTATTCCTGGTGACATCAGGTGACATCATTTTCATGCTTTAGCTAAGTTTGAAGAGGAAAGGTAGCTTTGATCCAGTGGGAGAAAAAGCTGGCACTACCAACCACTTACCAGACTCTGGAGATCCATCAACAAAGAACCCTCAAATACTGTTTATTTTCAGACCAGTTTCATGACCTGGTCTGTTTTCATAGTTGGACTGGGAGTAATGAACCTATGGAATGAGAAGTGGCATTAACATTCTGAAACCAAACTGCATAATTTAGGCTGATTTGTATTCGAGTGGCTTTGTCAGATGGCTTGCTTTGAAGTCTGCAGTTAAAAGTTTATCCTTTTCTGTATGCTCTGGGCATATGAAGGGCATATAACCCAGGCAGTTGTGAGCAAAACATGCTGAGGGTAAATGGTTTTTGAAGGCTGATGGCACGGCAACTGCATAGGTTCAGTTTGGCAAATAATGGTTTCTGTAAGCATCAGGTTTTATGGCCATGTCTCTGTTATTGTTGCATTTTTAAAATCGGGTTAGCTGTGTAGAAGAAAGTAGAGACCAAGAGCTGTTCATCTTCTGGCTCAGTCTGTGAGGAGCTTGTAACTCTAGCAATTGTTTCTGTTTTTCATAACAGTGGGAACTTTATGGGCTATTTTTCCCTTTCCCTGTCCAAAGTAAATGTGCTGCATAAAAACAAAGAAGTTGCAGGCTGTCTGGCAGGCACACGATTTGAACTTCGGGTGCCTTAGATTGGAGGGGCTGTTTAGAAAATGTACATTTCTCCTGAAAATTGATGTTGCAGTGGTTTTATTTGTGCGGCTCCATTTTACATTTCTTGCTTTAGAATGCCACATTTTTTAATGAGCCTCTGTATTAATAGACAATGGCGAGCATCAAGGTGCTCTTTTAGTGGTCTTTCCAGGTTTGTACCCTGATCCATCTATCTGACTTATAGCTATATATGCATTCAAAGTAGATTGTATAGTTCCAGTGTAGTTGAGATGTTTTTTTTAAAAACTATTTGAACTCTTGTTTGATATTTAACTTAATGTCAGCAGATTCATGTATGCAAGCAGGATACTTTTTATAAAAAATGCTGAAGTAGGCTTCTCAATAAGCTGGTTCTCCTTTGCTGTGCACTGCAAGAAGACAGCACGCGCTGTTTCAGTACACAGAAAACAGAGGAAAAGTAATTATGTGAATGAAAAGTAATGATAATGTTGATGAGTGCAAAGCCACCTCTTTGTACTCACCATATTTTCCCTAATTATTAGACTTTCTGTATTTTCTGAAGTTTTCCATAGAGAATTGTCTTTGCAGGGTCTTCAGGAAAGTGACAGTCATCAAAACAGCTGCCAATGTGGGTGGAATTTGATATTTGAGATCTTAAAAAAACACAAAAAAACCCAACAAAACAAAGCAAGAAACACAGTTCTAGTGAAGCGGAGTAGATTGGCAGAGCACTGCACCTCACTTAGTGGTACACTCTTGCCATAGGCTACCGGGCATCACTGTGTAGGACAGGGTAGTGTTTGCACGCATGAACATAGTGTGAGAAAACCAAAATGGAAGCATGGAGTGATTATGTAGCAAATGAAGTGAAAACTTCTAATCCGGAAGAGCTAATTGCTTACTTGCTGCATGTTTTAAATGTGCCTAGAGGCATGTGTATTCTGTGTTGCTATCACCTGCAACGCTGCTGGCTGGTGATATAAACTCATAACTCAAAGAAAACTTCCTTAAATAAGAAAATGCCTCTACAACTCCTTTATTTCAGCCCAGATTGTGAAAGAGAAAATGTGCGTGAGGGAGCACGCACAGTCCCACTATGGAATCAGTGGGCAGTTACTGCTGGAGGTGTCCCAAATCAGCTCTGAGAGCACCATTCACATAATGGTTTGCAGTTGTTCTGCAAACAAGGGGGCTGACAATCTCTACCAAGGTTCAGTATAGTAGTGGGGGTAGATGTTAGAGTAGTCACTAGCCTCCTGATTAGGATATTTGCCTGGGATGGAGTTAAGCACTGGTGCAAGCTCTTGCTCTAAGCCGGGTAGTACAGACCTCTTCCTGAGTCCTCTATGTCTTAGCTGAGTAACTGAGAGCTCTCACTTTGCCTCCAAATGTAAATATTTAGAGATGTCTTGCATTTTGTTCCTATCAACTAAATCACACCCACCCCCAGAAGAAGAAAAAAATCCTAGAACTCTTTTCCAACCAGACCTGGTATGTAAGCAGTCAGAATGGCGATTTTCTACATGCACAACAGATCTCATTTTCCTTAGACCCAAACCCCTTTTCTGTAAGTAATATCAGTTTATATAAGATACCAATTTGAACCACTTGAAACAAATGAATAGGGGTTTGTGTTGAATTAAAGGCTTTACTCTTAGTCAAATCCCAGTTCTTGGAGTTATGGGATTAATTATTTTATTTTACTTCATGATGAGATTCTGACGGTGGGCTCAAGACAGGTATTATGATCTGCATGTATCTTAAAATCTCAAAATCCAGGAGGTAAACTAAAGTACTCTGATATGTATTTTTAGCCTTGTATATAATACTCAGGCTGATATGATTTTTGCATGCTTGGAAATGACAGTGAGTGCATTCTCTCTTTCAAATAGCGGGTCATTTTCTTCTCTCTGAAATGTCATTTTTTCTTTTATACTCAACGTAATAGAAATAGATGCCACGCATAACTGTTTAAAGCATTGCCTGCAGTAACGTCAATGTTTATTGTATGCAGAAATGGTTAACTTCTGTGCTGTGCTACTGGAGATCCTTATTGTTTCACCAGGGCAATATATACTACATCAGTTAAGCTACAAATAGGACATATGATTATATTTGTTTAATCCAAATTGTTTAAATGCATTTCACATATAGTTTCGGACTTATTCTCTTTCATATGCTTAACATTAATAGCATTGTTAGGCTTAGGAGGAAGAGCATTATTTCATATTTGAAATCTCATTGAAAATCCTTACATTTAGTAAGAGTGTAATAAGAATGGATGGCATTCATGGCAGAAATGGATACTGCAACCAGTGGTATCAAGCAAGGATGTCTTGGGATGGAACCCACCTTTTCGATGACTTGGGGCAAAGGAGAACTCAGAGAGGATACGAGATGTGCCATTCTTCAGTGTGTCACAGGCTGTGGTTCGTTTTTCAGCTTCAGGAGCAGCTGAGCATTGAGGGCTGTTGGGAGCATGTTTGTGTTGGTCACAGAAGCTGAAGCAGAGTCTATTTAAGGCAGCTTTGCCACTAGAAATAATACTGGTGCAGCTATTGTGTTTGATTTTGAGTCAGCTGCCATTAGCTTAGGAAGTTCATGTTATTCCTGCTGAAACAGGAGACTGTTTTAACACTTGAGAAAAATGTATCACCAACCTCTCAAAATACGTAGTATAGGAACTGATAAAAGGGATAAGAATTCGCCTCTTAATAAACCCAGGCTATCCCAGATCTCTCATGTTGAGATTGATGAAACCTTTGGTTGTGGTAGTGTAGCCCACTACTGTGGGCTCAGATGGTTTAGTTGCTGCAGTTAAGCTTGTTACTCCATGCTGTCATGGTTGTGACAGCTGTGCATATAGTCTCAATCTATAGCAAAATTCAGAGTGTTGCAGTATGGCTTAATTCTCTCTTATTAGCAAAAATACACAGCAATGTATTTACCTGAAGACTGACAAAATTAAAACTGGAATTTTACAGTTACGTCTAGGCTTTTTAAGGTGTTCTGTCTCCATTTTGACACCTTCAAAAAAGTACTCATCCCCTTCTGGCTCTAGTTATGGTGCTTCTGGAAAATTAATTAAAAAATATTGATATCTGCTGAAGTAAGAAATTCAGAAAATCTGAACATGTATTTTGATGCATTTTAATGGAGCTTTCTAACTTCTGGAGGTTGATTTTCTGGACGTATAAAAATCGTTCACTTCAGTACAGAGTGGGTACGTTAGGGATGCGCTCTGTTAGGATGTTTTGCTAGGCAGTACCTTTGTACAAAATTCATGTTTATTAATGCCAGAAAAGGAATGAAATGCATCTCTGTTACACATCAATATTTTTAAGAGAATGCTTTTTAAATATTCTAAACAAGAAATAGTATCCTGAGGCATTTGAAAAACTTGGAGAGGTTGATTATAGAAGAACAGGAAATATTTTACCCCTTTATTTTAGTAACTTTAATACTGCTGTGAAAGCATGCTCATTCTTCCGCTCCCTGTTTACCCTTAGACTAAAGTTAGAAGGACTTCCACTCCCTGATAAATGGAAATCACCATTGTAATATTCTGAAATGTGTATCTTTACATGCACACAGGTTCGTGCTAGATCAAAGTGTTCCTGCTGTGGGGGTGAATTCTGCCTCCCCTGTAGAGAATACCAGCTTTCCAGTGTCCTGCAGGGGTTGTCTTGTGGTACTGGTCTCGAGCACATGGATTTCCAGCCTGGGGAATGAGCCAGGGTGCTAGTGGGAAGAAAGTGTCTGTCTCTGGCAATGCCACAGCTATACTGATTGCCATTAAATAGTTTTGATATCTAAACCGCTGTTTTCTAAAGTGTCACCTTTTTGACAAAACTAATAGCTTTTTTTGTACATACATTACTTTACACACATAAGTACGGTATAGCACAAGATAAGGCAACTTTAGTGCAAGGCTCTGAACTGTAACACAGGATCATGTGGATGGTACTTATGCTCTCCTAGTGGAGGCATTATATTAATAATTTTGCTATTGACGTCAAGGGGAACAGGATGTTACTCGAGATAACCATAATGAAGTCAATCTTCTTAATGAAGATTAATTGTTGGGGCCTCATACTTCGTGCATCCATGTTCAGTAGCTTCCTCTGAATGCTTCGATGTCACACAACAAGTTTTGTGTGTCTTTGCATTTAGATGCCATTTCATTAATGTGAAAGACTTGTCAACTTTTGTAATACTAGCAGTCCCCTGGGAGCAACTCTGTAATGCCAGAGCATCCTAGGTTGCCATACTTTGTAGTGCCAGCTGGAAACCAGTACGCTGCTTGTCGTGGGCTGCGCTGGCTAGGGAGGAGCATCTTGAAATAGAATGGCAGAGAGTCAGGCTGTAGCACGCTCATACCATCTAATTGTTTCCTAACTCTTCATTAATCTGCAGGTGGTTATCTAGGATGGATTAGTAAAGGACTTGAGGTGCAGTCCTTAGCTGCATGTAATGCTAGAGCGATACTTAACATAGTTTATTGCCCCTTTCTCCTCAATTCTCATCCTGTCTGGAAACAGTATTCTGCACATTGATGTCATATGATAGATTATATAACTGTACTGGGGTGACTGGCTTTCACTGCAGAACTGGTTTTCGTTCATAGTAACAGCAACACCATGGAAGTGAAGAAGAGAGAGGTTATCTGTACCAACAGTCAAGTTGCGAGAGCTTATGCCTGAGGAGTCTGGAAATAATTTTAGAGAGTTGAAATAAGTGACCAGAGTAAGTGAAAAGTTTATAAAGGGGCAATAATATTTGGTTTCATGAAGCTTAAAGAAGTAATTAAGCAAACAGAATTTAGACATTGTATTGCTGTATTTCCTATGTTATCTGCAATATAATCTTTCTGTGTGCAAAACCCCTGAATTGTTTTACAGTGAGACCCATCGAAATAGAAGCTCATAGCTAGGTGTTGCTAGGGTAGGAGACAAACAAGTAGAGATAATTGGTTTTGATCTCAGTGTTTCAAATGGATTTGAGCAAAAAACTAATGAAAAATAGACAGCTAATCTGATAATGGCATTTACCTATATGAGTACAGACTAAAGTCATTAACAATAACAATAATGCAGTAACATAAAAATTGATTTCTCCAGCTTGCATTAAAATTTGTGTTATCTAAAACTGCTGTGCGTGTGGGTTCTTAGTTCCCACCCTGTGCATGATCCTCATTAGTCAGGAAGGCTTAAAACTCTGCAGAGTTCAGCAGAGGTCTGTCATCACCATAGATTTGCATCTACATTCAGGATTCCTTGCAGTACTTATCAACTGGTTTCCATGTTGTACAAAGGAAAGAAAAGACATGTGAAGGACTGTGTATTGAGGCTCAGGAGAAAGAGGTCAGATACACAAGAATAGCTTACACATGCTTAAGAGTAATTTAAGCACATAGAGTTACTTAAGTCGGGGTGTACCACTTAATGTTTGGAGCAACTGAACATCCAACTGATTTAAAAAAAAAAATTCTTGAAAGAATATTAGTAAAACTGCTGTCTGCATCTTATTAAAAATGTGCTTATGATTGTGGACAAGAAATACTGGAAGAGCAGGCAGATTCTTCAAAGGCACAATGTGCAGTTAATCAGTCATCTCCTTTGCCACGTCATCTGCTGTGGTATTTTAGTTACTTACCCGATAAGTGAACTGCTCAGTTGAGTGGAGGAAAAATGTTAGATGTTGGTGGGAGGGCCAGAGAGAAAATGGAGCTGAAGCCAGAGAATAGTGAGGGAAAAGAAGCAACTGGCTGGTAGAAGAATCCAGAGAAGGCTTTTAGTCTGGTGAAGGTTTTGTAAAAATCAGTTTTGAAAGCACCCTTTGCATCCTATCAGGTTAGCAGTTTGCATCCTATCAGGCTGGTCACTTTATTTCCTCCCCCCTTCTTGGTGATGAAGGAGCCATTTGCGCGTCATATTCTGATCTACAATCTAAATAATAGAGAAGCACGTGTGTATATATGTCTGAACACATATGCAGGGCATGAACTTTAAAACCCAAGTCACTTTGTGCTTAAAGATCATCTGCTCTTCTTAAGCTTCTGCAAGGAGATATGTCAGGCTGATGTTGGAGCTGAAGTAGGTTGCAATGTTCCTTCTCATCTCGGGAGAGAAACAGAAAGTACTCTCTGTGTCTGTCCTGTCCTTTCCCTCCTTTGGTAGCCTCACAGAGTAGAGAATAGCTTAAGACAGATGTGACTGATGTAATTGCACCAGCACCTGCTCTCCAAGGCAGCTTGACTTTTCTGGACCTCTCCCAAGCCTGGTTGATTTTGCAGTAATTTTCAGGCTGTATGTAAAATTGTACAGTGCTTTAGGAGGAAGATGAGACTTTTGGTTTAGCTTGTCATGCAAAACATAGGAGTCTCTGAATAGATTAAATTGTCAAATACTGTGTTTTGGCTCATAGAAGACAGTGATATTTGTTTGCCAATTAAAACAGACTTTTCCATTTCTTGAGCCTCTCACTTCTTTAGCAGATTAGGAGATTCCACTGGCTCTAACACATGATTTTCAAAAAATATTTTAATTAATTAGCCGTGTGTTTCATTAGCATAGTAAAAACCTATGTTAATGTGACCTAGCAGAGATTTTTATCAAACCCATCCAGTGTAAGAGAAGAATGTCTTCTTTAGTGTAGAGCAACTGGACAGAGTGATTGCACTTTCTTTATTGCTGTGTGATGACCTGTTGTGGTGTTGGAAGGTGCAGAGCTTGCATCCCACCACTTTTAGCCAGGCAGACCTGACCTGGTGAGCTAAGGGACATACTGTGAGCTTACAGACTGCCAGAATAAACAACCTGTTTGGAAGGAACAGCTCTTACAATCTTGTTGGGTGCTTTTTTTTTCCCTTGGTTTTAAACCCTTAACCTCCTATAAAAAAAAAATAAAAAAAATTAGATGGGCTGCTCCCATATTAAGGTGAAGTTAAGGAATCCTACCCAGTAAGCCTGGGTATGATTCCTGAGCCAGGCCCGAGTTGGCTGCTCTACTCATATAAAGCAGCACAGCTCTGTGCAAAGAGGTTTATTGGGGTCCCCAAATCAGAATACGAATGCAGGGCTGTACCACAGCTAGCAAGCCCTGTCTCTCTGAGTTCCACTGATAGGACTAATGAGCCCTGTTTCTCTGAGTTCCACAGTTGGTAGGGCTAATGATTGAGCTGGGCATTGCGGTGGTACAGCTCACGGCATGCAGTTACAGAGCTGACTCGGAGATAAAGCTGAGAATGCAGTTACATCCAGAGTTAGATTTGCCCTTGGTCATTTTTATTCCAAAAAAGGAGCAATAATTCATGTGTCTATGCAAAATTCAGTTAAGGAACGTTTATTTGACTTGTGATAATTCCTAAAAGCCCCATGCACCCCTTGTTTTTTGTGCTCTATGGAAAACAGGACATAGAATCATAGAATAGTTAGGGTTGGAAAGGACCTTAAGATCATCTAGTTCCAACCTCCCTGCCATGTCCTAAACAGTATAAATACTCTGTTAACGTTTTCTAATGAGTATCCTTTTTGCTTCACATTCCTGTTTCAAAATTGAATATTTCTCTTTGAAATTTTTTTATGGTAGACATGTCAGTAATACTTTTGTTTATGAAAATACTTATCTTGGAGAAATAGATATGATAAATTACCCCAAAACTCTACCATAAATACCTGTATTTCTCTCTCTCTCTCTACCATCTTGACTGTGGAACATTTTTTACGTTATATGTTCATGAGGATTGGAATGCGTACTTCTGTACTTGTAAAGTTTCTTTTGCATTATTAGGGTTGGGAAGGAATTGGGTTTTTAGTATACATTGTCTGGTTGTGGATTCTGTTCTCCATCATTTTTATCTATAAATGACAAAGCTTTTTAAAAAATGTAAATGTTTACTTGCAGTTTTGCAAAAAAGTTTCAGCTCAGCTTGTGTCTCCGTGCAAACCTTTGAGTTTACTAAATCTAGTTAATCAACAGTAAGGCACTAGAAGAGCAAGAAGAGGTGTAGAGGCAAAAAAAACAAAGGAACAAATTCCTGTAGCTAAACACTGGACTAGTGCAGAAGTTTGCATGTGTGGCCCATGTATACATAAATATCATAAAGACATTGAGCATAGTATGTGCACTGAGCGTACAGATGGGCAGTTGTTCACATTGGAGTAACAGCTTTATCTATTGTGGTTGCCTTATGACTTACAAAAACTACTAGGGAAAAAAACTTCCTTGACGAGCTCAAACATACCTCATGCATCATAAGAAACCTTGTTTAATGTGTAATTCCTTTGATCTATATTGCTAGATGGTGCTGCATATTTGTAAATGATTTTTGTTCTGTATGCATATGTGAATACACACATGCAATCATAGGTATGCGTATATATGTGTATGTATACACAAATGTATATATAGGTTTTATGTGTGCACTTATATGTACACATACATATATATCTATGCGCAAAATATATGAAAATGTGCCCAAAGATGTTTACATACAGCAGGATGTATAGCTGATAAGTCAAATTTTACTGATTTTAGTAATAAAGACCTTCAGACAAGGTCTTTTAAAGTCAATGGATGCCCTTTGACTGCAGATGTATGTGCAGAAGAGGTGAATTGTACGTGAATGGTGAAAAAAAAGAGTATGTGAAAAGAGTGGAGTGGTGAAGGTACAGATATTGAAATTTAAAACTGAAAACGAGCACTGGAGAGTGAAGTTAATTGTAAGTCTGTCATGTTGTGAAGAAGGACAGGTTGGTGGATTTGTCTTTACAGCTCAGAGTTGTTCCATTATCTACAGGTTCATCAGGTTATACCTACTGACAAGTTTGATGTTTATTTTTTAACACAGAATGAAAAACAAATTCTTCTTTCATTCTCTGTAGTGCTAAAATGAGCTCTTTGATGCTCTGACTAATTCTGCAAATCTTGAAGTTAATTGTCAGCCTTTAAGCTTGTCTGTGTGCTTGCATTTCTCTTTGATGATTACTTCACTCACCCAAGCTAAATACTAGCTAAGAGAATGGCTTTTTGTATATGTTATCAAAGGTGGGAGATAGAACAGCTAAAGCTTTTGATTTGCTTTCCAAGCATAATTGGTACTTTACAGAGATGTACCATACCTCATGTTGTTTTCCTGTATAAATTTTAACACGTACGTTGTTATTAGGCTTTTCAAGAACATGAAATACCTTGTCTTTTAGTCAGTCTTGGTCTAAACACTGTATAGTCGTAAGGAGGAGATGGGATATGTCAGAAAAGAGAAGGGTATCTGCCCATGTACTTTCTCAGCGTTTTGGTGAAGTGGGATTAGCAAGTCAAGGGAGATAAGATGTGGATTGTCCATGGACCTGGACAGTGGAGGCCTGCATGTCTGACTGTGTGGGGAAAGGAGTGAAGTGATGACTGAGTACTGTACAAAGAGTGCAAACTGGGAAAAGTAAACAAGGGGTTTTTTTCCTGCTTTGTGCATTTGGTTGCTGGAATCCTAATGTTTTTGCAACAGTACTTGGTTAAATGGTTTCAGACAGAATTGACTTTTTGTTTTGCATGTCTGTGCTCCTTTTAAGGAATGCTGCTCTTAGGAAAACAAAGATATTTGAAAGGTAAGAGATGTCCAAGAAAATGGCCTTTAAGAAAAGAGGACCTGTGTTGTTTTTCCTGGCAGTGAAAGAGATGATTCTGTTTATTAAACTGTGCATACCATATGATGCATTTTATTTTTCCATTTGATTTCCTGTAGGGTGATTTCACTTGGAACAGCATGTCAGGGCGCAGTGTTCGGCTGAAGTCAGTTCCCGTTCAAAGTCTGTCGGAGCTGGAGCGTGCTCGGCTGCAGGAAGTGGCTTTTTATCAGTTGCAGCAGGACTGTGACCTGGGCTGTCAGATTACTATCCCCAAAGGTAAGGGCTTGATAAACTGTCTCTGTTTAGATTGCTAAGCCACTGACTTCATATCACAGCAATAAAAGGAAAAAAACACTAGCTTGTTTATTGCACAGACAATGTCTTCTATTTCATTTTTGCTTAAACATAAATGTTTAAGCAAAACATTTTATTTACTTATTAACTAAGTAAAAATGACTGGTAAAGATGTTTGTACTCTATGTCCAATTCAGGCCACCTGGGGTGTGATCATCTGATCATGGACAGATGTCTACAGGGTAGATGATCTAAATCAGACCTGTTCATGCTGGTATGTCTTCATATTCAGTTGAGAGAGAAAGGCTTTTCTGAAACTTCCTGACAACCAAAAGTACACGTCTATATAGCGGGTAGATCATGCCATAAAACTGGCTTTTTCACTCTATATTTTATTGTCTCTGGAGCAAACCAAGTATCACTAGTTCAGACAGACAGTGAAGCTCAGTTATCAGAATCCTGATGCAGGAAACATGCACATAGTAGATCCATACTGAGGTTTCTGTAGAAGAGATCTAAACCTCACTAAAGGCAATGTGGAAGTTTCCTGTAGGCTGGACACCAAGCTGTTGTGCCATCTACAAATCTGTCTTTCCTGTTGTTTCTTTCCAGTTGTTTCATACTTATTTAAGGAATAACAAGGGACCACTGAATTCTCATCTTTGTCTATTAGCAGAAGTACTGTGTGGTAGCACATACACAGTGATGCCACAGGAACAGTTTTTTTATTGTCCGAAGTTAAGCAGAAAGAAGTTGCCCAGCCTGTGAAAATAGTGGTGTGGAAAAGAGCAAATGTGAAAGACATCAGCTTGCACATTCATCAGATTTTTACAACCTGCAGAAAACTCCTGCCAAAACCAAAGAAATCCAATTTACCAGTTACAGCAATCTATCAGTTTGTAGTGAGGTGGATACGACCAACATCTTCAAGCCCCATCACAGCTCCCCTGGTCCCTCAAAAAATGTTTAATATGAGAACAATTTTACAGGACATTCATGGGAGGACCTGGATCATTAAGGGCACTGTAATATTTTCTGGCAGTCTGAACTGCTACTGGCAGTTCCAGTAGGAGGTGAATATACCTACATGGAGGTAATACCATACCAGACAATAGAGTACACATATTCATAGAATAATAGAATAGTTTAGGTTGGGAGGGACCTTTAAAGGTCATCTAGTGCAACCTCCCTGCAATAAGCAGCAGCAGCTTCAGCTGGATCAGGTTGCTCAGAGCCTCATCCAACCTGACCTCGGATATTTCTAGGGGTGGTACATTCACAGTTTCTCCGGGCAACCTGTTCCAGTGTTCCACCATCCTCATTGTGAATGACTTCTTCCTGCTTTAAATCTCCCCTCATTTAGTTTAAAATCATTACCCGTCATCCTATCGCAACAGGCCCTGCTAAAAAGTCTTTCCCTATCTTTCTTATAGGCCACCTTTAAGTACTGAAAGGCCACAATGAGGCCTTCCTGGAACCTTTTCTTCTCCAGGCTGATCAACTGCAACTCTCGATCTTTCCTCATAACAGAGGTGTTCCAGCCCTCTGACATTCATGGCCCTCCTGGACCTGTTTCAAAAGGTCTGTGTCTGTCTCGTACTGGGGACCCCAGAGCTGAACGCAGTGCTCCGGGTGAGGGTCTCATGAGAGTGGAGGTGGAGAATCACCTGCCTTGACCTGCTGGCCACACTTCTTTTCATGCAGCCCAGGAGATGGTTGGCTTTCTGGACTGTGAGGACACATTGCTGGCTCATGTCCAACTTTTCATCCGTCAGTACCTACTAGTCCTTCTCCACACAGCTGCTTTCAATCCCTTTATCCCCCAGCCTGTATTGATACCAGGGGTGCCCAACCCAGGTGCAGGACCTTGCACTTGGCCTTGTTGAACCTCATGAGGTTCACTCGGGCCCACTTCTTGGGCTTGTCAAGGTCTCTCTGGACCTCTGTCTATCTTGAGGTGTGCTTTCCAGCTCTATTCTACTTCAGAGAATGCCACATGAAAATATTCAGGAGCAGAAGTCAGTGAGACAACCCGTGAATTAGAAAATACAGAAAACTGGTTGGGATTCTTTGTGGTTCTTTGACTGTTTTTCGTAACTTGTGAGTGAATAACATTAGAATATGCTCGTGCCTGCTGGGCATTTGCTTCCTGCAGGCATTTGAGTAATTACATTTACTGGCATAGGTATTGTGGAAAGTAAAAATTAATTGTTGGGTAATAAGTGTTTGTGCCAAACGTGCTTGCTGGAAGTTAAGTCAGAATACAGAAGCATCTCCCTTATCTTTACAATCACAGTCATGCCATTATTGGTTGCTTCTTCATAAATGTTTCAGTCCTCCCATGCTTAGAAGCTCCCTTTGTCTCAGCAAGTGCAGTTGGTTAGCACTTTTAGGACAGAGCTGGCTATTCCCACATTTATAGAGGAATGCATAGAATGTAGTGCCCCATATTGTAATCCCTCTTGTTGTAGCCATTACCTTTTATGAAGGGCATTACTGACATTTGTTAAATGTCCTGTGATCAGAGAGAGGGGACCATCTCCCACAGGAATTTATTTAACCGGCATGTGATTTAAGATATCCTACAGTTGCACTGCAGTAAACAATTAGAAGGAATGCAAATTGATCAAGAATTACTATTTTTAGATATATGACAGAGATAACTTCAGGTTTGTTTCTTGTTCTCTTGTTTTTCTATCTCATACCTGTCTTTCAGATTCTGTAATCAACATATTTTTTCAGCTCCCATGTCACTCCCCTATCTGCCACCAGCAACTAGACCAAGAATTGTTTATGCTTTCTCTGGGTTAGTGTGTTAAGTTGCAAGAGGCTATCATTTCTGAGCAGAGCATTACAGTTTCTCTACCAATGCAGTTATTCTGTGGAAGATTTTTATTTTGCTGTCTGACGTTCTGAATGGCACAACAGTACATTTCTGTTGACAATTCTTTACAATTGCTGTTTAGAATATACTGTGGTTTTCTCATTTCAGGAAAGTCAATCTTCCTTTCATAATAGGAGAAAAAAAAAACCTGTAATGAAATTCACTTTAGGTGTGCTTTTGTTTTGATGACTTTCTAATTGTGTGTGACCTTGTATGTAAGTAGTGAGAAAGATGAAGCTTTTGCTCATGTCTTCGCAAAATATGGTAACTCAAGTCAGGTAGCTTTTTCAAGTAAAACAGATTGGAGCAGAAGAGTTCTTCATTTTCTTCTGTTCATAGGCTCCAGGTATCTCTTGAGCAGAGAAAATATTGAATGAGGTTTTGTCAGATCAGTTTCCTAAACACCTCATGGTTATAACTCTCCTCCTTCACAGTCCTGTCCCACTTCACTAAGCCTATGTTGTGAAAATTAGGGAAATATCTATCAGAGAAGAGGGAAAAATATGTAGGTACCACCAGTGTTCAGACAAGTAGACATGCTGTAGCAGAATTGTTACAAAAGGCTTGGCCATCCCATTAAAGTCCTTGAAAGTGTTATTTGAAATTGGCTTAGAATTCATTTAGCCCATGATTAAGCTCTTCAGACTGTAAACTGGACAAAGGCTTGTAAACAGTGGCTCATGCTAAACGGCAGGGCATCTCAGTAAAAATAAGGGCCAATTTTTATACATTTGGCCTGGATTTCTCATATACTAATTTCTTCTTTGAAAACTCATGTGTTGGAAGGGCTGGAAAACAGTTGATGTTTTCACATGAATAAATCTCTTAGAGTTCCAGAAGTTGGTCAGTTGTATTTCTCGCTGGTAATACTGTCCTATGCTGTAGCCACACAGGTAACGTTACTGCACAGTAAGCATCTTGGTATAATTAGGTAAACTACATTATTACTGCGATAACAATCCAGCTGCCTGCATTGTCCTGGGATACAAAAGAAACAGGTATGTGTCTGTGCAGCAAAATAGAAAACTCATGTGCTGTTATCACACCATGTGTAATCTCCAGAGCTCTGGGGAAGGGTTGTGAATAGCAGAAGACTTACAGTTATGAGCACGTAGAAGTCTTGTGGGCTAGGAATTTCCCCCAGGGAGTTTCCATCCTCCTTCCTCTTGCCTCTTCCATAGCCAAATACAGATGAGGTTCTTGATAAAGGGAAGCACTGATGCCTGAATTCAGGTCTGGGAAAACAATTTAGTAAGTGCTGTTGACTACTCAAAAGTGTATATGATATTCTTCCATTGAATTTCTTTAAAAAGTTATAGACAAACCTGGGGGGATTCCTGGAGAAGTGCCAAAAAACAGCTATAATGCTACTTATGTCTGTTTAATACTGCTTTTACTTTTATCAAGCAGAGGTGCCACAATAGTGCTTGCTACCGCAGCACTGCCCAAAATGGCTTTTGGAAGAAAACATTCCACTTATTCTTGTCTAACCCTACCTGCTAGGGCTGGGAGAGGGCATCAGTGGGAACTCCTTGGGAAGAGGGAGTGAAGACATTGGTTCAGTGGGGAAGAAAGGGATCTTAATAGATGGTGGGGAAGAAGTAGATAAGAAGATTTTCCTCTTTTACACAAAACTGCTGTAACCTATTCTGTATTACAAAAATGGTGCTACATATTGCCACTTGTAATTACTTATTTTGCCTTTTGTGGGTAGATGATAATTTGTTATTGATTCATGTGCTGCCTGCCACTTGGGAGCACAGGCTGCCTGCCTCACAGTCTCAGCTTCTGTAGGAAGAAGAAACCAGTAGGCAAGTAATCATACTGGTAGGTACCAGTCTTTGTCACACAGTGTTTGTGCAATGATTGAAGCATAGCAACTGAGAGCACACAGACCAAACTGGTCCCTTTTTCTCTCCCCACCTTTTTAGTTGCCTGATGACAATGGTGCATCTGAGAGTTAACAGGCTAAATTAGCAAGGTGTTGTAAAGGCATGTTCATTGCCATTGCCCACACAGTACAACTTGGACTCAAAACTGGCTTCAGACACTGAAGAGAGAGAACAGGCACACAGAGCACATATCTGCTTGTATGTTAGCTTTGCTTTGATTTGTTTTGACAAGCTTGGGACAGCCTATAATTATTCATAAAGGCATCAAAAGTTGTGAAGCTTTTTCATATGTATCAGCCTGGAGACTACTGTTTTACAGCCGCAGCTAAATATTGCAGCTGCATGTTTGAAATTACCTGCTGGAAAGAAGTACTTTTCATGGGCTGCTGATGATAAAAAATAAAAAGAGAAGCACGTTTATTTTTTCTGCTGAAAGATGGTCATTGCAGCAGTTACAACTAGGACAAGTACCTGTGTTTTTATTGCACTCCTGCATTATAGCTCCAGCTATGAATCAAGGCTCTGTTTTGATGTACACACCTGTGCAGTGGTTTTGGCCACCAGACCTTAGTCTCAGCACAAACTGGGGGGCAGGGGAACAGTGAGAGAGACCCAGGATGTGTATTGATGGGTTAACCACTGAGGGGCTTAGAGAGCTGCCCCCTGCCCCACTGATTTGCGGATTTAAATGTCCCCTGAATCCTATAATAAGAATATGGGCTCAAAGAGTGGATCATTTTATAGCTGTGTTTAATCTTAGTTTAGCAGATCTATCATCTTAAGGTAGCATCAGCAGATCTGTCAGCTCAAGATTGCAGAATTGATGAGCCCTCTTGATATCCTAATGTTCATCCTTAAGTGGATGACACATTCAAAGTGACTTCTGAAGATGGGGAAGGTGAAGGCACTGAAAGGACTTGAGGGACCAGAAATCAGAATGGGTTCTTGTGCTGGACACAATTGTAGGACTAGTCAGTTATGAGGCATTGAGGTAGAGGAAAACTACCTAGAAAAAGGTGTTCCCTTATATTCCCCAAAAAGGGGAAAGAAATGAAAGTTTATGCTGAATTCTTTTACCTATTAAAGTTCAGAAAAATTAATTTAATGTGGATGCAGTAGAATTTGAGTCAGGAAGGGGAATATATTGTCTAGGTTTTAGGTATTTTAGGTATTGACTTTGTTTTAGGTTTAACCCTTCCCAGAATCTCATTGTTTTCCTTATTAAACATTTGATTCTAACCTCCTAAATTATTTCAGAATTTCAGCTGCGAGAAAGTTAACATGAGATCTTCTGTCTGTGTGCACTAGGTCAGATTTCAGAGGCCTGGGCTCACTCAGTTTATAAGTTCTACCGGGCAAGAACCCTGAAAATATATTTTTATTTTTCATACATCATTCTTTTCTTATAATTAATAATAATGAATTCCACTATTAACCATCTTTCAGTTGAGTATTACAGGGGTACTATCAAACTTCAGTTTGCATAGGAGGATAGGAGGACTCTTAGTACAAGAGCTCAGTCCCTTATCTTCAAATTGACGTGGTGAAATATTTGTTCCAGTCTCATCTTCAAAATACAAGACTGATGTAGCTAAGGTTGAATATTGAGGTTATGTGTTGGCCTGGGACTATTAACAGATCAGATGCAACAAACTGCAGTACGTGCAGTGGGTTGGGCTAAGGCCAGGGCATCCATCTCTCCTGAATTATCTCACTTTTGTTGGCTTGGGTCACAATCCTAAAGTTATGTTGATGTAGTGTTTTGATTTTAACATGCACTATGTACAGAAGTATATTTATGCCTTTGTACAAGTGTTGCATACATTTACTTTGTGCCTTTGGGTTTATTTTAATGTTTCTTAACTATTTGGAGTGAAAATCCAAAGCTGAGACAGAATTTGTCTTTACTTACCAGAACTGACAATAAACATGTTACCCAGCTATTTTAGCAAGTGTACCAAGCGTAATAAAAGAGATTAGCTGCCTTTACTAAGAATTCTGTTTACTATGTTGAAGCCACCTATGACAAGAATATATAACCACACAGTTTCTTGTTGTTAACAGCAACTAGGTGATACACAGTAGTTTTCAGTAATTACAGCAAGTATTTGAGTTTCTGGGGGATTTTTTTTTTTTTTTGACTTACTGGAACATCTGGGGAGAGAGAAGGTAATACTTCATTTTACTGCCAAATCTTGTTCTCAGTTCATTCAATTAGTTGTAATGAATATAATCTAAGGTTAGGTTTAGAAACATAAATGTAGTCCCAGTCATTTAAGGGAAGATACTGCTTATGCTGTTTGAACATGTGCTGTAGTACATCTTCGCATGCAAGTTTTGTAGCCAGTTCCACCAGGTGTGTGATGCTGTGCATCTGTTCACATGAAGTGAGCATTACTCTCCTGTACGACTTGCTTTAGTAAGATGAATTTGAAGGAGCAGGGCTGGATAAGTGTGTGATTACAGACTGAGTGCAGAGATAACCTCATCTCTGAAATGGGAGAAACATGCATAGTTGGGCTTTCTGAATTTTTATTGTTCATTGGTGCACTTTGCCCCCAATATGTTCCAGTTAAGCTTTGAATGAAAATGGGAATTCAGAATTATGTGTTCTCTGCTTCTGGCTTATTTTGGCAGAGAACAGCTTTTTGGATGTGTTTTTTGCTTGCATTACTTGTCATTGTATTTCATTACTCATTTTCCTTAACGCTGAGGGTGACTATGATTTTTATCTGGACTTGCATTTTTGTGAGGGCTCCAAACTGCTCGTTATTTTTAATCATTGACCATGTTATATAGTTCACAGGCTGTTGTGACAGAAAGCATCTAAGTAAACTGTAGCCTACACTTTGTGGACCTATGGAATTACAGACTGGATGCTTTTGAGTTGGCATCAGTACATCTTTTAAGTGAAAAGGCTTATTATCACCCCTCTTAACACCAACCTCTGCCAATTCTTTTCTCATATAAATACTGTCTCTAACATGATCCCATGAGTCCATGTATTTTCTTTCAATATTGCATTGTTGATGAAGATTACATTAAAGACAAATAAGACTGTGAGCTAAATTCTGTTCCTTTACATTATTAAATCTTGGCTATACTGTATCAGGCCTGCGTCAGACTCGGTCAGATGCGAAAACTCTATATTTTGCTGATTGTTAGGTGACAGCTTCCCCCCCACCCCTCCAATTCAAATTTTCCATGGATATATGGATTTTTCTGAGATTTTTTTTCCTCCTGGGAAAATAAAAACAATCTCTCCCAGTCTGAGGGGAAAACCCCCCCCAAAAAAAACCCAACAAACCAAAAACCACAATTGACTGAATGTTTTAAGCTAGGAGAACTCCCAGCTGCTGCAGGGTAGAGGTTGGAAGAACATGCAGCCTTGCACTCTGCTACAGAGGAGTTTGTCAAAGAGAAGGTGACAGGAGCTTTTCCAGGCAGGGAGATAAGCAGCCAAAAATATAATTATTTTTTTTTTTTCCTCATAGTAAGAAAAATTGCAGAAATTTCTTGTGATTTTTTTTTTTTTAAATTTGACTTTTTCTCAACATTGAGACCAGAACAAAATGGAAATACATAAAGCTTGCAAGAGTGTAATTTTTCTAATGGTAGAAAAGGGGAAATAATTTATTATCTAAAAAAAGTTTTAGTGATGTGTTCCTTTTTAAATTTTGCTATGAGGCATTTTTTTATAAAAGACTAATGCTCCACAAATTGATTTTTAGGATTTTCTTGTATCACGTAGCAGGTTTTACATGTCTGTTTACATCAGGAAAACTATTCAGCATATCTATTCTGTCAGGTAGAGAGAAACTAATAGTTTTAAAAGCAGGTGTTTTTACTCAAAACTCGCTACAAACAAAAGTTTGTCTTTTTAATAATTACTTTGGGTTTCGGTGAATAGCTAGGAGCTTTTATTGAGAAGCAGAATGAATTTTCTTCAGTGCTATATGAATAGAAAACAGAAGTAGAAGATGATAGGCTTCTTGGTGAAATCAATGGCACTGTTAATGTGAACATGGAAAAACCAGTGTACAACACAACACCTTTATAAGAAAGATTTATGTAACTTCTAAGAATCAACCTTTTGTGTAGGTGTGTTTTGTGAAGACACAGGAAGAGAGTGGGGACAGGGATGGACATTGAAGGAATGCTTTGCTGTGCTCATTGGGCAGGAGTCTTTCAGTAGGTATCACAACAAAGGGAAGAGATCTTCTGAAACTCCAAAGATAAATAGAAAAATATTATGATTCACATTTCTGTATACAGATGTCATGAGACATGCTTACTGGAGATGGCATCGTGACCAGAGGTCTTCATTATTATTGCAGTTGATTATTTAAATGCTGACTGTTGTGGGTTTAGGGTACTGCTCTTATAAATCCAGATCCAGAGACTGCTGCGTGCATTCATTCCATGTGAAGTCCCATTGAACTTAGAAATTACTTCTGAGACATGAAGAAAAATCCTAGCTAATGTAATTTCCTCAATAATACACTTGAAATAACTGACTGTAAGTATGTATAAATACAGTCAGTATTTTGTCTGTATTAGTGTGCCATGTGGAAATCTCAGCATCCATTTTGAAATGTTACTCATGACCACTGGCTGTATTGAAAAGTTCAGACTCATAGCCTGAACAAACCAGTGTTAGGAAGCAAAATGCATATACAGAGTTTCTGAAACACTATGTTTTGCAAAATAGGTGTATTTGATTCTTTTTGTTTTCTAAATCCATATGAGAACACTAGTGTAACAGAGGTATTCTGACTGTAGTTTGCCAAATTTGTCTTTAGTACTTGATGCCGTACCAGCCCTTTGTTGCTGAACGGTAAACCAGGCTGACCTGGTTTGCTGACCTATGCTTTGCAAATAATCCATGTAAGTGTGTGGTAATTCTATAGTGGCTTAAGATTTTGTGCTTTATTACAATTCAAAGCCAAAGAATAAATGCCAATAAATATATTCCATGTGCAAAGCTTTTGAATCTTTATTTACAATACTGACATTGTAGTCTACCCATTTCTATGTTCTACTTGGCAGAGCTTTGCTTCAACATCTGCATTCTTCTGGTATACGTCTTTTAAAAATTTCAGTTGAAAATCAGGTTTATTTCTGTTCTCTTACGTGTATTGCTCCTTTCAAAAGTGCATTAGGGAAGTATTTCTAATGGGGGTTTCTTCTTGCCTTAAGTAGAAGAATTAATTTCTAAAGTTTCTTCGAAGGCATGGTTTCAGTGAAATTGCTGTGGTTGGTGCCAGAAGTGTAAGATATACCTGTAAATACTGATGTCGTGGTTTAAGCTCAGCTGGTAACTCAGAACCATGCAGCCGCTCGCTCGCTCTTCCCCCTTCTTCCTCCCGCTCCTGGAGGGATGGGGAGGAGAATCAAAAGAATGTAAATTCCACGGGTTGAGATAAGAACAGTCCAGTAACTAAGGTATAATACGAAACCACTACGGCTACCACCAATAATAATGAGAGAATATAAAACTAAAAGGAGTAAGTAAAAAAGAAAACAATAAACAATTGATGCACAATACAATTGCTCAACCACCTGCCGACCAATACCCAGCCCAACCCAAGCAGCGATCTGGGCCTTCCGGGTAACTCTCCCTGGTTTATATACTGGGCATGACGTGTTGTGGTATGGAATACCCCTTTGACTAGTTTGGGTCAGATGTCCTGTCTCTGCTTCCTTCCGGCTTCCCATGCCCCTCCTCACTGGCAAAGCATGAGATTTAAAAGTCCTTGGTCAGAGTAAACATTACTTAGCAACAACTAAAAACATTGGTATGTTATCAGCGTTGTTCCCAGGCTAAAGCCAAAACACAGCACTGCACCAACTACTGAGAAGGATTAAAAATAACTGTTACAGCTGAACCCAGGACAGTATCCACCTCTTATTCTATACCATTCACATCATGCTCAGATCCCACATTTTTCAATATACTGTCGCATTTTGTCATATAAATATATATGTGTATATATTCACACACAGAGAGAGACAGATATCGTTCCTTAATCCATGGACCATCCCTATAAATTTTGCTGAATTCATTCAGTCTATGATGTCAGGCTTCATCTCCTCTAAGAGTCTTTCAGGGCAGGAGAGATGGTGTGTAGTGTTGGATTGTTGCCTGCCGATGACACTGCTGAACTCATCTGGTTTCATCAAAGTTTATTCTTTGTTGGGGTGATGATTGGAGGGAAGTCAGGATCAGTTGATGGTGACCTGAGGACAGTTCTGGTATTCTCCCATTGCTGCTGCTGCCAACTTTCCCGTGATTTTATTCTCTGCTGATGATCATGACAGCACATATCTTCTTTTCAAAGCCCAGAGTGGTGGAGATGGGCATCTAGCTGATGGGCTATGGAAGTATTATATAGCAGGCAACAGCATATAATTGAGTTCATTGGCTGTTTTCCCCTAAAATTAAATCCCCTTGAGGTACACACCGAACTTCCCCAGCAGCAAAGTCCCAGATGTACCATAATCTGTTCAAGTTAGGAACTTACCTACCTTTGGAGTGTAAGGAAACTCTTGCCACACTACAGATACTGCTACAGTGTTAAAAAATACAGTGTCTGTATTTCGTCTTGAACCTGCTACTTCACGTTATTGTTTCCTGAATCCTGTAATCAGTCTTAGTGTAGCAGATATTACCCTGAAGTATAGGGGTGGGTCCCTCTAATTTTGGTATATCTGTAGACTTTTTATTTTACTTTCAATATTGACTCTGGCTGTGGCTTTTGCAGACCTGACCTTGCTCCAGAGCCTGAATCCCATATCCCCTAGCTACTGACATTTGGTTCTCATCCTTCAAGTACAGTCCACTGCACTTGCCTACCAGTTTTCACTCAAGTTCCTCACGACAAAGAATCATGGAAGAACATATTTGAAAACACTGAAGTAGTTATTTTCTTCTAATGTATATACTTGGAGACTCTTTAAAACCTTGTATACATTCGGGAAGATGTAGGCAAGTGGAGCTGAAATGTGTTTTCCTATGATTCTTCTATCCACAGGAATTGAGTAACATTTGATATCTGAGTTAGAGCATTGCCTAAAGTAAGCTTTTTTCTTTTCTTTTCTTTTTTTTTTTTTTTTTTTGAGGAAGGGTTTGTACCTATCTTTTTACAGTTATAGTCTGTACCTGTATCCTGCTGTTTTTCCAACACGTAACATTTTTTGTTCAGCAAGTTGGGACATGACTCTCTGATAGAAATAGACCTTGAGAATAAGCTTCACTAGAAATGGTGCATTTTTCACTCTAACAGATTTGATTCTAGTTTGGAACTACACATTTTAGATGTGTTTCCCTAAAAGACAGGGCAGTCTACTGGTAATGTGCTCAGCTGGTATAAATTGGTATATCACCTCTGCTTTCGGAATTGACGTGCAGCATCGAAAATCTATTAATACCTGGCAAGCAAACTACGTATTGTATCAGAATCACAAAAGGTTATTGTAAAGTGTTATTTGATTAGTAAAACTCAGGTCTTTTGAAGCAGGTGAGGTTTCTAGCAGTTTTGCCTTCTGGGCAGGTTCCACGGCAATTTATGAATACTTCCTAGGTAAATAATTTAGTTCATATACCAGCATGACTGAATTCTTACTGTTGTAAAGAGATAGTGTGTAATGCAGAATTTAAACTTCCAGCAGCTGCACCACTTAAACCTGCACATTTTGATTTTATAATCCCTCCATCTTCCGTTTCAACAATCAGTTATGGCTTAGCCCAGAGAGATGGAAGCCTATATCTGAAGAAGATGCACTAACCACAGGTTATCAAAGAGGGATGAGGAAGAAGAGAATGAAAAGTTCTTCACTGTGAGGGTGGTGAGGCACTGGAACAGGCTGCCCAAAGAAGTGGTAAATGGTCCATCCCTGGCAGTGTCCAAGGCCAGGTTAGACAGAGCCTTGGGGACATGTTCTAGGGTGAGGTATCGCTCACTCTCGACCTTAAGGTCTAGGATTAGGCATTCCTGCCTATGGCAGGGGAGTTAGAATTAGATGATCTTAAGATCCTTCCCAACCCAAACCATTCTATGATTCTACAAAAAGTACACTTTGGTCTGATGGTTGTGGGTTTCCTCTAGTGGTGGTATTGAGTGGTGGGTATATAAAAGGCAGGCTGGGTAGAGCTTTGAGCAACTTGGTCTAGTGGAAGGTGTTCCTGCCTATGGCAGGGGGGTTGGAACTGGATGATCTTTAAGGTCCCTTCCAAACCGTTCTATGATTCTATGTTTGTATACACTGTATTGCAGAGAACATAATTTCCTGTGCAGTCAGCTTTCCCCACACCTCACCCAGTTTCTCATTGTTGCCCTTAGAAGGGTTTCCAACCTAGTATTCTATGATTCTGTGACCTGTGGGCTCAGCTCTTCTGGTTTTGTATTGCTTTCTCTGCCAAAATCTGTAGCTCCTGGTTCTGTGGTTGAAATTGTTTACTCTCCATCTGTGCTGCAGCCAGCAGTGCTTTGGAAGTTACTGCATGAGGACTGGGCATTTCAACAAGTTAATCTAAATAAATATTTCAAGATGGACATTTATAGTCACAGAAATGGCTAACTAAAACCAGCACCCTCCTCCTCAGGAAAGCAGCTCCAAATGTGCATTCAGAAGCAAATCTGCTTTGTATCGTGACCCAGAGAAATGACTTCAGCCACAAACACCACACAACTGTCAATGAATGAAGCACAGTCTTGTCTTTACTGTTCTCTGTCAACAGAATTTAGCAATGTTTTCTGATTGAAGAGTCTCTGTTACTTGATGTATGACTTGCACAGGCAAGAGAGATGCTTGGTATTCAGCTCACAGGCTGAGTGTGGGAGGCTGGCACTGGGGAAATGTGTTGCTTTCGATGAGTGAAGTGAACTGACAAGTTCTTAAGAGGGGTCTTTGTGGTGCTTCATGGTCTTGGTGCTTTGGGGTGCCACGGGCAGTAATTTTCAAGACTGAATGGATTACATTTTCAAAAATAATTTTTTTTTCTTTAGATGCAATTAGATCCATTACTAATGCTATTAAGGGAAAATGGCCATGAATATACCTACTATGAAGAAGTATTCTAGAAATTTTAGAAAAGTGTTAACTTTTTCATCCACTTCTGTTTTGATAAATGAGCTATGAGTATGATAGTCATCTCTTGCATAGCTACTCTCTTTATACAGTGTGAAAATAACCTGTAATTGTAGAATATGACAATTTTTTTTTTCCAAATGGATAATAAACACCATTCTCGTAAGCAAAGGAAGTTGCTAATAGATGGGGAGGGGAGTTCTCTTTACTCAGAAACCCTGTAAGCAACAAAAGACCTCTTTTTTCAAAAACCTACTGAATTAAATTAGCTTAAAATCTCTGTATAAATTTATGAATTATAGTTTTGATTAGCAAAAACGTGTACTTGCATGTAAGTAACGTAAAAGGATCATCCGTTCTTATATATAATCACAAGCCCACGTATAAGGAAAGAAAGTGCTGAAGAATCCTATTTTTGTTACAGGCTCACTTCAACCTTATTGACAGGGTACTTTCTGTGATTTGAAGCCTAATACTATAATAATGTCCTAAAACAGACTTAGAAAGCTCAGGTGCTGTTGTAATTTTTACTGCATATAATATTAATTATGAAAAACGTTGGATTAGGGCTTCGCAGTATAGTGGCTAATAAGTGTCATAATATGAAACTGGTGGCCAAGAGTTCCTGAATGTTAACTCCAGGTGTGCCACACAAATTGAACAAATCACCTATACCTACTTTGTGATACTTTTACTTATGCAAAGCAACACCTGTACCTACCAAATAGACTTGTGAATTTCCATAAGTGTAAAATTGAGTATAGCAATGCTGGAAGTACATAATAGTGACAGGATTCAGCCTGCTCTCTCTCTCTCTTCAAGTCATACGTGGTGTTGGTAAGTGGTCTTGTGCAAAGCCACAGAGCAATGTCATGAAAAAATACGAAGTTCTCTTTCTTTCCTTTTTTTAAATTTAAAGCTGAAATTTACATATCCTCAGCATGAAAATTACTTCTCGTTACCTAGTTTTAGAATCACGGTCTCACTTAGAGTGAAATTTAGGCTGTGAAATGGGCTATATAAAATCTCCGTTTTGAGAATGTAACTGGTAATTAAATAGTGTTACTGGTGACAATGCAGCTGAATTTCAACTTTATCGCAAAATTTCAAAAATGAGACCCTCAGAATTAAAGCTTCTCAATTCTTGTCCAAAGTCAGTATATCAGTGCAAATACTCTTGTATTCTATAGGCTGTGGTTCACTGACAAATTCATAAAAAGATGACCTAATTTTTCAAATAGAAAAGTCTTTTTGGCATTAACTGAACCTGGAAGTGCTCATGACTTTGGAAAAACAGGTCATGTAGCAATTTAATATGCACTCAGGAGTTTGATTCTAGACTCTTGGTCTTTTAAATATTCATCATGCTAGTCTTAATATATAGATGCCCAAAGAGTGATGTATGCATTGCAGTGAAAAATGCAGCAGATATATAAATTAGTAAGCATTGAACAAACCAAGCTCATTTCTGGAAATAAACAAGCAAACAAAACCCTGACAAAAAAAACCCTGATCTGCACAGCTGCCTGGGTGGGTTTTCTTCCCCAGAAAACTGAGTAGGATAAGAAAGAAGAAAAAAAAGTAACTTCCTTCACTTTGACAGTTTCTGTCTTTTCAGTATGTCTATTGTCTTGCTAATATTCTTGAGTGGAACTGTTGGAGGAGCAGTATATTGTTGATCTGTAGAAAGAAGACATTAAGTGATAATTATATACACAAAAGGCTGGATAAAAGCCCAACAGCATTTATCGCTTTGAGGTTTAAACATTTCCAAACTGCAAATTAAAATAGCAGTCCATATTTAATAGCACTTTGGCCTGATACAATACTATTTTAGTTGATAATGCTTTGCCTGTTTTGCAAGAGTGTTTTGAATATTAATTATATTCTCAAAACACACTGCAGATAGTATTAAGCATTATTGTTATGAATTGTGTTCATAATAATTTAAGATTTAAAATTGCTATAGTTGCATAAGTCTTTAAGCACATTATGAATATTTCAGCAGTTTTCATGCCTGATATAACCTGAATCAACAGTCATTTCAAAACATTTATTTTTACAGAACGTAGATTGTAATTAGTCACGTCTTTTGTTGAGAATGAGGAGAACTGGAACTGACCTCAGACCTCTTGGCAAATCTCCTAAGCTTTAGCTTTTCACTGGGATTCCTCTCAGTCTTATTTTCATATGCAACTCCCTTTCTTTTGACAGTGGGGTAAACTTTAAGTGTAAATGGTCATAGCTCCACTGCCTTCAGTGGAACTGCATCCGTTTGCCCAAGATCTCTCTCTTCTGTCACTCTGTGTTTTCTTTCTTTGCTTAGGAGTCCACAGAGTGGACTCTTCTGTATTTTCTGGTTTGTCCATCTCCAGAACTGCTTCCTGCTTCTTATATTTCTTTGGACCTGAATATCACTTGTATCCAAAATTCAAGGTTTGCAGAGCCAAACGCACAAATGTTGTCTCAGCCTGTAATTTACTGAGGAATTACTTCATTATTGGAGTGCAGAGAATCACCCATTTAGAACAAGGTTCATGGGAAAGCATTGATAGTTTGGCCCTAGGAGTTGTTAACCTATTTTCCATGTGAATATGAATGCCATTTTTTCCTGTGTTCAATATTGAATAGCATTCATTTTTCCTGTATTTCTGTTGAATTTGGCTATGCAACACTTAAAACACTCCAGAAGTTGCTGTTGTCTAGGTAATAATAGCAAAACACTGTATTTTACATCCAGTTTTGACTTTGGTTCTCATTTTCACATCTTGGTAGACTTCAGTGGAATGTCAAAGTAGCGATAGGTGGATCTTTGGAGAATAAGGCTCTAAGACTCCAAAGAAATGTAAGTAATTTATCAAAAGGCTACTATGAAGCAGTATATAATTAATAAGAAGTTAGAAAGTATTTTATAATATAGAAAATATTATAAAATATAGAAATAATGTATAGAAATATCTACATAATATAGAAAAAATATATAGCAATTATATAAATATTTATGTAAAGTCAGAACACAGTGGTAGTAGGGAATCCTATAAAAACAAGCGGTGCTGTCAGGTGTATGTAAGCAGGCTACCAACTATTCATATTGCCAGAAGGTGAAAGAATTTCTGTAATAAACTGAGTCTTATCAAATGGAAATGTCAGAAGGTGTGAAAAGACTGGGCATATTAATCAAAGTATGACTTTGAGTTATGAACTTGTCATACAGCCACGAAAAAGGAAAATCTAATCACAGACCATATCAGACCATGAATTACCACCGTTACTTTGAAGAATACCATAGCTGTTCTAGTCAGCCTTACTTCAGAGAGATGAATTCTCACTGGAGCAGGTGTGGAAAAAAGGGAATTAACAAAACCAGAAAATGACAATCTACCTCAAAAGACAGGGAGCGAGTATCACAGCTAAGTGAGTGCTGGGCATAGATATGCTCTAAATAAATACAGGGCACAAGTGCGTGAGTGGAATTGGTCAAACCACAGTTACATAAGGTAGAAAGAAATGTTAATTTAAAAGTGAAAGGATATTAACTGGCTATGAAAAAGTCAGAATTTTTCCAGCTCTCTGTTGAGTAATATTGTAGGCATGGCTTTCAGTAAGAGATGAGGGAAAACTTTGGGGAAACAGTTTGTCTTCTCTTGTGACTCCTAATTACAAAGATAAGTGTTAATTGACAAAGATCTACTTCACTCCTCTGTGGTATGTTCCCTACTGTAAAAGACCACAGAAATCACTGGCTTACCTAAGTACAAAAACATGTTGAGGCAGAGTATTTGGTGACCTTCTCACTTTAAAAGTGGAATATAGATATGATGTGTTTTTGAGTTTTTGTCATATTACAAAACTAGTAAGGCAAAGGTACGTGTTCATTAACCTTTAGCTAGAGTGGTGCCTATGTTACTGTTAGCATTAGTCCCTATGTTAGACCCTTTATATTGCTTTGGAACTTAAAAATTTCAAAAGGTACAAGTTAAAGCAGGCCCATGCCTTAATCCGTGGTATTTGTTGAGATCTAATAAATAAAATTCAGTTTTGTTGACTTTTCATTATTAAAGATTCTGCTGAAGGAAATAATGATAGCCAACATTTTGACGTAATTATTTTCAAGAATGAACCTGCCTATGCTGTTGTTTAAAATCTTTGGTCCCTAATACCTCAGTGAAAACTTGGATTAAATATAGGGTGTCAGAACAATAATTTCTCTGAGACTCTAATCCATCTAAACCAATCTGGACATGCTGTACCGAACAACAAGCTCCCAGTGTGAGTTCAGATCAGATGGGTCATGTGAAAGTGGTCAGCTATCACCCAACTGGTATGACTGATATGCAGAATTTATCCTGGAGGTTAGTAATCCTCCTCCTCCAAATAGTACCTTCAGCTCCACACCTGAATCATGCTCTTGTGACCATGGATGAGGGATAATCGCTACCTTTTAGGGTACTTGTTTTCAAGAGCATCCAGCAACAAACCTCCATTGTTAAGCCTTCAAAATCAGCGTTCCATTCTGCCACATGGGCTGTGTGACCACATGTGTAGATGTGCCCAGCAGTAGGCAGAGGGTTACATTTTGGTTCCTTAGTACAACCTTGGCATATGGGTGAACAAAGCACAGTCCTTTGTGCTGAAGCACTGTGAGAGTCCCTAGCCTTTATGAAATGTACCCCAATTCCTTCCATGTCCATCTCACTCCATGTTCCTACAGCTTGTACAGCAGTTTGTTCAGCAGTCTTTCTCTTCATTTACTTCCTTTTTCTTTTTTGTTATTTCCCCTTCTTACAGATGGACAAAAGAGGAAGAAATCATTAAGAAAGAAACTGGACTCGTTAGGAAAGGAGAAGAACAGAGACAAAGGTAAAATAAAATGAGTACATATTTACTGCTCGAGTATTTAGTTTTGCATATGAGATTTCTTTAGTCTTAAATGTGTACTTTCTGGAATAGGAAAATGTAACTGAGCTGATGTACTGCCTAGGTGTTTATTTCAAAGTTGAAAAACATGTTTTATTGTCTCTGTCATTAGTATAACCCAGATCTTTTTGACTGAGAGATTATTTCTTTGGAGAAAAGGAGGAGTTAAAGGAGAAAAGGAGGAGTTAAAGGACTGCATCTTTTCTTCATTGATCTTTCTCTCCAGTGCAGAATGTGAGATCCAGTTGTTTACCAGCATTTGCACTCTCCTTGTTCAGTTTGCAAAGCACATAAACCCAGCCCTAATCAAGCAAGTCAGTTAGTTTGCATTGCTTTTTTTAACCTTAGGAAAATAGCCGTTGTTTAAAATATGTAAATGCTTCAGGGCTACTCATCAGTTGGGTTTTAATAGACTCCATGTGACTTGGATTTACAGGTACGGTTGTACTCTTTTGTTTAGACACTAATCAGCTTTATGGGCTGGGTCCTAATCCACTGGATTTGACCTGTAATTTGCAGCCATTTGAACTAAGTCTAGATGTTGAGACCTGGAAAGTGCTGCTGAAATTGCAGTTTTCTGCATGTAGGCAATTGTGCATCCAACTTCACTTTCTGTCCTGGAAAAGTATTAGTACAACGCAGTTTCACAGGCACATACAAACTTGCAAATTTGTAACAAGAGAATTTATTTGGTTACTCTGATGTTTGTGCTTGTAATCAAGTTTGGCAGGATGGAACTTTAAAATTTTATTGAAAAAATGAACATCCTCATTTGAAAATTGCTTTAGATATTTGTCAGGAAGAAAATGTTTTCCTTTTAATTTTTGTTCGATGACTTCATACATGGGATTATTATTTTCTTCGTTTAAAAATGTCTGTGGAAAATATTTGCATTAACCTTTCTAAAGCTGAAAGTCCCCTGCCACATTTGTTTGGATAAATCCAGCGGCCTCCCATGTTGCATTGCTTGTATCAAATCTTTCATTTCTTATGAGAATTACTTGATGTAGGACTGAGCCCACATGCAGAAGGAGTCTTTCAGGAAGAGGTTTACTGATCTTATAACATTTCTACCTTTGGAGAAAAATCTATTTTATACTGCTCCTGTAAATGCATTGCATTTGGCTGCAGTGTAATTAATCTGTCATTATGTTGCTTAGTTTACTTGGTTTTTTTTTCTCCCATAGTCTTCCACACCGTGGAAAGTGCAAAGCAACATAGTTCTGTGTAAAACCTTCCCTACTTATCATTACATTTGCCAGATATTGATTTCATGGCAGTCTGTGGTGTTCTCTTCTATATCATTTCTTGCTCTTTGTTTTTAAAATGTTCTGTCTCTCACAAATTTTTGATGGTCTGAGGGCTTCTATCTTTTCCCCCATGCATAGTACAACTTTAGACAACAGTATCCTTTGAAAGTTTCTATTTAGAAGCTCTTTTGAGAGTTTAAATACATTTTATCATTTTATTCTCATATTTTTCATTGTAGTAGCAGTTTTTAGCAATAATAAACTGATGTGATAATTCACCAAAGACCAAATTTTGCTGTGTCACCCAAACATGGTGGATCTTTGCAACTGCACTTCCAGAACTCCTCCAATGCCTCTTTGGTGCAGAGCCTTGAGAAGTGATAGTTTCCTTTAGTGATGCAAATGCTTAACCTGGAGTTGTTCTTTATTTTTCTAAATTCTCTGTTGCCAAAGATGTTTCAAACAATAATTTTTCTTACATTGGCTTGTATTGTTTTGTGAATTCCTTATAGCCTCATTTTATTTCAGCTGACCTCTGTTTCTGATAATTACACAACTGCACTGGTTAAGCACTTATAGATAATACTGTTTTCTGCTACTACATTCCTGTTCAGAGACTTGTGTGTCTACCGTGTATGATAACATATATACTCCGTTTAGTTAGTATCTTTGAGGATATACTTTCTGTTTTTATTCCAATGGGTTTTATGAGTGCACTTTCCCATTTAGGGCTCAGCAGTTGCCCACAGCAAAGGTCAGCTCTTTTATAGTTACTCATCCTTGTATATATTTTTCTACTTCCTGTTTTCCAGCATTGCTCATATCTTCTGGTTAACTATGCCCAAGCATTTTAAAAAATCACTGTGCTGGTTCTCTTAATTTTAATTCCTTTTTCTCTTTTTTTTTTTTTTTTTCTTTTCACTTCAGGCATTTCAAACATGTACCCTCCTGCTTTTATCCTCTTTCTCTCCTCTTCCACTGTCTTATTCTCATTTATAAAGACGGCTTACATATGCTCTCCATGTATAAAATGTTATTGGACCAAATCTTGAGGGGAAAATAACCCAGCACTACTCAAACAGCAGAACCTGTGTATTTCTCTCCTTCCTTTAGGACGTCTGCATTGACATGGGTGTCAGGTTGGTCATTAATGTTACAGAGCACCAGGAAATTGGAAGGAGTCACGTTCCCGCCAAGTTGTGTCAGCAGAGTGAAAAGAAAACCATTCCAGCTCTTATTTGTTTCCAACAGGAAACACATTAGGCAAAAATAGCCCAGATAGCACCAGCATATGGCCCCCTGCTTCTCAGGGCTTCTGTCCATGGTTGTTTCTGGTGTACGCTTCTCTGCCCTTCTGAGTTATTAAAGATCATCTGCCCCACAGATACTTGCTGAGCAGACTCTTGATCCATGATGGTAGAGGAGATGAGCAACCAGGAAGGTGCTGGGTTGTGACATGCGGACCATTAGCCTGGCACAGTAGGTGAAAGGCAGCTGTTTTTCTATGGGAAGCAGCAGCACCAGCATCTCTCTCAGCCTCAGGAGTTAGAAGGGAAAGTGTTGCCCAGCTTTCAGGTGACGAGCTGGATCTGGAAAGTAAAATGCAAGGTCTTATGCTGCAGGTCTCCATAAGGATGAGCCTGCCATGCTCAGACCATGGCCAAGCCCCACCACCTTCCCTGAACAGAGGCCACCGTGTCACCCAAAGTCAGAGTTAACCTCCCTCAGTGTGTGTGTGTGTGTGTCACAGCGAGCTGGAAGTAACATTCTGGTCCATTACATGGTGTTTTTTAAAAAAAGCATTTCTTCAATTTATTTTATAAAGAGTATCTTCCATTTCTGGGCAACCAGTCCAAAACAAAGACTCCACACTGTGGATGTGTGTGGAGGTGAGTATTGCCGAGGTGAGGTGAGTATCTCCAGAGAGGATGCCTTTAACACCGGAGCGGGGGGAAGCACAGCGTCCAGGAGCCTCAGTTCGGAGCGGCAAGAGCGACCGAGGGAGCCTCAAGTCCTCGACAGGACTTCCCAGGAGCCGGCAGCTTAGCTCACACGAGCAGCTGACTCACAGGGGGCGGCGCCAGGAGTGACGGCACCAGCCCTCAGTGGGGAAAAACCCACCCCAGGGAGCGTGAGTGACCAGGAGCGCGGCGAACAGAGCTTGGCATGTCAGTCAGGGCGTGGCGCGGCAGTTGGTGCAGGCAGGGCGAGCGGGCTGGTGAGCACTCGCCTCAGGACCACGGCCCGCTCTGGGAGCTCTGCCCCGGCGGTGGCCAGCGTAGGCACCCAGACAGAGCCGATGAGAGGGGAGGCTGCGGCGCAGACCTCGGAGTGTAGAAAGTGCCTCGACTGGTCTCTTGAGGCGAGGGTGCGCAATGGACAGGGCTGCACTTGGTGCGCCCTGGTGGAGGTCCTCCTGCAGCAGGTGGCTGAGCTGCGGGAGGCTGTTGGAGAGCTAAAAGATGCCAGGGCAGCTGAGAGGAAGCTGGGCTGCTTGCTCCAGGCCCAAACTGCACAGGGACTGCAAACGTCTAGCACTGCTCATATAGGAAAGAAGGAGGGCAGCAACCCAGGAAGCTGGGAATTAGTCACGAGGAAAACTAACAAAAAAAGGAGGAAGAGGACAATTAACGGCAAGGGGCTTCCTCCTAAATCTGATGTCCCCACCCAGAACCGCTTTGCGGTTCTGCAGGGGGCTAATGAGAAAGCACCCACCGCACCTAATGAGCATCCTGCTGATGCACCAGTAAAGAGGATCACTACTGGTGCCTCCAGGAAAAAGCGGAGGGTCATAATAGTAGGGGACTCTACTTTGAAAGGCACAGAGGCACTCATCTGCCAGCCTGATCCAGTCTCGAGGGAGGTGTGCTGCCTGCCGGGGGCTTGGATCAGGGATGTTGCTGAGAGGCTGCCTGCTCTAGTAAGTCCTGCTGACTATTACCCCCTTCTAGTGGTCCATGTGGGTGCTAGAGATATAGATAGCAGTAGCCTGGAAAACATTAAGAAGGACTACAGAGCCCTGGGAGAGGTGGTTAGGGGCTCTGGAGCTCAGATAGTTTTTTCATCAATTCTCCAGGACAAAGGGGAGAACCTTAAAAAAGCTAGGCGTGTTTGGCAGGTTAATAAATGGTTAGAATGCTGGTGCCATAGTCAGGGGTTTGGCTATTTAGAACATGGGGCTCCATTTGGGAGGCCAGATCTACTGGAGGCTGGTGGAGCTGGTCTGACAAAGAAGGGGAAGAGCTGTTTTGGTAGGAGGCTTGCCAGGCTGGTCAAGAAAGCTTTAAACTAGATGTGTTGGGGGAGGGGAGCATTGATCCATCCCAACACTCCTGGTCAGTTGCCAGCACCTGTAATAAGTGCTTGGAGTGATGTAGAGATGTTCCAGCTGCCCCAGCCATTGAGTCGGCTCCATTTGGAGCTCGGCTAAGGTGCCTCTATACAAACGCCTGTAGTATGGGGAACAAACAAGAGGAATTAGAGATGTGTGCAAGGCTACGGGAATATGATGTCATTGGTATCACAGAAACATGGTGGGATGGCTCCTATGACTGCAGTGTCGGAATGGAAGGTTACAGGCTGTTTAGAAAAGACAGGCCAGGCAGACAGGGAGGGGGCGTTGCTATGTATGTCAGTGATAGGCTAGAGAGTATGGAACTCTGTCTGGGGACGGGTGATGAGGTAACAGAGTGTTTGTGGGTCAGGATCAAAGGGAAAACAGCAACAGGGGACATTACGGTGGGGATCTGTTACAGGCCGCCTGATCAAGAGGACTCTGTGGATGAAGCGCCCTACAGACAGATAGGAGCAGCCTCACGCTCGCAGGCCCTTGTCCTCATGGGGGACTTCAACCATCCTGACATCTGTTGGAGGGACGGTACGGCCCGGCACAAGCAATCCAGGAGGTTCCTCGATTGCGTGGAAGACAACTTCCTCTTTCAAGCAATAGAGGAGCCGACGAGGAGAGGTGCCATGCTGGACCTTGTGCTCACCAACAAGGAGGGACTGGTTGGAAATGTAACGCTCCAGGGTAGCCTTGGCTCTAGTGATCACGAGATGGTTGAGTTTGAGATCCTCAGGACAGTGAGAAGAGCATGCAGCAAGCTCACTGCCCTGGACTTCAAGAAAGCAGACTTTGGCCTCTTCAGGAACCTCCTTAGTAAGGTTTCATGGGATACAGTCCTAGAGGGCAGGGGGGCCCAAGACTGCTGGTCAATATTCAAGGATCACCTGCTACGTGCTCAAGAGTGTTGCATCCCAACTAGAAGAAAGTGCAGCAGGAGGGCCAGGAGACCTCCATGGATGGACAAGGAGCTGCTGAGGAAACTTAGAGGGAAAAAAGAAGCTTATAGAAGGTGGAAGCGAGGACAGGCGGCCTGGGAAGAATATAGGAGCATTGCCTGGGAAGCTAGGGACCAGGTTAGGAAAGCTAAGGCCCAGCTAGAACTAAGTTTGACAAGGGATGTAAAAGATAACAGGAAAGGATTCTATAGATACGTAGCAAATAAAAGACAGACTAGGGACAGTGTGGGCCCTCTCCAGAAGCTATCAGGAGAACTGGCTACCATGGATTTGGAGAAGGCTGAGGTTCTTAATGACTTCTTTGTCTCAGTCTTCACCAGCAAATGCTCTGACCACACAACCCAAGTCTTGGAAAGCAAATGCAGGGACTGTGAGAATGAAGACCTTAGGCCCACTGTAGGAGAGGATCAGGTTCGAGACCATCTTAAGAACCTGAACGTGCACAAGTCCATGGGACCTGATGAAATCCATCCACGGGTCCTGAAGGAGCTGGCGAATGAAGTTGTTAAACCACTGTCCATCATATTCGAAAAATCCTGGCAGACAGGTGAAGTTCCTGATGACTGGAAGAAGGGTAATATAACCCCCACTTTCGAGAAGGGGAAGGTGGAAGACCCGGGCAACTACAGACCAGTCAGTCTCACCTCTGTGCCTGGCAAAATCTTGGAACAGTTTCTCCTGGAAAACATGCTAAGGCACATGAAAAACAACGAGGTGGTTGGTGACAGCCAACATGGCTTCACTAAGGGGAAATCCTGCCTGACCAATTTGGTGGCCTTCTATGATGGAGCCGCAGAACTGATGGACAGGGGCAGAGCAGTTGACGTCATCTACCTGGACTTGTGCAAAGCGTTCGACACTGTCCCGCACGACATCCTTGTCTCTAAATTAGAGAGACATCAATTTGATAGATGGACCACTCGGTGGATAAAGAACTGGCTCGATGGCCGCACGCAAAGAGTTGTGGTAAATGGCTCGATGTCCAGTTGGAAACCTGTAACGAGTGGTGTCCCTCAGGGATCGGTGTTGGGACCTGTCCTGTTCAGCATCTTTGTCGGCGACATGGACAGTGGGATTGAGTGCGCCCTCAGCAAGTTTGCCGACGACACCAAGCTGTGTGGTTCGGTTGATATGCTGGAGGGAAGGGATGCCATCCAGAGGGACCTTGACACGCTTGTGAGGTGGGCCAATGCCAACCTTATGAAGTTTAACCAAGCCAAGTGTAAGGTCCTACACTTGGGTCGGGGCAATCCTAGGCACTGCTACAGGTTGGGCGGAGAAGACATTCAGAGCAGCCCTGCAGAAAAGGACTTGGGGGTGTTGGTTGACGAAAAGCTTAACATGAGCCGGCAGTGTGCGCTTGCAGCCCAGAAAGCCAACCGTATCCTGGGCTGCATCAAAAGAAGCGTGACCAGCAGGTCAAAGGAGGTGATCCTGCCCCTCTACTCTGCTCTTGTGAGACCTCACTTGGAGTACTGCGTACAGTTCTGGTGTCCTCAACATAAAAAGGACATGATGCTGTTGGAGCGAGTCCAGACGAGGGCCACGAGAATGATAAGAGGGCTGGAGCACCTCCCGTATGAAGACAGGCTGAGAGAGTTGGGGCTGTTCAGCCTGGAGAAGAGAAGGCTGCGTGGAGACCTCATAGCAGCCTTCCAGTATCTGAAGGGGGTCTACAAGGATGCTGGGGAGGGACTCTTCCTTAGCGACTGTAGTGGTAGGACAAGGGGTAATGGGTTCAAACTTAAACAGGGGAAGTTTAGATTAGACATAAGGAAGAAGTTCTTTACAGTGAGGGTGGTGAAGCACTGGAATGGGTTGCCCAGGGAGGTTGTGGATGCTCCATCCCTGGCGATGTTCGGGGCCAGGTTGAACAGAGCCTTGAACCACGTGGTTTAGGGCAAGGTGTCCCTGCCCATGGCAGGGGGGTTGGAGCTAGATGATCTTAAGGTTCTTTCCAACCCTTACCATTCTATGATTCTATGATTCTATGTGTGTGTGCTCACACAAAAGGCTGGAAGCATTTATTTATCCACCTGGGCAGGTGCCTAGTCCTCATGCCCAAAAGGAATGCCTTCCTTCTGTTTCTTTCGTGGTTTGGGGGGGGGTTGGTGGGGTTTTTTCTTTCTTTTTTTTTCTTTTTTTTATTTTTTTGTGCTTTGAAAGTTTTTTTTTGCAGGATTTTTTTGGAGTTTTTTTTGTTAACTAGTCTAGATGAGAAGGAAACAGCGAGACTAGGCTGCAGGACACCAGAGGGGAAGTAGGGAAGACAGGTTCACAGCACTTTATACAGATGAGTTGCCTTAAGTCAAACAGTGTTTCTGTCCCTTCGGCATCACTTTTGTAAGCACAGTTGCAGTTTGAAGAGTATGTAATTTGTTCCAAACTTTTTGCGTTTCCTATATCCCAATGCGTTTCCTATATCCTGCTATGTGGGGGACCCCTACATAGCAGGACAAGTAACAACTGAGGGGGCCATGTTGTTAGGTCTTGTCTGGAATGCATCCTACCTGAAAAGTTGGTTTTTAATAGATAGGCTCCTAAAGGTTAATCCTGATGATCACACAGCAGCATGTGATTCTGTATGTGGGTTGCAGCCAAAGATCACTGAGATGTGCCTGGCACAGGAAGCCAAAAAGTTGGAAAAAAGGCCACTGTGCTGATCATGAGGGAAGCATGGTGGAGGCCTTGCTGCAGGGCGCATGAGGCATGAGCAGTTCTTGAGAAAGAACAGGGAGTACTTGAATCCTTGGTCTTGCTTGACAAACCCTCTCCTTTTGCACTGACATGCACTGAACTACCCTAGGGTGTAGGCCTCTGGAGTTATTCTCTTTGGGGAGCTACCACCTTGCTCCAGTTTGTGCCCAAGACCGTTCTTCATCCCACCCCACCAGGTGGCTGTGCTTAAAAAGCATAACCAAAAAAATATGTTACTCATTTCTTCTAGGACTGTTTGGAGATCTAATATCATATTTTAGGACTCAGTCAAATCTGTGGAGTTTTTACTCTCCTAACATGACATTTTATTTAGATGGATCAGTCGATCAAGCTATCTGTTAAGTGAGAGTTTCAGCAAGCTGTTATACTTTTGAAGGCCAACAAAGACACTGAAGTAGAACTGAATGCACTTTAAATGAGATTCATATTTTTATTTTGCCCTTTTTGACAAGTACATCTGTTGACATCTCATTAAAAGGGGAAAAATTCTAAACCAAGTGTTTTTTTCAATTGTTTTTACATCACTGAGTGGCTCACCAGAGCACGATATAGCAAAAGTTGCTGGACGTAAACAGAGAAAACAGGAGAGCAAACACTGTACCCAGATATTTAAGAAGTATTTTCAGCTTCCATCATTCAGTGTCTTTGCTTTTCGCTACCCAGCCTCTGTGTTATTAATGGCCATCATGACGCTCAATCGTGCTGTCTGCATATGTCTCCAAACGTTTGCTTTAGCTGCAGAGAAACAGTACTCAGGCTGGAGGAGCAGTAAAATGCCAGTGCTGCTTGGAATAAGAAATTCTCAGGATGCTCTGCATGCTGGCAACTGGGTATTGTTCTCTTACAAATCCACTTTTAATTTTGACGGCAGCAGAAGCGGAGCCTTTTGTCTGTCTCCTGCCAGTGGTACGGGGGTCAGCATAAGCATGCCTACTTGGAAAGTACACACAGGCATTCCTGGGAGAGGCACCTCCCAGAAAGGATTTCTCCTAGAAGATTTTGTCAGTAAATCAGCTCCATTTTGCCTTGGTTCCAGTAAACCCTACAGGTTAACTAAAAGACATGCTCAGAAATAATAATCACTTGTTATGTGATTTCTTGAGCAGCTGAGAAGCATCCATTTTGCTGATGTTTCTATGTGGAATGTAAATCCGTGGGGCCTTAGCAGAGCTGCTGTATATGCTGGAGTTTCTGAGAAAAGGCCTTCCTCTGTGGCCTTTCCATATATGCTCTGTGGTATATGGAGAACCAGCAATAAGTGTTTGATTTTTCTTTAGTTCAGAGTTTTTGAAAACCTCTTCCATGTTTACTTCCCAGCCATTCTCTGTAAATCTAGAGGTATTTTTCAATGTTTTCATTTGTTCTTCAGTAATTCAGCCTATGGTGATGTCAGTATGCCTTGGTGAAGCCTAAGGAAAGAGCTCAACAGATGAAATTTCTTTTTTATCACAGTTTATCAGAATGTGCTGCTTTTTTTTTTTTTCCCCTCAAGCCTTTCCAGTACCCCACTGTGCTTTTTAAAGAACTTTGAAAATGTTTCTCATGCTTTCTACGCGTACAAAAGGGTTTTTTTAAGCAACACTGTCATATTTTGTAGTAAAGTGCTAAAGAACCTCTTAATTTTTAAAAAACAAAAAACAAAGACATACCCACAGAAAATGCTTAAGTAATTGGGAAGGCTTTATATCAATCCTTGGAGGTCAGTGAGCTCCGACTAGCTGGAGAAAAGAGTTTCAGCCACAGAACTGATGCTGAGAACATAGTGTTGTCTTGAGTCTTTTGGAGTCAGTGCAGGGTTTTGATGAGTTGTCAGATGGAAGGAGTTTTGCTATTTCCGTTATGGATCGAGGTTTCCATTTTCCTTATTTTCTTGCTTTTGTCATTCTCCATGGACCCAAAGTAATTAATTTCCATTAACAAAACACCCAGTCTGGATGGCTGGAGAGTTTGGTTTAAAGACCCCTCCCTATTTAAATATTTCTTTTAAATCACGATATACTCTGGGCCGTCTTCCATTCTATCCCTTTCGTTTAAATAGAGGTAGTACAAACACCTCAGTAGATCTTGGTCACAGGGTTCTAGCAGCATAAACCCAGCACTTAAAGTGCTAGGGAGACTATCCAAAGTTGCTGTATTGTGTGCTGGTCACTTTATCAGCATTGAAAGCCTCATTAGGGTCTAGATAATAGACCTCACGGGTTCTTAATAGACCGTTATGGTTTGTGGGATGGAAACCAGAATTTTCACCAGCTGAAACTTCAGAGAAGTCTTTGAAACTATACTTAGATAGGGTGGCATGAAGCCAAGTAAACAAACTGTATGGGTCAATGTCCTGGATGTCTCATTTGAGTAGCAAAGAAAAGGATTTCTGATCACTGCAACTCTTATTTGATCTGGCTGGGAGTTGTTCTGTGGCATGCTGCTTTTTATTAGAAAATGCTGATTTACCACCACAGAAAGATTTCTTGGGAACATACCAGTTTTGATAAAAATTTTTGTTAAGAAACTTGCCTCGGCTGCAAGATGGACTTTCTGGTAAGAGAAATTATGACTTCTCCAAAATAGCAACTTGTCTCCTTTGCCAGTAAATACTAAAACCCAGAATGGATCAGAAGTCAAGTCCTTATTTGCTGCTGGCTCAGGATATGAGTCTGTGTTTCCAAGCTGATTGCCCAGCCTGCCAGGTTGTTTCGTATTTTTATATGGTGCTTTCTGCAAAATTTCTTTTTAAACTGCCCACTCTTCTAATTGAGTAAGTGATCGAATTTTTATTTGGTCTACAGAGAGTAACTAACTTAGTAGGTCTGTCATTCACTGAGTATATATACCACAGACCAAAGTTTGAGCCTTTGCTCTAAGGAACATTTCTTCATACAAATAAAACCTCTCCAGCAGAGGTGAACCCCAGTCTACAGCAGTAAATAGTCAGTTGATACTTTTACCTTGATTAGGAGATCAGAGCCTCAAACCTACACGTCTGGGTCGGTGCCCTTTCTCTCTCATCAGTGGGTTGCTAAATTCATTGCACAATTACAACTCCTTTGTTTGTTTGTTGTTGTTTTGGTTTTTTTTTTGTGAATCTGAAATATCAAAAGATCTAGCATTCACTTTAATGGACATGACATTACCTGTCCAGAAAGGAAATTGTTGGGATTGAATACTTGTGAAGAGTGGTGGTCAAAACATGCTCACCACCACCACCCACAGGCACACTAAATTTGGTGGGAAGTTAAGGCTGTAGCCAGTCTGCAGAGGGTGCAACCAATTCTCTTAATTTCAGCAAAAGAGAAAAAAGTTACTGCTTTTGCCAATACTTTAACATAATTAGCACTGCCAGCCAGCATCACTTCCATCTCTGTTTAGGCTGAAAATCAGCCAGTTGGTTTTCATCCAGTTCTTCATCTCTGCCAGACATTGAGAAATCGGGCAAGTGGTTCATGTCCTCAGAGAAGGAGGCCTACAGCAAAGCAGCCTAGAGTAGAGCCTCAGAGTCCTTTCGCTACTCCACAGGCACATTGAGTAAGAGCAATTAAAAACCTGGCATCCCATACCTGAGAGTTTTCAAGGAGGAGCAACACCTACTTCAAAATACCAGCCTTTACATAATGAAGTCAGGGAGAAGGTAATTTTAATGTAATTGTTTCAGTGAAGCAGTGCTGAGATCCTACTTGTAGGATCAATGGCATCAGCATTCTGTTGGGCATCACTGGGCTACATACTGCTGTCCTATCATAGTTGGAAGTATGAGTGGCTGTGAGGAAAAATCAGAGGAATATTTAATGTTCAGGATTTCATTTGGCTCAGTGGCTTTTCTCAGGAAATGTTGTGGAAGGACGGTTAAATAAGGGTGCTGGAGGTATAACAAAAATACTCAGTTAGAACGGCAGAAGGAGAGACGTGTTGCCTGTATGTGTTTCAAGTTTGTGGTCTTAAATGTTCATTGGGAAGGTAATTCAGAACAGTGAAAACATTAAATACTAATACTCTCATAATTTTATAGGCTCATTCTGCTAGGTATGGGAGGGACGGGTCTAACTCTGGACTCCTGGAACTGGCAATCCCTGCATTGTTTGATACCCATGTGATGATGTTCTTTCTTGTCCTAAATTAAATGCAGATGGTTTTAGATGTCATTCTGCTCATAGGTTGCTTCCAGACTTGCTTGATATGTGAGGCTCTGCTTCCTGATTTAGTTTGTCTGGCCACCAAAGTTAGTTCATGCTTTAACAGCTCATACTTGTAAAGAGCAATGATTTTTCTCACCAAATCAGAACAACAGACCCTTGTCTCTTTAGTGTGATAGGCTAGTAGTGTCCTCATTCAAGATTCATAAAATATACTCTTCCTTTCAATGTCTTGCTTTAATCTTAATGGTAATGCAAGTCTAGATAAAATTTGAAAGTGTCATCAAAGCCATAGTCAGACTTTAAGTCCCCCGAGGAACTTCAGCCTTTAATCATTTAGACTATTGTCTAAAAGTAAGGATTTTGTTTGTTTGCCTTTTTCTTTTTTTTTTTTTTCTTTTTTGTTCCTTTTTTGATACATTAAAGAAAAAGTTGCTTTTAATATCTGGTGCTTTATTTATTCCTGATACAGTCAGGTCTGAAGCTGGAACCTAGTAGAAGTTGCAGCCATTTTCACTAGCATTAATAGAGTCAATAGTTATTTTTTCATTCCGTTGAGCACAAAAAGTTCTAGTTGGCAGTCTGGCCCAATGGCTTTGGTTCTTCTAATCTCAGATAGGTCTAGATTTGAAACTTCAATGTTAGTTGTTGTTGGCTGATAGAGCATTTTTCTTGTTTTGTAAAATATTTGAGCATTTTACTTTGAGACCAGAAGCATGGGCTGGTTTTGTACATTACAACTATATTGATGTGGGATGGGATGATGTTCTTTTTGTTAATTGAGAGGAACCTGTATTCTCACATGTTTTTGTGTGTCTCTCTATATATATTTGTACTGTTACAAAGGACCTTTATGCTGATATACCACTATTAAATTAGTTTAATCTACCAGTATGTTAAAGCAGTATAGTTCTTATATATATTTAAAACCATATCCTTGGAGGCTTAGTCTGAATAGTGGATGCATTTACAAGTAGACGCATACCTTCCTGACCTGTAGGGAGTCCCATGCACATTTCTGTACCCCTTGACTCTGGTGCCCTGCAGCATTTGTGAGAAAGAAATCTAGTGAAGTGGTCTGAAACATGAGAGAGTTGTGGCATGGTCCAGCTAGGTTCCCCAGTCTGAGGATTAGGTTACCAGAGCCTCTGATGGCCCTCTGCACGACCTAGATATAGCCAAAGGTGCTTGACTTCCAGTTGCTATCAGTGAAAGTTAAGATCTTAGTTAGATCTGCTCCCAAGTGATTTTTTCCAAGATTCTGTGTGGTATATCTTGCAAGATCCAACTGGAAAAAGGATTCAGATACCATGGGCTACAATTACCTGGCACATCTCCACTATCATTTTATTATTTGAATGTTATTACTATTAGACAGTCCACTACCTCCTTGGAATAATTATATATTTAAAGGGCCTTTGGATTGTTTTTCTGTTTAACAGCTTAATACTCAATTCTTTTTGTACTAAATAAATATCAGATGTTCAGTAAATATTAATTTTGTTGTTGTTGCAGAATTTGTTCCCCAGGCTTTTGGAATGCCTTTGTCCCAAGTGATTGCTAATGACCGGGCCTACAAGCTCAAGCAAGACTCTCAGAGAGAAGAGCAAAAAGATGTTTCAGATTTTGTGGCCTTTCTCTTGCCATTTGGAACTAAAAGGCAGAACAAAGAACTTTCAAGCAGTAATTCATCTCTCAGCTCAACCTCAGAAACACCAAATGAATCTACTTCTCCTAACACACCCGAACCAGCGCCACGAGCAAGGAGGCGTGTAAGTAGACCTATCACATTATGGTGCATGCCAGTAGGTCCAAAGGGTCTAGCTGGAGCAGGAAAAACTCCTGTTGTATCTGTGGGCTGTGGAATATTTCTTCTGTCATGTTCAAACAGTGATTTCTTTTTTCTGGTGCAAGCTAGCCTGGTCAATACCAGAAAATTCTAACTGTTGTAGAAATCTTGCTCTGGTGCTGGTGGGAAAAGATCACATGATCTGTCCAAGTCTGTTACAGATAGCAAAGTGGTAGAAAGATATTTTTAAAAAGTCTTCCTGTTCACTCCCTTTATCTACCTCCTGTCTAGGTCTTTTAGATATAACAAATTCCATCCATCTTCAACCCAATTTTTTCAGCTGGGCAAGAACCAAACCTGTGTAATTGATATTTATATATATGTTTCTGTTAGTCTAGCTCTACAAACTTGGAAATAAATCTATTAATCCCTATCCTAGTGTTAATAAAAATCCCCATGGTCTAATTCTGATCATGTCCTCGGTGGTAAGAAGTTGTCAGAGTAAATTTGTACCAGGCTCTTTGAAGGATGTTTCTGCATACAGGGTACGAAGATGCTTTTGGCAGCACAGTGTCATGGTTTGGGCTGAATCTTAATCCTGCATGTAAGATAGGTACCTGGTAGACCATTTGTTTGCAGCATTTCTGTATGCTCTGAGCTTTCCAGTTTTCCAGCACTGCAGCTTGTAACAGTAGTAGATTTTTTTGTTACCATGGGATAAAGATTCTAGAGTTACTGGTTTTTGATTTCATTTGCAATGAAGGGAGGGGGAAAAAAAAAAAAAAGCATAATAAAATACTTGCAATAAAACCTCCTGTTAAGTAATCTAAGAAAAAAATTGGGGTACAAGAACAGACCTTGGAAAATAAAATATATTCTTAGGATCCTCACCTTCTTTCATCCCTAGCATAAAACCTGCTTCAGAGACATGGTATGTAGGGCCTTTCAAGCCAGGGTGCTAAGAAGAGTAGAACTGGAGTAAATTGCAAAGTAAGAGAAGATCGAAGAGCCCCATGACCTGCCTTCTTTCCCTCTAGTTGCCAGCTGAAGTTTGAAATGTCTGCATTCTGCATTGTGTCAGCAAATAGCTGAGGGCATGATATTTGAAGATGTTTGCCTTCTTACATGTGCATAACACACAGCTGTTGACCTGTCCAGAACAGGAAGTTCAAATAAAAGTGCAAAGTACACTTGAATGTAAATGTGAAGGGAAACCTGCCACCTTCTTTCAGAAGATAGTGACAAGAAAGAAAAGTTCACTGTATATACCCATTGGCTTCAGAACCTGTTTTCATATGAGGCAAAGGTAATTCACGTGTCCAGATGTGGGTCATCTGCTGTTCTTTTCACGTGTGGTGAGATCTCTGACATGCATTTGACCAGCCAGCAAGCAGAAGGAACCTGGATCATTTGTTATATCCAAGGGCTCAAGCTCCATCAGGACCAAGTTCCTAGATGCTTGGGGAGGGGTTTTGCTTGTTTGTTTTGGGTGTTTTTTGACAATACCAGTATTTCAGCTTTCAGGGTGTTGAATTTGAACCTTTATTTCCATAGTCATGAAGATGCAGTAGCACATGGTTCAGCTGCAGAAAAGTAAGAGTAGACGAAGGTGGGCAGTGTGACATGGAGGGAGCTGGCATTTTCTCTTGGAAATGAACCTCAGTCGTTCAGTAATATACTTCATGAATTGTCAGTTATTTAACATTAATATCAACTCATGTCCCGTATCTTGTCTGTCTTTGGCCTTTATACTTCTGTTTATCACTGTATACTTAGTCTACTTCCCTGAGTTTTTTTAGGGGATCATAAGGAAGCTTGCACTTATCTTTTATCTCTTGGGCAGTCTTTCACTGTTTATTTTCAGCTATACTACGGCAAATGCTTAAAAAAAAAAAGTAAGTACATGGAACTGATACAACCAGTTTCTCACACAAATGCTGCATAGACAACTGGAGAGCAGTCCTCTTAAATTGGAGGGATTGTTTATCACTACCGTTTGCTTCTTTGCAACTGTATCATTCACTTTTGTGTATTCCAGTGAGTCTTCAAACACTCAGCTGAGGCTTTCAGTTAGGGATATAAAGCAATGCTGGTTGCAGAGTTCATGGTATGGCTGCTGTGGTTCTCTCTTCTCCAAGAGCTAGACAGAAATCACTGTTGCTGCATTTTCTGTGTAGGATTTTTCCCCAGCAGTCGGAAGTTGAGACCCTCCCTGGTCATCAAGCAAAGCACATTCTGTTTGTTTATTATAGAGAATATTCTGACTCCTTGTGAATGTATTACTTTAATATATATTATGCAGCCAAAATTTATTCAAGTAGCAGGAGCTTAGTCATACTTCTTTAGTATACAAGTAGCATAACATATTGAGTGAAAATGGATCCAAAAGTACCATGGATACTACTTGATCACATGCATACTCTATAATACTCCTTATCTTTTCAAAAGTGAAAAGCCTTCTATAATCCTTAAAAAGTGAAAAAAAGCTTAATTTAGTCTTCATTCCACATTTGTCCCTCTGGCCTTTATTTTCTTTTTGCTCTTTCCATCTCTCTTTAAGTTTCCTTCATGTTTCTGTGTACTTAGCTTATGACTTGTCCAGTGTATTTAGATTTTCATCTTGTCATGGTGGAGCAGGGACTGGTATCCGTTATGTGCAAAGGTAATGCCTAGTAGATGGAACTTGCTTTTTCTTTGGTTGCTGGGCATTGCAGTCCACCGTAGCACTGTGTCTGTGTTAATAGTCCTGGAGTAGTGGGCAGCAGTGTGCATCACCTCCTGCGTCATTCCTCAGCAGCCATATAGGTCTGGCTGAGCCAAAACTGATAGGTCTGGCTGAGTTTGAACTGGATGCATGGAGTGTGTTGGTATTGTTTTCCTGTGCACTTTGAAATTTAAAATCAGGGCTGGCCTGGACTTGGCATTGCCAAGCAGTGCTGTACTTTAGCCACTGAACTCAAGGTCACTCTTCCTAAAGCCAGCTCAGTGTGCCAGTTAATCCACAACTTTGATTAAGTGCCCAAGGATAATGGCGAACTGACTGTATTTACATCTATTTTAGGGATCTGAATCCGACTTAAGCGACTCTGTGATAATAATGATTCATGAGGTGAGGATGTTTTGCAGGAAGGGAAGGACCAGTAAAGGCAGAGCATAAAGGAGGGCACCTGGCGTACAGGAACTGCCTGGGAGTTGCAGCAGTGAGGGTGGTGTTAGGGTTTTCAGTGTCAGTTGACTAATTTTGATACCCGAAACCCCAAACTCATAAAATAAAAAAAAAAAACAAACCCAGTTGAAATTGTACACACATGGATCACAGCCAGAGATTCTTGTTTGATTTCGGGTTTGGGGTTTGGTTTTTTTTTTTTCTTTTGACAGGAAAAAGTAAAAGGAATCAAGCAAATGTACTTCTGAGACGCATCAGAAATCAAGATCAAAGTTGCATTCTAAAGGCTGTAGTAATTGTTTCCAGATATGGGTCAAAAAAAATACGAATAAAACAGAATGAAGTATTTAGAAGTCTTCTGTAAGTTCTAAGAGACAGAAATATCTCTGATGTTAGGTGCTTTTTTTAAAAAACAAAAAAAAGTTATTCTGAACTAAAATTTTTGTAATTCATTTGAAATCTCAGTGGACTTTGTATGAGGTGCCTGTGAGAGGCAAATATCTGTAAAGTTCAGTTGTCTAGAGCTTGAAATTCCCCAGCAATTGTACAGTTCAAATTTAATAGACATAGAGATCTCACCAGCAGTCTGTGAAATAGCTGTCAGAGGAACAGCGTGCTTTTAAGGAATTAGATTTGTCAGCAAAATTTTGAATGGGAATTTACATTTTCTTCATGATTTCTTAGGATGACATGCTGGATCCCTTTACAGTACATTTTATGTTATAATAAAAGGTATCAGTTGTTTCAGAAAGAAAATAGTTTACAGTAGATATTTTTAATGAGAATTACAGATTTTTGTTTTTTATTTTAGCTTTATTATTATTTATAAGTCTTGATATCTTCTAAAATTTTTTTGCCTGGTAAATGAAATAAAAATTGAGGAAAATGGTCATTCTGAGGTGACAGTAATCTTGTGGTTTGAAAAAAAAAAATCTTGTTTTTCTAGAGCGAATGCTGAAATATGCCATAAACCTCCTGCTGCCTGTGCTGCTTTATCCTTTACAGACTGCTTGAACTTCTGTGTCTTGCTGTAATACAAACATAGTTTTCAAACCTTTCATTGGAATTTTAATGATTCTAAAATACTTGAAGTAGAATTATCTTTAAAACGTTACCCCTCTACTTCTCTGGTGTATATTTGGTCTGTGATAACATGGGGATTATCTCAGTCTCTGTGGTTGTATGTATTTGTATTATTAGTTAACTGAATATGGTGTATGGTTGTAAATATATTTGCATCATTTTCACTGATACAATGTCCCAAGCTACAGAAGAGGTAGGGAGTCAGGCTTAAAAACGTGTATATGTATTTCCATGCACGTAAATATTGTACTGCTGAGGTGCACATGGACCATGATTCATCCTTGTCCTGCAGTATGTGCAAGCTAACAACAATGAAAAGTTGTGCCACGAGAGTGCAAAGCATCTAGTTTCTTCAATATCTGATTTGTATTCCTTGTGGTATGGTAATTATAGCATTGCTACCACTGTAATTTTCCCATCCATTACACTGGTATTATAACTTAATTACTTTACAAAACCTGTGTAGCAAACTGTATTTTTTATATTAGGTTGTTTAAAATGCAGATAGGCAAAAGTCTTTGTTAGATAAGGTCCTGTGGTGTTTATATATCTTCAGACCTACTGATTGTTCTATGTGTGTGTATTTTGCAGGGTGCGATGTCTGTGGACTCTATTACAGATCTTGATGACAATCAGTCACGATTGTTAGAGGCTCTGCAGCTCTCTTTGCCTGCAGAAGCCCAGAGCAAGAAAGAAAAGGCAAGAGATAAGAAACTAAGCCTGAACCCTATTTACAGGCAGGTTCCCCGGCTTGTGGATAGTTGCTGTCAGCACTTGGAAAAGCATGGTAAGAATATTTCATTTTCCCAGGAGTGGCAGATATATTTTTACGATAATATAAATAAATGCACATTTTGAGAAGCAAGCATGTGCTTCCAATTGCAAGGACATTTTTGAAACTCAATAGCTTTCCCTCCTAATTTGCCTCCTAATTCACTTTTGCTAAAGATATTGTCTCACAAATAATCACATAGATGACACCTTCCCAAATTAAGGATCTATGCTACAAGCTTGCGAACTGGCCCATACAGCATGGGAGAAGAGACATTTCTTGGAGGTTGTTCACCTTGAACTGGAATGCTCAGTTCTGCAGGAACAGCTCTTCATACCCCACAGGTTTACCCATAACTTGAGAATGAAAGTCTAAAATGTGCCAGTCAGCCTGGAGTCATTCTTAGCAACCAATGAATATTAAGGTGTAAAAGTTAATTTAACTGCTTATACTACAGTGCAAGACATAGCTAGAAGCATCGTTTGAAGATAAAAGCTCAAAGAAAGAAAAAAATCCCATTAAATTATATTAAGCTTCAAGAAGCTTTTTCCTGTTCTTTACAAGGCTCATGGGCTGGCTACTCAGTTTGCCCCTGGCTTGAGTCCTCCTGACCAGCCTCAGGCTCAGGCCTGCTCTCTCCGAAAGGAATTACAAGTTTCTGCAAATATTCTTCTCATGTCTTCATGATCATCTAGACACAAACCTTCCACCAGCTTTATGTGATGCAGAAACAATAGTTAATCAAGGTATCTGTTCAACATCTCTCCCAATGTATCTTAGTCTTGTAAAGATTTTTAATGAGAATTGAAATAACTTGGCCGCAGCAAGACAGAGCTATTACATGGCCAGATAATAAATAAACCATTAAGTAATGGTGGCTGCAACACCAAATGATGCATTTGATGCCTATTTTGATCAAAAAGAAATCATTTACTGACTCTGAATGAAAGGCTTTTGCAGATGAGGACTGCAATTTAAACAATGCCAATTTTTTACAATACATAATTGAAAACCATGTTGCTTACAAATATATAAATGAACACTGCAAAAAAGAGTCATTGTTAGCATTTTACAGAGATTAGATACCATGGCTGACAAGTAAGTGTGGGGATGATTAAGTTGAGATGAATTACTTCCTTTAAGCAAGGGTAGCTGAGTTTGGAGAACATAAAAGTGTCTAAGTCAGCCAAAAAAGCCATCCAGCTGAGTATCCTTTGGATACTGTGATTTCACGTCACTTGATCATCCAGTTTTTGCCCAATATGAATATATCCATCTCAGGTGTTTCCCTGCCTACGTTCCTGAGTTTATTAAATCTTACTTCATCAAAACAATTTTCTCTTAACCAAAGGTAGAAGAATATTTGAGGAGAGTTGTTATGTTGAGGCTAAAAACTAAAGGGCATAATCCTACCTGATTTTCTGTGAGGAGTGTCTGCAACTCCAAGCACCATTGAAAAGCTACACATCTCTAACAAGCAAGTGTAGCCTTGTTACTGTCAACAGGCATTTGTTTTGCAAGGTTATTTTATGTCTCCTGTATATCAGTAGAGAAAATGAATGTTGCAGAGTAGCCTTTGTTAGACCATAAACTTTTCAATTTATAGACAATTTGATTCTTTTTGACAAAAAATGTGTAACTGTAAAATGATACTATGTACACAACTGCTTGAGCCCCTTAACATTTCCACTCACATTCTCATTGCTAAAAACCATGTCACCTCTAAGGTGGCATTTACTCTGAAATTTTTCAGTTTCTGTTACTTGGCAATGTATGTCCATTCAACAACCATATAATCATTTGTTCGATATTCTAGTATCCCCACAGCGCTAGAAGAAAGTTTGAACTGGTTACTTATGCAATATCAGGCAACAGTCATTCCCAATATCTAAATGATACAAGAGGCACACTTTCTGAGCTTTGTCTGAAGTACAACAGTAGTTCTTTATAAGCCATTATAGGATTATATAATAGCTGTTCCTATCCTGTAAGCTGCACACAACTCCCAAGTGGAGCTCTTCCCTCTCATAATCAGCCTGAGTGCCCTAATTATGTCTCTTTGAAGGAAGCTCTCCGCTTTGTGTTTACGGGCACCGCAGAGCAAATGGGTAACCCCAAAAACCAGCTGCTTCCTGTATCCAAAGACGCAGCTCAGGGTGCCAAAGTATTTAGTTATTTTATTGCCTATTTCTTTTGATGTCAGTCCTGCAAGTGTCACCTCCCAATGTGGAACAGTGCCTTGCTCTCTGCACACCTCCGTCCCTCACAGAGTAGCAGTGGCTCTACCAAAATGACATCACAAGAATCATAGAATAGTTTGGGTTGGAAAGGACCTTAAGATCATCTACTTCCACCCCCCTGCCATGGGCAGGGACACCTCACACTAGACCGTGTCACCCAAGACTCTGCCCAACCTGGCCTCGAACACTGCCAGGGATGGAGCATTTACCACTTCTTTGGGCAACACATTACAGTGCCTCACCACCCTCACAGTAAAGAACTTCTTCCTTATATCTAACCTGAACTTCCCCTGTTTAAGCTCGAACCCATTACCCCTTCTCCTATCACTACAATCTCTGATGAGTCCCTCTCCAGCGTCCTTGTAGGCACCCTTCAAATATTGGAAGGCTGCTATGAGGTCATGGAGATGTCATTTTTCAAGATAGGTGATGGGAGGCCCTTAAAAACTGCAGTGAATAGTTTCTTATTTCTAGACAACTGAGTTTTGCCTCAGCATTGTACGTACAGGTTTGTAGATAAATACAATGTGGGATTTTTATTCTTTTAAATACACACACATAGCCCAAATTGCTTTCGTTCAATGCAATTTTTGGCAGAAAACTAAGCAATAAAACAGTTGTCTGATGTGCTACACTTGCAGGTCTCCAGACAGTAGGAATATTCAGAGTTGGAAGCTCAAAAAAGAGAGTAAGACAGGTGAGTGGATACACTTTTCCCTCATCAGCTATGATACAAACAAACCTGATTCCATTCTGTTAAGTGGTTTCCTTCCTATCTGTCACCTTCTGAAATTCAGGCTTTCTGTGTCAGTGACATTATTGGGGTTTTTTGGTGGTGCAGAACAAGCCATCTTTTACATCTGGTGAAATACTTGTCAAGTTCTCAGCAGGTTAACAATCTCTGTATGTTTTGCTCTGAAGTAGCACAGAGTTGGAGATCCAAATAGACTACAGTGATGAAATTTTCCAAAGGTTACACTGTAGGGGAAAAAAAAAGGTTGGCTGCTAGTTTCATCCCAGCTGAAGCTCTCAAAGTAAACCCAAACTGTAAATCTTTTTTGGAAAACTCACAGTATGAAGAAATATGCAAGTACAGAACAATCTCTTTGACCCTCAGATTGCTGCTCCCAAATATCACCTTTCTTTTACCCCTGTTAAACTTGAAGGTCAGAGCAGACCCATCCAAGTGCTAGTCTCAGCCAGATGTTGAAAAGCAAAGAGAGTGTACGGTTAGGTTCCAGAGAAAAAGTCAGAAGTTGGTGTTTTCTCAGCCCTAGATATTACATTGTTATTCCCATAAGTTGCAAATACACATTGAATTAGAGCAGTAGAGAGTAGTGCTTAATGATTGCATGATGCTTAGGGAGGGGATAAAATGTTACAGGAAAATACCCCTGCCAGGAATACCAAAACGATCAAATGGAAAAAAGCAAAAGAAAGCTTGACTTCATCTGATCCTGGAAATGATATTTCTTTGTTGCAAAGACTATACAGTATGATGTTTGGTGCTCTGGAAGGTTACCTTGAATAGCTAAACTGACTTGATTCTGGCTGATAGGATACTATAGCCTACTGTTTTGTAGCTTATTCTTTAGCTGAGTGGCTGGTGTAGCACAAAGCTAAAAACATTCAGAGGCAGTTGTTAGATCAACACTGTTAGATAAAGTATTAAAAAGAAAGTCGCCTGCTGTTTGCATTACAAGCTTCAATGTCAAAACATATATTATCATTCAGGGGTGAGTACAGTTGCATCATACCTCTGGAGAAAAAGCAGAGGGCTTGTATCATTTACTTGTAAACTAAGCCTTACTTTGAACATCTATGACTTTCACCAACTTTTCTTTTACTGTGTTTTCAAAAGCTGAGGAAATTAAAAGATTTGGGTATTTATATATTCTGTTACATAGACTAATATATTTCATTAAACAACACGGAAGCATCAGCTTGGCTCTTGCAGTTGCAATAATAAATGCTGTCAACATGAACACATGGGAAAGTCTGGATTCAATTAAAATTCCACTCATTTTCTGAACCATTGAAAGCCAAACCCAGTACTCAGATTTTGGTGTGCTTTTGCAGCTGTTCATTAGTTTTTCTTGTGTAGAAAGTAGGCATAGTTTTGTTTCCCTTCCTTCCCTAGTTAGAAAATGTCCTATTTCAACTATGGTTTGTTGCAATAAATACATAAGTAAATGCATGTGCCAGTGGGAAGAGAAAATCTAGAACAAGTATGTCTATTACAAACCACCTCCTTAACATTCAGTGGGGCGTAGAACAAAGCAACCTCCAGACCCTGAGGTTGAAAAGCGACATGGCTGGAGCTCCGCAGTCCCGTCCCCTCTCCCAACACAGATGTCCTCAGCTCTCATGTCTTAAGCACCCGTGGATGCTTAAGGTGTATTTTCGAAAATTCTGAAAGTATTTCCTGTGAATGAAGTCTGAGACACCTAAAGTTTAAACTTAGAAATGTACACTTTTTAACAGCTGTGATACCTGGGCCTGAAATGTGGCTCTGATATTGTGCTAATTAGGACATCTTGGTAGGCCGCACAGGATATCAGATCAGAAGTGCCATATTCAAGTCTGTATCAGTAATTTATGATTTAGACAGCTATTTGGGAAGTCTAAATTTCTGATGCAGTGCTAATCTGTTCCCTGAGCTGCTTTTGGGCAGTAAGTGCAGAAGCAATTTGGTGCTCTGCAGGGGTGCTCTGCATTTGCCACCAGTCTGAAGAGTAGAATTGAGCTGGGAGTGAAATTCCCAAGTTGGCAATGGAAAAATCCTTGACCACAAATCAGCAGGGCGAAGCATAATGCTAGATAAAGAACAAATTCTGGTCTTCAGAGCATGATTATTCATTATTAGTAATGACTAATATTAATGATGTTAAAAGCAGCCTTAATAGATTAGAAGGGAGGATGCAGTTTTTATAAAATACCTTTCACACCTGTTATGAAAGCACAATTTCAGCTGAAAATATGGGATTTTCTGCATTCCTCCACACTATACACACTCAAGATAGATTTGCCTATGATCAAGATTTGCCACAGATTATCACAGACACATAGTTTGCTTGTAATTTACCTTCTTTCTTCTTTTTGATATGTCTGTAATAATCCTGGTAAGAAAGCTGATAACTCAGATTTCCTCTTGTTTACTGAGATTAGATATAATTAATCTCTGAGAAGATGTATGTGAGATTATGATACCTCAGAATATTAGCAAAGATACAAAATTTTCATAGGAAATAGTTTTAAAACATCTTGACTATTTGCAAAATCAAAGAGAGTAAAAGGTGGAGCTCTCAGCCTGAAGAAATTGTTCTACTCTTGGTCCTGGGAAATCTCTCCAGAGAGGCAGCCTTTTCTTTTTTTTTTTTTTTTTAATCTTTTCATGAGGCAGGTGTGGAAGAAGGATTTATTCAGCCTTTGAGAAGTGTGATGCCTTTGAATTATACAGAATTTGTCTGAGGACTGTAGCTGGAAAAAGTAGTCATACCTCATAATGATGTTAGCTTGCTTTTTGTTAACACCCTAATGATGTTCACTTAGTGAATATAACTAAATTAGGAAGGCAGAACAAGATGTGTGTGGAAAGATGCCATGAAGTCTTAGTGAACTTAGCTGCTTACTGCTTATGCTTAAATACTGTCCTAAATAACGAGAGAAATGTGAGTTTGGTGGATGTTAACATTGCTTATTATTAATTTTTTATACAAAAAAGTAAATGTTACAAAATGTAATTTTAGTCTTTCTGGTCCTAAAATCTAGGGATAATGCAGGAAGGTGGTACAAGAAAGCCTTTTCTTGCTGTTTTCCTTGTTTGCTCTGGTTTCTTCCTTTGATATTAATCTCAGAGTTCTGCAAAAAAATATATTTACTTGGGCATATTTTTTTGTAAAGGAGTTCCATATATTTTCTGGAAAGAAATGATTGTATTTTATTACAGTCAGTAGAAACCGTATGTATCATGGAACAAGCAGCAATTAGACATTAATTATATCTTTGACCTGACCGAAAACTAGTCATATCCAAACCTGAAAGTGAAAATGAACAGATCTACATCTGAAAAGATTTTCTGTGTTGGAATGTACTAATTGGGACAATAAGTGACTGTGTCTTTGTGTCATGATCTCTTTCAGTTACGTGAAGAGTTTGACCGCGGCATAGATGTTGTATTAGACGAAGAGCACAGCATTCATGATGTTGCTGCTTTGTTAAAGGAATTTCTGCGTGACATGCCTGACCCACTTCTCACCAGAGAACTTTACACACCTTTCATCAACACTCTCTGTGAGCTCTACAGCATCTTGATTTACTGATTCTTCAAAAGCTTACTTGTTTGAATTCTTCGATCTCTACTAACCATATTCTATTCTTCTGTACATTTAATACTCTAGCCTTTATTTGCTCCAAATATTTGTGTAGTATAAATTTGCTGAGATCTTTCCTTGGTTTTCTTACCAGTTAAGTATAGCCCAGAAAACTAGAACAACAAAGATTTAACTTATTATACCTATTTTTGCATTTGTATATATAGGATATGATCCGTATTATCTTTTAAATCCTGACCTTTTCATTGGTTCAGCAGTAGCAGGTGACAGACTCACATTTGAATCCTGGTATCTTAGCACTATTAATGCTTTTAAAGCTGTTCACTGGCCAAAATTCCAGTCTGGCCTCAAAAATTAGTTTCAAAAGCTCAAGTTTCATCATAGTTAACGGTCCTCAAAGCCACCCTATGAAATACTCCCAAATGTGTTGCCTAAGACCTGAGTGCAGACTATCACAGGTTTGAGAAAAGTAAAGTTGGACCCTTCAAGCTTAAGCTGCTGCCTGGTATGTGTTCTTCAGATTCTTTCTAGCCCTTATGTCTGAGATCCTGCCTTTGTCCCAGCTTTGTCGTTGGCTACCATTGCATTTTAGATGGCTAAAGTGATGGTTGTTGCAGAACATCCTTCATATCTCTAATTGCTTTTCCAGTCTCTCTGTTACTTCTGCGAGATGTGAAATTGTAAGAAAACCCATTTAAAATGGCTAAAGCGTAAACCTGACTGCAATGCTTCCCAACAGTGTCCCGTATATACCAGTAGCTCTACCTAAATAAATTTAGTAAGAAGATAATTAAGCAGAATTGTTGTGTGCAGTGACAGTGGTGGAGTGTGCAACATGGATTTTGCTCTCTGAGAAAAGATCCTATGACCCTGTGAGCAAAAAGTTGACCAACCAAGGCAAAAACCCTATAATGGTATTTGTTACACTTTTGATATGTCCTTAGAGTTTCTCTTTTTCTTCTGACTTGTAAGTAAAGATCCTTAAACAAAGCTATTCTTACACCTTCCTTTGGGCTGGTAACAGTATATTTGTTCTGCTTTC